>NC_092518.1:69801421-70418608 GCF_047511675.1 Marmota flaviventris
GAAATACTGAGGATATTCACTTTTAAACTTACAATTATTTTTTGATTTATTGATTTCTAGATTACTTTTTTCTCAATTTTAAAAATACGTTTTTGTCTTTTCCCTAGGTCTACTACTGATAGAAATCAAAATAGAAGGGGATTCTCAATTTTAACGGTAAAATCTACAAAAATATTTTCTGTACTGTTCTGCAAGTCACTATTTTTTTCACTACCATTATGACATTGAGATCATCCTGTGTCAATTCATATGGATTCACCTTATTCTTTCTAGATGATTCATATTTTTTGTATAAAATTGTTTAATATAATTGTGTGTATACATTGAAAGTTTGGAAGGATGCACACAAAATTATTGAGATTGGGAGAAAGGGAAAATATATTCAATATTTACAGCTTATACATATTTTTGCTTGAATATTTTTGGAAAAATATTTTAGTATGTTAACTGTACTACTTTTATAATTTAAAAATAACAGAAACAAAGGTAGCCTGTAAATATGACAGCATTGAACTTTGTTATCCTAGAATGTATTTCATGATGTCTGAGTTAAGTCAATTATAATTTCTCTTATTTTTCTACAAAAGAAATTAATTTTGCAAGTAAATACTAGATTCACCAAACATGGCTGGATAAAGTTTGATGGCTCAACTTACCTTGTTTTTCTGAAGTCTCTTGGTGCTATGATTAGCATAGAAGTGTCTGGAGAATGCCTCTTACCTGCATGAAATTTTTTAAAAATGACTGAAATATGTTGAACAAACAAACAAAAATGTGGACATAGAATCATTGCCTAGCATGATTCAACCCCAACCCAAATCACATCATATGAAAAAAAATATCATTACTAATTCATTCAGAAATATTAGGCTTTTCACCTGAGTTTGGGCAAAATACTTCATTTTCACCACATTTCTTGCTGTTCTCATCTCATGAGAATTTATATGGAGGACTTAAAATGTTTTTTTATCATATGTCTACATAGGACAATTTTTTAAATTTTCTTTACTTTAAACATATCTACCTACTTGTTATTTGTTCTCACTGAGCTAAAAACAATATTAACGATAAGGGATGACAGGAATTTGATCTTCATGAATGTTAACTTGTATACAAGTTGGGTAGATTGTATAGGCACAAATGCTTTCAGAAATACATATAAAGATCATATCAGTGTTAATAAAAAAGTTTATATATAAGAATGTAGGTAATTTTTTAAAGAATGGAAACATTCTGCTGCTGACTTCAACTTGTCATCAAATGCCAATAATCAGATAATTATTATATTTTTATATTTATTTTTAATTGTACACAATACCTTTATTTTGTTTGTTAATTTTTATATGGTGCTGAGAATCAAACCCAGGGCCTCTCACATGCTAGGCAAGCACTCTACTGCTGAGCTAAAACCCCAGCCCAAATCACATAATTATTTGAAAGTCAGATTGCACTAATTTGAAAATTGAGAAACAATGTCATAGCTGGAGACTCCAACTATAAATGGGAACTCTCTATAAGTATTTGTCCTAATATTTCCCAATGGACTTTTGTCCAAAATTCAAATCAATCTGAACCATATCTAGCAGAGTATGAGCAGATAAAGGGACAGATATGTATAAAGATAGGACTGGGGTCATGGCTCAATGGTAAAGTGCTTGCCTAGCATCCATGAGGCACTGGGTTCAATCACCAGCAACATATTAAAAAAATTTAAAAACAAAATAAAATAAAGGTACTGTGTCCATCCACAACTAAAAAAAATATTTAAAAAGAAAAATAAAGAAGTGGATGGGATGTGTGTCAGGTGAAAAGAAAATGTAGAAAGCCAGGGCACCTTGACAACTTAGATCCAGAAAGTGATGTTGCCCATCTAGTATATACATTTTCACTTTCTGTTTTATTACTTTTTAAATATATATATGTATATATGTATATATATATATTGTAGATGGACACAATACCTTTATTTTGTTTATTTATTTTTATGTGGTGCTGAGGGTCAAACCCAGTGCCTCACACGTGCAAGTGAAGTACTCCACTGCTGAGCCATAGCCCTAGCCCCTGTTTTATTATTAATAGTGGTGGATTGTGAAAGCCATTTTAAGGGGAAGAAAATATTCCTTACTCCATTTGGGTCTCCTACATTAAGACTCTGCATTAGCAGACTTTTCTTCCCACTGTCTACATTCAAATTGCCTTATCTTCATGTAATTAACCGTATATTATTTATCATTTACTAACTATTATATATAACATATATATTGTTGAGATACATTTTAATTATACACATATACATGTAACTACAAACTGAAGTGAGTGTTTTAAAGAAATGTTACTCAGTTTTATAAACATATATAACAAGACACATAAATAGAATTGTGTGTGTGTGTGTGTGTGTGTCTCAGAGGTGATTGGGGTGGAAAGTCTGTCAGAAAAAAAAAATCCTTAATAAAATCACAGATCTGCGAGTGAAGGAAGAGTAGAATCAAATGTGGTAAAGGAGGATAGATAGGTGGGTAATAGGTAGATATGGTGCAATTAAGGTGGAAGGAAGAGCATGTATAAATATTGTCTAGCAGGTGATAATATGGCACATTAAATAAACTTACTACAAAACCATCAGAAGCACTGGAGTATAGAAAGATGGTTAAAAATTGTAAATTGGCCTGTATGGATAGTCAAGGCCAAATAATACAGGCCCTCATCTCCATTAATGTTTTCAATATTTATTATAAAAGTTATGTGAAACAGTTTACAAATTTAAGCAGGATATGACATAATCATATATGTGGCTTAAAAATATTCATTTTGACTTCTACCTCCAAGAAGATTCAATATAGACATTTCCCTATTTTGTCCACTAATTACAACTAAAATGTTGAATATTATTTACAAAAAAACAAACATATTAAAATTCCAAAACCATAAAGACGAAGGCAGACAAGTAGGGACACTCAGGATCCAGGAAACACCACAGTGTTAAAGTGGTGTTTTATTTGCTTTATATATCCTAGACTAGATGCTGGAGGAGCCAGCACCTGAAAATTCTGCCAGGTACAGATGAATGTGTCCCAAGAAAAGCTGTTTTCCCCAGCAAGGAAAACAAGGAAAGGTGAATTATAGAAAAACAGAAAAATGTTGTACAATAATTGCTCTACTCCAACTAAGCACAAACTTGAGTCTCCAGTTTTACATCCACCAGCAAAGACCAAGTAAGTGGAAAGTCTAGATTTCCTCCCTTGCTAGGTTGTGTTGAGATACCCCAAACCCTAGTCCCCTGGCAGGTAGTAATTATCTGTTGCCCCAAGTCAGTGGAGACCACATGGAGAGCATAGACATGTGTTTGTCCAGCCATAATGAATCATCCCCTCACCCCTCATGCTGGTTCAGGTTAGAAGTGGCCTACTACAGGGTTGGAACTTTCACCACTGCCCACAGGTACCAAGGCCACCCCCCTGCCCAAAGTGTCAGCGGGAACTAGGTGGGGAATATTAAGGAGACACTATTATCTCTCTTAACTATAATGGTATCAACAGAGACTTAGTGGGAAGCCATCACTACAGGGGGAAGCCATCACTACACACCCCAGGCCCAGCAATAATAAAGTGTCATTCCTATTCAAGTATAAACCCAGTCTAAGGGGGAACCTGGTACTCTAACTCAATATGGAAGTATCTACTTGTACCATCTCTTCCTTTCATTATTTTCATCTTTATTATTTAGAAAATTGTTGTTTAATTTCCATATGTTTGGAGATTTTCTTCTTATAGTTTCCTTAATGCTTTTCTATGTTTGATTCACCTGTGTTAGAGAACAGATTCTCATTTCCATTCTTATAAGTAATTTCTTGAGGTTAATTTCATGCCCTAATATTTTATTTGTTTCTTAGAACTCTCCTTCCAAAAATAGTAGAATGCACATTCTTTTCAAGCAATTTAAAATGGATGGAAATCATACAGAGTCTAAAAAATCTGTGGAACATAGAGTAAATCACAAAAGGAAATTTATATATATATATATATATATATATATATATATATATATATATAAATATTTAATTGAGAAATGAAAATATATCAACATGAGTGGTTCACATCTCACATCTAAAGCACTGAGAGGAAAATTTGTACCATTGAATGGTTCCATTAAAAAAGAGAAATAGTCTCAAATAAATAAACTAAACCTCAGTTCAAGAACTTACAAAAAAGAAGAGCAAAATCTGTACAAAAGTAATCAGAAGGAAAGAAAATAATAAAGGTGAGAACAAAAACCAATGAAATTGCAAACAGAAAAAACAAAAGAGAAGATCAATGAAACAAATATATGCTTTTATAAAAAGATCAATGAAATTGAAGAATTTATAACAAAACTAATAAATGAAAAAATACCAATATCAATAATGAAATGAAGGTATCACTAGATACCTGGAAGTTGTAAAATGGACAAGAGAAGAATATTATGAAAAACTCTACACACATAAATTTGACAACTTAGATGAAGTGAACCAGTTTCTCAAAAAAGAACAAAATACCACAGATCACCCAAAACAGAATAGATAACTTTAATAGGCATGTAGTTATTCAGAAAGTTTAATTTATAATTCAAAACTTCACAAAAATAATCTTTTGTTTCAAATTATTGCATTGAACAATTTTATCAAATGTTTGAAGGAGAATTAACACCAATTAAATACAATTTCTTTCAGAAAATAGAATAGGAACCAGACATTATCCATTAATTCTTTGAAGGTAGCATCACTCTGATATCAAATTCAAAGTACAAAACAAATAAAATCTATAGAACAATACTCCTAATAAATATAGATGAATGGCAGATACATAAATATTTCACACAGTATTAGCGAATTGAACTCAGCAATAAATTTAAAAATGCATCATTCCATAGTGAAGTTTATTCCAAGGACACAAGGCTGGCTCAATATTTGAAAGTCAATCAAATAATAATAATAATAATAATTAGAATAATAATATTAACAGCCTGAAAACAATCCCACTGCAATCATATAAATAGCACCTACACAAAAGCCTGCCGAATTATACTGAATGGTGAAGGATTTAGTGTTTTCCCACTAAAATCAGGAACAAGTCAAAATGTCCTCTCTCACCACTCTTAAAATAGAACTGAAAATTCTATTTAGCAAAATAAGGCAAGAAAGGGAAACTGCAGTTTTGAAAGGAAGAAATTAAGCTGTATTTCCAGATGGCATTCTTAACTAAAACTCTCAATGAATCGACAAAAAACTTACTAGAATTAAACATATTATGTTCATGGATAGGAAGACTCAACATATAATTATGTAAATTCTCTCCAAATCTATATACAAGTTAAATATAATACCTATGAAATCCAAGCAAGAGTATTTGTAGATACAGAGAATACATAAGGAAAGTCAGATGAACTAGAATAGCCCAAATAATTTTTTAAAAGAATGAAAATAGAAGATACCAGGCTTCCTTATTTTAAGAGTAATGATAAGTCTATAGTAATGAAGAATTCATGGTATTAATGGAAAGATAAATACACATCCATGGGACAGAATAGAAACCTAGAAATAGATCCATAAAGACATATCCAAAACAAATTCATTGGAGGAAGTAAAGTTGTTCAACAAATGGTGGTGAAATAATTAAACATAAATATTTATATATATATATATATATGTATGTATATAAAATATATATGTTTAAAGAATTATGCAGAATGAATTAAGCAAATCCCCAAAACTTCACCTCTTACATAAAAATAAACTCAAAAATAGATCATGGATTTAAATGTAAAACTATATAACTTTTACAAAAAAATAGAAAATCGTTGGCTTTTAAGGCTAGGGAATTTTTTTTAAACTTGACATCAAAAACACAATCCATAAAAAGGACATTTGGTAAATTAGACTTTATTAAAATTAAAACCTCTGTGAAGAGGATGAAAGTGAAGCCACAATGTGGAAGAAAATATTTGGAAACAACATAAGTGATAAAGAACAAGGATCTAGAATATATATAAAAAACACATAAAACTAAACAAAAAAAAATTCTGATTTCTCCAATTAGAAAATGAACAAAAGTCAGTAACAAGCATTTTACCAAAGTTATACAGATGGAGAATAAGAACATGAAAAGATCATTATTACCAGAAAAATGCAAAGAAAAACCCACAGTGAAGTACTTATAATCTTATCATAATGGCTGAAACAAAAAATAGTGACATCAAATGCTAATGGAGATGTAAATAAATGATAAATAATACATTGCTGATGGGAAACAAAAGATGGTACTGCCACCCTGGAAAACAATTTGTTAATTACTTTAAAAACTGAATATAACTACCACATGACCCATCAATTGCATTCTTGGGTCTTTTGTCTCAGAAATGAAATCTCATGTGAACACAAACACTTGTACAATTAATGTTTGCAGATGCTTTATTCAAAATAGCCCAAATCTGGAATAACAAATTTTTTTCATACTTATATTTTGGATGAATATCTAAAGAATTATGCTGAATGAATTAAGCCAATCCCAAAAGTTTACATAACTTTGTATGTTTTCATATAATATTCTCAGCCAGTTAAAATTATTGAGACGTAAAACAGTTTACGCTGACGTGGGAAAGAAGGCAGGAGAGAAGTGGATATGGCTATAAAATAGCAATAAAAGGGATATTTATATAGATGGATATCTCCTGTATTTTGACTGTACCAATAACAATATCCTGACTTTGATCCTATGCTATAGTATATAAGATCATACCATTGGGGTAACTGGATAAAATATATATTGTATTTCTCTGTGTTATTTCTAAAAGCTACGTGTATATCTATAATTATCTCAAATTGAGAAATTTAACTTCAAAATATATCTTTGGCTCAGGGGAATGTTGGAGATACAGAAGGCCAAATTGGATGCAATAGAAAGCTATTGAGTAATACATGGGAAGAGGTGATATAAGCATGAACAAGGATAATAGTGGTGAAATAGAGAAAATGGACGGATTCTAGATATATAAAAGATGGGAAAAGCAGATGGATTTTGTGATGATTTAGATATGTTGATAAAGAGAAAAGAAGATTTCAAGGATGAGTGAATCCTAAGTTTTCTCACTTTTGAAGAGAACAATGTAGTTAATGGGATGGAGGAAGACAAAGTGAGTGATATTGTGTATCATATATATATACACACACACACACACACACACACACACACACACACACTAATTACCAAGCTCAGAGGGAAGTATGTACACTCAGAGAACTAGTGAAGATCTTCTTAGTAGGAAAGATTTAAAAGATGTAAAATAAAGGGCTGGGGTTGTGGCTCAGTGGTAAAGCATTCACCTAGCATGTGCGAGGCCCTGAGTTCAATCCTCAGCATCACATAAAAATAAATAAAATAAAGGTATGGCATCCAACTACAACTAAAAAAATAAATATTAAAAAAAGATGGGTTTGGGGATGTGGCTCAAGTGGTAGTGTGCTTGCCTAGCATGTGTGAGGCACGGGATTCGATTCTCAGCACCACATAAAAATAAAATATTTTGTCCACCTAAAACTAAAAAATAAATATTAAAAAAAGATGTAAAATAAATTAGAAAGGTAGATCCAGGAGAGAAGTGAGTCAGAGATGTATAGGGGGAAAAAAAGAAACAGATCATAAAAATTAGTAAGAAAGTTTACTAATACTTGAAATATTATCCTCATTTATATGAATGAGTAACTGGACTCAGAATAATGACTGGTTGGTCATCAGACAGCAAACAGAAGAGCCTATACTGAAACTCATATCATTTTTTTCTTACTTTTGAGCTTTTAATTAATTTCCTGTGAAATATCTCCCAAAAAAAACTGAATTCCAAAATCTATATCCCAATAATATACTTTAGGAGCACCTCCTTCATTTAAAAAATTAGGAAATAATATGAAAAAATGAATAATTTTAGGCAATGTTTATTTTTTATACTCAAGGATGATTCTTTCAAACCACAAAATTATCTTATACATTTTGAGAGAACAGATTCACCATAATCAGATAGATTCTCACATTTCTTTATGCTTGAAATTCTTAACTCAGTGTGAACAAATTAGGCAGAGTTGTGTTTGAGTAAGGAATCTATGAGTTAACATAATTAAATGTGAAAACATTGCACTTAACTGAACGTCCTCCTTTAAAAAATAATGTATCTACTTACATGTATTACTGGTATGTTTGGGCTTAATCACACTTATTTGTTTCATATTTTTTTGTTTGTTTGCTGGCTTGCTCACAATGCTTTCATTTCTTTTTTTTTTTCTTTCCTTTTCTTCAGTTGACCATGTTTTATTTAGTTTTTTCCCACTTGGTGATTTTAAAGGTAAACAATTATTTCCTATTCTTCTAGTTATTACCTTAACATTTTAAAAGATATGCTTAACCTTTTATTTTCTTAATCAACATTTGTTTATATCAATATTCTTCTTCATTAAACAGGCTTTCACTTTCTTTTCACTCTAGCTACTTGTCAGATTTTATTATAATCACCAGAATTTTGATTGTATCTACAATTTTTGCATTACATCATTACTTTTTAACAACCATTGCTTACCATAGTATCAAAATTTATGTAGATGGATCCATATGGTTTAGTGATTTGCTTAGTTTCTGTGTACTTAGTATGCTTTTTTCATGTCCCACATCTTCCTTCCTCTTTGTTTCACTTTCCTTTTTGTGGAATATATCTACATAAGTAATTTGGCTGGGTATAAAAGTCTAAGTTTAAAATTATGTTCTGGAGAATTATGAAGATATTGTTTATTGTTCCCTAGCATGTATTGAAGTTAAAATGTTGAATGGTAACATCATTCCAATTCCTGTAGAATATGCTTATTATTTTCATTTCCATGCTTTATACTTATTCCTGTGGCTCCTTATCTTTTAACATTTTGTCCATAGCTTTGTTCTTTAGTAATGTGTTTATAAAGGATCCCTTGTCTTGAATTTTTACCTTACTACTATGATTTTCTAGTCTGCACTTTTTTCCATTATGCCATCTACTCAGCATTTTATTTTTTTTAATTTTTTATTGTTGGTTGTTCAAAACATTACATAGTTCTTGATATATCATATTTCACACTTTGATTCAAGTGGGTTATGAACTCCCATTTTTACCCCATATACAGATTGCAGAATCACATCAGTTACACATCCATTGATTTACATATTGCCATACTAGTGTCTATTGTATTCTGCTGCCTTTCCTATCCTCTACTATCCCCCCTCATCTCCCCTCCCCTCCCCTCTTCTCTCTCTACCCCCTCTACTGTCATTCATTTCTCCCCCTTGTATTATTTTTCCCTTTCCCCTCAATTCCTCTTGTATGTACTTTTGTATAACCCTGAGGGTCTCCTTCCATTTCCATGCAATTTCCCTTCTCTCTCCCTTTCCCTCCCACCTCTCATCCCTGTTTAATGTTAATCTTCTTCTCATGCTCTTCGTCTCTATTCTGTTCTTGGTTACTCTCCTTATATCAAAGAAGACATTTGGCATTTGTTTTTTAGGGATTGGCTAGCTCCACTTAGCATAATCTGCTCTAATGCCATCCATTTCCCTGCAAATTCTATGATTTTGTCATTTTTTAATGCAGAGTAATACTCCATTGTGTATAAATGCCACATTTTTTTTTTATCCATTCGTCTATTGAAGGGCATCTAGGTTGGTTCCACAGTCTTGCTATTGTGAATTGTGCTGCTATGAACATCGATGTAGCAGTATCCCTGTAGCATGCTCTTTTTAGGTCTTTAGGGAATAGACCGAGAAGGGGAATAGTTGGGTCAAATGGTGGTTCCATTCCCAGCTTTCCAAGAAATCTCCATACTGCTTTCCAAATTGGCTGCACCAATTTGCAGTCCCACCAGCAATGTACAAGTGTACCCTTTTCCCCACATCCTCGCCAGCACTTGTTGTTGTTTGACTTCATAATGGCTGCCAATCTTACTGGAGTAAGATGGTATCTTAGGGTGGTTTTGATTTGCATTTCTCTGACTGCTAGAGATGGTGAGCATTTTTTCATGTACTTGTTGATTGATTGTATGTCCTCCTCTGAGAAGTGTCTGTTCAGGTCCTTGGCCCATTTGTTGATTGGGTTGTTTGTTCTCTTATTGTCTAATTTTTTGAGTTCTTTGTATACTCTGGATATTAGGGCTCTATCTGAAGTGTGAGGAGTAAAGATTTGTTCCCAGGATGTAGGCTCCCTATTTACCTCTCTTATTGTTTCTTTTGCTGTGAAAAAACTTTTTAGTTTGAGTAAGTCCCATTTGTTGATTCTAGTTATTAACTTTTGTGCTATGGGTGTCCTATTGAGGAATTTGGAGCCTGACCCCACAGTATGTAGATCGTAGCCAAATTTTTCTTCTATCAGGGCGGCGTGTCTCTGATTTGATATCAAGCTCCTTGATCCATTTTGAATTCACTTTTGTGCATGGCGAGAGAAAGGGATTCAGTTTCATTTTGTTGCATATGGA
This sequence comes from Marmota flaviventris, assembly GCF_047511675.1. Taxonomy (NCBI): domain Eukaryota; kingdom Metazoa; phylum Chordata; class Mammalia; order Rodentia; family Sciuridae; genus Marmota; species Marmota flaviventris. The sequence continues at coordinate 69,811,935 of NC_092518.1, forward strand.
TTTCCAGTTTTCCCAGCACCATTTGTTGAAGATGCTATCCTTCCTCCATTGCATGCCTTTAGCCCCTTTATCAATTATAAGGTAGTTGTAGTTTTGTGGATTGGTTTCTGTGTCCTCTATTCTGTACCATTGGTCCACCCGCCTGTTTTGGTCCCAAAAGGTTCTACAAAGAAACTATTAGAGCTAATAAATGAATTCAGCAAAGTGGCAGGATATAAAATCAACACGCATAAATCAAAGGCATCCCTGTATATCAGCGACAAATCCTCTTAAATGGAAATGAGGACAACCACTCCATTCACAATATCCTCAAAAAAAATAAAATACTTGGGAATCAACCTAACAAAAGAGGTGAAAGACTTATACAATGAAAACTACAGAACCCTAAAGAGAGAAATAGAAGAAGATCTTAGAAGATGGAAAAATATACCCTGTTCATGGATAGGCAGAACTAACATCATCAAAATGGCGATATTACCAAAAGTTCTCTATAGGTTTAATGCAATGCCAATCAAAATCCCAACGGCATTTCTTGTAGAAATAGAGAAAGCAATCATGAAATTCATATGGAAAAATAAAAGACCCAGAATAGCAAAAACAATGCTAAGCAGGAAATGTGAATCAGGCGGTATAGTGATACCAGACTTCAAACTATACTACAGAGCAATAGTAACAAAAACAGCATGGTACTGGTACCAGCATTTTATTTTAATGATCAAATTTTAATGTCCAAAGACTGTTGCATATGAGCCTGGTCTTTGGGAGTCATAAATGATGGAGTTTAATGGATACAATATCTGCTCAAATCTCTCTGAGAACATTAAGCAAGTGGGTTGTGAATACTTCCTCTTACTCTACAAATTCTGTTTCCCTTGGGGGTTACCTCTGGTTTTTGGTGTTTGTTTTCCTTAAATATTTGGTAGTTCCTGGGTATCTGTCTCTACTTAAGTACATTTTAATTGCTAAATGTTTGGAACGGAGTTAACGTACTGATTGCTTAGTTTAAGACTGTCAGTATTTTTGACTAGAAGAGTATGGGACATTCAATCTAGCAGAATGATCAGGTATTTTGTTTCTAGATGTGTAGGCTTCTTCCTTCTGATTACATTTAAAGACCTGGACATTTCCTAACCTCTGGAACACATGAACTTCATGTGCTTAGTAAACCATTTATAATCTCAAGTGCAAATAATACAAACAAGCTATGTAACTGTTTAAATTAGAAAGGAAATCAACTTAAAAGATCAAAATATACCTGTATTTAAAGAGTATCTATATTTAAATTTTTATTTTATTTTATTTTATTGATTCTTTTTAGTTTTATATATAAAATTAGGATAAAACAAAAGCATGGAATATAATTTGTGATTCAGTCTAATTCAGTCTCAAGCACCTCCCTCTCCCCCTTCCCCTTCCCTGCTCCCATCCATCTACTCTACTGATTTTTCTGAAATTTATTTATAGTTTTATATTTAATTACTCTCTTGGATATACTTGATGCTGAGATTCATTAAGGTATATTCATGTATGTACATATGAAAGTTTAGTCAGATTATTTGAATTTTGATCTGATTTATTCTTGATCTTATATTTTTTCAGGATATGCTAGTCTTTGATTAGTATGTGCCTAAGAAAGCAAAATTATATAACATTAAAAATTATATAGATTTCAACTACAAGCACACACACACAAAAAAAAACTAAATGGAAATGTAAGACCTCCCAAATATTGGAGATGTTAAATAAGATTCATTAAAATATGTTACATAAATGAAGAGTATTGGGGTGTTTCCACAGATGACTTGGTATTTCAAAATGCCGTTTAGATAACAGAATACACACAGAATAGATCATATTTAATAGTGCAGTCTCTCTCTAAACACTGTTTATCAGTATTCTCTACATTCTGGGTCAACTTAAATGCAGTTGGGGAACTTAAGTAATAAAGTTTCCAAAAGGATCTTACAATAATGTAGTCTCCTCTATATGTCAGCTCAGGGCATGAATTATAAACCCAATGGAACTTTAGTGTATTTGGTTTTATATATGCTTGGAAAATGTCTTACAGTACCTTCAATCTATGGTTTTAAACAGTCAGGTGACTTCTTTATAGTTTTTAATAGGTAAATGCCAAAGAAAGAATTAAAAATGTTGAAATGTCTGCATATTTTCTCATACATTTGACAGGTACCTAATGACTAATATATAAAAAAATGCCAATTATTTATCAGTCAATCTAGAAACTGCACAAGGGCAGAGATACTAAAACCATGTACTATAAGTCTAATACAAGATGTCATATTCCTTTCAAAGTAGAGTACCAAGTATAGCATTAATAGGTTAGAAAGACTGTTGTTCTAGAACTGAAAAACCATGCACTTTTTCTTCCCTATACCGTAAACCTTCTGGTGTTTACCCTTCATCACAATTAATGTTCTTTCTTTTTTATAACTTTATCTTTTTATTTATTCTTATGTGGTGCTGATATCAAACCCAGGGCCTTGCAGGTGCAAGGCAAGTGCTCTACCACTGAGCCATAACCCCAGCCCCACAATTAATGTTCTATTTCCAAGACATCTATATTCCAGAAGCAATTAGACGTTTATCTTCTTATCATCATTGCTTAACTCCTGATTTCCTCAGTTCTGTTCCTAATATACACAACCTCCATATCTATACCATGACCTGGTCAACAAATGCAATCCCTTATTCTTTGACTCTAGTGGGCACATCACACTTTGTCTCAATTACTGTTTTAAATATATATATATATATATATATATATATATATATATATATATATACATACATACATATTAAAGTGGATTACATCATTGAAATAAAAATTATTAATTTGCTGGAAAATTCCTCCAAAACTTCCCTTAGTTCTGAATATTTCTAGTTTGGGTTCCAGTGCATAAAGTGATTTGTGGGAGACAATCACTCTTAGTTACCCATTCACTTAAATTATTTTAATGTTTTATGATTTATAAATTTGCATAGCTCCATTAAATACTGATGATAACAAACCTGTTGAGTAAAACAGAGGGAAAGAGTAATATGTGTATATGTATATACAGTGGATATACTAGACAATTTGTGACCTTGCCCTGCTTCAAAATAATATAATATTTGTTTTTCATTTACTTTTAATTCATATTGTATCTCATTAACTTGAATAATCCAGGTATTCCAAAAAGCAAAAGTAAGGTCAAATGCATGCTATTAGTAATTAGAATAATATACCTTTAATAATAGCAAGTAGTCACTGTTATTGCTTAGAAAATTTGAATATTACCCTTTTGGGAAATTGATAAATGGGAATCTTTCTAAAAGTGTCTTTTGTCTCAGGTTATTTTTTGAATACAATATAAGCCCCAATGTGTTGTCTTGGCTGGATTGTGTTCTACTTAACGCAAAGTATCAGCTCTGCCAAAAGGCCCTTGCAGAGTTAATCAAAACATAGCAAATGGATGATTACTTTTCTAGTTTCAGAAGAGAATAAGAAGAGTTTTCTCAAGCTAGTGTTATATTGTTCTTATATTTGAGAGTAAACTATCAATTTTCCTCTTGTCAAATAATTCTCCCATCAGCACTGTGTTAACACTGCTTCTTCAGTTACAGCTGATTTCATTTAAGGGTTTATGAACAATGCTAGAGTGATGACCCATTTCATGGAACATTAGTAATATTAGAAAACAAATGCCTTTGATTAGAAGGTATTTGATTTTATCTGTTAGAATAAATTTCAAACTACTACAGATGATTTTTAAGCAAGATGTTGATGTTGGGAGGTATCAAATATAGTCATTAATGTAGTTATTTTTGCTTGTTTTCTGCTATCATCCAGCTTGGAATTAGTATTCATAAACATGCAATAAAAGAACATATTTCCATAGAACATCTGTTTTCAGACTGTACTGTAAAATAATCAACTGGTATTCATGTTAAAAATGCTCATTGCCAAGCCCTCCACAGAAATGCTAATTTAAACTTAAGTAGTGCTTGACCATCTGTAATTTTTCAGGCTTCTTAGTTAGTTATCATGTATGTAACCAGTTAAAAATCTTGGCTGTAAAATACCTATATAATAGGGCAGTTGAAGAAAACAAAGACTACCCAAATGACAAGCAAAGGCTATTTTTTTCAGAGCTAGCTATATTAAGGGTGTCAGCTACCATCACTTATTTTTGCAGACCATCAAAGGCCGACAAGAGAGCAGGGAAGCTAATGGTGAAAAGACGAGAGGCTTCAGCTATGCTCTTATTGTATTTTGTGTACATGGGAAAGCTGGAAGTAGGCTAAATAGAAGTAGGATATCTTATGTAATTAGTTTGATAAACACATTTGGCTTTCTCTATTCAGCCCTAAGTTGGAGGTGGGGACAAAATTTAGTAACACTGGTAGTTATTAACTAAGTTCTGACTATTCTGGGCCAATTGGTGGATTTTGTTTAGAGCAAGAATGCATCATGTGTACTCTAAGAGTACATAAAGGGGATAGGGAGATGAAGTTTCAGATACCACTGAAAAAGGACACCTTTCACAAAAATACATTTATTTTTTAAAATCTCCTCAGTAAAACTCTATTTTACTTTGGTGATTTTTCATTCTAACATTCTTGTGTCACAAGTTTTTCAACTATTATCCAACACATGGTTCACATTTTGCTCCTATATTAACCTTTTTTATTAAAAATTATATATAGTGCTAGAGATACAGCTCAGTGGTAGAATGCTTGCCTAACATACACTAGATCTTGGGTTCAATTCCTACCCAGTAAAGCAGAAAAAAAATTCACAATTAGTTAATTAACAATCTTTCAACTCACATAACATGAAGTAAAAGACACAAAATATTCAATATCTTGAGTTTTGTATTAGCAGAAACATATAGGTAAACCTACTTTTTAAAAGAACTGGAGACTAAAATGCTAAATGAAATAAGCCAGTCCCAAAAAACCAAAGACCAAATGTTCTCTCTGATGGGTGAATGCTAAGACAGGTGGGGAGGAAAGAATAGAAGTTCATTGGATTAGACAAAAGAGAATGAAGAGAAGGGAGGGGGGATGGGACTAGGAAAGACAATAGAATGAATTGGATACAACTTCCATATATTCATATATGAATACACAACCAGTGAAACTCCACATCATGTACAAATGCCAGAATGAGATCCTAATTAGAATAAATTGTATTCCATATAGGTAAAATGTCAAAATACACTCCAGTGTCATGTATATCTAAAAGGAATAAATAAAAATTTAAAAATACATAGAAATTGTTAAAAATAGATTTAATTTGAGGTCAGTTACATAGAGTGTTTAACTATCTGTAAATCATTTCAATGTTATCCTATTCACTTTTTTATCTCAACAGTAAAGGGGCCTAGAATATTAGAATTTTAGACCAAAAAACCTAAGGAAGAATGAATTCAGTACTTATAGACAACATTTCAAAAGCCATCAATGGTCTTATAAACTGAAAAATAAAACGAATGATTGCTATTTTCTTTTGAAGTGCATAGAACTATATATATTCATCACGCATTATCTTGCTGATCAATCTAGAAAAGGTGGCCTTATAACTAAAGCAAATGATCTGGTTTTTCATTTTCCTTAAGACCTCATTGAACCTGTAACTCCCTAATGCAACAAAAATAAACTGCAGTATATGATACTGTTGGGAATTAAGAAATGTTTTTTTTTTATATTAGTTATCATCATGTTGTCTAAGGAACTTAACAGACTTATGACAAAACAAGGAAAAACAATAGTGAAAGTTCTATGTAGAGTACTTATCTAGTGTATATTTGTGTCAAAGACCAGTGAACTATTTGATCATAGAGTCTATGTCTCATGTATTGAGAACTGAAGAATTATTTTGAACAACAATAAAGGGTATAATCCAGAAATAATAAATGTTATGTTTTATCCTTCATTCCTATGAGGCTGGCCTTGAGTAAGTAGGATTTAATGTTGAATTTTACCTTTGTTGAGTGGACAGAAAAGAGAAGAGATGAAGGTGAAAGAGAAAATATTTGAAATCTTTATTCCCTTGAGGTTAATACACCAAATGCTTTAAAATATCTGTAACTCTAGAAGGGATAACATATGAAGCCATTACCCACCATTAGTATCCAAATATGAATTAGAGGATCAGATTTTTTTTCCTAGTGGAGAATTACAAGAGCAGAATTTAGAGCACTGTCTTGCAAATAGTATTATTTATTGGATACTATTCCATCAAAAGCAACATTTCAAGACAATATTATTTTTTATTCAATAGCCAATACTACATTGGTTATAAAGGTTTAATTAAATGAATGGTTCCCTTTGGAAGTGTTTAATAAAATGATTTGTTCCCTTTGGAAGTGTTCAATTTGAAGGCTATTAGCCCCAGACTGTCATTGAGGAAGGAAAGCACCAGATAAAAAAGTTAGCACTTATCACTACCTAAAAACATATAACTCATTTATTTACTTTTTTATTGTCTCTCTCCTCCTTTAAAATTTAGATTTGAGAGGGCTGAGGCTGTAGCTCAGTGGTAAAGCACTTGCCTCACATGCGTGAGGCACTGAGTTCGATCCTCAGCACCACAAAAAAAAATAAATAAAGATACTGTGTGGTCATCTACAACTATATATATGTTTTTTTTTTAAATAAAAAAAAATAAATTTGAGAGCATAAGGTCAGGGACCTTATGTTGTTTGACATGTTGTCTCTATCACCTAGAAGAATATCTGGCACATATAGGCATTTGAAAAATAAACTGAGTGAATAACTTAATTCCAATTATGACTCTTTAAGGCAGTATAATGTTTTAAATATGATTTGCAAACATTTTATTATATCTATACTTTCTGAATATTCTATATGCTTAAATTTCTATATATCAGCCTTCATTTTAGTGAAGTCATGGCCTCTTTCTTTTTTTATTTTTATTTTTATTTTTAGATGGACACAATACCTTCTATATATTTATTTATTTTTATGTGGTGCTGAGGATCCAACCCAGTGCCTCACCCTTGCTAGGCAGGTGCTCTACCACTGAGCCCCAACCCCAACCCATGGCCTCTTTCTTTAAACACCTGTGCCTGCTCATATAATCTTATTGTAGATTAATTGGGTGAGGGGAGAGTATTAGACCTTTAAAATGATGATAACTCATCTACTAAAAATTATTATGAACTAAAATTTACCAAACTTTTAGGAACTGTGTTTATAAAAACAGGAATACAAAAATAACTTTCCTAAAAATCAACCATAAAGGGGGTTCATGAAAGAAAGATTTAGTTATATGTAACCAAAAATTCAGAAATGTAGATACTTGGGACTGACATAGATAATCCAATTTCTTACATGTGTAAAGTAAGGTATTAAAATTAGAAAGTATGAAAATTAAAGAAGCACTGATTGAAGACTTTTCTGTTAACTCCTCAACAAGATAGATGGATGACATGGAATGATACATATCTAAGCAAATCCAAATAACAATATTGAGTCCAGATGATATTTCAGAGCTCTAAGTGTTCTTGATTTACTTAATGAAACTCACTCTGAACATTAAGAAGCTGCACTGTATTTTTGGTGATGTCTATTAGACATCATTTGATACCTTTAAGGGGGCCTTGTTTTACTTCACTCAACAGTACTGATTGTTCTTTTTTTTTCTTTTAGTATTCTATTAAGTCAGTGATTGTTCTTCATGTTATTTTAGTGTTACTCTCTTTGGAAAGTAGTTAGCCTGTGCTGTTTCTAAAGCATTCTGTCAGATAACTTAAATGTATTTCTGAAATCTTATATGATCATTGTATCTCATAACTGATAGGGTTCAGTAATATGAAACATAGACCTTTTCAATTTCTTTCTCTGTCTTTTATCCAATCATCAATAATATGGCACTCCTATATAATTATATCCCATATTTTTGAGCTCTGATATAACTAGAATGATTTTGAATATTTGTTAGACAAGCTTTTCTGAAAGCAATTCTCAAGTGCTCATTTAGATGCTAACTACTCTGTCAATTGACTGGACTCAAAGTCCATTAAGATATACCTCTGAGAAGCATTACTAAATACTAAAAGATGTTCTGAAATTGATGTGATACAGTAATAAATTTGTAAATATAATGTGACCTTAATAATAATATCCCCAGCCTGGCGAGGTGGCAGTGGCCTGTAATCCCAGCAACTAGGGAGGTGGAGGCAGGAGTATCATGAGTTCAAACCAGCCTCAGCAAAAGCGAGGCACTAAGCAACTCAATGAGACCCTGTCTCTAAATAAAATACAAAATTAAGCTAAGGATATGGCTCAGTGGTTGAGTGCCCAGGAATTCAATCCCGGATAACCCCTCAAAAATAGTAATATACCTAACAAAATTTTAACCATGATTTATTTGCTTTAGCTAAAATCATCAAATACACTACTTCCCATTATGCAGGTAAATGTACTTTTTGTGGGGGTTATTGGGAATTAAACCCAGGGTTGTTTAACTACTGATCTATATCTCCAGTTCCAGTCCATTGTATTTTATTTATTTTTTGAAAGAGGGTCTCTGATAAGTTGCATATAGCCCCAATAAATTGCTGAGGCTGGCCTTGAACTTTTGATCCTTCAGCCTCATCCTCCTGATTCACTAGGATTACAAGTATATGCCACTATGTCTGGCTACAAATGTACTTTGGTGAAGATGTAAAATAGATATGGAAAACAATGACGTGAAAACAGCCAATAACTTTACATATTCTATTTTCAACATGAAGGTCATATGTACAATTCACATTTAGTTGTTCTATTTAAAAAAACACACTTATTTTAAACTATTAAAATGAGAATATATCTTCTTCCTGTTAAGATATATTTTTTCACAATTCGGTAGAAGATAGAACATTGTAGGTATGTCACACCTGTTCACATATTTTACACAAACAACTTCCCTTCATACAATATAAACTCTCCTATAAACACGTTGGGCAAAAAAATAAAATAAAAAAGTCTACCAAACTTACTCTGTAGATAGGATAAGGCTCAAAACACCCATGGGAAAAGTGTTATTATGGTTTGGATTTCAAATGCCTCTCAAAGGCTCTAGTGTTGAAGGCTTGGTTCCCTATGCATTAGTGTTCAGAGGTGGGCCTTTGTAAGGTGACTGTATCATGATGGTTTTAACCTCATGAATTAATTAATCTATTTATGGATATATAGGTAAATGGGGTTCAGTGAATGGGCTTTGTTATAAAAATAAGCTCCCTCTCTGTGCTGCCTGACTGCCATGGAGTGGAGCCTCTTTTCTCTACCATATGACCTCTATCATGTCTTGCCTTGCCACAGACCCATATGGGGGCCAAACAAACATGGACTGAAACTTTTAAAACTGTATTAAATTCAATTTAAATTAAATTAAATCTTTCCTCCTTTTAAGTTGATTTCTCGGTCTTGTCACAGAGATGGCAAGTTGAATAACAAGTGTCAAAAATACATGTCTACTTTGTTATATATAAATCTTGTTTCAGGCAATAATCTGGGGTAGGAGAATGAATGCCATTCATAGTTCAGAGGATATATGTTACAGATTTGTTTGTTTGTTTTTTCTTTAAAAATGATATATTGTACCTTGATCAAAGCATTCAACCCCTCTGAACCTTAGGAACCACATATGTGAAACGAGGTAATGAAATTAAGTTCTCTCAATTTGAAATGTCTCAAATTTTGTGAATATCAGTTTAGTTAATGACCAGGTATTTTTAAAACACTTTGAGAGCAAGGGGCTTCACCTTATTAATCTTTGTAACTATTACATTGCTTGACTATAGATAGTCAATATTGGTGGACATCAATTGAACTGTGCCATTATATCAGAATAATAAATTGACACTTTCTACATTCTAAAACCCAAAAGTATAGAAAGTTTTTAAGGACTGCCCTTTTATGATTCTGTGAATATTCTTTCAAGGAATAAATTTAATGTGAGAAAGATTGGGCACCTACTATGTCCTAGGCTTTGAGGAAGATCGTGTTTACTGTACTCTTCATTGTAGAGCCATTAATAGAGAAAAAGAGTGGATATCATAAAGAAACCACTTTAAAAGCATGATAATGTTTGTTTATCTATAAACTATGCCTATTAAAAGACTATTTATTCAAATACCATAGCCATAGCCTAAGGATTACCATTCATTTGTTGGAATATTAAAAAGAAATTTTCAGGACTCATAAACTTAGAAATTCAAGCCTATAGTTGAAGTGGACAGTACAGAGGACAAATAAAGCAGTTGGCCATAGATCTGAGGATGGAAAGATTTTTAAAAATAGAACTTTAATTGATACTAGGGGGCAGTGACTAGAATACACTGTATTATGATCAGAGATTTCAAAAGGTAGAAAAGTAGAAATTAGTATGCAATAATAGGGTTAGTAAATATGGTGACAATAAGGAAACTGACTTAGCAAAACTACCAGCTATCCACTGGGATTTAAAGCTAATATTACCAAAAGAAGGATTAGGCCCTATTGACACCTAATAATAAAAGGCTGAGATGTGAGTTTGATATAAGTGTAGTGGTTAAATTTTTCAAAGCACTTTCAAATCCATGGGATCCCATTCTTAATGCTATGTCAATGTATTGAGTAAAACATAGAGAAAAGAATAAAAGATAATTCTTAAAGCAGACATCTATTTATATAGTAATTTAGAGCCATCATAACTTATCCTTAAAATAAGTTATGCCACCAGCTTTTGAGGGTAACTAAAATTTCACATTTGGAGTTTTTAAATATCCCCAGCCCTACCTCCAATTCAAAATTAAGGTTAAGAAAAAAGATGACTTCTAAGTCACACTTAATTGGGCCTTGTTAGCTTTGAGAAAATAGGTATCTATTGTTCTGTGATAAAGAACATCAAGCAAAAAAAGCACAATGACAAAGCAGACTTCACACTTTTAGTTGGAAATAATCCTGGAGGTAAATGCATCTGATTTTGTTCCTATTTTAGGAACCATCACACTTAATTCTAGATCCTAGATAGCACGGAAGAACTTGAATGCAAATATCATGAGATACACCAAAGTTCACATTGTAAATTGGAAACATTGCAATACTAAAACCAGGATTTCCTAATTCTTGATGATACATTATTCCTGAATAGCTGTTTTCACTATTATTACATAAACAACATTTAAAGTGATACTTTTCTTAAGGCCTGACCTCTTATAATAATTATGATTTTAGTCACAGAACCTCTAATTATTCCTTAAATAATTTCTATTTAATCCTAATTTTAATTTTTGTAGAAATGTTTTATACCTAATGAAAAAAAAGCATCTGATTTGAAAATTAAAGTGAAACTCTGAATTTCTCAGTTTTAAAAATATAATTCCTTAGCTTGTCACTGCCCACTTTATCTACCTGATGATAATTTTGAAAAATAAAGCAAAATGATAAAGCTAATTCTTAAAACAATTTAGTTAAATTATTTTTGAATAATTTTTTTAAAGACACTTCATAAAATGTTAATGGTTTCTATTTAAAATTTTAATTAGAAATTAAATCTCCCTGTCTACCTTCTAGGGAAATTATTTTAAAATTAATTAGATATTTTGATAAAATAATTGTCTTAAATCTTCAAATGAGATTTCTCTATATTTTCTTTAATATTTCAAAATGATTTCCTGCATTTTTAAAGTAGAAAGTGAGATTAGTATTTCAATTTTGCCTTTGAGGTGTTTTGTCATAATCTCAGTTTTTTCCTGTCAAAACATCAAAATAGTCAACCCAAATAATGAAAAAATTAAACTGTCAAATGCTTTGATTTTTTTACACAAAGTGTATAATTTTAGAGAAAATGTCATTCTAAAGATATTTTAAATCAAGATATTGTAAATCAAGTAGATAGTCTACAATATTATGAATAGATTTCAATAGATATTAGACTTCTCAAAGTATAGGGTGCAGATAGAGATATCTCTATTTTAAACTAATTATAAACAAAATTTCTATAATTAGAGATTTGGGTGTAGTTTGACAATTCTACCACTTTATCCTTCCTTTTGCAGTCCTTAACTAAAGCATAAACAGTCAAACTAGGAACTACTGACATTTCAGGTCAGATCTTTATTTTCTGTGGGGGCTGTTATATGCATTGTAGGGTGTGTTTGTAGCATTCTAGGCCTCTACCTTGATGCCACTTATGACAACCAAACATGTCTCCAGAAATTGCCAAATGTTTCCTTATAGAGCAAAGTATACTCTTCCCACAAAAATGCCTGCAATAATATAGAGGAAAACAAAATACTTGTGGAAAAAATAAAACCTACTTCCTTATTAATGGACAAGACATTAACAGGTATCCAGATTCATACCTCTATTCTAAACAGTAAACTGTGTTGGATACCAAAATGACTCTTTTTTTCTAATTTCCTGTGAAGTGCTGGCTGCACTGCAACCAGAATACAAAAATGAAATTTTTACACCTGCCTGAAAGGCCTAGGACTTCTTTAAGTACCAATCTGATGAAACAAAAGGACTTAAAAGAAAGGAAGCATAGCATTAACTTTAAATTCAGACCATCAATAAAATATAGCTTAACGGTTGCCTTGAACTCTGATTTTTATTTCAATAGTTTAGCAATCATAAATCACATTTCCAAGAAATAGTTATTAGTACTGGGTAATTCCTTTTTTCATGGAAAACTGCTTGAATTTCTCCCAAAATAAATGTAGATAATATTTTCTTTTTTTATGTTTCTGTGTGTCCCCTGAATTTTCTTTCTTCTTTCTGGATCAGTTTTCTGTTTATCATGGTCTTTCTCTTCCATTCTATTTCTATATCCACTTCCAAAAATTATATTATACTATATTATAACATATTATATTATATTGAAAACATTGGCATTTTCAATTTAAGATTGAGGAAATAGGAAAATTGACTTGAATTGCTCTGTCAGTTGATGGTTCTTGATGGCTGGTGGACTTTGTTTTAGGGCAAGAGTTCTCCAGCTGGTGTCCACAGACCATCAAACATTCTATCACAAGTAGAATTTAGTGGATTCCATGAAGGTGGAAAGTTAAAAATGCATCTTATATACATTGAATTTTGCTGAACTTTAACAACATTTCATTCATAAATGAATAAAGCAGTAAAGCATAATAATATTCATAATATTTGTGCCTTTTCCTCCAAATATACCACATTTTTTATATCACATACTAGTTATTGCATATATTTTAATGTATAATTTATATTAACCATTCTTTCAAAATTGTAATAATCATTAAATCTGCTGATAGATGTTTATATAATTGAAAATTATCTCTCAGTATTTTGAGAACTTTAAGGAAAACTGATTTCTATTGTAATCCTATGTAATTTATTTTATGCATTAAAATATTATTCTGAAAATAGGTTCATATATTTAACCAGACTCAGTTAAACCAGTCTGGAAACTAAACCAGAGTTCCGTGACAAAGAAAAAAAAATCATCTGTTTAAGGTATTCATGAAGGGAAAATCAGCTATAACTTGGTCCAAGAACTCTCAACCTTCCCACCCCCCGCCTTACAATGTGCCCAGCTTATGCCAACCACCATTCTATTCTCAACTTAAGGAGAATTTAATAGAAGAAAGCCTATTAGTCAAATTCAACACATTAAGGTTAAAGAAGAAAATTCATATATTGCTGTCTCTTATAGAAAAGTTATTGGATACATTTACTAGCAACTCCTGATTTAAATTTTAAAACTCTTCTGTGATTTCTTTTTGGTTTTAAATATGTTTTAAATATTCCTTCTATAATTTTAAATGAAGTTAATGTGTTATCATTGCCTACTCTAACAGAGATAGCAAAATAATTATTATTTGCATGTCCTTTTCTTTGTAGGCTTTTATAAATTTTTTCATGAAGGCAAAAGCCCAAAGCTGGTTCGATTGTAAGTCTCTATTTGTTGGCTTTGTTCCCTTCTGTTTCCTGTAAATGCATTTCTGTCAACTGTTTTTTATATTGGGGAGCTAAAGCATAACATTGAAGTATGGGCTATCTTATAGATGTTAAAGAATTTTTGTAAGAATGTTCACATGAGCAAACAGATATATATGCATGCATGCTACATGAAAATTTCCTATTATATACTCCTATATACTCCTGATATAGGAATGTGGGAATGAACACACTGGGGTCTAAGAATTTGACATGATTCAAACTTTCATTTTTCACTCCTTTTGTCAGTCTCTTTTTAAACTGCTCCAGTTTCATAAAATAATTTTACTGGAATTAAAGATGAACACCTTAATATTAAATAAGCAATTAGTACTAGCTAAAATGATTCATTTATCTTATTATGTTTTCTGCCTGGGCTCAACTGTTTATAATGATGTGACAGCTGACCAGATTGTAAATTTGGGTATCTTATGTGGGACAATAAATTAGGTTTAAAAAAATGAAGATTGTAAATTGTGTGACTGCTAATTAAGTTTTTAAAATTATCAAGTAGGGGAAAATTAAAATATGGTATATAGCTATCAAGGTATTTTTTCATAAGCCTTTACTTTTCATCTTCCTTTTAGCATAAATCATAAACAAATAGAGGGCCCAATTTGCTTTCTGTCATTCCACTAAAGGGGGTCCTATTTTTCAGACAGATGGGTTTTATAAATATAGTAATGAGATTATTTTTATAAGAAGCTCATTTTATGATTACCCCTAATACCAGAACAGATTTTTACTGTCAGGAAAATTTTACCCAGTCTACCTTCAGTGAATAAAATCCGTATGTCAAAAGTGATATTTTAATAAATCATTAAAACATTCAAACTTAATATGAATCCAGTACAGGCTCTTATAGGGATCCTAAGCTATCTGGGGTGTGTGTGGGGGGGCTAATAATAGGCAAAATGGGAATCAGTTGTAATTAAAGATCAGGATTCTTGGTCAAGGTCTTTCACCAATTAGCAATAATATTGCAGGTATCACTTGACATTTGTTGTCCTTATTTCTTTATCAATAAAGCAAAGAATTGCACTAGACACTCTTTAATGTTCCTTCTACTTAAAAATTCCCTGTTGGAAAATGATTTATCTGGAAAAAAATCTCCAACAGTCGAAGGAAGTGATAGTAGCCACAATTTGAGGTAGCAATTTTGCAAGAGTATTAGAATCTTCCAGTCCTCATCCACCCCTCATAATTTTATCTGTGAAAACTCCCATAAGAAAAGAGTGGCCTACTATATAAGCAGTACCATGGTTTTCAAATTCTGTTGCACTGCTTTCTTTAATAATTTTCTCTTAAGATATAGTTGGCCATAGGAAAAATGTAGTGCTTCATTTAGCTTTATGAAGAGACCTATACTTTGAGTATATATACTTTTATGATAAAACTGACTTAATATGAGGGACTACTCAACTGAAACATGCTGGATAACTTGCTTATTAGTAGAACCCTAGAAAGTCCAGAATGAAACAACAATAATCTGGTAATTAGTGTTATTGCTACAAGCTGGACTCTGGAGTAATGAGTCTTTTAAAGGGCCATTATAAATTTACAATGTCATATTAAGGCAATTGTAATTAATGAAAACTGGATTTTTAAAATAAAATGTGTGATACCTTAAATAAATTTATTTAAGGCTTTTAAGGAAAAGTAACCCATGAAGTGAGGAATTCAGTACAAATAAGTTCTCTGAGACCCAATTATCATATTCAGTGTACAGAGATGCTTTAAAATAATGAGAAAAAGTGAGCCAAATGCTGTTATCAATCATGTTTTTAATTTTATTTATGTTGACACAAATAAGCATTGATTTGTGTCCAATAAATTACTTTCACTTGTATCACAAATTATTTAAATTTTAGGTAAAATTTTTATAGTTTTAGGCTATTTACCTCATATAGAATAAAAGACTAAATTGTTGAGATTAAAACTATAGTATCCATTGTGTCACAATAATGGATTAAATGGATGTTTTTTTTTCTTAAATAGTAACAAAACTATAAAATACATAAGACTAAGCAATATGAAATGTATAAGATATATAAGGAAAAATAGATTGTTTTAGAAAGGAAGTATTGAATAATTGGTGACTTAAATAGCCATATTCCTGATTTAGAACACTCAATATTATAACTTTGACAAACTTCAAGTTAACTTTAAATGTAATGTTATTTCAATCATTTTTAATGGAATTTGTTTGGAAGTCAACTGTAACTCTAAAATTTCATCTGGGAAAAAAATTTTGAGAAAAATCTAAGAAAAATAATTCTAAAATATTAGGAAAGAATCTACTCTAATATATCCTAAAACACCCAAGATACATAATACACTGTTGTAATGGCAAAAATAAATGTAAAGATATTTTGAATGGAAAATATAAAACAATTTAAAATATAAAGATATTATTTTACATCAATGGGGAAAAGGCAGATCATTTAATAAACAGTTTGGAGCATGGTAGCACAAGTCTGTAATACATGTGACATGGAAGGATGTCAGAAGCATAATAAGTTCATAATAGCTTCAGCAACTTAGCAAGACCCTTAGGAACTTAGTGAGAAATTTTCTCAAAATATAAAAATAAAAGAAAGCACTGGGGATGAACCTGAGTGATAAAGCATCCATGAGTTCAAACAACAGTACCCTCCAAATTTGTATATTGGAAGAAGAAATACATCCAGGTCCCAGTATTACATAATACATAAAAACCATTACAGATGAATTAATGATTTGAATGTTAAAAAAAAACACTTCTAAGCAAAATTAAAACAGAAAACAGAAGTTATTCTTATCTGAGACTAAGTATTAAAAATTATGTATGTAAAAATGTCATAAATGAAGGCCAAAGGCAAATCGTCTTGGAGAAAATATTTGTGATATATATGAAAGTAAAAAGGTAAATATCCTTAATATTTCCATCATTAAGACCAACATTAACAGACCATGAGAAACGATGGCTAATGTATAGTTAACAAAGAAGAAATACAAATGACCATAAATAAATAAAAGATGTAGATATTGCCATTTGTAGTGAGAAGAAAAAATTTGCCAAATATTGATGGGTTGTTATATTATTGTAAACTTGTGAAAATGTTATAGTAATTAAAATCTACATTGTTATGGTATCCAAATTAACATTGTATTCCTATGTTTGTTTTTGCAGTGTCTTGGTTTAGAAGGGTCTTGCCCTCATTTTTCTCTGAGGAAGACCGATTGTTTTGTTTTAGAACTCGATTTTGTGCAATGGCCTGTACTGAATTGGGCCATGGGAAATGCGAGGGATGGCTTTGGAAAAAAAGAGAGTCTAGAGGAATCTCCTTTTTTAATTGGAAAAGATACTGGTTTATTTTGAAACACTCAACTCTCTACTGGTTCTCACACCTGAATGTAAGTGCACCAGGAAGGAAAGAAAATCATTCACTGAGTCATAATAGTCCTTAATCTTTATATTAGCATTAAGGATATGAATTTCTGAAAAATAAAGGTATGCTTATAATATTTAATGTTAGGTAGTAGGCCATTGATGCTACTTCTTTGTTTTAAAAATGATATGTAAAAAGGCATATAATTAATGGTTTGAAGTAAAAAATACCTGCTTTGTAATCCAAACTTATTATATTGAAAAGATTGGGCAAGTTAATAAACTTCTCTGAGACTCATTTTCTTCATTTTTCTCATGGCACATAATAATACTTGCCAAATATTTTCATCCCTTTTTTTTCTTATATGTTGATCCTCTTCCTCACAACCAGATATATCTCTACAGACTGAAATGTGCTGGAGACTTTTAATTTAAATAAAAGTGAGATGAGTAAAACATCTTTCAATGGTTTTGAAAGCAAACCAAGAAAACCAGGGGGTTTTCTTTGTTTCTGTTTTGTGTTTTGTGAGTTTATTTTTTCTTTTTGTTTTTATTTTTTGTTTTGTTTTGTGGCAGAGAAAGGTCATGAGCTTGGTTTTGGACATGTTGACTGAAATATGTCATTAAGCTACCCCAGGGGGGAGAAAAATCTAGAACTCAGAGGAAATTTCCAGCTTTCACCTTAACTATGTCAGAATTCTTGATAGCGTTCTTTATACTTTCTTCAGTATTTCACTCCTAAAGTGTTCTCCAATCTCTTTTCTATTTCCATTACTCCTTTAAAATGACTTTGGTAAGATTATCATGAGTGTCCATGTTGCTAAATCCAACAGACGTTTTCAGACCTTGTTTTACTAAACCTCTCCATATTTTTCTCCTGGTATTCCTCCTGTATCACATTTGCAGGATTATCCTACTCTCTTAGGCCATTAAAATTTCTTCAGGGGGCTGCGGTTGTAGCTCAGTGGTAGCTCAGTGGTAGAGCACTTGCCTAGCATGTGTGAGGCACTGGGTTTGATCCCCAGAACCACATAAAAATTTTTAAAAAATACAAATAAAATAAAGGTATTGTATCCATCTATAAAATATATACATAAAAATTTCTTCAGGCATCAGTTCTAAGTTCTCTCATTATTCTGCTCTATTTTTTTAGATTATTTTATCCATGTGTGTCTATCTGTATACAGAGGAAACACATATTTATGTCTATAACCCAAAATTCTCTTCAGCATTAAAGATCATACAATTAGTCTCTTTACTGTGATATCTCAAGAGTGTCCACTGTGTATAAAACAAAATTCATAATTTTGGCATCCTCAAAATGGTGACTCCTTCCTGTGATTTTCTGCTAAGGAGTCAGATCTTTAACCACTTTTAATTATCCATATCTACTCCTAACCAATAATATAGCCAAAATATTGCTCAAATTTATCAATTTATCTCCATTGTCACTCACTGCCTTCATACTAGCCTAAGCTATAATCATCTTTCACTTGAAAAATTTTAAGAGCTTCCTACCTGACTACTCAAATTTGCTTTGGCCACCTTCTATTTTGTTCTTCCACTCAAAACAGGGAAATCTTTTCAAAATGAAAATTTGATCATATATTTACTACCTCCCCTCACCCTGCTTTCTGTCTATCCTCATGAAAAGCCATCAATAACTTCCCATTATTCTTACACCAAAAAAAAAACACTTACCATGAACTACCCATTCTTACACATATATATGTGATACTCTTCAGTCACATCTTGTCCCACATACATTGCAGTTTTACATTTCAGCTCCACTGGCCTTCTTTTATTTTCTCTAATGCGTAATGTTCCATCCAACCTCAGAAATTTTGCATATGTCATTCTTTCTTCCCAAAATACTTCATGATCTTCTCACCTGGTCAACTTCTAGCCTTCCTTCAGATCTCCCTTTAGGACATCACTCCTTTAGGGAAAGCTTCCCTGATCCCCCTGTACCAACTTAATCAATTCTTGTAAGCTCTTATAGCATCGTATACCTCCCCTTTCCCAGCATTTAACACACTTTTTCGTTTTACTTTGTCATTTATATTCTTTTATTAATGTCTGTCTCCTCATTAATCATAAGTTTTCACAAGTACTAACTCAGCTTCTCCCAACCTCATCCTCACCTGTTCAACCATTGATCTCATTCATATGACACAATGTATGTGCTCAATAGATAAAAGTTGAATTGATGAATAAATGAGTTACTATAAATAAATTGCCTTTGGACAGTGCCCACCATATAAATCCTCAATAAAGTTTATTTCCCATCATATACCTTTATTTACCAACTAATTTGAAAAATATTCTACTTCAAATGTGAAATTTGAAATTTTTAAAATACTTGAAATTTTTAAAGAGCAATTACAAAATACCAAATAATTTCACACTGCTTTCATAATCCCACATGATAAATATCATGCATCTAATCCCTATCCAAATTAAACAGGAAAAAAACAGTGAATTATATCTGCTATGTTTTTAATTTATTGACAGAATAGTCTTAGAATTAATTAGCTTCATTCAAACTTAATTAGAGTTCTGGTGACTTTTTATGGGATTCAGTTTTATATTTTTCCATCTGACCCTTTGTCAGATTTTTATTAAATGTATGAGATTTTGATTTTTTTTAATTCAGTTATTGCTAGGTTTATATTTTCACATAACTTGAATACTTCTGTAGAATCTTTTCCCTGACAATTACAATGCATGTTAGCAACATTGCAACATATCAATAATCTGTTCCACTTTTTTATCCTTGAAGAAATTGTGACTCAGAAAGAACAAGTGACTTGGTAAGCATGGACAGAATTACAATTACCAGACCTTACTAAGCTCTGTAAATAAGTTGGAAGATGTCCAACCATGTATCATTTTATAACAATTTCTTAGAAATTTGATGGGTTGCTTATAAAAGGTAAGATAATAAAGATACAGGGAATAAAAGACTATATTGCTCTCTTATGTCATACACTAAACAATTTCATGCATAGAAATTTCATTATTAGAGTTTTTTGAAGAGATATGAAATAGGAAATAATTGGTATATGTGATCTCCATTCTACATTACAAAATGTAAGTTTTGGAAATGTGTTAAATGCTGCTATAACTGCTGTTTTTGCTGGCCTTTGTTGATAAATTGTTTGTCTGCTTTGAATGCCCTAATGATGCTGAGAGCTGTTTGCATATTTTGAAGTAACTTTGTACAATCATTAATGTAAGAGTTTGTTTTTACTATTGCTGGTTTAATAAATGCACGGTCCATTTGCTTTGCAGAAAGCTATTTCAAGTGCATGCTAAGCAAACTACATTATTCAACAAGCAGTCTAGAAAAATACTGTTCATTATAACACTGGTGACCTGGCTATCAGGTGTTCATTTCAAAGTCTAACTCTCTCAGTTCAGCATTTTCCTTATATTAATTTATTATTTCCTTTTTCCAATTTTTATAGGACTCCAAGGCTGACGGTTTTATATATCTACCTGAATTCCGAATTGGCTTAGCTCCACATTGCAGAAGAAACCAGTAAGTAATAGTAGATCCTTAAATTCAGAGTCCAGATCAACACTGTGAAATAGAAATATAACACGGGGCATATTTATACTTTTAAATTTTTTAGTAGTCACATCCATGTTCCTTCAGACTATTAGTGTTCTAGCATTATGCTGTGATTGAAATTTATAGTTGATAGATTTCACACTTGTAACACTTTCAACTTATGATAGTACTCTAGTTCATTTTTACCTTCCTTGATTTTATATGTAAAATATTAGAAACATATATTATTTTTCTTTAGGAGGAGTCATGCTTTTATTTCATGAATTCTTTCTCTAACTTACCATAATTGCAATACCTACTATGTTAAAATGCTCTTCAAATGATAATTGTCTGCCTGATTCCCATCATTAAAGAATGTGTCCATAAAACTATCAGCAAGCTTTGGAGAATGGGAATCAATCAGCATCAATTTTTTTTTTCCTTTTATTCATATAGCCAATTTAGCCTGTTACCAACCAAGGCTTACAATTAATCAGGAAGTGGGCCCAAAATAAATATAATGGTTTCTCCTTCTCTTCTGGCTATTATTCTATAAATTATTTGATGAACTAGATTAATGGATCCACCAAATTTTAAAGATCCAGCCTATCTAAGTAATTAAGGACAAAACCTACCACTGTCAAAAATAGAAAAATTCTGTAAGCCAAAGCTGTCTACTTATGCTATTTTTATCAGTGCTATAAGATTAACAAGTTAGAAAGATACCAGTATAAACAAGGAAATGTTGAAAGGGTAAGCATTTATAAACTCCTGGGTGTTATAATTCTCTACTATGTTACTTATATTCTTATTATGATATATCTGTCTTTAGGAGACTTCAGAACAGATGAACTGAAACTTGAGAATGTGCAAGGAAGACAAACAAATCCAATGAAAATTATACACAAATAGATTGCATGGGGAAATATTAAATAAATTGATATGATTTAGTGGTAGAAAAAGTGATGGAATTATTAAAATGTATTTTTTAAATGAAGTTTTAATAATAGGTCACCGAATGATTTTGGGCCACGGAAGGGGTTTTATTAATGGACACTGCTGTAGCTAAACTTCCAGTCTCATCTTTTTTTTTTTTTTTTTAGAGAGAGAGAGAGAGAGTTTTTCAATATTTATTTTTTTAGTTTTCGGCGGACACAACATCTTTGTTTGTATGTGGTGCTGAGGGTCGAACCCGGGCCGCACGCATGCCAGGCGAGCGCGCTACCGCTTGAGCCACATCCCCAGCCCCTAAAATGTATTTTTATTATATAAAAATAGTTGGGATTTTGGGAAAAATTGCAAAAATATGTATTTAACTTAAGCAGGATAGTTGGAGTTATCAATAAATTGAAATAGTCAGAATTGGCTATTGAGTATAGTCATGTAGTTTCCATTTTTAATATCTTTTTAAATAGGTTTTTTATCTTTGTTTTATTTGTATTTATTTTTATGTAGTGCTGAGGATTTAACCCAGTGTCCCAGATGTGCTAGGCAAGCATTCCACCACTGAGCCACAACCATAGCCTCCACTTTAATATCTTAAACTATCTCCTGTGAGTTCTAATTATTCAAGCCTGAGATGAGAATTAGAAACAAATTGTTCTCTTAAGTAGTTCTCCAACTAAGTTTTTGGTAGTATGTCCTTGAGAGATATCTAGATAGTCGTTACCTGTGTTTCTGGTATAGCCATAAAAGAGAACATAATTTTTCTACATCTAGACTGTAATGCACAGGAGTGATATATCTACCAGTAACAAAGATGAGAACAGAAAACCAGACTCACACTTTTTAATTTTTTATTTGATTTAATTAATTATACATGACAGTAGAATGCATTTATTTATTTTTATATATCATACATAGATGGGATATTACTTCTCATTTTTCTCAGTGTACATGTTACAGAATCATATTGGTCATGCAGTCACATATATGCATAGAGTAATAATGTCTGTTTCATTCTACTATCTTTCCTATCCCCACATCCCGTCCCCTGCCCTCCCATAACTTCCATCTACCTCGTCTAATGTAATACTATTCTTCCCTAGTGCCCCCCACCTTATTGGGAATTAGCATCCACATATTAAAGAAAACATTTGGCCTTTGGTTTGTGGTATTGGCTTATTTTGCTTAGCATGATATTCTCCAACTCCAACCATTTACTGGCAAATTCCATAATTTTACTCTTCTTTAAAGCTGAGTAATATTCCATTGAGTATATATACCACATTTTCTTTTTTTATTTCTTACGTACATGACAATAGTGGAATGCATTACAATCATTATTATCCATTCACAGCACAATTTTTCATAACTCTGTATATAAAGTATGTTCACATTTTCTTTATCCATTCACCTATTGTGGGACACCTATATTGGTACCATAGTCTAGCTACTGTGAATTGGGCTGGTATAAACATTGATGTGGCTGCATCACTATAGTATGCCAACTTTAAGTACTTTGGGTATAAACCAAGGAGTGAGATAGCTGGGTAAAATGGTAGTTTCATTCCCAATTTTCTGAGGAATCTCCATACTGCTTTCCATAGTGGTTGCACCAATTTGCAGTTCCACCAGCAATGTATGAGTGTACCTTTTTCACCACATTCTCACCAACATTCATTGTTGCCTGTATTCTTGATGATTGCCATTCTGACACGACTGACATGAAACATTAGAGTAGTTTTGATTTGCCTTTCTACTCCATTCATAATAGCCTCAAAAAATACCTGGGAATCAATCTAACAAAAGAGGTGAAAGACCTCTACAATGAAAACTACAAAAGACTAAAGAAAGAAATTGAAGAAAACCTCACAAGATGGAAAGATCTCCCAAGCTCCTGGATAGGCAGAATTAATATTGTCAAAATGGCCATACTACCAAAAACATTATACAGATTTAAGGCAATTCCTATTAAAATCACAATGACATTCTTCATAGGATTAAAAAAGCAATCATGAAATTTATTTGGAAAAATAAGAGACCCAGAATAGCTAAAGCAATCCTTAGCAAGAAAAGTGAAGCAGGAGGCATCATAATACCAGACCTTAAACTATATTACAGAGCTATAGCAATAAAAACTGCATGGTATTGGCACCAAAATAGACTTGTAGACCAATGGTACAGAATAGAGGACATAGAGCAAACCCACATAAATATGGTTATGTCATACTAGACAAAGGTGCCAAAAACATTCACTGGAGAAAAGATAGACTATTCAATAAATGGTGCTGGCAAAACTGGAAATCCATATATAGCAAAATGAAATTAAACTTCTATCTCTCACCCTGCACAAAAATCAACTCAAAGTGGGTCAAAGACTTAGGCACCAGAACAGATACCCTGTGCCTAATAGAAGAAAAAATAGGCCCAAATCTTCACCACATCACCCTATGATCTGACTTCCTTAACAAGACTCCTAAAGCACATGAAGTAAAATCAAGAATCAATAAATGGGATGGATTCAAGTTAAAAAGCTTTTTCTCAACAAAGGAAACAATTAATAAAGTGAGGGGAGAGCCTACAGATTGGGAGAATATCTTTACCACATCCACCTATGATAAAGCATTAATCTCCAGAATACATAAAGAACTCAAAAACTACCAAAAGAAAACCCAATCAATAAATGGGCTAAGGAACTGAACAGACACTTCACAGAAGAAGAAATACAATTGATCAACAAATATATGAAAAACTGTTTAACATCTCTAGCAATTAGAGAAATGCAAATCAAAACTACTCTAAGATTTCATCTCACTCCTGTCAGAATGGCAATCATTAAGAATTTAGACTTACTTTTAAAGCAGTAGGGAGTTAAGTTACTCAAAGGCCCATCTCCCCGGACTGGAAAATTTTGGTTTCATCCTTAGGAATGAGAGTTGGCCCCTACTATCTAGTGGGTACCATCACATTATATTCTTTGAAATATTCATTATTGGGGCTATAGCTGTGGCTCAGTGGTAGCACACTTGCCTGGCATGTGTGAGGCACTGGGTGCAATTCTCAGCACCACATATAAATAAAAAAATAAAGATCTATCAACAACTAAAAAAATATTTTTTAAAAATTTATTATCTACTTTTACACTCTTGAAAAACAGAATTGAAATCATTATTGGATTGGGGAAATTATTTGCAGTACTATATTCTTTTATTTGAACATCTTCTTTTTAACCACTGTTTCTAAGTTTGATAATAATATTACCCACAGAATTGAAATAAACCTTCACCCCACCCCACCCCAAATCTGGCTCATGTGTTGTGATGGCAGACACACACATACACACACACACACACACACACACACACACACACACACCAGGAGATAATGAAAATGTTTATTATTTGCATAATGAGTCTTTCTTGGTAGAGCATCACATGTAGGCATCCCAAGCTGATCCAAAAATATCTTGAGAGAGTAGAAATATGAGACCAGCTTGGCTTTTCTGGTAGTTACACACTGAGGCTGACTTTAAGATTCCAGTAAAAAAGTAAGAGGAAAAATGGTAAAAACTATCTGCAGTCAAATATAAAAAAGGGAATCTGATTCCTTATTATCCTTATTAAAGGATATCTTGTCCTACTTGATTGTATGGAAGTCTATATAAGGAAAATGAAGTATGTGTGCTACTAGACTAGGTCTTCGCTTCAGTTTCCAAAATATTTCCTAAGCATAATTGCTCAAGGGACCCACACAAACACACATGGAGATCCCCTCTGGTCCCATTTCTATCCTCCAATTCTGATTTGATTCCTTTCTCTTTTATGTTATAAATAGAGTTAAGTGAGGATATGTACAGAAAAAGAGAACATAGGGGCTGGGTGTGGTGGTGCACACCTGTAATCCCAGTGGCTTTGGAGGATGAGATGGGAGGATCATGAGTTCAAAGCCAGCCTCGGCAATGGTGAGGTATTTAGCATCTCAGTGAGACCCTGTCTTTAAGTAAAATACATAATAGGGCTGGGGTGTGACTCAATGGTTGAGTGCCCCTGAGTTCATCCATGGTACTAAGAGAGAGAGAGAGAGAGAGAGAGAGAGAGAGAGAATATAAACTCATTACTTTGTATGTATTTTTTCCAGACTCCAGTTATTATAAATAATTTGCATTGAAAAAGGTCCAAAATTCTTGATTAAGTTATTTAAGGAAACTCAAAACTCAAAATGAGATTCAAATTGGCTTAAGGTCCTATCCAAAGAATTTATAAATGGATAAATAATCAATTAAGGAAGAAGATATGGAAACACTATATTAAGCTTTGTTTCATAACCCAAATATCAATAGAATATTCATTTCCTCCAACAAGACATGCTTGCTGATGAAGTAAAAGTTATAATATTATTGATGAATATTGATGTCTACACCACTAAACATAATAGAATATTAAAGTGAGGAATAAATATTTATAAGATAAATATGCAAAAGATAAAATATTGCACAGTAGTTTCAATTTCTTTATATATGAGGACAATGAGGTACTAATGTCAAAAATCATCATATATATCTATTCATCTAAATAAAAAATTTAAGTATTAGCATTGAATTTTCACTTCAGAATATCAGTGAATTTTTGTTCCAAAAATTTTTTTCATGTTTTCTATGGAGTATTTTTATCCACTGCTAACTATGGTTATGTGATCTAAATTTTCCTTTCTATTAAAAAATATTAAATTAATGCCCTTAAAATGAGCTATTCTTCTACACTATATAACAAAGATACTAATATTGATTCTGTGATATTCAACTATAGAGAAGAAAATATATCTATTCAGATTTGTTTCCTAATTTATGAGTACATAATAAATTTAAATTTCTATTTTAAATCAGATAAATTACAAATACTTCAAATAATAAACTAATTACAATAAAATAATTCTTATGTAAAAAAAGAACACATGAGCTTTTTTAAAAAAAGTTGTGATCATTCTTGGACAAAGTATATCTAAAATAATGATTTCTTCAGTGAGAACATATGACTTAGAATTGATCAGGAATGACACAAAACTATAGAATAGTTTATACAGTAGAATACAGTTATTGCAGGGGTCATCATGTATTTTGGGGGGATTTTATGTTTTTATAGTGCATTATAGTTTCATTTTTGACACATTCATAAATGCCTAAAACATTATTTTCCCCATTTCAATCCCCAGACTACTTCCTTGCCTCCACTCCTTGCTCCCAGAGTCCCTTAACTCTACTCTATTGATCTTCCTTGTATTAATTTATTTTTAATTGTTGCATTCTAGTTAAATGTAAAGGTGGAATTCACTGTGGTATATTCATAAATGCAAATAACAGGATTTGGTCAGTTTCATTCTGTAGTTCCTCCCCTTTCACATCCCTCCTCCTTCCCCCTCAATCCCCTTCTACTCTACTGTTCCTCTTTCTATTTTTGAGATCCATTTCTCAAACCTTGACTTTCTGATTCTAGCTTATTTCACTCAGTGTGATGTTCTCCACATTAAGGAGCATGGTGTGTTTGTAGTTGATGACAGATAAGTATAAATATCCACACTTTATTGTTATTTCATACTACTTCATTCGTTTTCATTTAGATAAACCACATCCTGAACCTAGAATAGGTTGAATTAACTAACTTGGGGGTTTTGTTTTGTTTTGTTTTTGTTTGTTTGTTTTTGGTTTTTTGGTATCAAGGATTGAACTCAGGGGCACTCAGACACTGAGCCACATCCCCATCCCTATTTTGTGTTTTACTTATTGTCAGGGTTTCACTGAGTTGCTCAGTACGTCGCTGTTGCTGAGGCTGGCTTTGAACTTATGATCCTCCTGCTTCAGGCTCCCAAGCCGTTGGGATTACAGGCATGAGCCACTGCACCTGGCAAATTATCTAATTTGTAACATCACAATTCCCTTTTTCTTTCAGAAACAACCTGAGTACTTTAAGCTACAAGAGTAACTTTCAATTTCCCCTGCTGCATTGAATCACTTAATTGTTAAATTTCTCAAATTTAGTTGGCATTCAGTGTTTGTAAAAACACTTTGTCAATAGCAATTTATACTTATTATGTAAAACAAAAGCATAGGAACATAGTGCTTTAAAATATTTAAAATTAGGGAAAGAGAACACTGAAACATTGAAGGATTCAACTATAATCGAAGTTGTAAAATTGCTATGGAAAATATTCACTAAATGTAATTTAAATACAGGGTAAAAAAAAAGGTGTGAAGGCTGAACAGCATATATTCTTACATGAGTCACTGGATGTTTTAGTTTTAACAGCAGCAAATTCAAACACGTAACTGAGAATAGTAAATGTTGTGTTTCCAATGTTTGACCTAATGACAGAGAATGTGTGGGGAGAAAATTACTAAGTAATAAAGATCAGCTGCTATTGATGCAGCAAAACCCTCTTTTAAAAATATCTAAAGCTAGGTAAATTACAGAAGAATGTGTTTTTGTGATGAGCTAATACAGTAGAAGCAAGATTGTTGAGAATGAGATAGGTTTTTGTATAAATGCAAACTACAGAAATATCTCTGTAATGTTATTACTTTGTTCTATATAAATATTTGTCCTTAAGTTATTTTTGATACTCTCTGAAATAATTCTGCCAATAAAATTAGTCTTCAGATGTATTAGCAAGAAAATAGATCAGTGACACCTGTAATCCTAGTGGCTCAGGAGGCTGAGACAGGAGGATCAAAAGTTCAAAGCTAGCCTCAACAACTTATCAAGGCCCCAAGCAATTCAATAAGACACTGTCTCTAAATAAAAAATATTAAAAGGGGGCTGGGGATGTGACTCAGTGGTTTCAATCCCCAGTACCAAAAAGAAAGAAAATAGACTGGTGAGTGATACACATGACAACTAACATGGGCCTGGCACCTATATTATTTGCTAGATTGTTAAAAGTTATCTTGCTGGAGATGGTTAAACACTTCCTTCTGACTGGACCTGTGCAAACCAACAACAAATTAAAATCATTTTCCATATCCATATGCCATTCTTAATCATGGGAATTTTTAATGAAAAAAGTAAATTTGAAGAGAGTTTCAGCCTAAACCATATTTATAGAAGCTTAAGTGGCCATTTTGATTTCCTGAAAAGGTAAAGCGAATTGTATTAG
Source organism: Marmota flaviventris (assembly GCF_047511675.1). NCBI lineage: Eukaryota > Metazoa > Chordata > Mammalia > Rodentia > Sciuridae > Marmota > Marmota flaviventris. The sequence continues at coordinate 69,840,920 of NC_092518.1, forward strand.
CAGAGTTCTACAGTGACCTTTTTTAAGCAAGAAAACAGAAACACTGCTTTTTGGTCTTCCCATCATTTCATAAAAGAAAGGAAGAAAGATATTCCTGCATATACACCATATAAATCACAAACTATAGCTGAATTTAAGATGGAAAAATCAACACTTATATAGATAAATGCTTCATCCCAGAAGAGGCATAGCAGGAAAGTGGATTTCTGTATGTCTATCATTGGGTTAGTGATAGAGGTTCAGAAATTTAAAAGGTTATCAGTGAGAGGAAAGTGTAAGCTATTAACCATAAGCAAGGTGAAACCCATGAAGGTAAATGATTCAGGAAAAAGAGTGATTAGTATTTCTTCAATTCCTATTCTTTAATGCAATGTTCATTTACCAAATTGGATGCATGTCAGATTTTAATGAAATAAGTACTTCAAATAATTTTAAACAGAAATATATATATATATATATATATATATATATATATATATATGCCAAAACATTTTGAGTTAATGAATGACACACCTGAATTGATTAGAAAGGAGAAAGTTACACATTTCACCATGCATTTCTATGCATTTAATGCAGGATTACAGAGAATACCTCACCCATCTTTTTTACTAGAATCAAAACTAGAAACCTAAATATTTTATGCCTGAGTGGCAATTTTTACACTGATATGTACCAATACCTTTTTGAGAACTGTAGCTTTTATACAAAAGTTGCTGTCCTTTAAAAATAGTCCCCCTCCCATTTTCCCCATGTATTTTATGCCAGATACTATATGCTAAGTATTTTCCATACACCATTTCTTCAAATACTGCCGACAATCCTGTGAGCATTATTCTACTACAGATGAGAAAACTTCAAGGTTAATTTGCCCAATTCATTCAGCTAGGAAATGGCAGTCAGAATTTGAGCAAGCTTAAGCTCTTGTTTTTGTTTGCAGTGCTGGGGAGAGAACCCAGGGCCTTACACGTACTAAGCAACCCCCCCCCCCCTTTATTTTCCTGTAGTGCTGCGGATTGAACCCAGGTCCTTGTGCATGTGAGGCTAAGCAAAACACTTTACCACTAAACTATACACTCAGCCCCAAAAGTTGAGCTCTTAACTCCACATCATGCTACCATAAACTTTAAAAAATATATATGCCCTGATAAAAAGGAAAATTTAGGCTTCTCTTCAAGGATGTAACTTTAATTTATCTTATTATATATACTTAACAGAGTCATAAACATTTAAATTTCAGAAGAGACTTTCTTAACCAAGGCCAACATCTCTATTTTATAGACAAGTAATTTTAGAAGTGTTCCACCAGTAAAAGTATGGTGCCTGAAATACTGTCTCTAAATAAAAATACAAAATAGGGCTGGGGATGTGGTTCAGTGGCTGAGTATCCCTGAGTTAAATCTCTGGTACAAAAAAAAAGTGAGTATTGTATGCAATGGCTATCCTGGGAAATGATTAAAATTCAATATCCAAATTACAGTTTCTACTGAATGCATATCAATTTCACACAATTGTAATGTCAAAAAAATTATGTAAGTTGAATATTGTAAATCAAGAACATCTGTATTGAGAGCCATATCCTAATTTCAGAAACATTAAAATGTGTCAAATATTAAGAAAAAAAAAGAAATAGTGTCTACTTAACAGAAATATACTACATTGAAAAATATTGAATTAACTGGAAATTCATACTAAATTGAGGGTAATATCCTTATAAATGAAAAACAGTGTCATGGTCCTCGTTCTGTGCTACAATGGAGTGCAATTGTGGGAATGAGGTAGTTATAGGAAAAGCTGTTGCTATATAGAAGAAAATATCAGGAAATTCTCAGTCCTGTAAAGTGGCTTATAGTAACTATAAGACAGCCATCAGAAGTTTAAGTTGCTAGGGAGATGATCAAAACCAATGTTGTATTTGTTGAGAAAAATTGCTGTAGGAATTATGCACATGTTTATTTTTTGACCAAAAAATTTTCCCATTTTTCCATGAGAAAATACTTGTTTGTTTATTCATTCACTTCTGGAAATCTGAAACCATGAAATTTATTATTCGATGCATAGAGGATTTACACATAAATTTTATGACAATTCTAGTGAATTTTTTATTTCAAGTGTATGAAATCATAGTACAATTAGCAAATAGGACATTAGGATTGATATGAATTTAAAAGAAACACTTCAGTGAATTAAGGGAGTTAATTCCTCAGAAAAATAATATCAAATAATAATTTTACTATTGAGGCACGTTTAGATGACTATTGAAAGGGGTCTCTCTCTCTCTCTCTCTCTCTCTCTCTCTCTCTCTCTCTCTCTCTCTCTCTCTCTCTCTCTCCCTCGCCCATATAGAAAGATAAATAGATAGGGAAAATTCCATAGGCTTGGATACATCATTTGCTTTGGTAACTCATGAACCCATAGAAAGAAGATAGACATATTTACCTATGTTTGCATATGCCAATGGAAAAATATGTTGGCATTTGAAAGAACCATTAGGGAAGAACCTAATTTTCCTGCAGAAATGTAGAATCTAATCAATATTATTAAATCATCATATTTTGCCCCTTTAATGCTGAGACATTTCATTTAAAACGGGGCTGAGATTGTGGCACAGCAGTAGAGTGCTCACCTAACACGTGCGTGGCCCTGGGTTCAATCCTCAGCACCACATATAAATAAATAAATAAATAAAATAAAGATATTGTGTCCAACTATAACTAAAACAATACGTAAAAAAACAAGAGATTTCTTAATCTTCTAAGAAACAAACATAGAACATTCTCTGATTGCTGAACTAAAAATCAGTATCTTAATTCAATCTCAGTCACTTATATATTATCTTTAACAAGTCATTTTACCTTTCTAGACTTGATTTAAATGCAAACTAAGATTTTTACTAGGTGGTTACTGGAACCCTATTGTGGGTTACAGCATTAAATGCTTCAATGATTGTTGAAAGAAATCTGAACTCTCTGCTTTTTTTCTTTTTCTCCTAGTGCTTTCCAAGCTACCCATGCAAGAATCAAGAATTTCTATTTTGCTGCTGAGTGCTCAGATGAGATGAATTAGTAAGTGATTTTTAATCATTTATCAATTCAATATATATTTATTGAGTCTCAATTATGTGGTAGTACCATATATGTCCAGAGAAAACAATGACATTTTTTTTGAAAAAGTAAAATTATTTTATCTTAATCCTAATTCAGCTTAGTGTACTGAGAAAAGCTATATTAACTGATAGAAGGCCAGCATGCTGGAATGTGGAGATAAAGGAGCAGCATGATATGAGATAAGGCTACAGAGGCAGGTATCATCCAGACTTCAAAGTCCATATAAACTATCAAGTTAAGGATTTTAGTCTATTTCAAGTCCACAATCAGCAAGTAAAACTTGCTTAGAAAGAGGTAATTATATCAAGGCATAAATTGAAAAAAGGATCAAAGGGCATGTGTAGAGATAGGAATAAAGGCTTACTTGGGATAGAATGGTGGCAATAAAAGAGGGGAAAAAGTAGATTTATTCAAGATACCTTTAGGAAGTAAAACCACACCCTTGGCTATAGCAATTGACTGAGAGAAGTTTCAAAGATTATTACTAGGATTCTGGTTTGTGTATCAAGATAAATTTCATTGTAATTTTCAATGAGATAGGAAGCACTGGGCAAATATCATGTTTCTGGGACAAGAATGTAATTTTGGTCCATGGACATGCAGAGTTTGGGCTCCCTTTGAGACATCCTGTGGAGTTTTAATTAGGCAGGTCCTCTGATTCTAGAGCTTAGTTAGAAGGAATGAAGTAGAGATTTAATATGGAAATCATCAGTATTTATATGGTACTTAAAGCCATAGACATAAGCTGAGAAGAATTAGGACTAGTTCTAAAACTTGAGTGTGCAGCTGGGCATGGTGGTGCATGCCTGTAATCCGAGCAGTTCAGGAGGCTAAGACAGGAGGATCATGAATTCAAAGCCAGCCTCACAAAAAGTGAGGCACTAAACAACTCAGTGAGACCTTGTCTCTAAATAAAATATAAAACAGAGCTGGGGATGTGGCTCAGTGGTTGAGTGCCCCTGAGTTCAATCCCTATACGAAAAAAAAAAGAAAGAAAGAAACCCAAAAATTGAGTGTGCAGATCCTGGAGACCTTATTAAAAGACAAATTCCCTGTAGTTTTTGATTCATTGGGTATAATGCAGAGGGTGAGAATTCACCTACAAGCCTCTGAGTGATGATGGTGGTATTCTCAGGACTGTGAGAACCACTGGCTTAGAGAAAAGGGTATAGAATTGCAACATTTTATAGCTGACTAAAGCCTGGAAAGCAAACAGAAAATTCAGAAGATAGGTGGAATTGCAGTGATACTATAGCATAATTTTTTTATACTCCTAGAATTCTGTAGCAGAGATGTAAAAGCACAACTAACATACAGAACTGTGTCCTCACAGAAGGAAAAATGTTGCACTTTCTGAATCAGGGGTTGGTTTTATACCTGCAGCTTATTTGCATATGAGATGTTGACCCCAGAGATTATAGTATATGAAAATATCTGTAGATATAAGCCTAAGTGCCCATGTCCCATAACTTATAAATGTTCTTGTCCAAAATGTGCCTTATTTTAATGAACAGATATTTCAAATAGGGTTGTCTATTATCCATTTTATCATATTTCTCAATGTAAAACTAAAAACCATATGACTTTGAACATTTTACACAAAGTATCCACTCAGCATTCATCAGTAATCTTTATGCTTTCAATGATATTTAAGACTATAACATGAATGCCCCCAATGACCCATGTTCTCTATCCATACCCTATCTGCCTTTAATTTCCATTTAATTAATGCCTTCAGGGAATTAAGTCACTGATTGGGTTAAGGCTCTCAACCCATTCATTTTTCCTCTAAACCTTCTTGCATTGTCTCACACATGAGCTTTTGGGGGAAACCAACTATATAAACCATAACGGAAGTGAAAATAAATTTCCCTGGAAATTTCATTGTGTGATTATTAAGTCATTTGGAATAAATATTTATATTGATAGACAAAAAAAAAAAAAAACTACAGCATGAAAAAAGGTATACTATAAGCCATTGTCCCGTATTGTAAGAAACTCTTGGGGAATGGTTGACAACATGCACCTGAAGTGCATGTTGTATTTAATTTTTTATACTGACATTGTTTGTATATATGAACAAATATATATTGTTTAAATGCTTTTTTTGTTTTGTTTTGTTTTGTATTTTTTTTTTGTACCAGAGATCGAACCCAGGGGAACTTACCCACTGAGCCACATTCCTACCCCTTTTTAATATTTTATTTAGAGGCAGGGTCCCACTGAGTTTCTTAGGGCCTTGCTAAGTTGCTGAGAGCAGCTTTGAACTCATGATCCCACTTGGCCTTCTGAGTCAATTGTTTGAATAGTTTAACATGCATTTTCTTGAGTTTTGGAGAATGCCAAATAAAATTGACAAATCATTTCTTGGTTACCTTGATTATTCTACTGTCCATAAACTGACTGCAGCTCTGTGCCATGAGTTAGTTTAAACTATATCAAGCCTTCAAGTAGATCATATTGAATCTCTTTGTATATTAAGCACAGTCTCTATGGAATGGATGTATGCAGTTTCCCTTTGAAGCAAAATATCCAGGTGGCTGGGCGCCTTGGCACATGCCTATAATCCCAGCAGTTCTGAAGGCTGAGTCCAGAGGATCTCGAGTTCAAAGCCAGTCTCAGCAAAAAAAAAAAAAAAGGTGCTAAAAATTCAGTGAGACCCTGTCTCTAAATAAAATACAAAATAGGGCTGGGGATGTGGCTCAGTGGTCTAGTGCCCCTAAGTTCAATCTCCAGTATCCCCCCCCAAAAAAATCATGTAAATAAAATATGCTCTATAAGACATTTAATTCCAATTAGGTAAACTTTACTGATACTTTTAACTACATATGCAGATTTTAAACTGTGTTGACTAGTGTCATCAATGAACCTTTGACTATAACAGGCTCTTGTATTAATGTTTAATTAAAATTAAAATTATCTATATTTTCAAAGGGAAAATTGCATATGTTTTTATTCAACATGCCAGAAGGAATGGATGTTCTTCCTTTAATTGAGTTTATATAGCTCACTCTCAATTTTAATTACTTTCAATTTTATATCACATTGCTACTGTCTATAATTCATGCCTCTGAGATCCAAGTACAAAAATATTTTTACTGTATGGAGAAAAAATTCTTCTTTTTCTTCCTTTCTTTTTTCTTTTCTTTTTTTTCTTTTTTTTTTTTTTGAACCAGGGATTGAACTGAGGGGCACTTGGCCACTGAGCTACATCTGCAACCCTATTTTTTATTTTGATTTAGAGACAGGTCTCACTGAGTTACTTACTGCCTTGCTGTTGCTGAGGCTGGCTTTCAACTCATGCTCCGCCTGCCTCAGCCTCCTGAGCCACTGGGATTATAGACATGTGCCACTGTGCTCAGCAATAGATTCCTTCTTGACAGCACAAAAGTAATAACTTTTTATAAGAAGAAAATAAAATTCTCACAATTATCAGAAGGGCTACGTGAATATCCCTAAAGAATGGCATAATTATTCATATAGCAAGAAGCCCCCTGGAAAAAACATTGAAAAATATACAGATGTGAAAACAATAAATATGTTCTATTCTGTCAAGAAGTAAAGTAGGGCTATTATTTGGCATTTGGAAGAAAATTGGGATTAAAAGTAGAGTTTTGTTTTAGGGTTGGGGTTGTGGCTCAGGGGTACAGCACTTACCTCACATGTGCAAGGCCCTGGGTTAGCTCCTCAGCACCACATAAAAATAAATAAATAAAATAAAGGTATTGTGTCCAACTACAACTGAGAAATAATTTTTTTTAAAGTAGACTTTGTTTTATATGAGGAAAAAAATAAGGATATGTTTACAGGCTGAAATAAAACAATAGTAAGAAGAGACTAAAGATAATGATGTTAAGCAAATAGCAGTTGAAACTAAGTGAAACATGAGAGAATTACATCAAGGGCAGTATATACAGTGGAAATTAAGTTATAAAAAGGAGTAAAGAATCGGGAAAGGTGCAAGGAAGTTTGCAAAAATGTTAGGAATCATGGATGATCATGCTTATTTTCCATTTATTTTCTTCATAAAGAAGGAGGCAAGATGCTCTGAAAAAGTTAAACCTTTTAAAAAAAAACTGTTTAAACGATACATCAAAGGGTAAATTGTGTCATTGCATTCACTGTGAATAACAGAACTGAACCTTACTGAATGTTTGCACTGAACACCATGAAAACAATGTTTCAAAGGAAAAGCTGTTTTTCCCAGAAAATTAATAGAAATGCCTCATTCTTATTTTCACAGTACAAGCATAACCTAACTGCATATATTCTATAGTCAGTATGTCAAAAGTCAAACTATTAAAGAATCAAATAATCTTAATATCTGCTTTTTTCACACCATAATACTTATTTAATCTTCTAGTCAAAGAAATATTAGAGCTATTTCATAATAAATATTTATTGAATTGGAATATTCATATTATGTTAAGTTATGAAATGAGAATTGAGATATGTTCTAAATAATTTTCCAGGAATTTTATGTAATTTAAAAATATATCAAGCATCATTTACTTAAAATTAGGTGTCTGTAGTATATTGTTTTTTCTTGAAAACATTTCATATTTGGTGAGTGATTTTATTGGACAAATGAAAGAAGAGGAATATAGAGTGTCTCAATTAAAATAAATATGTCTCTACATAGAAAATCATAATTAACTTTAAATATACAACTAGAAAATGAAAATTATATCTCACTGATTTGTTACATTTTTCCCTTGGAAAGTGAATGAAATGACATAATTTGAAAAGATAATAATAACTATTGAATAAAACAATACTATTTAAAAGATCATGAATAAATTATAACCTAAATTAACACAATTCCTATAATCTAAACTGTGATGTAATAATATGTGAAAAGGCATATAAAGTAAATTTGATTTTCCTGTAATAGCAAACCATATCAAATATGATTTTCATTTAAATAAAATTTAATACATATTTAGATAAAACATTTTCAAAGATTGTGGTATCCTCTTCATTTTAAAATATCAGGACAATGATTGAATTAAGTATTGTGCCCCAGATATGGCAATTCCTTTTAAGACTTCGTATAACTCTGATTTTCCACTTCATGTGCATAACATTTTTTTTAATTAAATGAGGTATAATATTTTCACTGAAATAGATTTTAAATTTAAACATTATGCAACACAACTTATTAGGTTATCACAGTATTAAACAGGTTCATTTAAACTTAAAACAAAAGAGGCAACACTCTGCATAGGATTGACAGGTTTATAGTATAGCTTGTTTGTTTTTAATCCCATTAGCTCCACAAAAAGAAAAAATATTCACACACACACAGGTAACAAAGGTTGTCATGTTCTCTTGTCATGATTAAGATGTTTGGGTCAGGTTCATCTGTTATTTTTCTAACAAATCTAAGTGAATATTGAATTTAAAAAGAACAACAAAATCATGTTAAACAATCAAATCAGTGCAAATGCTTGATCCTCTGGGTTGTATTACTTATAAAGACTCAGCAATTGTAGCAGACAAAATTATTCTCAATAGTTGATTAACTTCAACATATGAAGCCATTACAGAAAGTCTGCATGCCTTTTTGTTTCTATTTTTCAAGTCAATCATTACTTCTCTGTAAAACAGGAAATATAAAAGTTGATAACCACAGCTAGAAGCTACTTATCCTGTAAGTAAAGCTTATTTGATTAGTGGAATAAACTAAAACATTTCAGCAAATCTTTCTATGTGCTTTTAAAATGAAGTAGAAGATAACTGAATCTTCTTAGTCTTTTAGTTATTAACACAGGATGATAAATACCCTGGCAATAAAGAGGAAAGACAGATAAGATTAAGTAACTTACCAGAAAAAAGAAAGCATTTGCTTTATCTGTAAATTACAATATAAAACAGAAAACTAAAATCAAGAAGAAAGAGTGTCTCAAGATAAAAATCACTGAATAAATAGCTTGGATATTAATCGAAAGGAAAAGATGAAGGAAACTAATAGAATTAATATTTTATATTTAAATTAATCTTTTAATATACTAGAAATCTCAGTCTAAGAAACAAAAATACTTTATTAGTCTCTACCAATATGTTATCCAATTTATTTAAACACCAAAATAGATAATATGTTGACACAAAGGAATGAAGCAATTTACTATGTAAATGAAAAACCATTTAGATGCACTAGTTGTTAACTTACCTGACCATCAGTTTTAATCAAAATGGAAGAATTATTGGAACTATAGACATGGTCTTGGTTGTTTGCCTTGATTTAGAAGTTCTTATGGATATATTAAACTTTTCACATTACTCTATGCCTCTCTGTAAGGAAGTTTATGATATTTATTCGATGTTATAATTTGCCTCACTCTTTCAAATTATATAATTTGAACCACTGAGTTTAAAAAAATAATATTGTTAATTTTAAGTCATACAATTGTTTTCTCTGGCCACATGCAATTAAACTAGAAACAAACAAAGATGTCTGGAAAACCTTCAAATATTCAAAAACAAAATAACTCACCTCTAAATAACCCATAGTCCTGTGAAGAAAACAAAATGAAAATTAGATGTATTTTGAACTGAAGGAAATAAAAACAGTACATATCAAAATATATGAGATGTTGGGGCTGGGGATGTGGCTCAAGCGGTAATGCACTCGCCTGGCATGCATGGGGCACTGGGTTCGATCCTCAGCACCGCATAAAAAAAATAAAATAAAGATGTTGTGTCCACCGAAAACTGAAAAATAAATATTAAAAATTTCTCTCTCTCTCTCTCTCTCTCTCTCTCTCTCTCTCTCTCTCTCTCACTTTAAAAAAATATATGAGATGTTATTAAAAAAGTACTTAAGCTAGGCTAATCATGGTGGTGTAACACAAAGCATGAATGGGTGGGTTCTTTGTCTAGCAAATTCCCTTATTCACAAAATTAAGAGAAGAGAGTCCAACATTGTGGTCTGACACATCTGCTGGGGGGAGAAAGCAATGCAGATTGGGATTTACTTGGCGGTTGGCCATTGCTAGGGTTAGGGACAAGGGTAACTAAGAATGGTTGCTGCGGTTGAAGCTGTGAGGAAAATAAATGGGTATTCTAACTCAGAATTAATTGAGTTTAAAGCTGACAGGAAGTAGCAAGTCACAGGATGCCCTCCAGACCTGATGTTTATTTTAAGATTCACATTATGTCCCCCTTACCTGCTTTCCTTCTCAAAGGCCCTTATCCTGGCCACCTATAGGAGAGTGGTGTTCCTGTCTCAGTGGTGCCTGTCTATAATTACAGTGACTTAGGAGGCTGAGTCATGAGTATCACAAGTTCAAGACCAGCCTCAGCAAGTTAGAGAGAGCCTCAGCCACTTAGCAAGATTTAATTCTCAATACCAAATTACTATTAGAAAATAAGAAAGGTCTCAAGTTGATAATCTTGGTCTCAACAATTAAAATATAAACTAAAAAGATGAGAAAATTAAGCATCAGAGAGGACATCAATGTAAAGAGGGAAAATCAATGAAATAGAAAAATCACATGTTAGAAAATTAATGGTACCAAAATCTTGTTCTTTGAGAAGATAAATAAAATTGATCAACCTCTACCATGAATGTTCAGGGGTAAAAAAAAGGAAGACACATATTACCAATATCAGGAATGAAAATCAATATGTATTCTAAAAATATTAAAACTTAATAATGGAATATTCTCAATGCTCATGCAAGAAGAAATAGAAAGTTTAAATAATCCTACATCTCTTAATACCTTAATTTGTAGTTAAAAACCTTATCACAACAAAAGCTCCAGGTTTCCACAGATTGACTAATAATGTCTACCAGTTAAATAATATTCACTCTAGTGAAGCTCTTCCAGAAGATATTATGAGGACAAAATGGCCTTCATACCAAAACCAGATAAAGACATTGTAATAAAATTAAAAGTAAAACAGCAGACAAATATCCCTCATGAATATGGGTGTCAAGCTGGGCGCAGTGGTGCACTCTTGTAATCCCAGCAGTTTGGGAGGCTGAGGCAGGAGGATTACGAGTTCAAAAACAACCTCAGCAATGATAAGGCACTAAGCAACTCAGTGAGACCCTATCTTTAAATAAAATACAAAATAGGGTGGGAGTGTGGCTCAGTGGTTGAATGCCCCTGAGTTCAATCCCAGGTACGAAAAAATAATAATAATAATAAGTGTCACAATTTTACCAAATTAAATTCTGCAAGATATAAAATACATATCATTGCCAAGTGGGTTTTATCCCAGGAATGTAAGGTTGTACTTTTATTCACAAGCAATCAATGAGAGTGATATCAACAAGGTGGTGAATAAGGAAACTTTAGGTCCTTAGTCTACCACAGAGACATTAAGTAAACAGTAATACATGTATCAAATTACCTTTGTGAGAATTCTACAGATAGACTGAGAAGTTATAGCATCCAGATTAACATAAAGCCAAAAAGAAATCTCAGTGAAGAATGCTGAAATGTCCGTGGCATTTTGTAAGCCCATTGTGCCCCTCTCACTTCCAATCTATTGTGGCAAACCTATTGTGAGCAAACTTCCCACACAAGGGATCCTTCTTCTGGTTGGAAAGAAAATGTAGATCAGGTTTGCAACGTTCTGGTTATTTTGGGTGCTGCTGAAGTACTACTATCTGACTTGCCCAGAACACTGATGGAATTGGTTGCCTTGTTATGAGTCTGCTGAAACAGATGCAATTGTGGCAACACATTAAAGCTAGAATTCTACAGATAGAAGGAGGTTAAGAAACAGGCTACAGACTCCTAAAGAAGATAGAAGATAAAATTTCTTAGGGGATTTGAGATGGCTAAAAGTTCATGAACAAGTCTAGAAAACACACAGAAAAAGAATGACAGGTCCTAGAATCTAGTTGGGCTGATCAGTGAAGGTATTTCCCTTACATGAAGCTCACCATCTGTGAAGACTGAAAGAAGTGGTTATTTTTTTCAAATTCCTAAATTTTCAGGGGGAAGGTAGCCAGTGTCTCATTGGGGGGTTCTTCTGCCCAGAGGAATCTAAGCCACCCTAAATAGTCACCCTAAATCTTAATATCTCAAATAATTAACAAATAATAAAACACAAACACTCAGAAATATATTTACAAAATCAAAGCCCCTGATAAATCTAGTCCATATGGATTCTTGAACTAGACAAAAAAAATGGCTCTGCTGATTTATTTAAGGGGGTATATCAAAGGCAGAAGTAAGGTTTCAAGGGCAGAGTCTTACTTTGTGATGATGTCTTACAGTTGGCAGGTTGATTCAGTTCTTGGCAGGTCATACCCATCTCAGGTACTGTGTGGGGTCTTAGGCAGAGCTTGAAGGGGAAGTTCACCTGCATCAGGTGGTAAATACCTGTGGGGAGTTCCCAGTGTCAGACTTATCCCCTCAGGAGGCTACTATTCGCAACATAGTTACACACAGCCCACAGACAGCTCCTGACACCAAATTTCAAAAAAATAATTGCAAGGGCTGCAAAGAAATAGAAAAACATGGCCCAAAAAAATAATCAAATAAAACTCTGAAAATCAACCCTAAAGAATCATATCTATATGCTTGCTGCCTGACAAAAATTCTAAGGTGCTAAGTAAGTTTTTGAAAGAAACACAAAAAATCTAAATGAACTCTGGAAAATTATTGTGCATGAACAAAGTCAGAATGTCATGAAAAAGAAACTACAAAAAATAACCAGCAGAAATTCTTGAACTGAAAAAATGCAAAAGTGAACTGAAAAATTTATTAAAGGTATTCAGCAGCAGACTTTCTCAGGTGAAAGAAAGAATCACTCAACTGAAGAAATATTAATTGAAATCATTGAGTTAGAGGAGCAAAAAAGAAAAAAAAATAGAATGAAGGAAAGCAAGAAGACCAAGGGGTGGGTGGAAATTATCAACCCAAACAATGTACTAATTGCTGGAATATCAGAAGGAAAAGAGCAAGAGAAAAGAGGGATGAGTGCATATTTGAAGAACAGCTGAAAACTCCCTGAATCTGAGAGAATAAATGAACATACAGATTCAAAAAGCTCTAAGAATTGCAACAAGGAAAACTAAAAATATACATGCATAAACATTGACACTAAACTGAAAAAAAAATTTAAATCATGAAAGCATCAATTGAAAAATTATTCATCACACAGGAGCTTTCATAAGATTATCAGTACATTTCTCAGAAGAAACCTGGTAGGCTACAAGGGAGTAAAATGTCATTTTTAAAGTGCTGGGGGAGGTCAACCAAGAATACTGTACCTAACAAATCTGACCTTTAAAAGTGAAGAAGGAATTATGAATTTCCCACATTTAGAAAAAGCTGAAGATGTGCATTGTCTCTTAAACTACTCCACAAGAAATGCTGAAGAGATTCCTTCAATATAAAGAGAAGTAACACTAGCAATAGCATAAATCCATATGAAAATAGAAAGTTCTTTGGTAAAGGTAATTACACAGATATTATAACCTATGTTACTATAATTTGGGTGCACAAATTCACTTATAATTCTTGTAGAAAATTTAAATTTTAAAATATTTTAGAATTATAAATCTATATTAATGGATAAAATATATTGATATAACTTGTGACATCAATAACAAAATGGTAGCTGGAAGCTGCAAAGGAGTATAGTGGAGTTTTTTCTTTGTTTTCACACCTTTATTGGTGCATTACACTTCTACATATCGATGGAATTTGTTGTTTCATATTAGTACATGCACAGCACACAATGTAACAATATTATTTGGCCATATTTTTATGTTTTGGTTGTTGATGGACCTTTATTTTATTTATTTGTATGTGGTGCTGAGAATTGAACCCAGAGCATGCTTGGCAAGCACTCTGTCACTGAGCTTCAACACCAGCCCCTATTTGGCCATTTACAATTGTGATGGAAATTAAGTAGTCATCAATATAAAATATAATATTAAACTTTAAGACATGATAAGACATGTTATACAATTCCAATGATAACCACAAAGAAAATATCTAAAGAACATATATAAAATGATTCAAAAATGGAATCAAAGCATTCACTACAAAATAGTCAATGGAATGCAAAGGAAAGCAGGAAGAAAGAAAAAGAAGAACAAAATAACTACAAGTCAATTAATAAAATGGCAAAATAAACCCCTTCATATCAGTAAAATTACTTTAAATGAATTGAACTACACAATCAAAAGACATTGGCTGAATGGATGTTTTATAAAAATGGTTACAACTACATTGTCTATAAAAAAATTCTCTATAGATCTCAGGACACACAATTGAGGAAAGTTAAAGATGGAAAAAGCATCCCATACAAATGTAAATAAATGAAAAAATTGATAGTTAAATTTATTTCAGACAAACTAGACTGTAAGTCAAAAAATGTTAAAATAGCAACTGTTAAAAATAACATGGTACAAAGACATCAGTGTTAATTTCCAAGAAGTTATGACAATTATAAATATCTATGCACTAAACATCATATCTCCTAAATACATGAAGCACATGTGACATAGTTCAAGGGAGAAATAGAAAGCAAAATAATAATAGAAGGAGACTTCCATACCGCAACTGTAAATAATGAATAGAAGAACCAAACAACATAAATAAGGAAGGAGGACATTAACAACACTATGGATTATTTGGGCTAACAGACAAGTGCAGAATACTTTACCCCAAAATAACAGAATATATTTTTCTGTAGAACATTCTTCAGAATAGGCCACTTATTAAGCCATGAAATAAGTCTTGGAACATTTAAAAGACAGAAAATGCTAAAAATTACCTTTTCTTATCCCAGTAGAACAAAACTATAAATAAATAGCAGAAGAAAAATTTTAAAAAATATGCAGAAATTAAACAATAGACTCTTAAAATACCCATATATATATGAAAAAAGAAGTCATAAGCAAAATTAGAAAATACCCTGAGATAAATGAAAATGGAAACATTAAAAAATTGGACTTCATCTAAATAAAAATCTGCTCTTAGATAATATTAAAAAAATTTGACACAAGCCATAAAGGAAAGAAAACATTTGTAAGCCATATATTTGATAATGTACTTGTAACGAGCAACTTTATATCATAGCAACTTTATTCATAATGGCCCCAAACTGAAAGCAATCTGAATGACCATCAACAAGTAAATGGATAAACAAACTCTGGTATACACATACATAGTAGAATACCATTCAGCAATAAGAACATTTCAACTGATGATTCAGTCAACAATATGAACAAGTCTCAAAATAATTGCAGTAAGTGAAATAAGCCAGCTACAAAACACATACTGCATGACTTAATAATAATTATATAAAACTCAGTCTGTGAGAAAATGTGACTTGTGGTTATTGGGTATGGGATGATTAAAGGAGAGTTTACAAAGGGACACAAAACTTTGGGGGAAGATGAATGTGTGCATCATCTTGATAGTTGTGATAGTTTCACAATTATATACATGTCAAATTGTACACTTAAAATATACAGTAAGATATATGAGTTATACCTCAATAAATCTATTTTTATAAATAGATGAGAAATAGACTGTACAACTGTCCTAATATGTATTTTTTCTGGAAATTTTAAAATCATCAGTATTTCAAACTTCTGAACAGTTCAGAATTCCTTTTATCTTGAGAATTTATCTTATAGTTTCTACTAGTAGCCTCTCTGATATTCCTTAAGTAACTCTTCTGTCTTGTGATTCCTTGTAATCTTTATTGGAGCATCTTTCCCTCACAATCTACTCTCTCATTGGACCTATCCAAAACACTTAATTAACCTTTAAGATCTATTCCCACTCCAATTCCTCAAGAAACCATGAACCGAAGCCTAACTAATTCTTGCATCCTAATTTGTAGCACAGTTCTTCCCTGAATGACAACAATAACACTCAACCATATAGCAGCTTACATTGTTCAATTGGCATTATCAGTATTATCTTTTCAACAAAACATTAAGTCCTCTTAAAAAAAAAAGATCAAGTTGCCTTCTTTTATAAGACTCTTGAATACATGCTGATGGCATTGACTGAATGCTCCACTGAAAATTAAACTGACTGACACATCCTTAACATAAGATCATTACCATAGCATGTGGATGAATGTTTGAGGATCCTTAAGCCCAAATCTATGACCTAAGCTGCCAGTTAGATGGCTCAAGCGTAGCGCGCTCGCCTGGCGTGCGTGCGGCCCGGGTTCGATCCTCAGCACCACATACAAACAAAGATGTTGTGTCCGCCGAAAACTAAAAAATAAATAAATAAATATTTAAAAAAAGAATACATTCCTTTATTTTAAACCAATGGTTCTCAAAGTACTGCCCACAGTCCAGCATCATCAGCATCACCTGAAATTTGTTAGAAATACAAATTCTGGGGGATGGGGTTGTGGCTAGGAGGTAGAGCGCTTGCCTAGCATGTGTGAGGCACTGGGTTCGATCCTCAGCACCACAGAAAAATAAAATAAAGATATTGTGTCCACCTATAACTAAAAAATAAATATTTAAAAAAAGAAATACAAATTTTGAGTCTTTAAAACTGGGTACAGTGTGTCTTAACAAACCTTCCAGAAGATTCTTATGAAGGCTTGAGTTTGAGAACCATTTTAGACACAACAACCGTATTAAGCTTTATAACTTTTTTTTAAAATTTTTATTTCTGGGCTGGGATTGTGGCTCAGCAGTAGAGCGCTTGCCTAGCACGTGTGGGACCCTGGGTTTGATCCTAAGCACCAAATAAAAATAAAATAAAGGTATTGTGTCCAACTACAACTATAAATAAATAAATAAATATTTAAATAAAAATTTTATTTCTTACATAACAATAGTGGAATGCATTACAATCATAATTATCCATTCACAGCCAATTTGGAAAGCAGTATGGAGATTCCTTGGAAAGCTGGGAATGGAACCACCATTTCACCCAGCTATTCCTCTTCTCAGACTATACCCAAAGGACCCGAAAACAGCATACTACAGGGACACAGCCATATCAATGTTTATAGCAGCACAATTTACAATAACTAAACTGTGGAGCCAACCTAGATATCCTTCAGTGGATGAATGGATAAAAAATGGCATTTATAAGCTTTATAACTTTATAACTTTTCTGTATAACTTTCCCAATTAAAAAAAAATCAATTCCATAATTATGTCAACTTCTGCCAGGGTAGTAGGAAATTAAATAATCAGTTACTGAGCTGTGATTTTTCTTTTTTTGTTGTTTTTTTGTTTGTTTGTTTGTTTTTTGCAGCTTTATAGACAGTGGAATTTTATTTTTTTTATTTTTTATTGGTTGTTCAAAACATTACAAAGCTCTTGACATATCATATTTCATACATTAGATTCAAGTGGGTTATGAACTCCCATTTTTACTCCAAATACAGATTGCAAAATCATATCGGTTACACATCCACATTTTTACATAATGCCATATTAGTAACTGTTGTATTCTGCTACCTTTCCTATCCTCTACTATCCCCCCTCCCCTCCCCTCCCATCTTCTCTCTCTACCCCATCTACTGTAATTCATTTCTCTCCTTGTTTTTTTTTTTTTCCCATTCCCCTCACAACGTCTTATATGTAATTTTGTGTAACAATGAGGGTCTCCTTCCATTTCCATGCAATTTCCCTTTTCTCTCCCTTTCCCTCCCACCTCATGTCTCTGTTTAATGTGTGATTTTTCTTTGATCACTAAATAGAACACTTTGGCTAGACACAGTGATGGAAGATTAGAAAAAAACAGTTGAGAGATATTAGTCTTCTCCAGTCCATACATTTTAAACTGGATGCTAATATTATGATTGACCTTTGATTCGTATGAACTATGAAGGAAATGTTATGAAAGCAAGCATTTCCTTAACAGAATTTTCTTTGGGCAATGAAATAAGGCTTTTTGTAGAATTAGATATGTGTTTCAATAACATACCACATTGAAAGGATGCTTGTATCATTTTTATTCCTAAAATTTTGACAGTTCATTATCTATAATGAAAGTGTAAGGGTGACTGTGTCTGAAGAAAGCAATATGCCCTTATGACTAAACTCTAAGAGAAGCATTCCATTATGTCATATGAAAGGTAAAGTCACTTCGAACTGTCATTGAGGGCTTGTCAAATGAAGAATAATGCAATATAAACTATATTGCTTTTTGGTTTTGTTGTGGTATAATATCTCATAACCTGTAATGTTTATGACCTACATTTTAGGTTATGTAGAGAAATGAAAAATTGTAAACCTTTTATATCAAACCTAGCAGAAATTATATCATTTAACTTTTAATGAATTCATGCACTCATCCAGAAAATATTGAGTACCTAGTATTCACTAGGCAGTAAGAGGACAAAAAAGATCCAAGCCAATCCTATCATCAAAGATCTATCAGACTGGTTAAGAGGGTGAACATTTAGGTAGACAAAAACAAAGTAGTATAATATATGCTGTATTAGAGGGAAAAATTTCTGTGTAACAGAAGAAAGTTTAATTGTCCCTGAAGAGGAATTAATAGGGAAGCATTGAAATTTAGAACTCATCCTGAAGGTGATGGAGAGCTGTTGAAAAACATATGATAGAAATTGACTTGTGTTTTAGGAAGATTGTTCTAAATGGCAGATGGATTTGAGAGTTGAAAGATGGGCAGTATAAACACTCATTAAATATATATTATTGTGGTCAGGCATGATGGCACATGCTTGCTGTCCCAGCTACTCAGGAGACCAACATAGAAAAATTAAGAGTTTCAGGCCAGCCTGGGACTGGGCAACAGGCATTATAGGGAGACTCGGTCTCAAATACAATAATTATGTGTGTGTGTGTGTATAAAATTATACTCTGGTGATAAATGATTACATACTAAGTGAAAACAGCAACATTGGGGATGAAACTGAATGTAAAACGGTATATTCTGTGGAAAGTATATGAGGATCATGGTCACACGTTTTTTTCTATAGAGATCTCACACAAGATTACATGATCCTGATGCCCAATCCAATAAAAAAGTTAGACACTGGGGCTATGGTTATAGCTCAGTGTTAGAGTGCTTGCCTAGCATGTGTGAGGCACTAGGTTTGGTCTTCAGCACCACATAAAAATAAGTTAATAAAATAAAGGTATTTGTTCCATCTACAACTAAAAAATGAAAGAAAAAAATAAATTGTTAGGCACTAATGGCATCCTGTAAGAAAAATAAATAAATTGTTAGGCACTAATGGCATCCTGTATTGCAAAATAATTTTTCAAATCTCATTTCTATGGAGAAACATCTTTGAAATCTTATCTCAAAAGTTTGCAATATTATATATGCTTTGTACACAAGGAATCCATTTTGATATTCATTTTGAATGTTTTTACATAATGTTATTTTAAATGTAGATTTTAAAATTTGATATTGAGCACAGTGACATGAATAGTTTATTCCTTCAGAATACAAAAACCAAACAACAACAACAACAACAACAAACATGCTCTTCTTGTGGTGTTGAGAAAGGTGAACCAGGGGTAAGAACAAGGAGGAATGGGAAAGGCAAGGAACAGCAGAATGTAACTAACAAAACTATCTCATGTACATGTATGAACATCTCTCAATGAATTCCATTATTATGTATAACTACAGTGCACCAATTTAAAAAAAAATAACAGAAATGGAACACTGATTTAAAAGTGCCTCTGCTAAAAAATTTATTGCTGATTATGTTGGTTAATTTTAGGGCTTTTAAATAAAATGTTACATGAGGATTTAAAAAGAAAAAATATGTTCTTCTTTGGTACCAGACAACACCAGATACCTCAAAGTTCCTTTCAATGAGTTAGACATATCATAACATTATTAGAAAACCTAGTCAAACATCTACATTCTCCCCCTTGTATTGTCAAGTAATTCTTATCTTGCCTTCCTAAGTTGGTTGAATATGTATATTAAACAACTAGTTTTGCAGCAGGGAATTTTCATAACTGAATATTCAGCATAAGTGCAACTGTAATCTGATATGTATGACAAAATTTCTTACCGAAATGTAAATATGTAAATATTAAATTTTTGCTTAATTATGAAAAGGAATGGACATGGCAAACAGACTAACCTATTCTGGTAGTACTTATCTGTCTTTACATTTCTATACATATAATCAACATTTGTATAGGAAATCCTCAGGAATCAAAGAGATTCTGTTGTGCAGTCATGTTTGCTATTAGAACTGTCATCCCTTCCCAAGTTATTGCATTTATAAAAAACAATAACTAAATTTCATATATATGCCAGATGGACTACTGGTTTATTTTCCTTCCTTTCTTCCTCCCTCATACCCTGTCCTGTCAATAATTCTTCAAAGATTCAATTGACTTCAATTCCAAATTGAAATTTTGAAGGCTTTAAACCTTCCTAAAAATAAATTTACTAAAACATTATCAAAAGTTATTGTAAAATATATTATCTCAAACTTACAACTGCTAAGGTTGTGTGTACAAGGGACTGTCTCTGCTAAGAAATACACATGGAAGTGTGTTCCATAGCGTGTGTAGCTTACTCTTAAAGATAGGCAGAGAGAATAGAGATCAGGATCAAGCCAAAGCAGTAGCAACCGTACTGAGGCTGGGGGGCCAAGGGATGGGAAGGGCGCCTGCATTAAACTGATTGTACCCATTCTGGTAACTGAGCAGAGGGCGGCACACTGTGGCCCACCCAGCCACCCGGGGTGGGGGCAGGGAGCGGGGGGAGAGAGAGAGAGAGAGAGAGAGAGAGAGAGAGAGAGAGAGAGAGAGAGAGAGAGAGAGAGAGAGAAAAGAGCCGGGGTGAGCCCCGCAACAGCCCCCACCTTCCCCTCAAGCACCCCAGACCCCGCTCCCGCCCCGCTCACCGCCCCCGCCCCTCGGGACGCGCCCTGGGCGACACTGCGCAGCTTCATCAGGGCGGCCTCTGTGACCTCACAGAGCGGATACCCTCCTGTTGCCAGGGCCCGGATGTGGGCGTCAGGGGCCAGAGGCAAGCGGCAGGCTGCCCTGGACAGGAGCGTGGGCCATTCAGGGCAGCGGTGTCTTAAGGCATAGCGGCCTCCATGCAGCGGGAATTTTCAGCTCCAGAAGGCACATCGACAGCGGCCCTGAACCACACACAGGTGTTCTGCAGAGCCTCAGGTGCGGGGGAGCACCCCATTCCCTCTCCTGGCTCAGCTCCACTCTTTGCTCCTGATAGGCGCTGCTCAGACCCCTGGACCAGCCAGAGCACCCACAGTCCTGCCATCCGCCCGCTGCTCTTCGCAACCCACAGTCACGATCTCGGACTCCATCCAACAGGCGCCAGCACCAGTGCCAAGCAGTGACAGCCCCGCAATGGCTCTGAAGCGCATTCACAAGGAACTCCTTGACCTGGCTCGAGACCCCCCGGCCCAGTGCTCTGCAGGGCCTGTGGGGGACAATATGTTTCGTTGGCAAGCTGCCATCATGGGGCCCAGCGACAGTCCCTACCAGGGAGGGGTCTTTTTCCTGTCCATACAGTTTCCCTCTGATTATCCATTCAAACCACCCAAGATCATGTTCATCACCCGAATTTACCACCCTAATATCAACAGAAGCGGAAACATTTGTCTAGACATCCTTAGATCTGAGTGGTCACCAGCACTGACAATCTCTAAAGTGTTGTTATCTATATGCTCTATGTTGTGCGACCCTAACCCGGATGATCCTTTGGTTCCTGAAATTGCTAAGATCTATCTAAAGGACAGGAGAAAGTATGACAGAGTCGCTCGAGAATGGACCGAAAAATATGCCATGTGAATTACAAATATAATGCCAATGCCTTTGCCATCGCCATAATAATAAATCCAAAATTAACAATTCAATCAATTGGTGGTCTTTTGATTGCTTTCTATGAAATGGGGTGTCCCCCTTCCTTCTGGGCACTCTTTGTACAGTTTTCACATCTGGGCCCAAGGGAAAGGGAGTTCAGCGGTAGAGAGGAGAGGATCAGGAAGGGGAAGACTATGGGGTTGGTGGAAGTTGCCTGGGGAGTAGGAGGGTGGAGGTGCAAAAAAGAATATAAAACCAGTCTTAATTTAGTTTCAACTGAAGATTTCTTTAAAGGTTTGGGATTGGAAAACAAAGATTAAGAGGCTTAGGGATGAGAACAGCAATTCCACTCCAGCCTACCAGTGGGAAAACTGAGGAGTCTTCTAGAACTGACAACTAGGAAATTCTGAGTGAAAATTCCAAAACTATTTAGGCATCATTTCTTTCTGAAGAACTTATGCCTTCAGGTGTTTTGGTTTTGATCAAGATTAATATTAACCCATACCCTTTATTTTGAGGTCCAGACTTAACTGACTGAAAATGAAATGGATTAATTGTTGCTACAAACAAAATGTTTTGATCACAGTTTTCTACACCACCCACCTCTTCTATTACCACCATTTTACCCACTCTGACTTTTTCCCATCCTCTGGTTTATATGTAGCTTCTCTGAGCATATGTATTGAAGTCTAATTTGCCTTGTTTTCACAAGAACCAGGTACATTTTGAGATTTTACACAGTTTGCAAGCATACAAGTTAGTCTGTCACCATTTTGGTGGAGGCTGAAGAATGACAGAGACTCCTGGGGTGGAGACAAAGGCCTTTATTAGTCCTGGCACAGCAGGCAGCATGAGCTTCACTAATGCAGGTTCCTCTTGCCCGGAAAATTCCAATAAGGAGGTGTAGCAGACCAGGTTTCTGCTGCACACACACTGGGTTTCTGTCACAGCTGAGCAACCCCAGTCTTTGAAGGAACAGCTAGTAAACCTGCTCCACCTTTGGCCAGAGAGATCCTCTTATTAACCTGGTCAGAAAACAAATCTACTCTCTGCCCTGGAGGGCTCTCTATATTCTGAGGTTGTCTGATGTACAAATATACCTCAAAAAAGCAGTTAAAAGAAGAAAAAGAATATATTCAACATGATACTAAACCTTTAATATTCCTCTTTGACCTAGGCTAGCTCAATTTCATATTTCTTTTCAGTTTTTAGTATTATAACAAGGAAAATCAGTTATTAAATAAAGGTCAATAAGTACATCTGTAAGAAGATATGCATTCTTTATATTTTAAAAATCTGGCTGGTCCAAGATAAACATTGTCATAATATATATGGGAATATGGAAAATTGCACTCCAATAGTTTGAAGAATAGTAATTTTCAAAGCTTTAATTTTCTAAAAGTAAGTTCATAACATCTCAAGAAAAAGAGGACAACAATTGCTCAGCAGGGAAAATACATGCTTAGTTTCTTACTGCTTTCATGAAGGTTTAACAGTTTATATGGATGATGACAATGTTATTGAGCTTACATTTTCAATAAATATCAAATTTTCTCCTAGCTGAAGCAAAGAAGGAAGAACTAATTTCTACTTAAATACAATCCCTTGAAATTTACATTAACTTCTCATTTGAGAAAAATTTTGGCTTCTAAATATAGAATTTTTTTCTTTTTAAAAATTTTTGAAAATGTACATTTAAATTTAGTATCTTATATATAATGTATTCTTTTCAAGGAGCAATGAGGGGATTATAGTTTTGTAAAGATATGCAAACATCAATTACTTGAGATTTTTAAATTATGCATTACAACATCCATTAAATATATGCAAAAGTTTGAATTTTATGCCAAACCTAAGAACACCTAAAACATAAAATTAATGAAATGTTGTCTAATAGAACATTCTGTAATGATAGAAATATTCTTTATCTACACTATCGAATGCAGTAGCCACTAGGCACATGTAGCTACTGAACACTTGAAATTGAGAGAAGGAGAAAGAATTCTGTTTTATATAGTTCTTAATAAAAGCTTCCTTTATTGTATGATTTGCAAAAAAATGTTTTATAATCTTTGTTCTTTAGTTTGTTCATGCCAATAAGATATTTTTACCAACATATTTACATTATAATATGTGACTATTTTAAATGAATAAAATATCTACCCATGTCACTAAAGGTCATTAATTTAGTAACTATGCCAAGAATTTGTTTAATATTTCAAGGAAGTTAAAACATGGGCACTTAAGGAATTCTATAATAGAGAACTTCATTATTATACCCTGTTAACAAGAAGCTAACAGAAATTTGTGTTGTAAAGATACAATATGGGCTAGCCAATCCCTAGAAAACAAATGCCAAATGTCTTCTTTGATATAAGGAGAGTAACTAAGTACAGAGTAGGGACGAAGAGCATGAGAAGAAGATTAACATTAAACAGGGATGAGAGGTGGGAGGGAAAGGGAGAGAGAAGGGAAATTGCATGGAAATGGAAGGAGACCCTCAGGGTTATACAAAATTACATACAAGAGGAAGTGAGGGGAAAGGGAAAAATAATACAAGGGGGAGAAATGAATGACAGTAGAGGGGGTAGAGAGAGAAGAGGGGAGGGGAGGGGAGGGGAGGGGAGGGGAGGGGGGATAGTATAGGATAGGAAAGGCAGCAGAACACAACAGACACTAGTATGGCAATATGTAAATCAATGGGATGTGTAACTGATGTAATTCTGCAATCTGTATATGGGGTAAAAATGGGAGTTCATAACCCACTTGAATCAAAGTGTAAAATATGATATATCAAGAAATTTGTAATGTTTTGAACAACCAACAATAAAAATTTTTAAAAAAAGGATCCAATATAGGGGTGGTGGGGTTGTAGCTCAGGGGTAGAATACTCATCTAGCATGCATGAGGCACTGGGTTTGATCCTCAGCACCACATAAAAATAAAGGTACTATGTACAACTACAACTAAAAAGAATAAAAATATGCAATATGAATCTTTAAATAATCAATATAGGTCATCAATAAAAATAACCAGAATTTTTAGAATAAATGATCTCATAGTATGATTTTCCTGTTACAGTTCCATCATAGTTACTAATTATATTGTCTGTTATTTTGCTTCAAATACTGTATTTTTTATACCTTTTTTAAAATTTATTTTTATGTGGTGCTGAGGATACACCCCAGGGCCTCACATGTGCTAGGCGAGCACTCTACCACTGAACCACAACCCCAGCCCCACAAATACTGTATTTTTAACACAAAAAAATAAACCCACACAATAGTAAATATTTGGGGCTAGACAGTGAAATCTAAGCAGAACATGTGGAGAAGATAAAAATGACAATACCAGATGATAACACTATTTCTGATTAGAATATGCAATGTTCTGTTTTATTCAAACTGGTCACTATGATCTTGGTCTGTTAGTCTCCACCCACCAGTTTCTAAATTTCAATAAAATAAATAATGAAATGTTAAAAATTTTATTTGGAAAAGGGAAGAAAGGAATGGTCTTATTCTGTTGTCAGCATTTTCAGAAACAGAATAATGGAACTGATTTGGAGGAAAGTTTCAATCCTAGACATCAAAAGACATAGGTTTTGCCTTGTAAAAACTGATTAATTATCTCTACAACAAAGAATCCAATGTAAAATTAGTACTTTCAGTTTACTAAGCACTTAACATGATATTTAGTGCCATTGCTTATGCTCTTTGGGAATAGGAAATTATAACTGGATCTGGCCTATAGACTCTATCACCTGATGGTTCTACTTCACCTTGAAAGTTGGGCCATAAAGGATGGTTGCTGATTATCCTCTGTATTTCAGTAGTGTCCATGCTGATATCTCCTTTTTCATAATTAATTTTAGCAATTGAAGGTTTTTCCCCCCTCTTTTTGTTGGTTAGCTTGGCTAAGGGATGTCTAAACAGGACATGTGGAGAAGTTCAAAATGACAAGGATCAAAATAAAATTCAACAATTTTATTTATTTTTTCAAAGCCCCAACTTTTACTTTTGTTGATTTTTAAACTTTTTGTTTTCAATTTCATTGATTTTAACTCTAACTTTAATTATTTCCTGTCTTCTATTGCTTTTTTTGTTGATTTGTTCTTCTTGTTCTAGGGATATAATATTAGATTATTTATGTGGTATTTTTCTCTTCTATAAATAAATATACTTAATGCTATGAACTCTCCTCTTTGAACTGACTTCATGGTGTCTCAGGGATTTTGATATGTTGTTTTGCTATTCTCATTTACTTCTAATTATTTATTTTATTTCATTCTTAATTTATTCTGCTATCCGTTGATTATTCAATAGTGTATTATTTGGTCTCCAGATTTTGGAGTAGCTTCTATTTTTTATTTTATCATTGATTTCTAACTTAATTTCATTATGATGTGATAGAATGCAAGGTATTATCTCTATTGTTTTTGTATTTGCTGAGAGTTGCATTGTGGCCTAAGATATGGTCTATTTTAGAAAATGATTCATTACTGCTGAGACGAAAATGTATTCAGTCATTGATGGATGAAATATTCTGTATATGTCTATTAAGTTTAAATTATTGAATGTATTTTTTAGTTCTTTTGCTTCTTTGTTTAGTTTTTGTTTGTTTGTTTGGAAGATCTAGTGATGTGAGAGTCACCCAGTATTATTTTGTGTTGTGGTCTAGTTGATTCTTGATATTGAGAAGGGTTGGTTTGATATACATAGATGCTCCATTGTTGGGGCATAAGTATTTATGATTATTATTTCTTGTTGTGTAATTTTTAAGCACTGTGAAATGTCCTTCCTTTTCCCTTCTGATTAACTTTGGCTCAAAGTCCATTTTATCTGATATCAGGATAGAAACCCCTGCTTCTGTACGAGATCCATGTGAACTGTATGTTTTTCCCATCCTTTTACCTTCAATGTGTAGATGTCTTTGCCTATGAGGTGAGTCTCTTGAAGAGACTTGTTGGGTCTTGTTTTTAATCAAATCTGTCAGCCTATGCCTTTTGATGGATGATATTAGGTCATTTACATTCAGTGCTGTTATTATTAAGAAATGATTTTTATTCCTTGTCATTTTGATTTATTTTTGGTTTTTAATTTGTATCAGTTTCTCCTTTGATTGAATATTCTTCTAGTGTAGTTCCTCCCTTTCCTGGTTTTCAATTTTCTTTTAATTTTTAAAATACTTTTGTTGTAGATGGACACAATACCTTTATTTTATTTATTTATTCATTTACATGTGGTACTGAGGATCGAATCCAGGGCCTCACACATGCTTGGCAAGTGCTCTATCACTGAGCTACAACCCTACCCCTCAATTTTATTTTTTACTTCTTCTTCATGAAATATTTTATATTTTATAGTGCAGGGTTTTTAATTATGAATTCTTTTAACTTTTATTTATCATGAAAAGTTTTTATTTCATCATCAAATCTGAAGCTTAATTTTTCTGGGTATATTATTCTTTGTTGGCATCCATTTTCTTTCAGAATTTAGTATATATTATTCTAGGACCTCCTACCTTTAGGGTCTGGGTTGAGAAATCAGCTGAACTACAGATTGGTTTACCTCTGAAATTGACTATTAGTATTTAGCTTTCTAAAGTCGGTGATATGGAGAGCTTAGAAAGTGTGCAACCACCAATGATGTAGCTTTCTTTGATATCATGTTTAGAGAAGGTTCTTGTACAATTGTTACAGGCCTCAAATGATGATCTTCATTTTCTTTTCATTCTCGTTATTACTCTATTATTTATTTAAAATTTCACCCTAAAGTAAAGTATTATCTATGGAACTTTTTGGCATTTGATGCTAATGCTTTATCACTTTGAATTTTAATGTACCTCTAATGATATTTAGAAATTGTATGTTGTAGATTGTGGGCTCTGGAGTTACACTGCCCAGATTATGAGCATTGGCACTTACTAGCAGTTTGAACTCATGAATATTATTTAACCTCTCTGACTCTCAGTTTTCTTACTGTTAAATGGGAATTATAATATTTCCTACCTCTTATGATTTATACATTAAATGAGAAAGTATCTTGCATATCAAGTCACTCAATATTGATTGACTGTTATTATTAACTATTTCCTTTTTTTCTTCTTTGGATTTTTTTCAGTTGGATTGGCCAGATGTTACAGTTAGCATATGGTTCCTCCTTTGGAGATGCAGCTGCTAATGCAGGTAAGGATTTCAAACTACCAAATATTTGCACAGTTTAGAAAATGCAGAAACATGATTTAAATATAAACTCATCAGTGAGATATTTTTCATGGACATTGTTCCTTTTTTGTATGCTTATCACTTACTTTACTTCTTGAATCTCTCATTACATAATTCAAAGTGCAAACAATTTCTAGCCTATTCACCAAGAGATTTCACAATCATAAATAGAGTGGAACATATATCCCTGTGCCCCTATGCAATTCTGCATATAAATATTTTCTAATTTCTAGACGAAGAAATTTTGAAGGATAAAAATCATGATTAGATTAACCAAATTTATGTATTCTTAGGATTACTCTTTACCCTTATAAAGCAATAAATATCACTTGTTCACTTTCACTGACAGAAGAATCAAGTATAGAGTGATTTTGAGATCAAGGACGTGTAGTTATTATTCAAAACATTCTCCATCTCAAGTATTCATTATTGTCAATAATCTTTAAAAATCTTTCATGTAAGCTAATGTGGATAGTAAAGGCTTACCCTAACCTTTTGTTTTCAAAGGGGAAAAGGCTTATCCAGAAGCATTACACATACATTTTTATTAATTTGTATATCCATCTAAAAGAAAGCATAAATTAACTACCAAATACCAATATTTAGTGATCAAAAAACATACTACAACTTTATTGTAGAGTTAAGACAGAGTTAGAGTATGACTAAGTTAACAAGAAAAATTATTTAAAAGGAGCTATTGATCTAAAAACAACATATAATAAATAAATTAAGAGGAGCTATTCCAGATAACCAATTATTCAGTGAAATATTCCAGCAATGCACAGAGGTCCACATACATAGAGTAATGAAGAGAGGGAAAGCACAGATTCTGCATACTACATTAACCACTATTTCCATAGTTGAGCTCAATTTCAGTTATCTTAAAGTTAGTAGTTTATTGTATGCCTCAGAAAGGAGTGTCTGTATATGCTTATTTAGCCAAATCCTAGATACATCATTAGCACTATCTATGTAACCAAAATTTCCATACTAGTTCAAAATATCAGCCACTGTCATCCTTGGGTAGTCTGTTATGTGCTCACAGGGAAGAAAAGAAGAAAAACATTCCTCTTTCTATCTGTCATCACTCTGTTCAAACTCTATCATATATATTTCTTACAGAATACAGACGTATAGGTGCTATGATTTATGCAAAGTGTGTTTTGGCCTTGAAGAGAGATTTCCCTGTGATTTGGTGTGACAACTGCCATGAAGCAACTACTGTAAGTACTATAATTTTAAAATTGCTCAGCAACAACCACATGCAAAAATATCAGATTTTTTGTTATTTAAAATTCATTCAGCCAGTTACAGTGGCACATGCCTGAAATTCCAGCAGCTTGGGAAGCTGAGGCAGGAGGATCACAAGTTCAAACCCAGCCTCAGCAATTAAGCAAGGTCCTAAGTAGCTTATCAAGGCCCTGTGTCAAAATAAAAAATTAAAAAATAACAACAACAAGCTGGGAATGTGGTTCAGTGGTTAAGTGCCCCTGGGTTCAATGTCAGGTACCCCCACACACCAAATTGCATTCAGCAATAAAACGTGCATTCATGGTACAAGACAATTTCTGTATAAAAAATTCTTAGTGTGAAATATGAATACTACTTCCATAAAATAGAATAGTACAATCAGAATATAGCAAGAGAGGGAGGACAATAATGTTCCTCCCATTTACTTTATTTATTAGCTGGTGTGATTGAACCTTGTATGCTAAGTTGGTATTAACATATGTAAATTTTTCTTTCTTCGAAAAGTAAAAAGGAGGGCATCAACATAAATTGCACTGAAGAAATGTTACTTTAAGAAATAAGATTCTTATTCAAATAATATTTTAAGATTAATTCATAAAATCTTAGGAATTTATTTACAGATTTGGGTAGGGTTTTTTTCCACTTCTCATTTTGAAAGGGCATAAATACAAAGCTTAGAAAAAGCTATAGTAAAATTACAAACATCCACTATGTACTGCTTACATTTGTTTCTAAAAGCTACTATTTTTCAATTTTTTCCCATGAATCTCATCATATTATCCTTTTATCCAAACCAAAGAAAAAGTGAATAAAGCAACAGCATAACATTGAAAACTTAAGGCTAATAATTACTCATTTCATGTTGTGTTTCCAAGTGGAAGATGAGTGTAGGTTCCCATAAAACTCTCTTTCAACTCTTTTGCATTTCACCGTTAAATATTTTAGAAGAAAACAAATGTCTATTTAGTAGTTCCCTATTTTTATTATTTTGGGGGTGACCATGGGAGGTATTTGTCTATTTGATTACAACAGACTAACCCCAAGAATGCATCCATAAAATGATGCTAAGACAATATAAGTGGTCTATGTAGTTGTTTGTATTAAACTATATTTGGAAAAAATAGTAAAATACAATCTTAACATTTCTTAGGAATGTAAAATGGTGCAGCCACTTTGAGAAATGCTCTGGCGTTAAATATAGTTACAATCAGATCTAGTAATTTCACTCTTAGGGTATATGCCTAAGAGAAATGAAAACATGCACAGACTTAGACATGAATATTCAAAGCAGCATTCTTCTTCTAAGAGTAAAAATGTGGAAACAACCCAAATTTCCATCAGCTAATTAATGAATAAACAGAATGAAGCATATCCATATATTAGGATACTTTTTGACCATGAAAATGAATGAAGTACCAATAGATGCCATAATATAAATGGACCTTGGAAATATTATGCTATGTCATACAAAAGGCCATATATTTTATAATTCTATTTATAGGCAGTGTCCAAAATATTCAAATCTATTGAGACAAAAAGTAGATAAGTGATTGCTAGGCATGTTAATAAATGATAATTCTCTGGGAATGAATCTTTGAAGGAGCTTCAACCCCCTTCTACCTCCTTCAATGGCTGCTAGGCCCCTGATTTTCACCAGGTTGCAGGTTTCAAAAGCTATTGCATAACTGGAAAGGAGAGCCATGGCAATAGAGCCAATTAAAGGACAAAAAAATTCACTATTATTTCTAAAATTCAGCTGTTTGTTGAATGAATAACCCCATAGCTGCAGAACTTGGGATAATTTCTAGAGATCTGAAAGAATTAATTATGCCTTTATTTGCCAGTTTTCTCATTGTTTTATGAAGAAAAGAATGTTCATGGGTCTTTTTTTGCTGATGTCCTGTGTTTTTTTTTTTTTTTTTGGGGGGGAGGAGGATTAATGAATTTCAGAAAAGGTAGTGATGATTGTAAAACTCTGTGAATATACTAAAAATCACTTAAGTATATCTGAAGTACATAGTTTTAAAAGTTGGTTATGGTATGTGAATATTTTAATATCAGGAAATAACTGCCATTGAAAAATACAGTTTCTTATACAAACACATCCCAAGAGAAGGCAGCATGCTATGCCACCAGGGCATACAGAAGAGCACATGGGAAAGCACCAAAATTGGTGATATCAGGCAAGGCAAGCAGGACAGTATGAATAATTTCATTGAGTTCTGGGGTATAGGTACTGTCTTTGGTTTTCTGGAGCCTGACCCTGGAGTTATCAGGGCAAATAGATGGTGGCTGGAATGTGAGGTATTTGTATGTACTCTGGATTGGTTAGTTTTTATTTTAAAGGTGTGCTCACATGCAAGCTGTTTATAATCTCTAGAAGTTGTATAATCCTCAAAGAGGCAGTTCCTCCTAGGTCAGAAAAGCCACAGATGTCAAATCATTAAAATGAATCAAATAAAATATATGGTTAATATGACTAATAAAAAGATTATCATAGCCTATAATAAACTCCTATATATTATGAAACTTTTAAGAGAGAATTAAAATAGATGTTATTTTCCAAATTATTGGCCATAGGGTCATGTGTATTCAGGGGGTGGGGGTGTGTGTGGAGACTTTGGTGAGGTTATGGAAACTATACTTTGGAAACACTAGACAAATATAATATATCTCTTAAAGAAAAAAAAGTAATACTCTTGGGGATGCTTATATTTCTCAATTAATTTGAAGGAATTCAAGTATGTCTATATTGTCTATATTAGTGCTATGCTAGAACTACTGATCAAATAAAATATACCAAAACCAAGACAAGAATATTAAATATTAGTGTAATGCAATAAATGGTGCCTTTGAAATTGACTTTTCTTTCAGATTGCTTCTGTGAATCCAAACTTTCAATATAGACGCACTCAAAATGTTTCTGATGAATTCATCTATTTTCGACCTTTTGATGCGGAAATTCGGGAAAAGGCCAGAAGACAAAAACAAGATAAATCAACTATGGCCTCCCGTCAACACGAAGGAGAAGGTATCCATCAGAGGGACCTGGGGATTATCAGTCAAGTGGTGATGGTCACCACCCCCCCACTAACTAAAGAGGTAGAGAGCACTGCCCTTGTAAGACCAAAAACTTCAGGGCTTCTTCGCCTAGAGAAAATTCCAGTTAAATCTCCAGGGGTCCCAGAATCTCAACGCTTAGACGTTACAGGAATTGCCAGTCCAGAGGAAAGGGGGAAAGGCACCGCAATACTTGTTGCTGGTGTGCCTGGAAAGGAGGAGCTAGATGATACAGAAATTCCAACTTTGAAATTCACTGGGCTTATACACCTGGAGGCTTTAATAAGTAAATGTTCACCATCCTCAGAATACAGTTGCCCACGAACCCCAAGAAATCTGTGGCTGGAATCTCCAGAAAATGCAGAGTCCCCAGGAAGTGATGATCTGGAAGTAGCAAGAAGCATGAATCCTCTTAGAGAGAGGTCTATCTTCAGGCGTTCCTGGGCAGAGCTCTTAGAAGCACCACTGAACAGTGAAGGGCTTCACATTCTCCAAACTACTCCTACAGAAGAAGACAGAGAGATTGATGACCTCCAGCTAGCACCAGAGGAGGAGAATCAAGCAACCACTCCACCCATGGATCCTTATTTCCAACCTTTGCAAGACCCTTTTCCATTGCTGCCCCAGCGACCTAAGCTCCAGCGGCAGTGCAGTCACAGCTTGCCGCGATACAGTGATGGCAGGAGCCAAAAACTAAATGTACCTGAGTTAGCATTAAATCCAGAGGAGAAACACTTCTTCTTCCCAAGTGATCATAATTTGCTTACAGGAGGTAAGTTTTTTGAACTTGCTAAAACTAGGTTTGTACATTATGTAAGTAGATTTCATCAGTAAATTTATTTTCAAATTCACTACCTGGAAAATTATTTCTTGCTATTCCCAAGCATTAGCTTTTTCTGAAAGAATGGTGACTACCCTATAATTTTAAGCCTTTTATTTGGTGCTTAGAATCTGACTTTAAGTTGGAAAAATTCAATCATGCACCATTTAATGATCATGGAAAACTATAGATTTGTTATGACTTCAGAAATTTGAAATGCCTTTTATCTTTTAAAAATCACTTTCTCCTAGTGGGTATTCTTGAGAATATGACTAGTCCTCACTCAGACATAGTTTTAACCAATAGAATAGAAAATAATTTTACCCCCTAACACATCCATTACCCAGTAACTAAATAGGGGCTTAGATTTAGAAAATGAATTGAATAATGGGCATGATCCTTCTGGTTAAGAAATAAATCAACAACTTTTTATTTCTTCTATGTGAGCACTCTATTTACTAGATAGTATGAACTGACAAATGAACCGTTAATATTACAGCCTATCCCTGCTTAAATGTAATAATTAATGAAATAACTTTTAATGTATTTTAAAGTCTTAGAAATTTGCTAATAACACTAGAGTAATATCTTTGTCTTTATCATTGCAGCTATTTAAACAATATACAAAAATGCTACTGAGGATAATAAATAGTTTTAGGAATTTTGCTTTCTAATTCATGTTAGAAACCTGCTCCCATAACTTAATCAAAACTATGTTATCAACTAGAAATTTTCCTTAGTAATAGCTCTACCAAACCATTGAAAGTAGTTTCAGAGAAGAATCTGAAATCTGACACAAACATTGTCTTGAAATTATAATTTGGCCCAATCTGAAATTTGGGGGTTTTTCTACACATATTTAGGACAATCAGAGTTTGAAATTAAAATAAAACCTAAAGTCAACTCAGATCACATCATTCTCAAAAATGTTCATAAATTTGGCTCAACCTCAATCTCACATTCAGTGCGTTCCTCAAGAGTTCTAAATATTCCTGGCTTCCTGTTCTCTGTTTTCATGTTTCCACTGAGTACTTGATGGTATTAATTTCCAATATTCAAAAGAAGTAAAAACTCATACTAATCATCTTTGTTCCTAAATGTCCTTTAACCACCCACCACTGTAATTTTTTATTGGTTAATATCCTTTAGCAATCTCCCCTCCTACCATAATGTTGCTCAGCCCCTCTCTCCCTTTCTCTACTTTCCACTAATCCAAATGTCCAATTCATTGTGCAAGCTCTCTAGCCCATTGAGTTTTTTCTCTGTTTATCTTTTACCCCCAAAACAGTTTATCAAGATATTTTCCTAAATAAAATGTCATGTACTATGGTAATATTGCCATGTGATTTTAAATTTCTAAGGTGATTGTATTGGCATCAACTATGGAAATATTTATCTGTCATTCTAATTCAAAGTTTATTCTCAAAAGAGAAGTAAATCTTCAATATTTAAAAATAATTTTTGATTTTGTGTTTTAGAAAATGCAAAGGAAAGAGACAGCATTGAAGAAGCTTGGCAAAAGGCCATTTTTTCAGGTTCTGGAGAACATCCTCCTATCAATCCAAGCTTTGAGTATTCTTCTACAATGGGGGACAAAATTGGAATTCCTGAAGATAATACTGGATTTCCCAAGGGCAATGTTAGACTTCCCAATAAGAATGTCATGGTTAATGTTGGAGTACCCACAGATAATTCTGAAGTTCTCAGGGGCAATTCTGGTGTCCCCACATGTAATCTTGAAATTCCTTCAGGAAGTGGTGGAGTTCCCTGGTATAGTGGTGTTGGGGTTTCCACGGATAATGTTGTCAATCTCAGGCATAATGCTGGAACTTCCAGACGTTCTGTATCCTCTCTACTTACCGAGCTCTCAAAGATAGGTGAACACAGATTATAAGAAAGGACACAATACAAAGTAGTCCTAATAGTTAAAGAAACACACCAAGATATTTAACATCAAAGCATAAGTACCAAATCTGACAAACCAAAATAATAAAAGGGACATCTAAATTTAGAATACATAAATGAATATATAAATATGCTTATTATGTTAGTCTTTATCAGAATTTTTGGAACTAAATTGGAATTAATTTACTAATTTATTCTTAATTGCAACCTTCAATTATTTGTGGCATAATTTGGCTGGGGGAATGTGTCATGGAGGAGTGTATATGCTTACTTCCTTAAGCCGAAATTTCTACTTTGTAAAGAAATACAATGTCTTATATATCACCAAACAAAATATCAACTAATCTCCAGATAATATTGTACAACTCATATTTATTGTAACTTCAGCTCTTCTTGGTTGTTTTGATGGGTAAATGAAAGAGATCTCCTAGTTATTAACATTTATCTGGATGTTTCCAGCTTAAGTCCAAAAAATTGATTGACTTGAAGCTAAGGAACCAGAGGTTCTGTGAAATATCCAGATAGGACCTCTGAAAAAGTTCACCAACAAGACTATTTGAGTATTTATTTTATGGCATACATCTAACGAAATTGTAAATATTTACTGAAAGCCTTAAAAATACAAGGAGACAAACTGTAGAACTGTAAATAGTGTATGTGGCTGTGATGTAAATATTATGGCTAAGACAACACTAACAGCACCACAGGATGCCTAAAATAGTGCATGCTAAAACAATATTTTCCTCTGAAAAATAATTGTTTAATTAGTCTGATATTGGAAGATACAGGGTAGAAGGGAAAATTCTTTGAAACATTTTACAAAATTACTGAATAAGATGCCCTTCTCAAAAAAGGAAAACTTTTCAATGTCCCAGATGATCAGCATATTATTAAAATCACACAACCTATTTAACTACAAAATACAGTTTACAAAAATGTTTATTTCATAAATCTTTTAAGATAGATAAATTGTGACTGAAAGTTGATGAGATTAACTCATCAATTACATGGGGAAATAATCTCATTTATATTCAGACTTACATCAATTTTCTGAAAAGTTTTAGGGCATATGGGTCACTATTAAATTTGTACATCTAAATTTTCAACTTTCCTGAATAATGGTAGCTGTTGTTTTTATATAACAAAGGGCAATTTAAATAAGTTACCACCTAACCCCTTATTATGTGCCTTAACACATAGTGCAAGGGGTGGTAATCTGTGGTCTAAGGGCAAACACTTGCCTATTCACAGGATCTATTTGGCCTCTGAGGAAGGAGGTAAAGAGGCTGGCTAGCTTCCCTCTCTTCACTCCTCTGGTTCAGCTTCTGCTTACTGAACCAGGGCTTTGGCCTCAGATATAAAGGAAAAGTAGTGAGATTTCTTTCTCCTACTTCTTACCAACCCATTTCAGGCTTGAGTCAACTGAATCTGGCATGGGGTGGCAAGTCCACAAAAATAATGGAAGGATACAGTCTGCCATACTTCAGTTACATTGGCAGTAGCCAATGCCTCACTGAGAAGAAAACCAACTGACAGCTCACCTTGTGTACCAGATAGTGTACTCTATATGATCTCTTGTCACACAGACTTTCTGAAAAAGAACTATATATTGCATCCTAACCTTCAAAGTGAACCACTTTTTGAGTGCAAAAGTTTTAAAGTAAGGTGGAAATTGAGAGATAACTTAGCAAGAACTAATATTTACCAAAAAAAGAAGTGAAAAGAAACACAGCAAACAAAATTTTTCTCAATTATATATAATAGTGATATATAATTGAAGACGGTCACTAAAACACCACCATCATTAACAACAACAAAACCCTGCTATGTGAGTGTTATTCCTCATGCTTTGTGATCTGTATTAATTTTGGGTATTGTGTTTAGTGGCTTAAAATTTATATATAAAAATACATATAAAATGGCCAGCTGCTTCTTTGTAAAATTTTAAGAAATTTAATGAAACTATTAAGTAAATAGTCAAATATAAAGATGGTATAAGAAAATAATGCTCAATCTTGTAAAGAAAGTTACTTATAGCATTGGTGTTATTCTGCTAAATGTTAATAGTTCAGAACTTCAGTGACACATTATTTCTCTTCAAAGATGGTACCATGTCTTAGGGTTCTCTATGTCAAGTGAATTATCAAAAATCACTCAACAATCATCATAATTCTTCAGAAAAGAGATTAAAGTAAAAATCAATTATATTGATTATGTTTAGTGAATTTTGTCACAAAGTTCATGTGAATTGAACCTGAGGTTTTCAAGAAAAAAATGTTAAAATTGCAAATTTGAAGGCAAGTGTTGAAGATATAAAATGATAAACAGTTTCTAACTCAATTGTTCCTACCAAATGAAATATAGATTAAGCCCATCTATGTCTAATAGTTCTACATTCTAATATATACCATTTAAAATAAGAAGAAAATTACTTACTAAAAACTGATAGTGGCATAAGGTAGGAGAAAGAATCTGAAGTTATTCCTGACATTGTACTGTACAACTAAGAAAGGTAAATCAGAAAACAAAAAGTTACTGTGTAATTACCATAATTAGATCTTTTCCTTCTAAGGCACTAGAAAATTGTGCCCTGTCCAGTGGGAATAAGAGATGAATTCTAAATGTACAGATTTTTCATATCCAATCCCTTGATTGTGTTAAATGACTTCCACTTTAAATTAAATTGTACAATGTGCATTCAAACAAGACCAAGTATTTTTTAATTCATAAGTTAATTAGCAGAAGAATAAAAACATTTTCCTTACTAAATAACATATATCTCTGCTTAAGTCTTTAAAAATTAATTAATTGAAAAATATTTTGCTAAAAGATTAATAAGAAGGAGCTACAGAGAAAATTATCACAGTAATCACCACTCTAAGAATCAACAAAATTATGGTATGCAAATAATGTACCTGCCACCTCCCTTTTAATCAACATAGTGTTAAAATATTTCCCAAAGTATTAATATTTATTTTAAACATTCTGAGTTGAGATAACATCCATATATAACCATTACCTGTACATTAGAACAAAAAATCTTCAATAGTTCATAGAAGACATTTTAAAAATATTGGAAATGATCCATTTGTCTATAATTAGAAAGTAAAATGAAGAATTGAGGCCTTATACAAGTAGTGAAACCTTAATTTATTTCAGAAAACCACAATATCAGCAATCACTATAAAATTAAAATATACAAGTATAGAAAAATTCATCCAAAAAAGAGGCAAAGTAATTTCTTTTAATAATTTATCTAATAGTAACTGAATGTACAATGGTTTTGTTTAAGAAATGAAACAAAATAGACAGTGTACATTATTTACTCTAAGTATCAGGAAAGCTTCATTAATTGCATGTAGTATTTCCATTTCATAATTATGTTTTCAATATATTTTAGAAGTAGAAATTTAAAATACAGCAAAGTGCTTTTAATATATCATAGGGAATAAAGCACATGTGCCTTTTCAGTAAATATTTCAAGAGCAGAGAAACTCACTGATGTGAGTGACAATTTTGTGGAGTATGAAAGGGGAAAAAAGAAAAAAAAATTAGAACAAACTAGCTTTTAGAGTAAATTATATTTCCTTAAACCATTATTTTGAATTCAATTTTTTAATTTTGCTCTTTTGAAACTTGTCATTTTATTATCTACTAATATGAACAAATAAACCTTAATATAATTCAACTTTAGCATTTATATCCCTAGTTTATACTATCCCTAATACCCTAATTCTCACCCCCTGTATGAGTTCCTCAATCCAACCTTACTTCACTCCATCCTTTACCCCACCCCACCTCTTCTCCCTACCACCCACATCTCATCCTTACTTTATCCCTAAACCTTTCCCCACCCCTATCTCATTCTGCGTATTCTTCCTATCCTTTATCCTCAGCTCATTGTTCACCTTTTTCTTCCTATCCAATTCCACACTCAAACTCTATCCCCATTATTAAACCCACCACATTTCCTATTGCCATCCTCTCTCTAAGCCTATTCCTAAAACTCATTCCAACTCTCGCTCCACAGTTGACCTCTCCTTTCCCAAGTCTCACCCCAACTTTGATCCTTTAACTTCACTTCAATACTAATCAATCTCTCTCTCATCTTGACTTTCAAAGGTTGGGAAGGAATAAAGACTAAGGTGAGGACCATGAATGGAGTTAAAATGTCTATTTCATACCTAAACTGTTTTATGAAAGTAATAATTCAAAAGTTGTATAGTTTCTATAATGTCAAGTGTCCTAAAATGGAACATGCATGATATTAAAGCAGCCAAATAAAAATGATTGTCAAAATATAGGGACCTGAATACCATGTATACCCAAAAGGAATTCTTTATAGGAAAAATAGACTGTTTTATGCTGGTTTTTCAAAGACATATAGTATAAGATTTCAAGCCCTTTCTGTTTTAGTTTTTTTAAATTTTAATTTGTGAATGATTTTGAAAGACCCAGATGTTTCCTTTTTTTCATAAGTTATAAAATATCTCTCATTTACAGAAATACTCATTTTAAGCTCTCTGAATAAATGAACAGATATATATCACCAATTTCTTCATCTAATTTGTAAAATATGTTGATTAAAAAAGATAAAATATGCACTTTGTGAATTTACCTAGAACATATTTTTGCTATTAAAAAGTAATATTTTAAGAGTTTATTTTTAAAGCTGATTCACCTATAGTAGATTTCATCATCTTATGCAACTAGTGTCCACCTAAAACCAAATTCTCTATTCTTATACATATATTAGAGTAAAATAAAAGGTCTTCTTCAAAATAAAACTCACTTTAAAAACGCAGTGACATTCTAAATTATAGTTAATATTAAACTGTGTTAGAACTCTCAACAGTTAATATTACTGATTTGTTCCCCAAAGCCCCAAAATCTTGAAGATCATAATATTAGCTACTTTTCATTATTCCTCCATTAGTGTATCTAAGTCACTCAAAAATAAACACACACAAATTTGAAAATTTTAAAGTTGCACAATAATAGTGCCCAAAGTTCATTACTAATATTTCAGTACTATGTAATAAGAATAAATGTCAATACATGTGCAGTACTTAGAGGGACTCTAAATTCCATGATGAAGAGAAAATTCATGAATAAATACTATTGATTTGAAAATGCCCATTATTGTCAAAATTTGTTAAAAAAAAACAACACCTCTACACATTACACATTCTCAAACCTTTAAGATGCTCATCAAACTCTCAAACCAAATGTTTCAGTTTGTTGTAGCTATGTTCGGTATGTTTCAAGTAATTCCATATTTCTCTTTTGCTATGTTTATCACCAGTGACTAGAGAACAAATCTGTCTTAACAGGAGAAAAAAATCTCTTCGCTGATTCCAAAAAATCAGCAAGAGCTATTGCAATGCTTAAGGTTTTAGTATTCATAATGAATTTAAACTCCACATTTTGAAAATGAAGGATACAACTTGATTCTATTATCAAAGGAAACAAGGACAGTAAGAAAATACACTGGTATTGTGAAACATTTTCCATTTTACACTGATGCTGTATTTGGTTTTTGAAAATGTGTATTGTCATTAATTGCTGGCCATTGTTGACTCTGTCTTATTTACTACAGTGATGTGTTTAAACAATATACCATTCAAGGTGATATTTTAATATATATGTGATGTATACCTTGGCCTGTACTGTATTCTTAAATAAAATGTGGTTGTAGATTGATGTGATGTTTTTCTTTATTCAGGGGTTGAATATTGCAGCACTAGCCTATAAAATTGGTGGTGCTTAATCTATAAGATTATCCTAATCTTGTAAGTCTCACAACAGGTATTTTAATAACTTACTAACTTAAATTTCAAATGATGACTACTACAGAGGGGTTATAAAAATTTAAAAGTTAAATTACTAAATCAGTCTTATTTCTGTAGCAAAATTCACCAGACGTTTTTTAGAACTGTTTTCAAAAATCAAAATTAAAATTAATTCTGCACCTGATGAGGCAGCTGTTACTTTTTTCCATAGTATTTTGTCGATACACAGTGGTGTTATAAGCAGTTTCATTTTTTAATCTTTCTATGTAAGTGTGTATATATGTGAACATTCATACAAATGTACATGAGACACAGAAATGGAGATTTGGAAATAAATATATACATACACAGGAGCACTTATAGTTAATCATTGACAATTTTGACACTATAATGTTTTTCCTTAACTATGATGAAAGGTCTATTTTCTATTTTATTAGAGAATGATTCACATAATTGATTATTCAACTTCAATACCACTTCAACTGCATCTATAATATAAATCCATATTTCTAAGTCTTTACCCTGCTAAGTTAGGAAAAAGGGGGAAAGAAATTTCAAATACTGACTTTAGTGTCTGAATCAGTTATGAATAAAAACAGAAAGATCATTTAACCTACATATTTGAAGATTGAAAATTTCAGTTTTCTATAAATGTTTCACATTTTTCATTTATATATGAAATTTTATCAAAAATCCAATTTGTATTTATGAGAAACTAAACCCTTTTCTTACATATAAACCTTATTAACTAAAACACCAGAAATGGTTGATGCTACAGAAATAAAAATCAATTTACTCCCTCTTATTTATTTAAAAATAAGTTTCAACTCCTGGATAATGTTGTTTCTCCTAAGTATTTCCTACTTTGTATTTGTACCATGTTGAGACTTGTACTCTAGGTTTTGTAACATGTAAGTGTTAGCTGTTTCTCTTCCTTCTTCTGTTCAAGTAAATTGTGATATTGACTGTGACTGATGCCATTTTGTTCTATCAGATTCTGCCAATTACCTTGCTAATATTTTGTGTCTGATAAAATGTATTGAAAGTAAATGTTACTATGTCATCCTCATTAGTCATATTTTTTTCTGATACATTACAATGATGTGTAAGGTGCAATGCAAAAACATTTAAAAATGGTCTTTTTTTCTAACACATTAATCTGCTGAAAAATATATCTGGCACAATAGTGAAAGTAACATATCTCTTCCTGCATTCAAATTTGTCTTTTGCTTTAAAACTTCATTTGTAAATCTATATTTCAATAAATGGTGTCATCTGCATTCAAATATAATGTTTTCTGGTTTTATTTCTTTTAAATACATTTTCCATTGGAATATCCCTAATTCAGATATTTTAAAGCCAAGCAGATAATTATAGAGTTAATCACTTGAATGCTTCAAAACTTAAGCCACACCCCACAAA
Source organism: Marmota flaviventris (assembly GCF_047511675.1). Classification (NCBI taxonomy): domain Eukaryota; kingdom Metazoa; phylum Chordata; class Mammalia; order Rodentia; family Sciuridae; genus Marmota; species Marmota flaviventris. The sequence goes on from NC_092518.1 coordinate 69,883,242, forward strand.
ACAGGAGTCACTAAAAATATGTCAAGGAAGTTTGATGGTACTATTTTAAATCTTGGGTAACTTTGTTAAACATAGCTATGTGTAAATCAAACCTATTATACAACCTTACAATTTCTGAAAAACATACCAGGATTCTAGATACATCTTATTTAAAGTTGTCTCTTCTCTAAGTAATTCCCCCTTTTGCAGTACTTCAAGTATTTCAAAGATCCCGCTATTGTTAACATGACTCCAGAAGAACACTGTTTACTCATTTTCATTGGATAGATATCAGAAAATATTAATATATTTAATGAGTATGTAATTTACTTAATATATGTATATATGCTAATATATATTATACATATCAGAATTTATTCCAACTTCAATATATTGGTGAGACAATGGTGTTGAATAAAGCCAAACCAAATTAACTTAGTCACATTTTTTTTCTTTTTTGCAGTTGTAGATGGACAGAATACCTTTATATTATTTATTTATTTTCATGTGGTGCTAAGGATAGAACCCAGCCAGTGTCTCACACATGCTAGGCAAGTATTCTCCCACTGAACTACAACCTCAGCCCTAGTCAGGATTTTATTCTAATGGTTCTAATTACTTTGTGATTAGAAAGCTAAACATTTTATATAGGATTAACTTAATACAATCAATGAATGAATGAACATAAGTATCTTAATAGTAAAATTTCATTGAGAAGAAAAATAAGGTAAAAAAACTTGATGAAGACAGAGCTGTGGCCAGTCACTTTATTCACTACACTGTTAAGCACCAACCCTGTGGTCTGTACTGTTGTAAGTAGGCTGTAGGGAATACAGTGGTAGTAAAAACAAACCCATTTCTACATTCACAGAACAGACAATCTAGTTAGGGAGCAGTAAATAATAAGTGGGGTCATGAAAAGCCACTTTGGCAATAACTGATAAACATTTTGCTACATTTTAAGAAATAACTCTAGAACTAGCTATGAATGAAACATTCACACAAACAGAATGGTCTGTTTAAGTCCTTATTGATTTAACATAGAATAATCTCAGACAAATATTATGTAGTATCTGTTACTGTGAGAATTCTAGAGAATTGTAACATAACACAACCATTAAAAAGAAATCTAGGGGCTGGGGATGTGGCTCAAGCGGTAGCGCACTCGCCTGGCATGTGTGCGGCCCGGGTTCGATCCTCAGCACCACATAGAAACAAAGATGTTGTGTATGCCGAGAACTAAAAAAATAAATAAATAAATATTAAAAAATTCTCTCCCTCTCTCTTTCTCTCTTAAAAAAAATCTTTAAATAAATAAATAAAAAGAAATCTAATTATATTTATTGTTCTTGTTTAACTTGTTATATAAGAGTTTTATCTCTAACAATGACCCCCAACTTGATATGCATCAAAATCTCTTGAAGAAGTAATCAAAATCTCTTGAAGAAGTAATCAAAAGATAATTTTTAAGGCTAGACCCTGATACTAAATAAGAATCTACGGGGATAGGACAAAGAAATCCATGTTTTTAATTTTATTTTGAAACAATTGGATACTTAAGGAAAAAACTATAGATACTGTAGATTTAAGCACCACCATTAAATAATTTAGTATGTATTTCCTACAAACAAGGATATTCACTTATGTAACCACAATACAATCATCAAAATCACACATTTGGCAGGCCCTATTCAAGTTACACTAAATGTCTCAATGATGCCCTTTATGGCAGAAGGATCTAGTTCAGAATCACATATTGCAATCCAATGCCATGATTCTTCAATCTCTTTTTATTTTATTTTTTATTTGTTCTTTTTAGGTATACATTAAAGCAGAGTATATTTTAATATATTATACATACATAAAGTATAACTTATTCTAATTAGGATCCCATTCATGTGGTGGTTGTAAATGATGTGAAGTTATATTGACATTCATTCATATATGAACATAGGAAAGTTATGTCTGATTCATTATATTGTCTTTCCTATTCCTATCCTCCCTCCCTTTCCTTCATTCCCCATTGTCTAATCCAATGACCTTTTATTCTTTCCTCCCCCCATCCTTATTGTGTGTTACCATCTGCATATCAGAGAGAACATTCAGCCTTTGGTTTTGGGGTATTGGCTTATTTCACTTAGCAGAATATCTAGTATAGTCCTTCCATCTTGTCTTGAGTTTCATGATCTTGACTTTTAAAGATTACAAGCCAAATGTTGTGAGTTAGAATGTCTTTAAATTTAATGTTTGTTTATATTTCCTCATAATTAGATTTAAGCTATGTATCTTCAGCAAGAATATCACAATATGTTATATTCTCATTGCATCCTATCAGATTACACAAAATCTCAATTTATCCTATTTAAGTATTATTTTTTATTGAACGTTTAATTTTTCATCATTTATATTTGCATTGACATATAGTCTCTGATTGTACTCAATTATTTATAATACATAATTATTATTTTACATTCAGAAATGTCCCTCATTTAATAAGTGTGATCCTCTTTTGAGCTGATTCCTTATTATTTCAACATGTCCCCATTGTTGACATATTGACATGTGCTAGAGAGCATCGTTGTGCTCAAGGAATCATCATTCCTTTCAGTGGAGATTGTTTGTTATAGGCAAAAATGTAGGCCTTAAATTGATTCAAAACTACTGAAATATGGCTCTTTTGTGTATAGATTTAATGTACAGAAGGATAGATAGATGATATACATAGATATATAGATATGAACAAATACAAATATGTCTACATTTATTTCTATATGCATCATCATATATTGAAAACCATGAGATCCCATCAATAACTCCAATTTTAGTACAAAACTACAATCTTCAATTACCCTTTTCACATTTGTAATGTCTTTCTCTGGCAGGGGGAAACCTGACTTTAATTGTAGTTAATGTATTCATTTGAATAAGTAATCAATCTACCATTTATGCATTCAAGCCCCTATCCCTTTAAGATACTGATCTTTTCCTTTTGGTACTCTGAGTATCCATTCTGAGTCAACCATTTCCCCACCCAACATGTATATCCTCCACATCCTATCCAAACTCCGAGTTTCTGCTCCAGGCCACCCCTCTGCAGAGATACAGATGACTTCTTTATCTCACTTGGGTTCTGAGTATCCACATCAGGATATTCTATGTGAGCACTCTCTGCATCCTGCTTGGGCTCACACACCTTACCAGTTTGCCCTTCACCTGGGATTCTCTTCTTATTCAGATTTAGTTCACTCTTGTGCCAGACCTTTTTTGTGCAACGGTGTCCTCCACCTGATTTAACTGTAACATTATAGGAAAGGCTACCCTTCTTTGAGGATGCCTCTTCTCTCTCTCCTTTGATTTTGACTCCCTAAACAAGGCCATTTACACCACCCATGAATATTTTCCTCTTTATGTTCAGGGTCACTAGCCCCCAGATAGTATAGACGTTTAACTTGCTCTTCCCACTCAGTAGCTTTAGGACTAAACTTTTGATAAATGTAAAGAAAAGAAAAGGAAGAGAATGTGATTAGTATGGTTCCTTTGCATATTAGATGCCATAATGTAGCTAAGAGTACAAGGATTTTACTTGGAGAAACACCTGGGAAAGAAAATGAGCAGGGAGATGGGAAAAACTGGGAGAGCCAGCAGGTCTCATTTGAGGGAAGTAAGGTAGGAAGAGAAGGAGGAAAGAAGGAAGGTTGGATAGAAGGATTCTAGACCACTGCACAAAGTAAGGATATTTCATCTAGGCTATGGTGGATACGTCAAACCCAATCAGCTCTAAAGAGGATGTGGAGGACATTTGTTACAGGGGTCCCATGTCTCTCTGGAATGTGCGAGTCTTAATTTCCCTGCCATGCTGAATCATATGAGGGTAGCAATCCATGGGACATGTCATCTTAATGCAAATACAGCAGTGGATTTTGGAGTGCTGCACCTGGGACCCTTGGTAAATACACCCCTATATTTGGAGGTCTGTAATGAGCATTCTCGAGGCCCCCACAGAAGAAGAGAAGAAGGAAGGAAGAAAAGTGTAAGATAGTGTACCCTAGAGATCATCTGGAACTCACTGTGATTTTATTGTATACTATAAAAATATTTATTGGAGGAAAAGAAAACTACACATTACAAAATTCTATCAATTTAGTTTACCTGTGTATTAAAAGAAGACTTTCATTATCCTAATTTAACAGTGGGATATGTGGATTTATATTATTATATTTGTTGTTGTTGTTGTTGTTATTTTACTGGAGATTGAATCCAGGGGTGCTTTAACACTGAGCTACATTCCAAGCTCTTTTTAATTTTTTTTTCTTATTTTGAGACAAGCTCTTGCTAAATTGTCCAGATTACCTTTAAAATTGTGATCCTCCTGCCTTGCCTCCCAAGTCTCTGGGATTACAGGCATGTACCACAATACCTGGCAGGAAAAATGTACTTTTAAACTCACATAAAACCAATGTTTAGCAAAACCAGAAATTAAATATACAACAACATGAAGTGACATAAAATGTACTAAATATCCAGGAGGCTTAGACACTTAAATAGCCAGGAGGCTTAGTTTGCCAATTCAGTCAAACTGAAAGCTGTGTAGCTTTAGTGAAATCTCTATAATGTTTAGTTTATTCATCCCGATAACTTCCATATACCAGTTTCATATTAAGCCATTTCAGAAAATAACTGATTAGAGTATATTTCCTCAGAAGAAGGAAATAAGCATTGCAGGAATTGAAGATTTAGTGTATGTCAATCTAGTATATTTTATTCTTTGCCTAAAACACAACACCCTTCATTCCAGACACATATATCCATAATGATCTCCAACATTTCATGAATACAACTCCAAAAGCACTAATCGGTTCAATAGTGGATAATACACCAAATTCATATCACATTGTTTCAACTGAATATTAACCATGTGACCACTTTAAATGCTGCTTGACATTCTCCTATTCCACAACTTCAAGGTGATTACCATTTCTTGTACTCATTTCCCCTCCAGTTTTGTCAAGATCCTTCACGATTTTTACTTTGTTACCATTCTGCATTCTAGGTATAAATAAAACTACCACCGACCCACACTGTATATATGGCATTAGAGTGAGTCCTTAACTACCTAGCCACATGGTTAGCAATTTTCCCCAAATTAGTTCAAACCCTATTCTCACATCATCCTTAATTTCTGAATTGGTAGACTATAAGATGTACAGTTCAAACTTCTACTTACTAGAAAAATATTCTTTCTCCTTTATTATTCAAAGCCACCATTTGAAAGACTGCAATACTGCAGCAGCAATTCATTTTCGGCAAGTAACAACATGTAAGAAAGGCCATCTATAAACCAGGAAAGAGTCTTCTTATTAATGGTCAGTTGGCTGTAGGGGAGGCCCCATTAAGATACGGATGATAACTTAGAGAGAATGGACAAAAGAATAATAGGCTTGTATGCACTAGGATTAAGGTAAATCTATTAATGTTGTCTACTTATATCATTGAAGATCTTGGGGCTATTGTCAACTATTTCACATAATAATTATCTGTTGATGCATTAATTAATTAATTAATTAAAGAAATGCATGTTCATGACTAAGCAGATGAGTGCATTTCCTATATGACTAGCATTGCAGGACATCTGACATTCCTTGGCTATGTATTTGGTCTCCATAATTGTCAAGTAGCAATTTTAGAAGCTATGTCTCAAAAGAGGAGTAGGGAAATTCTATTCATGGTCATGCTTCAAAATTCTCTGGGCATCTACTATAGTTTAGATATGGTTTGAGTGTGTCCCCCAAAGGTTTCTGTTCTAGAAGCTTGCTCCCCAGTATGGCAGTGTTGGGGGCTGGCAGAGCCTTTTTAATGGAAGGTGTTAAGATCATGGGGGTGCTGCACTCAGGAGGGATTGTCACAGGACCCCACTTAGTCCTTCAAAAGTGCATTGTCAGAATTGCAGCCACCCCATACACTTTGCCTCTGCTTCATGTAGCCATTTCCCTTCTCATTTTCTTTCCATGTTGTGACACAGTGAAAAAGGCCCTCACAAGAGGACTGTTAATGCTGCCTAATCTTGGATTTTCAGCCTTCTAGACAGAGCTAAATAAGCCTATTTTATTTAAAATGTACCCACCCTAGTTATTATATTACAATAACAGAATGTAGAATAAAAACATATTTTTATTACAATTCTTTTATCTGAACTTAAACTTGGTCTTTGGTTTAAATAAGCATTCGAGAACAATTAGAACATTGAAAATATGAGGACAAATGGATAGGAAAGTGTTTTCCTCATTCTGAACTAGCTTCAGACTTTCCTCTTACTTTTAGCCCTACATGAAGGAAACAGTTTCTTCATTACACAATAAATGGGGTGGAAAAGCCATGTGTGTGAACTTTGTGCTTCTCCCAAGACATAAAAAACACCAATCAGATGTTGTATCTCCTTAGTGGTAGGGAGTTCAGACATTTATTGTTTTAGTCAGCTATTTTGCCACTGTGACTAAAAGATCTGACCAGAACAACTTTAGGGAAGGAAAGGTTTGGAGGCTCAAGGTTTCAGAGGTCTTAGTTCATGGAAGGCCGACCACATTTCTTAGGGCTTGAGGTGAGGTTGAACATCATGGCAGAAGAGTTTGAAAGAGAGAAACAGCTCACATGATGATTAAAAAACAGAAGGACTCCACTCTCCAGATACAAAATATATACCCAATAGCCATGCCCCCAATGAAGTATTCCTCTAGCCACACCCCATCTGCCTCCTGTTACCACTCAGTTAACCCCATCAGGAATTAATTCACTAATTAGGTTAAAGCTATAACCCAATAATTTCTCCTCCAAATCTTCTTGCCTTGTCTCACATGTGAGTTTTGGAGGACATCTCACATCCAAACTATAAACTTTATCTTTCATTTTGCAGGAAAATTTCACATTTCCCTGGCCATAGCAGCTACTAGAAAAGAATCCTTCTAATGAGGGAGCAAACCAAAATATTTCTCCAGTATTTGTTTCTCAGTCACAATATATACTTTACCAAGATATTTAGCATTTTTCTAACTTCCAGATATCCAAGAACAATTAACTAAATGTCACCTTTATAAAAATTGTGGTGTGCCAGGTGATATATTGAAAAACAACAGTAAGTTTGTCAATGTTCTGGGCTGGGGCTGGGGATCAGTGTTGGAGCGCTCATCTTGGAAGTGTGAGGCCCTGGGTTCGATCCTCAGCACCACATAAATAAAAAATAAAGGTATTGTTTTCACCTATAAAAATATTTAAAGAAAGATTGTCAACGTTCTAGGACAGTAAGTCAAAGTCTTGTCCAAATAATTTGTGTCTCATAGCAGAATAATTTCCATATTCCCTTGGATAAAATGGTGAAGATGCACTATAAACACTGTTAAGTGAAGGTAGATTGTTTTAGGTGATAACATAGTGGAGAAGAACAGAGAAAATGTATTATCTACATTAATAGTTTCATATTAAGTTCAAGAAGTTCTATTAAACTTGCTCAAATGGGAAATAATATCCGGAAGAGAAAATCATCATTGGTTATATTCTCAAGTAGTATAAAGGTCCATTGGTCTTTTACAATAGCCAAACCAGATAAAAAAACAAATGGGAAATATCACACAAATATTTTAAAATGGAGATCCCCTAGAAAAGTGATAATATTGCCTTTTTAAGCAGTTTTTAAGTTATATAAGTTGAATGTATTTTTAATAAATAAAAATAATATATGACTTACAAAACAAGAGGTCAATTTTCTACATGTGCTTTACATTCAATTATTCCCTCCTCTCCTTTCAGCATCAGTGATCATTTTTCTACAAACTCATTTTCTGCAAGTTAATTCCATTTGATATATAAACTAAAACTTTATCATGTAGGGGAAAATTGAAACTTTGCTCTGACATTATATCTCTGTCTAGTTATCACCCTCTCTATCCTTCAGGTGCAAACATCTTGAAGGGGCAATCCACTTACTTTCTTCCTAATTACTCCTCTGTCTACTGCATTCCAGTCTTTGTACCCACCCCTCCACTAAAAGTAGGCCACCAATGTTATCAATGACCAATTATTGATTGACACACTGTTTCTATGCTGTTGCCACACTCTTCTACTTCTCCTACCTGTGAAATTATCTTTTTTTCAGTTTTAATTTTTCTATCTGGATGAGAAATTTTCATGTTATTGAGTCCATAGTATTCTCTCACTACATGGTGTTTTTCAGATTTTCAAACTCTGGAGATCTATTAATGAGAAATCCTCCCACAAAGTGATTATCAGTTTTCAGTAAAAATATTAAAAATTCATTGAAATGTTTACATTGAAAATGAAACATAATATTTCTGAATGTAATAGCAGTTTCATATCAGTAAATGTAATTATGCAGTTTGTAATATGCGATGAAAATATGTAGAACCAACACAACTACAGATAGGTTTGCACATTAGTCTCCTTATCCCAGTCAATTTTTTTTTCATTTCATGGTTACAAAGAGTAGTATTAAAAAAAAAGAGAAAAAAGTATTTTTGCTTATTTTCCATACATGAGATAAAGTCAAATAAATTTTTGTAGGGCACACTATTTTCACTCAATCGTGATTTTTAAAAAATGAATATATTGAAGAACCTCATTTTCTTTAAATGTTTTGTAGTATTCCATAATAATACTACACCAAAAAGGTTACAATTTCATCCACATTTAGATTTTTTACCTTTTTTGTCATAACAAAAAAGATGCTACAAGAATGTGTACATTTTCTTATATCTTGTGAGAGAGCATATGTAGAATATACATTTAGAAAATGAAACTGCTACTTTATATGGTATGAATATTCTAAATTTTACTAGTTATTGTTGAATTGCCCCTCACACATCCATACAAATTTACACTGCCTCCAGGATTATTCTTTCTCCATATCCATGCAAATTTTGGAATTGTTGTTGTAAATATGTCATTGCAGTTTTAATTTGTCTTCCTCTTTTCACTAAAGAAGATGTTCAGCTTTTTTTCTATTTTTCTATTTTGGAAATTTCCTATCCACAGTCTTTGCCTTAAGTCAAAATCTGCAAATTAAGCCTAAGATTAGATTCCTAATCATTTCCTATTTTATTCTTTATTTTAACCAAATCAGAACATCTTAACTCATAATTTATAGGTCATCACTAAAGGTAAGATGACTTTCCTGCCTCTGCCAAATAGTTTTGAATATTTAGGTGAAATACACCCCAAAATTTATGGCATAATTTTCCACTACAGATTACATTTAGTGATCATCAATCACTAAACAATACGTACATCAGACTCAAAATATTAAAAATTTAAATGCTTAAATTTAACTATATGCAAACATGCAAATTAAAGTAATTTTAAACTATCTACAAATGTAACAAATGAACAGGAATAATTTATTTCCAGAGCTGATATCAGTCAATTATTATAATATAACATATTGGTCTAGCTCCCCTGAGTCAACTATTTTAAAAACAATTTGCCTGTTTTTTTTTTTTCTGACAGTTGTTCATAAAAAAAAAATTTATAAATAAAATTCCAAAATAAATTTTAAATCATAGGTTTATACTATTTTGAACATTTTTATGATGCCAACTAATGATCTCTACAACTTTACATTATTGCTTAATGACCTAAGATACATATTTTTTAAACTACCTTTACTAACATCCTCTCTACTGTTCTTATATCCTCCTTCTAAATTTTTCCTTTTTAATATTTAATTTGAAAAATAAATTTTACCTATATTTATAGTGTACAATATGATGTTTCCTCATATATGTGTGTATGTACATACGTATGGAGAGGCACTAATTAAAATGTGCTTGACCTCATATACTTATAATTTTAGAGCACTTAAAATCCTTATTCTTAGCAATATTTAGTTTTTTTATCATTCAGGTTTGGATCTAAATAATATGCTGCATTAACTGTCAAAATTATCTCTATGAGGGGCTGGGAATGTAGCTCAGTAGTAGAAATCTTGCCTAGCACGTGTGAGGCACTGGGTTCAATCCTTATCACCACATAAAAAAAAATAAAATAAAGATATTGTGTATATAAAACTAAAAAAATGTTAAATATCTCTGTGATGGGGCTGGGGTTGTGGCTCAGTGGTAGAGCATTTGCTTTGCATGTGTGAGACCATGGGTTCCATCCTCAGCACCACATAAAAATAAATAAGTGAAATAAAGGTATTGTGTCCAACTACAACTAAAAAATAAATATTTAAAAATATCTCTATGAAAATACTGCTTACTGCAGAGGTAACAAATAGATACACTTATTCTCTCTTGCTTTTACTACTTTATTTTTTCCTAAAAAATCAAGGTATCTAAAATCACCTGTACCTGTGTCAAAATGTACCCACTACCATGATTTTACTATTCCATTCTCCCATTATTATAACATTGCTATTCAAGAAGATTCTCCTTACCTAGGACAATAAAATTTGCAAATAACTTTATTGTTAATTCCCCCAAAATCAATCAATTATCTATAAATAGCCTCAAATAACAATTAATACCCATAGATTTTTTTAAGAGAGAGAGAATCTTTTTTTGTATGTGGACACAACACAATGCCTTTATTTATTTATTTATTTATTTATTTTTAAGGTGGTGCTGAGAATCGAACCCAGGTTCCGCCCGTGCTAGGCGAGTACTCTACTGCTGAGCCACAATCCCAGCCCAACACCCATAGATTTTTTTATCCCCTTTCTTTCTTTAAAATTCCTTTGTTTGTTCAATCAAAACTATTTATCATCTTTCATCATATATCATCAGAAAAAAAAGCAATGTTAAAATATTATTGACTTGAATGAAACAAAACTCTCAATAAGCTTAAAAATAAGGAAATGAACAACCAGATTAAAACAATGATCTAAATAAGCACTTCACTAAAGAAGATATAAAGATGGCAAATAGATATATAAAAAGATGCCCAGCATCATATGTCATAGAAAACTCCAAGTTAAACTTTAAAGAGATATCACTGTACACCTATTAAAATGACCAAAATCCCAAACACTGAAGACACCAAATGCTGATGATCATGCAGAGAAAGAAGAATTTTCATTCTTTGCTGACGGGAACACAAAATGGTATGGCCACCTTTAAAGGCAGTTTATCACTTTTCTGTAAAAATTGCATATACCCTTATAATACAATCAATTGTACTCCTTGATATGTATTCAGATTAGCTAAAAATTTATGTACACAATAAACCTGTGCACAGAGCAGCTTCATTTAGCAGCTTCATTCATAAATTGCCAAAACTTAGAAACAGCCAAGATGTCCTTTTTCAAGTGAACAGATAAATAACACTGGAGTATGTCCAAACAATAGTGTATCATTTAGTAATATAAAGAAATGAGCCATTAAGTCATGAAAAGATATGGAGGAAATTTAAAAACATAGTATTAATTGAAAGAAAGCCAATATGAAAGGATTGCATGCTGTAAGATTTCAACTATATAGTATCCTAGAAAAGGCAAAATAATATTGACAGTAAAAACTCTTTAGTTGTTAGAAGGTGCAGGAGGGAGGAATGATAGAAGGATCATGGAGAATTTTAGGGATATGAAAATATTTTGAATGATACTTTAGTGGCAAACAAATGTCAATAGACATTGAAAAAATTCATAGAAGCCTGTGCTGTGGTGCATATCTGTAATCCCAGGAACTCAGGAAGTCTGAGTCAGGAGAATCACAAGTTCAAGGTCATCCTCGGCAACTTAGAGAGACTCTGACACAAAATAAAAATATAAGTGGCTGGGGATGTAGCTCAGTGGTAAAGTGCCCTTTTGTTAGATGCCCACTGCCAGAAGAAAAAAAAAAAAAACTCATACAATATACAACACAAAGAGTGAAACCTCATGTGGAGTATGAATTTTTGGATAATAATGATATGCTAATGTAAATTTATCAATTGTGGGAGACCAACCTTGAACGTGACTGAGTCACACTCCCCGGCTGGGTGCTGAGGTGCTCAGTCACAGAAATGAGGCAGAGCTTTCCCCACCCTTCTTGGGTCTGAGGGTCAGTGTCTCGTACATGGGTGTGTCTTGCTACAGCCCCATGGGTGAAGCTATGCTTACCTGTTCCTTCGTAATCTAACCCCTTGCCCTGTTTAGGATAGAATCTTCCATGGAAGTGCCTTATGTGTGTCCCCTTCTCTTACTGTGCCCTTGGGTGTGGCCTACCCAGGTGTCAGTCCACCTGCTTACAGTGGACATCATGAAGATAGACTCAGCCCCCTGAAACCTGACCCCTTGCATCATTTGAATAGCTTCTCCTCAGTAAAAGGGGTCAGCGCATGTTCTCGCTGTCTCTCTTCCTGCAGACCCTTAAGGTCAGAGGAGCCCTCACAGCGACCCAAAAGAAAAAGGTATTTGTGTCTCTTATGTGGTTATTTTGTGCAGCCCAGTCAGCCCAGTTCAACTGGAGTGACCCCTGAGCCTTTTAGTCACGAACAAAAACCGAGCAATCAATGTTTATAAATGTACTGCTCTAGTGTAAGAAGTTCATGCTGAAGTAGGCAGTGCATATATTGGGGCAAGAATATAGGAACTCTCCATATTTTCTATTTAATTTTGATGTGGCCATAAAACTGATTTGAAAAAACAAAGCCTAAACCGGTTACAGTGGCACACACCTGTAATCCCAGCAGGTCAGGAGGCTGAGAAAGGAGGATCACGAGTTCAAAGTCAGCCTCAGCAATGGTGAGGCACTAAGCAACTCAGTGAAACCCAATCTCTAATAAAATCAAAATTGGGCTGGGGATGTGGCTCAGTAGTTGAGTGCCCCTGAGTTCAATCCCTGGTACCAAAAATAAATAAATAAATAGGCAAATAAATAAAGCTTATTTTTAAAATTAATTAATTTACACAAATGAAGCACAACTTTTCACTTTTCTGGTTGTACATGATGCAGGGTGACACCATTCGTGCAATCTTACCCATGCATAGGCATAATAATGACCATCTTATTCTACCATCTCCCCCCAACATACACACCCTCCCTTTCCCTCCTTCCCCACTGCTCAATCCAAAGTTCCTCCATTCTTTCCTTGCCTCCCCCCCCATTAGGGATCAACATCCACTTATCAGAGAAACCATTCGGCCTTTGGTTTTTTTGGGATTGGCTTACTTTGCTTAGTATGATATTCTCCAACTCCGTCCATTTACCCATAAATGCCATGACTTCATTCTTATGTAAGACTGAGTAATATTTCATTGTATATAGATATCACAGTTTATTTATCCATTCATCTATTGAAGGGCATCTAGGCTGTTTCCACAGTTTAGATATTGTGAATTGAGCTGCTATAAGCATTGAGGTGGCTGCATCAGTGTGGCCTGCTTCTTTTAAGTCCTTTGGGTATAGTCCTAGGAGTGGAATAACTGGGTCAAATGGTGGTTCCATTCCACATTTTCTAAGGTATCATCATATTGCTTTTCAAAGTGGTTGTACCATCTTGAATTCCCACCAGCAATGATTCAGTGTACCTTTTCCCCCACACCCTCATGGGCACTTAATGTTGCTTGATTTATTGATAACTGCCATTATGACTGGGGTGAGATGAAATCTTAGAGTAGTTTTGATCTGCATTTCTCTAATTACTAAAGATGTTGAACACTGTTTCATACATTTGTTGATCATTTGTATATCTTCTTCTGAGAAGTGTCTGTTTAGTTCCTTATCCCATTTATTGATTGGATTTTTTTGGGGGGGTATTAAGTTTTTTTCCAGTTCTTTATATATCCTGGAGATTAGCATTCTATCTGATGTGTGTGTGGTAAAAATTTGCTTCCTTACTGTAGGCTCCTCTCTTCACCTCAATGATTGTTTCTTTTGCTGAAAAGAAGCTTTTTTAGTTCAAAACCATCCCATTTATTGATTCTTGATTTTATTTCTTGTGCTTTAAGAGTCTTATTAAGGAAGTTCGAGCCTAATCCAACATGATGAAGATTTGGGTGTATTTTTTCTTCTATTATGTGCAGGGTCTCTGGTCTAATTCCTAGATCCTTGATCCATTATGAGTTGGGTTTTGTGTAGGATGAGAGAAAGAGGTTTAATTTCATTTTTCTCCATATGGATTTCCAGTATTCTCAGAACCATTTGTTGAAGAGGCTATCTTTTCTCCAATGTTTTTGGCAACTTTGTCTAGTATGAGATGACTGTATTTATGTGGGTTTGTCTCCATATTCTCTATTCTGTACCATTAGTCTACATGTATATTTTGGTGTAAATACCATGCTGTTTTGTTACTATAACTCTGTAGTATAGTTAAGATCTGATATTGTGATGCCTCCTCTTTCACTCTTCTTGCTAATAATTACTTTGGCTATTCTGGGCCTTTAATTTTTCCAAATGAATTTCATGATGGCCTTTTCTATTTCTATGAGGAATGTCATTAGGATTTCAATTGGAATTGCATTAAATCTGTATTGTGCTTTTGGTAGTATGGCCATTTTGACAATATTAATTCTGCCTATCCAAGAGCAAGGGAGAACTTTACATCTTCTAAGGTCTTCTTCAATTTCTTTATTTACTGTTCTGTAGTTTTCATTGTAGAGGTTTCTGATATCTTTTTTTAGGTTGATTCTCAAGTATTTAATTGTAAATGGGGTAGATTTCCTAATTTCTCTTCCAGAAGATTCATCACTGATGTACAGAGATTCATTTGATTTTGGGTGTTAATTTTATAACCTGCTACTTTGCTGAATTAATTTATTAGTTCCAGAAGTTTTCTGGTGGAATTTTTTGGATCATCTAAGTATAGAATTATGTTGTCAGCAAATAGTGATAGTTTGAGTTCTTTTTCTATTCCTATCCCTTTAATTTCTTTCATCTGTCTAATCACTCTGGCTAGAGTTTCCAGGACTATTTTGAATAGAAGTGGGGAAAGAGGGCATCCCTGTCTTGTTCCAGTTTTTAGGGGGAATGCTTTCAAGTTTTCTCCATTTAGAATGACGTTGACATTGGGCTTAGCATAGATAGCTTTTACAATGTTGTTCCTGTTATCCCTAGTTTTTCTAGTCTCTTGAATATGATGGGTGCTATATTTTGTTGAATGCTTTTTCTGCATCTATTTAGATGATCATGTGATTCTTATCTTTTGTCTATTGATGCGATTAATTACATTTATTGATTTCTGAATATTGAACCAACTTTGCATCCCTGGGATGAACACCACTTGATCATGGTGCATTATCTTTTTAATATGTTTTTCGTATTCGACTTGCTAGAATTTTATTGAGAATTTTTGCATCAATATTCATTAGAAACATTGGTCTAAAGTTTTCTTTCCTTGATATGTCTTTGTCTGGTTTTGGAGTAATATTGGCCTCATAGAATGAGTTTGGAAGACTTACTTCCTTTTCAATTGCATGGAATAATTTGAGGAGTATTGGTATTAGCTCTTCTTTTAATGTCTTGGAGAACTCAGATGTGAATCCGTCTGGTCCTGGACTTTTATTTGTCCTCAAAGGGCATCTTCTATTTAATTGCTTGAAATTGCTTTGTTTTAAATGTGTATATCCTCTTGATTCAATTTGAGTAGATCACAAGACTAGAAATTTGTCAGTGTCTTCCAGATTTTATATTTTATTGGAGTATAAATTTTCAAAATAGTTTCTAATTATCTTCTGTATTTCAATAGTGTCTGTTGTGATATTTCCTTTGGCATCACAAATTTTAGTAACTTGAGTGTTCTCTCTCCTTCTCTTTGTTAGCATGTCCAAGGGTTTATCTATTTTGTTTATTTTTTCAATCTCTTTATTTTGGCATTTTTTCTAATTCTTTCTTTCACTTCAATGCCATTGATTTCGGCTCAGATTTCAATTATTTCCTGTCTTCTAGAGCTTTTGGGCTTCATTTATTCTTCTTTTTCTAGGGAAAAATAAAGCCTATTTTTAAAATGTCAATAAGTATTATAGTCTGAATATTTTGAGTGTGACCCCAGAGTTTTTGATTTAGAAGCTTAATCCCAGTGATGCAATGTTTGAGAGGTTGTGAGACTTTTAAGAAGTAGAGACTAGTAGGTATTGGTTAAGTCAGTGGGAATCCTGCACTCAGAAAAGTTTAAGGTAGTTCTTCTGTTGTCCTGAGTTATGTTCTGTGACAGCAAGTTATTATAAAGACTTCACCTGACTCCTGAATTGCTTTCTGTCTTCTTGACTCACCATGTGATCTCTCTTACATTTGTTCTTGCCATTGTGATTCCATCTGCTCAAGGATTTCACCAGAGCCAATCTGATGCTGGCACTATGCTATTGAAGCATGAGCTAAATAAACCTTTTTAAAATATAAAATGTCAACATCAGGTGTTTTGTTATAGTAATGGAAAATTGAATAATACAGTATCATGACTCTGATCTTTTCCCCTCTGATATGGTGTTAAGTTTCTATTGGGGTAGTACTCTCTCTTATCTCAATAAGCAAGAAACTCAGGTTTGCCTTGTCAAAAGGCAATATTTTTTATGGCAGTATTTTGAGAGGTTAACCTTACGTAAGTTACAGACTTGGGAATCTCACTAAGATCCAGTCAAGACTAAAACTGCCTCACCAAAAAATGGTCCAAACCCCTACACCACAAAACCGTGTTCCTCCAAGTTTCCTTGAACCTCCTTGTGGATTTTTAGACCTTGAGGGAAGGAGGTCTCACATTGGATGACACTACAATTACGTTTAGTTGAACTCTCCAAATACTGTGTTCATTTCAACTTCTGAGTACCAGGAAACCTTTTTAGGTATTCTTTAGCGTATCTAACCACATTGGGAAAATTCTTAATTCTTCAATGTAAATATACAATGGTGTGAGGGGGAAGGGAAGAAAAAAAAGAGAGAGAGATAAGTGTCACAGTAGAATGGGTAGAGAATAGTGATGGGAGGGGAGGGGAGGAGAGGGGGGATAGGGAGGGCAGCAGAATACAACTGACACTAGGATTGCTGCATGTATACACATGGATGTATAACCAATGTGATCCTGCAATCTGTACACGTGGAAAAATGAGAATTCATACCCTATTTGAATCAAATGTATGATATGTCAAAATAAATAAATAAATATGACTTAGAAATGACAGCACTGCTTGCCTCTGCCTGCCCTTGTCATTTTTATTGTTCATATATAAGAGAAAGAGAAACAAAAGTAGAACAGATATAAGCCCCAATAATTTTTTTTCCTCAATTACTTCCCAAGGGAAAATGTGTTCAGTTTTTTTTTTCTTCCAAATTGCATCTATTAGTGAGACTTCGCCTTGTTTCACTCATTAAAATTTGAGGAGAAATCCTCAGTATTATCTTGTCCATCAGAGTTAGTTATTGGAGAGAGATCCTTGTTAAATATTTTAGTCTTCACTGGGATTATAAATTTGGTCAGGCTGTGTATTGGAAAATTTCACACATTAGATTGGTGGGGGCCTGAGACATGAGGTGCATGAGCAAATCTTAAAATTTATAGTTCCCAGATTCTCAAGCTTTTATTTCAATCTAAATGTAAGTTTTCCCCCTTCTGAACTAGACTCCTGCTTCATGTTTTTTTTTTTATGTTATAATCCAAATTCATGTACTTATTCTAAATGGCACAATTTCATCAAGGACAATTTTGAATTATAGTGGCCACTTCAGAGAATTTTAGATGAATAAAATTATATATTTGAGAGAGACCTTAGAAGAAGGGAGCAGAATTTCTAATATTGAGCAATCTACATTTTACTTGTATGAAAAAAATGTTTAAAAAGAAATTCAGATTAAAAAATCACTGCCCTGAAGATGAAGGAAAAAGAAGAATATTTTTACATTTTCAAAAGGCTCTTCATTTTACTTGTAAGAAACTGCCAGAAAAATCCATTGTTTGAGCATTTTTCCATTGTTCTTTGTTTGTTTTTCAAGAAAAATCTTGCATCATACAAACTTGTATTAGTAAAAACAAATAACTCCTTTCACATACACACAAAAACATGCTTCCCTGAAAGATAATTTGGTGAAGACAAAAGAAATATTAAAAACTCAACATAATATTTTAGATTACCCTATATCACAACTTGGTCCTAAGAGCTTTTATACTACTATTCCTCTTTCCAATTTTATGTTTTTCCGTTTCTCTCTGCCCCTAAATCTCCCTGAAACCCACTCCCCTCCTGTTTTTTTCCTTGCCAGTTAGAAACCCAATAATTTAGTTGCCTCCAGGAGTTCAATACCATAAAAATAGAGAAAAGATGGAATTCTTAATGTTAAGTTCTGGCCCAATTTTGACCTATGAGATACTGTCACAAAGACTTTCCAAATCATAAAATGAATAGAGAGAAAATAGCAGATAAAGTTAGAATAGTTATAGAAATATGGAGTTCAAGGCTCCCAGACCTGTATGAATTAGTTCATATATCACAGTGAAATTTTTTTCTGATTCAAAAAGAATGAAAAAAGACAAAATTTAAGAAGGTATGAGGTAGCACCAATTTGTAATACCACCAACAACATATGAATGTATTCTTTTCTCCAAATCCTTGCCCATATTTACTGTTACTTGTGTTCTTGATAATTGCCATTCTGACTGGGGTGAGATGAAATTTCAGTGTAGTTTAATTTGTATTTCTCCAACTTCTGCGAACATTGAACGATTTTTCATATATTCATTGACCATTCATATTTCTTCTTTTGATAAGAGTCTATTCAGTTCCGTTGTGCATTTATTAATTAGGTTATTTGTAGTTTTTTGGTGTTAAGTTTTTTGAGTTCTTTGTATTTCATAGATATCAATGCCCTATCTGAGATGCAGGTGGAAACTGTAAATAATCTGAATTGCACAGGAAATCAGAGGAGTTTGTAAAAGTTAGTTTGGGGATATGCCCAAAATCTTTTCTGTAAAAATAGATAGCTAGAAATTGATGATGTAATAGGCAAGCAAAACACAGACTGGTCAGGAGCCTTATCATCAGACCTTGAACAAACTGGCAAACATTTTCAAAAA
Source organism: Marmota flaviventris (assembly GCF_047511675.1). Lineage (NCBI taxonomy): Eukaryota > Metazoa > Chordata > Mammalia > Rodentia > Sciuridae > Marmota > Marmota flaviventris. The sequence goes on from NC_092518.1 coordinate 69,902,202, forward strand.
GTCTTAAAACAATAACAAAATAAAATTATAATAAATTGATGTTCTTATATATAATGCAATTTCTTGTTGCCATTCCAGAAATTACACTCCAAAGGAGAGCCTTTTAATAAAGTTGCCAATGGATATTGTGAACAGAAAAGACATTGGAAAAGGAATTGCTCTTCATTAACTAAGGAAAAAAGAGTGAAAATGAAGTCATATTCCAAGGTAGTATCACGTCCACAATTATCTATTTTACCCTTTGGTGAATTGCAATTTTCTATGGCATTTCTACACATGTTGTGAAAACATCGTGCCATATTATATTTTCAAGGAAGTTTGTATAGCAAATAGCTTTAGAAAACAGTCATTTGGAGGTAAATGTTTTTCTTGACCAGGATAGTGAAGATGACAACCTCTAAGGTAAAGTTAGGGCACATTTGCTTGCACCACTTTATAAGATTATGGGTTTCCTCAGTTGTGACACAAACCCATTTTATGCACAGCATCCACATAAGATGACCTCCATGTTATCCTCATGAGTGGGGGGAGAAAAAAAATCTAATGTGAACATGAAGTTCATACTGCCTGCTATGCCATGAGTAATAAATTCTTTTTTCTCCGACACAAGAATCTCGTACTTTCTGTCAACATGTATGAAACTGACAAGCTCACTTATTAACGGACAAGTATAGTAAAATTGCAGACTCTACACAGCACTTCAAAGTTTTAGCAGTTAGGATGTGTTGCTGACAAGGACATGTCTTACTGCAATAGGAAATCATGAAAGCTTTTTTATCTTTCACAACCTGAACTAAAAGAGATGAGAAAAGTCCCTAGGATCCAGAACTTGATACTCTTACATTAAATACTTTTAAATTACAGTGGTGATAGTAGGAGGGGATAAGAGTTTACACTGTCCTTGTTAATGAGGATCATTTATGAAGTAAATTGGAAAAAAGAAGCCTGAAAGATGGTCTTCTTTGTTGGTCAGTCTCCTCCAGTGGGAGAATGAAGGGTCAAAGATGACACAGAATTGATCTAGAAGTTTAAGTGGACCAAAACCACTAAATGTTTATTTGTATATGAAGCAATCTCTACTGGCAGTTGACACCAGTAAATGGATTAATATTTAGCATGACTTCCTCTGATGTCTAGGGCTTTTAGATATGCCCTGAAATCATTCAGCTGTGAACAGCTATTGGACTGTGTTTAGCAAAGTATTTGGGATGACGTCATTTTGGACTAGCCTTCTGCACACTGTCTCAGGGATCAGATTGAACCAAAATGGAGCCATTCATGTTGAGGAAGCTTGCAGAGTGCCAAGCAGTCCATTTTTTCTTGACAAAAGATGATTCCAGTCTACCTGATGTGTCAGTATAATAGGGAAATCTCTGCTTTAACACTTACAAAAAAGTATCCTGATGTAAAATGACATTAAGTAATATTTTCTATTGTTGTTTTCTTGTTCCTACCTTATAAACCCCAGTGTTTTGTTGTCATTGCCCAGCTGGAGCTCTCATTCTATTTTTTTATTTTTTTTAGTTGTTGATAGTCCTTTATTTATTTTACGAACGCAGTTCCTCACACATGCCAGGCCAGTGCGCTATGGCTCAGCCCCAGCCCCAGCCCTCTCATCCTGTTTTTAAGAAATGGAGGCTATCTCCATCCATGGATCACGAATAAATGTCAATTATAACTTTAATTATGTTTTACCATTTTGGAGTAAATGGAAAATTTTGTCCTTTGGTATGTGCTTAGAATTAAAAGTATATGAGCCTTGATTATTGATGTAGAACCACTTTAGCTCTCTGTGCTCCATGGTCACTCTGTCCCCCTCTACCCTCATTTCACCTATGTTAAAGGTAAATATGAGCACACTAGAACACTCCAGTAGAGGAATGACTCAAATCTGTGCAATTTTATTCAGTACAGAATCTCAAGTCACCAGCCTAACAGATATTCTGATAGGGAAGTACCACGTAATTCAGTTGATGGGATTTGGGCAGGGTTCATAGTGGGTAAGGAAGCTAAAGAACCCTTATGTTGGCTACTCTCCATATCATTCTAATTTTGTTGTTTTTTATACCCAAATAGGTAGTAGGAATTTTTTAAAAATTGTCCACCCATAAGTACTTAAAGAGATGATTTGGAGAGAGTTCTGGATATTGAACTCAGGGCTACATGCTTGCTAGTCATGTGTTCTACTACTGAATTAAATCTCTAGTCCTACAAAGGGATAATCTGTATCAGAGGAGAACTATAGTTAGGTAAATGTGCTAATGGGGCAAACTCTCCTGGCATTTTCCACCAATGCATGAATCAATATTTAGTATGTCTTCCTCTGATATTTAGAACATTTAGATAAACCTTAAAACACACATGGGCCTACTTGGTTTATCTTTGACCCCTCACTGCTAAAAAGAAGACTCGTAACATTGTTAGAGTCTTTGGATTCTAATGAAACTACAATTCTTTATGACTATTATGAATATTGGTAGATTTTGCAAATAAAGGCAGTCTCCACCATAAAGTTACCTCTAGCTACAGGCCCCTCTTCTAATTATCTTGCCTGATATTCCCATTTTTAATGGGTAGATGACTAACAGGGTTGGAATGATATAAAGTGGCTCATTTATCAAATTAAAGTGATATATTTTAAAGGCTGACATAACCAAAGTACTTTATGTAAAAATGTGACCGCTGTTTTTCTAGAGGGAACATTAAACTTCTCTCTGAATCCTGAAGCAAAGTCGCTGTGTCCAATTGGACTGGCAATTCACAGAGATTCTTCTAAATGTCTGGACTTGGTTTATGATGGTACAACTGCATTAAACCCCGATATCCACATCAATACTGTAGCTGTTCACCTTCACCACCTGCTATACAGAACCAAAAGTGAATGAGGATGCCCCATTCCATAAGCAGAACTTCTGAGCTATTGCCAATAACCTAGGAGTTTGGTCTTCCACTTGGAAAACCACAGAATGGCAAATTTAAAACACACCTCATTGGTATTTTGAACTGTGAAAACAAATTATAGCGGATGATAAAATTGTGTCACACATTTGTTAGATAGGTTTTCATCCCTGGGATAAAAATATCCAACAAGAATGACATAGAGAAGGAAAAGTTTAGTTGGGTTCATAGTTTCAGATGTTCAGTCCATTGTCCACTGACCATTGCTCTGGGCCTGAGGTGAGGCAGAAAATCATGGTGGAAGGGTGTGGCAGAGTATATCTCCTCACCTCATGGCAGCCTGGCAGCAGAGACAGTGGGAGGAACCAGGGACAAAATATATGATCCCAAAGGCAAAATATATAATCCCCAGTGAAACACTCCAGGCATACTCCACCTGCCCATCTGCCTATAGTTATCACCCAGTTATCCTTTCAAATTATTAATCATTTAATTACGTCATTACTCATAATCTAATCATTTCCCACATTAACAGAGGAGTTTTGAGTGACACCTCAGAGGCAAACCATAACAGTCATATAGATGTCCACAGTAGAGTTCTAATCTCTGAAAGGATCAAGTCAATTGTTGATCAACCCTGAATCTCTTTCTGATGGAAATTCTACCATGACATGTCAGATTTATAATCGCCATTTAAAGTTGACCTTTTTATCTCAAAATACAAGAGAACATGGACATGGCCTCCAGCCTGTTCCTAGCAAATATATTATAAAATATAATACATCAGATCATAGATCCCTTCAAGACTAATATAGTGGTGGTGTCTTACCACGTTTGATATTTTCAGGTAGAGGTAAATTGATTCCAGCCACACTACTGTGGTCCTTGAGGTTCATCTATGTCATATATTCTGGTTTCTATACAATTTTCAATGTAACAAATTGCACTTTCTATTGAAATTTTTGCTATAATCAATTATGAACTTAGTCTACCTTAGATCTCCTCCTGATCCACACACCTTAATAAAACAGAGGAAATAATCTTGGGGTGTAATGCCTCAAGGATTTACTGAGGCATATTCCTACTCTTCATGAAAACCTAAAGGACTTTAAATTTCCATGGGATTCTATTAACAAAATATGTGGACGACATTTTGTTGTGTATAAAGATGAAGCGATTTGTTATACTTTGGATCTTAAATGTCTTCCAAAACTTCCTGTCTTAAAATCTTGGTATCCATGGCTGAGACTGTGGCTCAGTGGTAGAGTGTTCGTCTAGCACATGTGAGGCCCTGGGTTCGATCCTCAGCACCACATAAAAATAAATAAATAAAAATAATACTAAAAAAACTGAACAACTGAAAAATAAATATTTTAAAAAAAAATCTTGGTCTTCAACCCAGTTGTGTTCCGAGGTAGGGCCTTTGGGAGGTGTTTGATTCATAAGAGTTCTGACCTCATGAATGGAGTAACCCATTTATTGATTCATAACTTGATGCAAGTGGTGTAAAGTTTAGGAGGTAAAACCTAGTTGGAGGAAGTTTGTCATTGAGGGAAGGCCCTATAGGATATATTTTGTCATCTCCCCCTTTCCTCTATCTCTCTTTGTTTCCTGGCTCCCATGAGCTGAGCAGCTTTGCTTCACCACATACTCCCTGCAATGATGTTTGCCTCACCACAAGTCTAAATCAATGCAGGCAGTCAACCATGGATTGAAATCACCAAAAGCATGAGCCAAAATAAATATTTCCTCCTTTTAAGTTGATCTGCTCAGATATTTTGTCATGGTGACAGAAAGCGGACTCACGTACCATGCATCTGATCAATGTTTTAGCTCAGAAGGAACCTAAGGCTTCCAAACAGAAGTTATAATTTTGTCAAAATAAAGTATTTTGTCAAAAATGCATATCTAGTATATGATTTATCTCATAAATCCTTTACTTCTAACATATAATATGTCAGAAATATAAAAAAGAACATTTTTAGATCAATAAAAGAAATAATTAATAGGATTTCTAGGTTTCACTGTGTTGGTCAGCTTTGCATCACTGTGACCAAAATACTGACAAGAAAAACTTACAGGAGTAAAGTTACTTTGGCTCATAGCTTCAGAGGATTAAGTTTGTTGTTGGTTGGTTTCATCATTCTGGCCCTGTAGTTAGGCAGAACATTATAGGAAGAAGACAAGATGGAAGAAAGCTTCTCCTCTCTTGACAGACAGAAAGCAGAGAAAGAGAGATAGGAAGAATTAAGGGAGAAATATAGGCCCCTGTGCCATGCCCCCAGTGACTTATTTTATCCAGCCATGTCCCACCTGCCTACAGTTTTCACCATCTCCCAGCAGTCCATTCAAATTATATTCTACTTTCTCCATTACCTTTCCTTCTCTTATTTTAAAATAATATTCTTTTTAATTTGTCATAAGATTATTCCTTAAACAATTGCCCCATTGTTTTAGTGTTAATTCTATAATTAAATATATTAAATATGTATCATAAATTATTTGCCAAAGTTCCATTAGTTATTTATTAGTTAGACAAATTTCATATTCTAGAAGATTCCTCATGTTTTTCTACACTCTTGGTAACTGAACAACCACCTGCATTTTCATTCCTGGAGTTTCTTGGAATGCTACCCCTCTGACATGTACATTCTTCTTGAGAAATAAGATTCTCAAAGACATGAGTCATATGTGATTTTAGTTGCATTCCTTTGATGTTGATATTTTGTTTAAGGTTGCATGGAAGAATTTAGATTCAGGTGTTTATTAATATCAAAATACAATGATTCTTTTCAAATTTATATCATAACTCACAATATAATTGTTAACTAATCAAAAGATCTCTACTGTGTAATACATTTTCAGTAATAGATCAAAGAATGTGGTTGAATAGCTTTCTCTTATATTAGCTGTATATATTTCAAGAAATCATTCATGTTCTTTATATTTGTGGTACTGTTCTACTATAAATGAAAATATCTGATATTATACATTATTTTTTACCAATTTTATTAACATATATTCATATTCCTTGGCATTTACAATTTGGTTTTAGTTTATTCACAGATAAACATTGGCACAATCAAACAAAATTTGGTTCTGGATATTGAAACCAGAGCCTTATATATGCCAAGCAGGTGCTCTACCACTGAGCTACACCTTCAGTTGTCATAATCTAATTTCAGGGTATTTTTGCAACCCCCAAAGAAATCCAGTAGCTATTAGGATTACCGTTTTCCCTCCATGCCTCAGCCCTAGGTAACCCCTAATCTATCTTTCATCTCTATAGATTTGCCTATTGGGGGTATTTCATATAAGTGGAATCAAATGCTATGGAAACATTTGTGGCTGGGTTCTTTAAGTGATCATACTGTTGTGACTGTTCATTCATGTTGTATCATAAATCAGTCTTCATTCTCTTTTATTGCCAAATAATATTCCATTAAATGTACATAACAAGCTTTGTTGATCTATTCATCATTTGGTGGACATTTTTGTTGTTTCCACATTGTAGCTAACATAAGTTCATAAGCTGCTATGAATATTTGAACACAAATCTTTGTGTGCATATATTTTAATTTCTCTTATGTAAATAACTAAGAGTGGAATTACCAAGTCATATAGTATTTCTACATTTAACAATTTGAGGCACTCTCAAATTGTTTTCCAAAGGATCTGCACCATTTCACAACATCATCAGCAGTTTAGAAGGATTCTAATTACTGCATTTTGACACCAATCATTACTATTGTCTATCTTTTTGGTTATAGTTAATCAAAAGTAGATGGGAAGCAGTCTTTTATTGTAGTTTGGATATGCATTTAGCTAATGTGGTTTAACTATTTTTCATGTGTTTATTGGCCATTTGTATATCACCTTTGTAAAAATATCTATTTGGATCCTTTGTCCATTATCAATTGGGTTATGTTTATTATTGAGTTGAAAGTTAGTTACATATTATAGATACAAATCTAGTTTGAGACATATGGTTTGCAAATATTTTCTCTTATTCTGTACTTTACCATTCACTTTCCTGATGCTATGCTTTGAAGTGCAAGAGTTTTAAAATTTCATAAAATAACCAGATGCAGTGGCACACACCAGTGATACCAGATACTAGGGAGGCAGAGGTATAAGAATCACAAGTTCAAGACCAGCCTCACCAACTTAGATACTCTCTCAATTTTTAAAAAAAAATTAATTAATTTTAAGGGTTGTGGTTGTAGCTCAGTGGTACTACACCCCAGGGTTTGATCTCCAGTACCACAGAAATTGATTAAGAGCAATGTATACTTTTTTATGACATGTGTTTTTCCTATTTTATCTAAGAAACAATTATCTAACATAAGTTCATGAAGATATAGCATGCATGAATTCCTTGTACAATTGTTCTGTTACATTGCATATACTTTGGCTACTATGAAGTACCTAAGAGTGTGGTTTCCTAAAGGAATTTTACCAATAGTTTTTCCTCTGTAAAAATGGCTAGTAGCTAGATTTACACAGTGTTATGTTTAGGTAATAGGTGTCACCCAAGTGCTCTTATGTGGTATAGTGCAAGAAAATTTAGAGTTGAAATGATTGGAATATGAAAGTTTTAACCTGATCTATGGATTAATTCACTGATCAGGGTGGTACAGTTACAGGTTGGTAACTGTAGGCAGGTAGAATGTGACTGGAAGAAGTAGGTCACTGGGGATATACTTTTGGGTTTTATATGTTGTCTCTGATGAGTGAAGCTCTATCTGTTCCTTGTTGTCACGTCCTGAGCTGCTTTCCTCTGCCCCACCTCAGGCCCAGATCAGTGGAGTCAGCTATTTTTGCTCTGGGGCCTTCAAAACCACAAGACTCTCCTCTAATTGTTCCCATTGGTTGGAATGTTGGAAATGCTGACTAAAACACACAGTTATTAGCAATAGCATATCTTTTTCTGCTTTTCCTAGGATAAGTATAAACTTGAATACCATTTTTATAAAAATCTGTTCTCAACATTTAGAGAACTAATAAATTCTATTCCACAAAACATTATTTTTTATTTGTTTTAGGAAAACTCAGTTGGTTTAATAAGAAGATGACTATGAACATGGCACAAAAGTCTCAGTAAATTCAATCCATTATTTTCTTAATTCTCATAATGGACAGCATCCTAGGGGTTTGAAATTAATAGATCACTTGTCCAATAAAAATCTAATTTTTTCAGTTATTTATCATTGTAGTTTCTAATTTCATTTTTCTTCATCTTTTCAATTTTTTAGTACTCAGGCAAAATTTTCACTACCCTGTTTCCTTTTTCCAAGCACATAATGACTAATAATCTATATTTATAATGGATTATTGATCACTGCTTTTTTCCCTTATAGTTACTGGTCTGTTTCACCTCTGTTTATAAGAAAAGGGTTGTTTATTCTCATTTCTCTAATTCTTCATTAACAATTTCCCCTTTTATATCTCTGAGTAACCAATCACTATTAAGAATATAATGGAATTTTTGCAAATATATTAATTTTATTTCAAATTAATGAAAAATATGGACAAACTATTTCTTTTCATTTTCCTTCTGCAGTGCTATTCAGAATAGCAAAGAAATGGATATTATCTATGTGTTCATCAACTGAAGAATAAAGAAAATATGGTGTGATTATATAATGAAATACTGTTCAACCATTCAGATAATTCATTCAGACAACGCAATCCTGTCATATGTTATTGCCGCAGTCTGGCTGGGCACAAATCACGAGCCACTGAAGCAGGAACAAACTTTATTTCTGAGCAGCCTGACTGCAGCATGTTATAACATGGATGAAACTGGAAATCATTATGTTAAGTTAAATAAGTCAACATAAATAGACAAGTACAGCTTGAGCTCACTCATATATGGGATTTAAAAAAGTTGATCTCACTGGAAGTTGAGAGTGAAATGGGTGTTACCAGAGGCTGAGAAGAGTGAGGAAAAAGGAGGGATGGGGAATGGTTGATGAATAGTTACTATTACTATAGAAATAAGAAGTTCTGATATACTATTTCTCAGTATTGTGACTATAGAAAACAATAATGTATACATATTGTAAAAAGCTAGAAAAAAGAATTTTTGGTGTTTTCACCATAATGGAGTGATAGATATTTGAGGAGGTAGATATGTTCAACCTGATTCAAATAGCACACAACATATTCATTTATGGAACCATGTTGTGGTATTTTATTAGTATACACAATTTTTATGTTTTATGTACCAGTTAAAATAAATTTTATTTAAACAAAAATTAAATTAATAAATAAATTTTTCTTAGATCATATTTGTAAGAATCAGAAGCCTACTCAAGTTTGTTCAACAATATTAAAAACATAAAACCCAGTTGCAGAGCATAATAGTTATAGGACTTTGTTTTTGTGATTTAAGGCTCATCTCCTCTTTTTTCCTAAATTGAAGGACATTAATGGCAAAAATATTAAACCTTTCTTCCTTCATTACAGTGAAGGAAAATTATGTATATTTCCAAGAACTTGAGGGAAGATTTTTTTATTTACTATTTCAGGGCTTCAGATGTAGCTCAGTAGTAGAATCCTTGCCTAGTATACAAGAGGCCCTGGGTCTGATACCCAGTGCTGTAAAAAAGAAGAAGTATAAAGAGGATATATAGAAGGAGAAGGAGAAGAAGAGGAGGGAGAAAGGGGAGAAAACAAAAGGAGATCACATAAGCACCACAGCCCAGAGAAGACTCACCTGCATAGGGCATACAATCTGAGTAGGAACCTTGTTCAATAGTGCATCAAGGTGTTACAATCCAAAATGATTACAAGACTTATGACTTTTTGTCATTACCTATCTGAAGCTCAGAGATAGCTTTAAACAGAAGAAACAGATTTCGGAATCTACTTTACAGTGTTACTAGTTGAAGTCATAGGTAGGATGAAATTATCCAGTGTATGAAGTTAAAAAAAAAGTAAAGCACTGTGAAGTAGATTCCTTTATTCTTTCTCTCTTTCTTCTGTACTGACAGAACCAAGTTTTTCTTTTTTAATATGGAAATATCACTGTTTCAGTTACAGACTTAATTTCTTACCCTACCTTCCTATTAAGTTTAGACATGTAACTAGGTTCTGGCCAACTGAATCTGAGCAGCAGCAGTTATGTCTTGAACTGTTGAGTTCCCTTAATGTAGAGAGTGAATTCTTCTTGTTCCCCTTTTCTCCTTCCTGCTTATTGGAAAACAAGTGTAATGACTGGAACTGTAGAAACCATTTTGAACCAGGTTGTAGATGTATATGTTGAAGATGCAAGAACAAGAAGATAAGAGGGGGTTTGGGTTCCCCCAAATCAGGAAGTCTTCATATAATCCCTGAACTGCCCATGTGAGAAGGAAATATATAATAAATTATTATTGATGTGTAGAATTTTCTGTTCCATTTAACTCAACCTAACCAAGAAATAGTGAATGGGAAAACAAGAAGTTCCCCAGAGAGAATGCAACAGCAACCAGTTTAAGTTTACTGAGAGATTTAAAATAGCCACCATATAGAAGAGAATGAGCTATGAAAGTTCAACTAAATTGAGTGACAATGTAAGTTTATTTTTTTAGGTGGTAAAATGAAGCTGTTTCAATGAGGCTGAGTAGTTGAGTTTATTGATAAAAAATGACTGAAGAGATGTACCACAGAGTCTATGCTGGTTAGAAAAGATATTAAGATGAGCGTTGCCAATAGTAGAAAACAAGGAAAGATGTTTTAAGGCTTTTAAAGATGTATAAAAAGCCTTTGGTAATCTTCCTTTTAAAACCAAGTACATACTTCCCCTCCTCCTGAATATGGGGTTTATTTGTGACTCACTGCTAATGAATAGAAGAATGTGGCTGAAGTGAAAACATGTGACATTAAGATTGGGACATAAAGGGCAAATTAGCTTCCTCATTGTTCTTTCTCTCCTATCACTCATTCTGGAGGAAACTAATTATCATGTCATGAAAATAATTTCCTATGGAAAGATTTACATGGTAAATAACTGATGTCTCCTTCCAATAATGTTGAGTGAACAAACTTGGAAGTGCATCCTACAGATCTAATCCAACTTCTGATAACTGTAGCTCTAACCAGTGCATTGTGCATAGTGCATTGACTATAGCTTCATGAAATCCCAAGAGGAAAAGTTGTCCATCTGAGTCATCCCACAAAACTATGAGATAATAATGTTTGTTTTTTATATTGCTATATTTGAGATAAATTGTCATAGATAGCTTGTACAGACATTATGGCCTAAATATCTAAAGAAAACCAAAGAATATGTGTGGGTCAAATAATTCAAAAAATAATAATTGAAGTCAGATAAAAAGAATGTTTAAATTTAAATTTTCAGAGGTTATTAGGTCTTCTAATGAAAACACAGTTAAAGATATGGTCATCATTGTGTATGGTAAAGTGAAGTGGGGAGTTAAAGTCATTTAACTTAATGTATACAAAATTATACTGAAGTTGCCCAAGATCACCAAATAAAATTAAATATGGGCCCTTATAAAAGCTTAGAATGTCAATGCTAGAACCAACAGACCATTGGAAACCATGGATTCCATCTGAGTGAACCTGTTTATTATCTCAAAATGTGACTAAAAGAATACCCATCATTAGTTTGAGTCCATCCCATTTATTGATTCTTGATTTTAATTCTTGCACCAAAGGAGTCTTATTAAGGAAGTTGGGGCCTAATCCTATATGATGGAGATTAGGGCCTACGTTTTCTTCTATTAGATGCAGGGTCACTGGTTGTATTCCTAAGTCCTTGATCCATTTTGAGTTGAGTTTTGTGCATAGTGAGAGATAGGGGTTTAATTTCATTTAGTTGCATAAGGATTTCCAGTTTTCCCAGCACTAGTTATGGATTTCCAGTTTTCCTAGCACTAGTTGTTAAAGAGGCTATCTTTTCGCCAATGCATGTTTTTGGCACCTTTGTCTAATATAAGATAATTGTAATTTTGTGGGTTAATCTCTGTGTCTTCTATTCTGTAACATTGGTCTATCAGTCTGTTTTGGTGCAAATGCCATGTCATTTTTGTTACTATTGCTCTGTAGTATAGTTTAAGGTCTGGTATAGTGATGCCACCTGCTTCACTCTTCCTGCTAAGGATTGCTTTAGCTATTCTGCTTCCAGATGCATTTCATGATTGCTTTTTCTATTTCTATTAGGAATGTCAAAAAGTTTCTTCTCAGCAAAAGAAACAATCTGTGAGGTGAATAGAGAGCCTACATCTTGGTAGCAGATCTTTATCCCTCACAAATCAGATAGAGCACTGATCTCTAGGGTATATAAAGAACTCAAAAAGTGAAGCAAAAAAAAATACAAATAACCCAATCAATAAATGGGCCAAGGACCTAAACAGACATTTCTCAGAAGATGATATACAATCAATCAACAAATATATGAAAAATGTTCATCATCACTAGCAATTAAAGAAATGCAAATCAAAACCACTCTAAGATTTCACCTCACTCCAGTCAGAATGCCAGCTATCATGAATAAAAAGAACAATAAGTGTTGGCAAGGATGTGGGGAAAAAGGTACACTCATACACTGCTGGTGGGACTGCAAATTGGTGCAGCCAATATGGAAAGCAGTATGGAGATTCCTTGGGAAACTGGGAATGGAACCACCATTTGACTCAGGGATCCTCTTCTCGGTCTATACCCAAAGGACGTAAAAACAGCATACTACAGGGACACAGCCACATCAATGTTTATAGGAGCACAATTCACAATAGCTAAACTGTGGAACCAACCTAGAAGCCCTTCAATAGATAAACGGATAAAAAAATGTGGCATATATACACACCGGAATATTACTCAGCAATAAAAGAGAACAAAATCATGGCATTTGCAGGTAAATGGATGGAGTTAGAGAAGATAATGCTAAGTGAATTTAGCCAATCCCAAAATAACCAAATGCCAAATGTTTTATTTGATATAAGAGGCTGATTCACAGTGGGATAGGGAGAGGGAGCATGGAAGGAATAGACAAACTCTAGATAGGGCAGAGGGGTCGGAGGGGAAGGGAGGGGGCATGGGGTTATTAATAATGTGATGATCATTATTATCCAAAGTACATGTATGAAGACATGGATTGGTGTGAATGTACTTTGTATACAACCAGAGATATGAAAAATTGTGCTCTATATGTGTAATAAGAATTGTAATGCATTCCGCTGTCATATATAAATAAATAAAAAGTCTGATCCTTGAAGAGGTTCTTTGTCCTCCTAAAGTAACTTTCCTCTCAACTCAGTCATACTCTATACTATTTGTCAGTATTTAAAATTATCTTGTTTCTTTATTGAAAAATGTATGCTTAAGTTCCCCCATAGTAGAGATTGTGTCTGTTTTGTAGAACAATGCCAATTAGTAGTGTATCATGGGCAGAACTGGGAGTATTCATATCTGAGTGAAGGCAATAAAAGGAAGCAGTATGTGTAGAGAATTTTTCAAAAATATAATAAAAAATCATTCTGGGTGCTGGGATTGTGGCTCAGCAGTAGAGCACTTGCCTAGCACAGGCAGGGCCCAGGATCGATCCTCAGCACCACATAAAAGTAAAGGTATTGTGCTGTGTCCATCTACACCTAAAAAATGAATATTTAAAAAAATCATTCTATTTTTTATTATCACTATTCCTTGGTGATTCTAAACAAATGTCAGTGATAAAATAATCCTTCCTTCCCTTACACCTTCTTTTTGTCTAAGTTCTAGAGAATTTTTGTGGATAGAGTTGAGTTTTAATTATATATATATATATATATATATATATATATATATATATATATATATATATATATATAAAACCTTAAAAGTAACAAATTTTATGATTTTTTAGCAGACATGTCACTCTTCATAAAGATTGGAGAATCCCCAGTTAAATATGCAGTTGGTCTCTAGCACATATTGATCAAACTACATGCATTCATGTAGAGAATAATTTCACAAAATTTATGATTGCTCAAGCTCATCTTTGGTGTAATTTTTGTCTCCATTCCCTGTGATACTACATATCCCTGCATTTTACCAGTAGATAACTAAGTAAACAATGATAGCACAGTGATTGTAAAAGACAGAGAAACAGAACCTAGGTTCCTTCAGTTATGCCATATTATGTGATCACTTGGAATGACTTGTGTTTAAGATTTAAAAGAGTAAGTCAGAAGATGACAGAATAGAGTCAACCAGCATTATTCTGTTTCTCCACAGGATAGAAACAAAGAAACAGAGGAGGTGAGTGGCTATGGGTGACCACAGAAATTGACAGCAGAGAAAATGGATCCTGGTGAAATCCAGAGTATAGGAAGAATAACAAAGCAAGAGAAGAAGAATATTCCAGCATCTGGCATTTGGTACCTCAGTCAGGAAAAGGGTACACTTCCCTCCAGGAGAGTAAAAGTGAATGAGAAAGAATCATAGTGTGATTCAGAAGGCTGTACACACAAGCAGCTTAAATAAATAAGTGAACCGGATCCTACACAGCAAGCTAGGTTTAGGAAAACTTTTCATTGCATCTTTCATATACTTTTATAGTGCTGTAGCCAGGAGCCATACTAAGAACAGTATTATTGTTTGAGACTATATTGCTGTGAGATGGGAGGTCAGAAAACCCAGCATAATCACATCTCAGGGTCCAGATGGAATCCCCGCTACATTGACTGCACAGACCACAGCCACAGGAGACACTCTTGGCTTGAGCAAATGTCTCTAACAATCCATTAAGAGTTTTATGTTGCAGAGAACACAGGCTGAAATGAGAAGGGAAGAGGAGGGCACTGCCTTCTGGAATCAGTTGTTAAAATGAACCTGCCCTCTGTGACTGGGTGCAACATGAGTAGCTTATGGTTTCACATGGAGGCCAGGTCTGAATGTGGTGGGTTGAGGGTAATAGCCTGTTTGGTTCCCACAAACCCACTCTAACACAGAGCTTAGTGGTTCAGTTCCTCTCCCTGCCTTCAGAAACTTCCACTTGTGACAAGGCAGAGTCTAAAAATCTCTGGAGTGAATATAGGTCTGAAATGGGTCACATTATACCCAAATTCAATTGGCCTGAAGATCTTGTGAACTGCAGCCCTACCACTTGCCACACTACTCAGTGCACACATTAAAAACCTCTGGAGAGAATATATCCCTGGTATGCCTAATATTTTGCGTTTATGTGTTGGGCAAGGAATGCCTGGCGTGGCCTACATTACACCTCAGCTAGTTTGTCAGGTACTTGTAGGAATTTCAACAAATTGTAGCTGTGACCCACTACCTACTTCCCCATACCTATGAGATTCCAACTTTAGAAAGACATGGAGAGAAAATTAGACTGGTATAGGCTGTAATCAGCCTACTTCTTGTGGTTCTGATCACCTTGGCTAGGAAGAAATCTTGACTGATTATTTTATTCGTCTATTCTTTCATTTTTATTGTTATCTGATTTTAATTTTTCCTGTTATTTTCATTTAATTTTTTTTCAATTTGATACTTCTTCCCATTTTCCTTTTTTGTTTCACTTTTTATCATTTTATTCTTTGTCCTCCTTATTATTTTTTAACTATTCTTTTAATTTTCTCTCTTTTCTTCTGGTGCTAGGGATCCATCCCAGGATTTCATGCACATTTGGCAGACACTCAATCTTTGAGCTATACTCCCACATCAGTGGAAAGTTAAACCCAGTCCTGCTCAAACCCTGACAGATACTTCTGATTAAAGAAAAGTGGGGATATAAATGCCCAGCTGTTGATCCATAACCAAATGGGCACAACTAGGGGTAAGCTGAGATCAGGACCCTGGGCAGGCACACTACAATAACTGCAAAGAGAAAAACACAATAGATGCAGACACTACATCTGTGTGGGTTCTCTGTATCAACTGCAGCCATACTTGGTCTGATTGCATAGTGCTGGTTTTCCAGGAAGGGAAATGTGATTCTATACACTGACCCACCCCATAAGGCACCTAGATCCACACCAGTCTCCAATTGGAGGATAATAATTTTAAGCCCTGTTTCATGGCTAAAGCAACCATCATCAGAATTACTTTCAAGTAACAGCTACTATCAGCAGTGCCTATGGAAATCTCTAATTCCTGATAGAGACTCACACTTCCATAATAGGAGTAACTACAGAGGGTGCATTTCACATAATCTGTTGCTTACAAAACATCTGCCTGAATTACCAGAGTGTCTTCATCTTGCAAGGTTTGTAGAGACCTAAGGTTTCTCAGACACCAGTAGGATAGATTCTGTGCCCTAATCCATGAATTGCAACAAAAAAATAATGACATGGAGATTAAACAACTGAGTCAAATTGAAAATAAACTCAGTAATACACAACAAACTGATATCCTGAGTCATAATTGAGGTAGAAAGCCACATACTGTGAAAGACACAGCATAATAATGGAGAAGTTATCCATCTCAACATATGCATAAATATCAACATAAAAACACAAGGAATATGAAACAACAAAGTAGTATGTCACTTCATCAAGTTCATAATACTACAGTAACAGAGTCTAAAGATTTTGAAATGGATTAAATTCAAAATAATTCAAAAGAATAATTTTTGAAAAGTTCAATGGAATCCAAGGGAATACAAAGAATCATTTGAATCAATTGAGGATGACAATGCAGGATATTAATGAAAAATTCACTAAAGAGAGATTTTGACAAATAATCAACCATAAATGTTAAAAATAAGGAGTTTGATTAGACAGATAAAAATATCAGTTGAAGATCTCAATATCAGACCAAATCAAGCAGAAAAATAGAGTATCAGGGCTGGAAGAAAACTCTGCCATATTATCACACTCAATAGAAATTTTTAAAAATAAGAATGCAGAGAACACTATCTCTGGAACACCATTAATAAATTAAATGTCTAGATAAACACTGAACAGATGGAGAAGAACAACATGCTGAGGCAGAAAAAAATTATTGAGTAAAATAACAGAAGAAGCTTTCCAAAATTGTGGGAAAGATATGGACCTCCAGGTGTAGGAGGCATTTAGAAGCTCAAATAGGCATAACTAGAAAAAGAACCTTTTCACAACATATTACACTTAAATTGCCAAAAGCAATAAAGATATAAAGATGTTAAAAGTTGAAACAAAGAAGTGTCAAATCACATTTGCAGACAAACCCATTAGACTAACCACAGAGTTGTTAGAAGAAATTTTGAGGACCAGGTGGGCATATAATAATGTAGTACAAGATCTGACACAAAATTACTAACTGAGATTATTATAATCATGAAGGTTATTCTTCACTATTGAGGGTAAATAAAAATCGCCCAAGATAAACATAAACTTAGAGAATTCAAGACCACTAGGCCAGAATTAAAGAAGATGACAAAAGGAATCTTAAACTTGGGAAAGGAAGAAAGATAAACACTATCATGAGAACACATGAAAGAAAAATATTAGAAAAGGAGGCATGCAAATGAAAAATAGGAAATAATCAAAAGAATCAAACATTAATGCAGTAAACCATCAAAATCCTAAAATGATAAAGAGAGGAAGAGACATACGCCTAATAATTAAAGAAACCAGAAGAAAATCAACAAAATGACAGGAACAAGCACACACCTTTCAAAAATAACTCTAAAAGTAAATTGAAAGTAAATTGTCTTAATTATCCAGTTAGAAGACAAAGACTGTATGAATGGATTAAAAAATAACACCCACCCATATATTGAATATAAGAAATTTATGTCCTGTGCAAAGATATACACAGCCTGAAATCGAAAGGATGGAAAACGATATTCCAAGGAAATGGAATCTGAAAGCAAGGAGGAATAGGTATAGTTACATCTGACAATAGACTTTAAAACAAAATTGTTTAAAAGAAATAAAGAAGGTCACAATGTTTTGATAAAGGGAAGAATAAAACCAAGAAGACAGATCAATTATAAATATATATGCACTGAACATCAGAACACCCAACTTTGTAAAACAAATGCTACTAGACTAAAGTGGGAAAGAGGATCCAATATAATAATAGTGGGTTATTCAAATCACACATTTACCAATATGCAAATCATCCAGATAAAACATCAATAAAGAAATGTCAGAAACAAATTATACTACAGATAAAATGAACTATATTGGTGTCTACAGAATATTCCCTTCAACAGTTTCAGAATACACATTCTTTTCATGAACACATGAAACTTTTTGAAAAGTAGACCATATGTTAGACCTAAAAACAAGTTTATTTATTTTTTAATTGTAGATCCTGGGGTTGAATCCAGGGGCTCATGCATGTTAGGCAACTGCTCTATCACTAAACTATATATTCAGTCCATCAAAACAAATATTAATAGTCTCAAAAATATCTTGCAACTTATTAGATCACAATGGAATGAAATTAGAAATCAACAAGAGAAACTATAAAAATTATTCAAATACATGGAGAGAAAGTAAAGTAAAAGTGATACTAAGAGAAAGATTTCTAGAAATGAGTGCCCACATTAAAAAAAATCTAATGATGCATCTCAAGGTCTTAGAAAAAAAAATGACAAAAATCCTACAAAATCAAGATGAGGAAAGAAATAACAAAGACATAGCAGAACTAAATGAAAGAGAATAAAAAGTACAATTCAAAGGATAAATGAAAGAAGTAATTGTTTCTTTGAAAAAATAAACAAAATTAACAGACCTTTAGCTAAACTAACTAGAAGACAGAAAAGATCCAAATACATAAAATGTCAGGTGAAAAAGGAGACATTCCAACAGATATCACTGAGATTCAAAGAATTATTAGGGAACATTTTGAATAACTATATGCCAAAAAATTGGAGAAATCTAGAAATGACTGACAATTTCTGGACATGTATGACATAAAAAACTGAACCAAGAGGATAAAAAAACTAAAAACATTGGTAAGAATTAATGAAATTGAAGCAGTGACAAAAAAAAAAAATCTCCCAATAAAAAAGCACAGAACTGTAGGAATTCACTGATAAATTTTACCAGATTTTTTATTTATTTATTTATTTTTAGGTGTAGATGGACACAACAGAATGCCTTTATTTTTATGTGGTGCTGAGGATCGAACCCGGGCCCCACCCATGCTAGGAACAAGCTCTAATGCTGAGCCACAATCCCAGCCCCTTAACAGATTTTTAAAGAGCTAACACCAATGCTTCTCAAAATATTTTACAAAATAGAAAGGGAAGGAAACCTTTCCAAATCATTGTGCAAAGTCAATATTATGCTGCTACCACAATCTGAAAAGGAGAAAGAAAGAAAGAAAGAAATTAATAAAAAAGGAAAGAAAACTATTGTTCAATACCCTGATAAATAGATGCGAAATCCTGAACAAAATTCTTGCAAATAGAATTTAAAAGCACATTAGTAAAATCACACAACAAGAACAAGTTGTTTACATTCCAGTGGTGAAGTTCAATGTATAGAAATCAATAATTGTAATATAGCACATAAATATAATAAAGGATGAATATCACATGCTCATTTCAATGGATGCAGAAAAATCTTTAATAAAATCCAACATCCCTTCATGATAAAGCCTTGAATAACATGGGTATAGAGTGATCATATAAAGGTAATAAAGAGTATATATGACAAACCCAAAGCCAACATCATACTAAATGAAGAAAACCTGAAAGCATTTCCTCTAAGACCAGAAACAGGACAAGGGTGTCCACTGTCACTACTTTTATTCAATATAATACTAGGAATTTTAGCACAATTGATTAAAGAGAAAGAAATAAATTGGATACAAATAAGAAAGACAAAATCAAATCATCACTGTTTGCAGATGATGATTCTATACATAGAAAGAATATTTAGGAATGATAACAAAATTAGTGAAGTAGCAGAATATAAAAATCAACATAAGGTCTGGGGTTGTGACACAGTGGTAG
The DNA here is from genome assembly GCF_047511675.1 of Marmota flaviventris. Classification (NCBI taxonomy): domain Eukaryota; kingdom Metazoa; phylum Chordata; class Mammalia; order Rodentia; family Sciuridae; genus Marmota; species Marmota flaviventris. The sequence continues at coordinate 69,921,985 of NC_092518.1, forward strand.
AGTGCTTGCCTGGCACATGTTAGGCAGTGGGTTCGATACTCAGCACCACATAAAAATACATAAACAAGATAAAGGTATTGTGCCCATCTACAACTAAAATATATTTAAGTAATCAACATAAAAATCAGTATCGTTTCTATATACCATTAGTGAATTCACTAAGAAATAATTCATAAAAGCAATCTCATCCCCAATACACACACACACACACACACACAAATACCTAGTAATAATCCTAACTATGGATGTGAGAGGTCTCTACAATGAAAATTAGAAAATACTGAAAGAAGAAAGTGAAGAAAACAATAGAAGTTGGAACCACCTCCCACACTCATGGACTGGAAGAATTAATATAAGTTGAACTATCTATCTACCCTGAACTATCTACTGATTCAATGCAATTCCCATCAAAATACTAATGACATTCCTTACATATAGGAATAGAATATTACATATAGGAAAAGAAATAGCCATCTTAAAATTGATATGGAAACCTAAAAGATATAGAATAGTCAAAGCAATCCTAAGCAAAAATGAGAAATGTTGGAGACATCAAAATATTTGATTTAAAAACATACTACAGAGTCATATTTAAATAACAGCATAGCATTGGCATAAAAATATACAGGAAGGATAATTGAACAGAATAGAGGACTCAGAAATAAACCCACACATCTTCAAGCAAATGATTTTTGATAAAGGTGCCAAAAACATACATTGGAGAAAGGATAGCCTCATCAACAAATGGTGCTGGCAAAACTTAATATTCACATGTAGAGATTGAAACTATACCCCTAACTTCCACTCTGTACAAAATTAACTAAAAATGAACCTCAGACTTTAATGTAAAACCTGAAACTTTGAAACTAGTGGAAGAAATTATAGGGGAAACATTTCAAGATATTGACACAGGCAATTATTTTCTGGATAGAACTCAAGTAGCTCAGTAAACAAAAATAAGAATTGACACATGGGATTACATCAAATTAAAAAGTTCTTCATAGCCAAGGAAACAATCAACAGAATGGCATAAAATCTTTGCCAGCTATTTATTTAACAAACGATTAATATCCAGAATATATAAAGTACCCCTAAAACTTCTTGGGAAAACCAACTCATCTAATTAATAAGTGGGAATATGATCTCAGTAGACACCTGACAAAGAGAGAGTTCAAATGAACAATAAATATATGAAAAATGATTAATATCTTTAGTCGTTAGGGAAATGGAAATTAAAACTGCTTTGAGATTCCACTTCACACCATTAAAATAGCTATTATCAAAACATCAAAAACAGGGGCTGGGATTGTGGCTCAGAGTAGAGGGCTAACCTAGCATGCATGAGGCCCTGGGTTCGATCCTCAGCACCACATAAAAAAAATAAAATAAAGATATGTGTTCACATATAAGTAAAAAATAAATATTAAAAAAACCATCAAAAACAAACAAAACAAATGCAGTTGAGATTGTGAGGGAAAAAGAACCTTTATATGCTGTTAGTAAAAATGTAAATTAGTACAGCCACTATAGAAAACCATTAAAAATTAAAAATAGGGCAACTTTATGATCCAGATATACTACTCCTGTTTATATATTCAAAGGAAATTAAGTAATCATATAAAAGAGATATTTGCATACCCATGTTTAATCTGGCACTAATCACAATAGCCAATATATAGAATCAGTCTATTTGCCTATCAACAGATGAATGGATAAAAAAAATGGTACACACACACATGTAATGTATTATTCAACCATAATGAAGAATGAAATCATGTCATTTATAGGAAAATGAATGAAATTGGAAGACATTCTGTTAAGTAAAATTAATCAAATGTAGAAAGACAAGTATCACATATTTTTCTCTCATATTTTGAAGCTAAAAAAGATGATCTGCTAAAATCAGCATACTATAGGGATACAGCAACATCAATATTTATAGCGGCATAATTCAAAATAGTCAAGATATGTGATTAGGTACCTGTCAGCAGATAAATGGTTAAATAAAATATTGTATATATACACAATGGAGAATTACTGAGTCATAAAGAAGAATGGAATTATAGCTTTTGCTTGTAAATGGATGGAACTGGAGATTATCATGCTAAGTGAAATGAGCTAGACCCAAAAAGTCAAGAGTTAAAAGTTGTCTCTAATATTCAGAAGCTAGACCAAAATAAGGAAGGAAGGAAGAAATGAATAAAGGAAGAAAAGAAAGGGGGGAGGGAGAGAGAGAAAGAAAGGGAGAACATGGGGCAATTCCATGAAAATAGAAGAGAGATCAGTGGAGTAGAGGGAGGATAATAGACAGGAAAAGGGAAGAATTGTGGAATGCATCTGACCAAACTTTTCTATATACATATATGATAATACCACAGTGAATCTCACTCTTCTGTATATCCACAAGGCACTAATTAAAAAAAAAACTATAAGTAAATAGAAAGATCAGTAAAATAAAGGGAAGAGAACTGGGACAGGGAAGAGAAGAGGGAAAGAGGAAGTACTGGGAACTGAAGGAGAGCAAATTATTTTTCACAATACTATAACTATGTTATAGTATATATAACTAATATTACATATAACTAAATGAAATAATAAAAAGTGCAGAAAAATAGATGATGTGAGTGCACCCTCATTCATTAGGAATTTGGGGGAACTTGGGTTGCTGGTGAGGGGGTAGGAAAAGGGTGAATGGACACAATCAAAGCTTGTTATGTGCACAGACAGAAATGTCACAGTGAAACCCCTTGGTTTCTACATTTAATATATGCTAATAATTATATTAATAAACAAGTTTTTAAAAATATTTAAAACAATGTAAATTTAGAAGTGTAATATTTTTGTTGGAAAGTGAAACTTTTATTTCATAAGTGAAAAATTTTACTGAATTTGAATTTTTCTATTGTAAATTTTTAATGAGATTTATCAGAAAAAATATTTGAAAAAATAGTCAGCCTTGAAAAGTACTCAGAGAAAAAATAAGTTTTAAATGTTCCTTTAAAGATTGGGATACAGAAATTGTGAACAAAACCATTTACTAGCACTAACATAATGTAAAGAAATGAATGCTTAAATTCTAAGAAATCAATTTTTACAGAAAAATAGGATAAATGAGAGAAGATTCTTGTTTGATATTAGAAGAAATAAGAAGGACTGTAGTTTAATATTTTTGTCGTTTACATCAAGAATTGGACCTTTTTTCTAAGCAATCAATCAAATGATGTCAAAGTTTCATTCAGACATTTTCAATGATTTTGAGGGTAGCAGGAAATTAGGTTTATTCAAAACCAGCTTTGAAGGTAAATGCAGATTTTTTGTCTCAAATCATTTTTGAGAATTTGAGGTTGAGAAAAGCTTTAATAAGGGAAAAGAAGGCAAAGTGAGACAAAAGGCAGTAAATATGCATATGGAGATTCAGTTAGCTATAGAACCTGTCTCAATTTCCAGGGCATCTGCCCTCAGTAGGAGTAAGATTTTATTGTAAGTATGAGGAAGTTCTGAAGATAAAACAATTGGGAGCTTTAATTTCAAAGGGGCTGTTTCAAATCCTTCAGAGAAACAAGATATTAAGTAGTTGCCCTTATTTTCAGAGGGGGATCTGTTTCAACCTCCCCACACCAACCTCATTTAGTTTATCCCTCAACCTTTTGTTTTTGTTTTGTTTTATTTTGTTAGTACCAGTGATTGAACCCAGGGGTGTTCAACCACTGCTGAGCTAACATCCCCAGAGTTTTTTAAATTATGATACAGGGCCTCACTAAATTGCTGAAGCTGGCTTTGAAATTGTGATCCTCCTGCCTTCGTCTCTCAGAGCCACTGGAATTACAGGTATGTGCCACTGCATCTGCCTCATCCCTCAGTCTTGATGGAGCTGGGGCTCCATATCATATGACTGACCATTGTTGCATATGTGTACATATCCCATTAAGGAACTTTAATAAAAGGAGTCAGATGCTTATTGCTGAAGGAGGCACAGTCTGAAGAAATAGTAGCTCTATTAAGGTGAAGGATTTTAGTGTTATGTCCTTTAAGAACTCTCTTTCCATAGCCTTCCAACTGTTTATTTTTGGTGTGTATGACAAATGGCTCCATGTATATTCGCTCCCATCTTTGAGTGTTTTTCTCTGAAGATATTTCTGATTATTTTCTAAGCACATTATTTGCCCCATACCATAGGAACTTGTCCAATGACTCAGGAGACTGAATCAGAAGTATCCTAAGTTCAAAGCCACCCTCAGCAACTAGCAATGTTCTCAATTACTTGGTCAGACCCTGATATAACTTTAAACACTATTTATATCTTATTTTTCTTTAAGAATTTAACCTTTTTTAATGTGGTGTTGAGGCCCATGTGCCAGCACTCTAACACTGAGCTACAACCCCAGGCCAGCAGCCTGTAAATCTTACATTTGCATTTAGTTGAGACCAAATATAAAACTGAGATCTCAAATACTCAGACCAAGAAGCACATGAAGTATTTCATTTCCATAAACAGTTCATGGAGCATGCCTATAATCCTAGTGACTAGGAATATTCAGCAGGAGGATTGATAGTTGAAAGCCAGCCTGGGAAATGTAGCAAGACTTTTAATTTTTTTTTCTACTTCAGTTAAAATGCAAATTCCTTTGGGTTAAAGACTCTCTATTCACAGCAGTCTATCAGTATTGGTTTCAAAGGTTCAGTACATGGTCAGCTTACTCCATAGCTCTGGGTCCAAAATGAGGCATAACACCATGGCAGAAGGCATGGTGGCAGAGGAAAGCACCTCAGAACATTGCAACCAGGAAACAAAGCTTGCTGATTTTTAAAGAAGAAAAACTTCTGAAGTTGTTACCAAGCATGACAGAATTTCTGATTAATTTCTGGTGAAGAAATTTTGTTAGAAATTTTCCATTGTGGAAAATTTGAATGACTTCATATCTGATTCTGAAGAAACAATAATATGGGTGGTATTGTAATTCCTGGAGTTTGGAGATAACAGTTTTTTTTTTTTAATGAATCATTCACAAACTCATTCAAAAATTTTTTTTTCCATTTTTTATACCGGGGACGGAACACAAGGGCACTCTATCACTTAGGTACATCCCCAACACTTTTCTGTTTTTTTGTTTTGTTTTCATTTTATTATTTGTTTGGTACTGGGGACTGAACCCAGGGGCATTTGATCACTCTGCTACAGTCCCATCCCTTTTTATCATTTTTAAAAAATTTTGAGATAGGTTTTTGCTAAGTTATTTAGGGCCTCACTAATTTGCTGAAGCTGGCCTTGAACTTGAGAACTTCCAGGGCTGCTGAGATTATAGGTGAGTGCTATCACTCTCAGCTCATCAAAATTTTAAGACTTTTATTATTTGTATATCTGTTCCTTAATGGGAAGAAACTTTACTGATTTAAAATTTATAAAAAAGTGTTCATCAATCAACAGTCAAGTATGAACAAAAATAAATTAACAAAGCTATCTAAAGTATTAAATATTCATAAATATTAAAATTTGATGAAGTCATTAGCAAATATGCAGATGTTAATGCTCAAAAACATAACTGTACTATTATTATTCATTACTCTGGTAGAATGTATATAGATAGATATAAGGGGTTTTTTTTTCTCCTGTAAAATGCATTAATGCAATTTTAAAAATTATTATCTTTCCTGTATTCTTGGTGTTGTACTACTTGCTTTATTGTGTGTTTTATTTTTGTATTGTCTTTTTATTACATGTGAATATATGTACATATATACATGAAGTTTAATAAAAGAAAATTTTAACTCTGAATTTTTGTGGCCATTGTTATTAATTTAAATCATTATTTCTTTTTTTTAAAAATATTTTATTTAGTTGTAGATGGACACAATACCTTTATATATTTATTTATTTTTATGTGGTGCTGAGGATCGAACCCAGTGGGTCATACATACTAGGCAAGCGCTCTACCACTGAGCCACAGCCCCAAGCCTCATCATTATTTCTTAAAATAATTTTGTCATGTGGAAGAACATCTATTAAAAAAATAATCTTCTTTAAATACAAATGTTCTAGATACACCACTAAGCTTGGTATATAGTTTGTACCTAATAAATATTTGTTAAACAAATGAATTAACTAATTAACATTGAAGATATTGATGGACACATTATAAGTATATTATTTTCTCAGAATAATTCACAGGAGATTTTAGAGAGACCTTGCCCCTATTGAGAATGTTGTACCACCCATAGTATTGTCTCCTGACAATACCCAACTCATCCTTTCAGAATGTAACAGCTCATGTCACACATTGCTCAAAATCCTCCAATGACTTCCCATGTAACTCAGAATAAAATTCAAGATCCTTATGGTGACACAAGTCCATATGTAGTATGCTTTTTTTCTCTACTTCTGAATTCATTACTTAAGTCAGGCTGACCTTTTTCTTTCTTTCTTTTTTTTTAAGAGAGAGACAGAATTTTATATATATATATATATTTTAGTTTTGGGCGGACACAACATCTTTGTTTGTATGTGGTGCTGATGACCCAACCCGGGCCGCACGCATGCCAGGCGAGCGCGCTACCGCTTGAGCCACATCCCCAGCCCAGGCTGACCTTTTTCATTGCTATTCTGTCTGCAGGGAATACTCTTTCCTAAATTCCTTCCAGAATTTTTCCAAATCACCTTATCAGAGATTCTTTATCTAATCTATATAAATCAGCAAACACTCATTCCATCTGCATATTGTTTTATTTTCTTCTGTAGCATTTGGCACTATGTGGTGTTTGTTTTTCTTTCGCTCCTGTAAGCATATGCTTCCTGAGAAGCCACTAAGTTTGGATCTGTACTCTGAAGACCTGCCTGGCATAGAGTTGGTGCTCAGTGAACATGCTCATGTATGGGAAACATAACATGTTCTTCATATGACTATATAGTTATTTTTAAGGCATTGGAGTTGGATATTAAGTTCATGTCTAAAAACTCATGTATGCCTGAAAACAAAAATAACGAAAAGCTCTGCACTCAAGGAAACAATTTTCAACTGGGCTATGGAGAATTCTGAAAGGCTTTATTTGGGATCTGGGTGGTCAATTGCAAGGATAAAACTTATCTCTGAAAGACAGGTCACAATCTAATTGCATCAGCTGCCAAAGCGTTGGTCTGAGGGCGGAGAAAGGGCGGGAGCCTGCTAGAAAAGGGCGTAGCGGGGCGCGGTTCTCGCGAGAGAAGTCTAGTTGAACTGCTTTGTCCCTCTGCGTTCTCCGTATGAAAACTGGAGCCGAGAGGGCCCTAGAGATGGCGGTCGTTAGGGTGAGTGAGAATAAACTTGCTTAGTTTCCTTTTACTTTTTCTTCCTTTTTTTGTTTTCTTTTTTTAGTGCCGGCAACATTCTAGTAACTCTAGAAAGTCTCCTTCTAACTTCCGAAGGGAGTCCCGCAGAAAGCAGCGGGGTGGAGGCGTGGGCGCGAAAGACTTGGTAACATTAACATTTGAAAGTTCAAGACACCTGCCTCTCCAGAGTTTCCGCAGCCCTGGACACAGCACTCTCCTTAGTTCCCAGTGGTTGATAGTTTATACAGCAGCATGGTACATTCTGGGAGACCGCTGGGTGAAATTGGCCAGGCAACGAGCTGCTTGCAATAAAGAGAAAACAATCCTTGGCAGTTGTCTGGGCGCCCATAGCGTAGTCTCATGACTCTGTAGAGTTTGTTCAAATATTATTTGAGGTTAAAACATAAAACAGTCCAGTACAGAGATGCCCCAGAGTCTGGCAGAGTGCAAGTTTATACATGGTGTTGTTAATCTCAGTGTTCTAATAACAAATCTATTTCTTTTGAGTTTTATAGTGAGAAAAGTGCTTTTACTTAGGAATCCGAGCACAGGAAGTGACGCAGCTGGCTGCAGTTCCCTACGAAGGTTTCATTAAAGGTTTCAAATATTTACGTAGCGTATTTCCAGTGTAAAATATTTTTGCTAGACTTGAAGATACAAATACACATAACTAAGTTCAGCCGAACCTGATTTTTAAGTCAGCCTAGTATCCATCCTGATTTACCATTCTCACTTCATTTCTGCAGTTCTAGCACTCATACTTCATCTGAATTATCACAACATCCTCCTAACTGAATTCTGCCTCTGGTCTGGCTCTTGTGGAATCCATTTTCCCCAGTGCTGCCAGAGTACTTCTACCAAAATGCAAATCTGAATATGCTCCTCTGCTAAAAAGTCTTTATGGATACTTTTTTACCAGCCTTGTGGGGTCAAATCACACTCCTATGTCTAGAATATCTCACCCTGCCTTGACTTTCCAGCTTCATCTCCAGACATTTGGAAAACTTCCTTTTTTTCAATACTGAACTACTTGCTTCATCCCTCCTTGTCATTTTTATCTCCTCTTTTCTGCTGGCTCTTAAGTGTCCTTTTCCATCCTCATCCAATTACTTTCTACTCATAGGTCATGTATTCATTTGACAGATATTTGTGAGCAGCCTCCCCATTTGCTATGCACAAAATGCCTTTTATAAGAGAGTGTCTCTGTTCTCCCCAGCATAGTTTAAATATTTCCTCTCTGTGCTCTCAGAGACTCTCAGCATACTCCTGCCATAGTATTTCTTACACTACAAAAGTAGACTATTTACCTGTCTTTTCTACTGTCCTAAACGAAAATTTCTTACAGACAATAGTTATAGCATGTTAGTCTTTATATTCTCAATAGCCAGCACAGGTCAGGTTTATATTGCATATTCAAAAGTTATACATGATTTAATAAGTACTTGGCAAAGAGAATAAAAGAGACTAAACAGTGGAGATGCAACATAGTACAAATGACTATGATTTCAGAGTAAGGGAAATGCCTTACATCAAGAGAAGTATAAGGTGCTCTTAAGGTTCAAAGGAGAAAAAGTTCACACAGAGTTTGAGTAGAATATAAAATGGCTTCATGGAGGAGGTTCATAGACAGAAGGAATGGTCAGGGGTTATCAGAGCAAATCAGAAAAGTGTTCTATTAGTGAAAGCTAGAGAAAGAAAGTCTTTCAATTTGATCATTAGTTCATGACCAGGCCCTGTGCTAAAACACTTTATATGTTAATTCATTTATTCTCAAGACAACTTTATGTGGTAGAGATTTATCTTTTTTTACAGATAAAAAACTAATGTTTAGAGTAGTCAAATGGCCAAAGTCATAATGCTAATAAGAGCTGAAGTGAGATGAAAAGGTATTAGAGTAATAGAGATCCTAGATTGTAGGAAGTTAAAGAAAGGATAAGAGATGGAGAAATGGTATTCATTTAGCACCCAATTTGGCTATTTGCTTTACATGTATTTTCAGTTTAATCTATTTGATGGCCCTAAGAAAGGGTCATTAACCCATTTTAAAGATGAAAAACTGATGCTTAGGAAAAGTGCTTGTTGCAGGTCTTATAGCTGATAAGTGGAAGAGCCAGACCCAAACACAAGGTTTTTTGGCTTCAAAGTCTTCCTGCTACTCCCTGCTTTATATGGAAACAAAATGTATATTTAGAGAAGTTTAGTGGTTAAAGGAAGGAAAGAAATTTGGGATGGGGGAGCAAATTCCAGATGAGTCTTATAGTTAAAAACAGGAGACTTGTTGCAAATTTGAAGACGAGGACAATGTGCCAAGAGCTAGTGTAGATTGCAAGATAATAACATTAATCACTGCCATTATGTTATTTAACATTTAATATAAGGTATATATTTCACTAATCACATTCCTGTGACTTTCTCATTTATATTTCACAGTGGCCCATTGATTATATACTGTTACTTATCATCTTTAGTTTTTTTTTTTTTTTGGTAGTTGTAGATGGACAGAATGCCTTTATTTATTTTTATGTGGTGCTAAGGATTGGACCCAGTGCCTCACACATGCTAGGCAAGCACTCTGCCACTGAGCTACAGCCCTAGCCCCCTTTTTAAGTAAAATAATGGTGTCACATTTGTAAAAAAAAAAAAAAAAAATTAAAAAAAAATCTTTTTAGTTATGATTTGATGCCAGAATATACCTTGACATTATCACAAAAGCATGGAACCCAACCCTCTCCAATACATTACCCAACACTTCACTCCCAAACGAAGTGTTGGGCCTTCATTTTCTTCTAGTAGGTGCAGGGTTTCTAGTCTAATGTCCTTGATCCATATTGAATTAACTTCTGTGCAGGGTGAGAGGTAGGGGTGAAATTTCATTCTTCTACATATGGATTTCCAGTTTTCCCAGCACCATTTGTTAAAAAGGTTATCTTTTCTCCAACATATGCTTTTGGAACCTTTGCCTAGTATCAGATAACTGTACTTACATGTCTGTGTCCTCTGTTGTCTTCATTAGTCTTCATGCCTGTTTTGGTGACAATTCTATGCTGATTTTGTTACTGTAGCTCTATAGTGTAATTTGGGGTCTGGTATTCTGATTACCCTGCTTGACTTTTTAAAAAATATTTTTAGTTATAGATGCACACAATGCCTTTATTTTATTTATTTATTTTTATATGGTGCTGAGGATCAAACCCAGTGCCTCACATAAGCTAGGAAAGTGCTCCACCACTGAACCACAACCCAGCCTTACTGCTTCACTTTTCTCACTAAGGATTGCATTGGCTATTCTGGTTCTCTTATCCACATGAATTTCATAATTGCCTTTTCTAGTTCTTTGAAGAATGTCATTGGAATATTGATGGGAATTGCATTGAATCTGCATAGTGCTTTTGATAATATGGCCATTTTGATAATATTCATTCTGCCTATCTAAGAACATGGGAGGTCTATCCACCTTGTAAGGTCTCCTTCAATTGCTTTCTTTAAAGTTCTATAGTTTTCATTGTAGAGGTTCTTCACATCTTTTGTTAGATTGATTCCCAAGTAATTTATTTTTTGAGGTATTGTAAATGGGATAGTTTTCCTAATTTTTCTTTCAGCAGATTCATCATTGGAAAACAAGAACACAATTGATTTATGGGTGTTGATTTTATATCCTACTTTGGAAAATTCATTTATGAGCTCTAGAAGTCTTTTAGTGGATTTTTTTTTTTTTTTGGTTCTTCTAAATTGAGAATCATGTCATCAGCAAACAGATTATTTAAGCTCTTTTCCTATTTTTATCCCTTTAATGTCTTTCTTTTGCCTGATTCCTCCAGCTAGAGTTTCAAAGAATATGTTGAGTAGGAGTGATGGAAGTGGGAATCCTTGTCTTGTTGCTTTCTTTAGAAGAAATAATTTTGTTTTTTGACCACTCAGTATAATGTTAGCCTTGAATTTGTTACATATAGCTTTTCCAATGTTGATGTAAGTTACTTCTATCCCAAGTTTTTCTATTGTTGTGTAATCATGAATGGGTACTGTAATTTTTCTAATATTTTATGTATCTATTGAGGTAATCATGTAATTCTTTTCCTAAAGTTAGTTATGTGGTGAATTACATTTGGTTTCTGCATGTTGAACCCAACTTGCATCCCTAAAATGAAAAACACTTTATCCTGATGCACTTTTTAATGTGCTTTTGAATGCTGTTTGCCAATATTTTAACAGGTATGGAAACTAAAACTTAAAATGGTTAAGTAACTTCCTTAGTAGTAAGTGGTAGAAGTAGATCTGAAGTAGTATGATCTAAATCCAGAAGCTGCACTCAACTTTATTTCATAAAGAGGTGGTAAATTTGAAAGGACAGATGGAGGGATTACCCCTGGCCAAAAGGATCCTTGGCTTTGTAGGCCAGGATAGGTAGATCAAAGGTGAAGAAAATAACAGAAAGATTTAAAAGAACAGAGAAGGGAAATGGGAGACCTCATGTTGGATGTCTGTGTCTTCCCAGTGTAAGTTCATCTAAGAAAGGAAAAGTAGAACGTGTCTTTAGGAGTTCAAGAATGGAAAAGGCTTGGATATGGCATTGTAGGCAATTTATTAAGGCTCAGTAGACATCAAATAAAATACTTGCATAGAAGTGAGGGCCTAGCTGATGTTATCTTTACTGTTGTGACTTTCTCCAGAACTACGCAATCCCAAAAAAGCAAAAGGAGAAAATGGGTATGCACAAGTGCTGAGTGTTGGCAAGGTAGGAGTAATAAATGACCTGGGGAATTTATCCAAATTGTTGTCCAGACTGAATAAAGATACAAATGAAAAAGGATCGAAATGATGGCCTAGAGTACTAGGAGATTATCAGACATAGCGAGAAAGATGAACAAGCTCCAAGAACAAGGGAGATGCAAATGGCATTTAATTTTAGTGGGAAATTTTCAAGTACTGAAGATCTTGGAAATGAAAGCATATCTAAATTGTAGGGTAAGGTGCTACCAGTGGTGCATGCTTGTAATCCCAGTGGCTTGGGAGGCTGAAGCAGGAGGGTCATGAGTTCGAAGCCAGCCCCAGCAATGAGAGGTGCTAAGCAACTCAGTGAGACTATGTCTCTAAATAAATTACAAAATAGGGCTGGGGATGTGGTTCAGTGGTTGAGTGCCCCTGAGTTCAATCCCCTGTACCAAAACAAAAAAAGAAAAGAAAAGAAATGGCTAAGGTTTGTTCAGCTCTTGGGGTTGAAGAAGCTTAAGGAAGCATCTGTGATCCAAACTTCAACTTATAGTTGGACATCAGCAAGATGGCAGAATATGACTCTCCAGTGTTTATCCTTCCACAGATATATCAATTCAAACAATTGTCCATGTATGAAAGTAACTTCATAAGTGCTTTGGGAACCAGGTGAATTAAGACAAATTTAAGAGGGTGGAAGGTCAGTTTTACAACACCTACAAAATCCCTTCTCCAACTCAAGGCAATACGAGGAGAGAGATACCCTCTGCTTGTGCTATAGTGTGGATCCTAAATGTCCTCTAAAAGCCCATGTGCTTTGTTGCCATCCTGTGGTGCTATTGAAAGGTGGTTAAACTTTTAGGAGATGGGCCAAGATAGGCCAAGTAGGTCATGTGTGGTGTACTCTTGATGGATATATTGGGACCTTGGACCCTTTCTTTTGTCTTTATGTCTGTTATGAGGTGACAGACTTTCTTTTCCACAAGCTCTAGCCATGATATACTTGGCTACCATAGACCCAAAGCAGCAGGACCAAGCAAACTTAGACTAAAACCTCTGAAACTGTCTATCATCTTTTTTTATTCATTCAAATTGAAGTCTTTCTCATTCTTGGTATGCTGTGTAGTTTTCAGTTAATACCTGTAAGTTTCGGGTATTGTGTTATAGAGCTCTGTATCTTATTCAACACTTCTGATTCCTGGTAAAGAAAAGAACAGTAGTGCCTTGTTAATTCCAGTAGTTTATAAGTCAAAGGTTCCTTCCAACCTCTATTGACATACCTGAACAAGGATGGCGTTTAAGAGGCCTACTGGCAGGCCTCTGATCTTACTACCCTGGCTTGGAGGGGTAGGGGTATTTCCTTACCGCTCCCCTCATGGCTTCCATTAATAACACAAGGCTGGGTGGGAGGCTTTTTACCACCAATAGTGGTGAAAATTTTGACTATCCACTAAGTCTTCTCTGGTACCCTAGTGGGGAGTTGGAAGAATGCTTCATTACCACTGAGAGTTCATAGATGCCCAGGCCCCCTATATGGTTTATACTGACATATTGTGGGATAGGACTCATTACTGCCTTGTAGAGATAAAAGTCTCAGATTCTCTAAATTCTCTAACATGAACCTAGATTCATGGGGAGTGTTAGAATACCTTGTTTCAGTCTTCCCAGGATGGATATCTCTGCTTTCCACTCAACCTTTGCTTGTGGAGGTGACTGTATGCTTTCAATTTTGTCTGTTGTATCTGGCTATAGTAGAGTTGAAGTTTTCAGTCTTGCTAGGGTGCTTCTTTCCTGGTCTTTTGGCTATAAAGAATAGATTTTTTCTTGGGTATTTGTGAACACTGATTGCCATTTCAATGTTACTGGCTTCTCCAGCACCCAACCCAAGATATATGGGACAAATAGAAACCCAGGGACCTTTTAGCGACCAGGGAAGCCAAGGCAGGAGGATTGTAAATTCAAGGTCAGCCTCAGAAACTTAATGAGACCCTGTCACAAAAAATAAAAGGGTTGGGGATATGGCTTAGTGGTTAAGCACCCCTGGCTTCAATCCCTGGCACCACAAAAAAAAAAGAAACAAAACCCTAGGACTTCATTGCCACACCATTCCTCAGATATCGAGGTCCCTTTCTGGTCCATCTTCTTTTCTCCAATTTTCAGTGTCTACATAAATTTGTTTTCTCTCTAATGTTCTGGGTTTTGAGCTATAATGAATGGGAAGAATTGGAAAAATATATTGACTGCATATTTTCAGAAGTAGAAATCCTCCATCATGTCTGTCTTTTTTTTTTATAATAATTCTGTTTATTTGGAAGCAAGGACAGTTTTCCACTACAGTCTGTTTATCATATAATGTAACTTTTAAAGGGTAAAAAGGAAGATCTCTATTTCTGGAGTTTTTTTCAAATCCTGAATTTCTTCTCAATCTATAATGAACCAAACACAAGATCAACACTTCTTATTGGAACTATTTTACTTATTTGAGGTTTTTTTTTCAGATCCTGAATTTCTTCTAAATCTACAATGAAATAGCCATGGGATTTGGAACATTGCTTCTGAGATAGACCCATTTGCCAATGAGAAAATCCAGTTCCAACTGGGGAAATTTAATGAGTCTCAGCCTTTTCAATTTAACATTATACCTACCTTGTAGAAAAATAAATCCAAGTATCCATCTGGTTTGAAGGAAAAGAGTTATTTATGACTTTATAAAAAAATGGAACTATGTAATGTAAAATTCCAAAAAAGTCAAATGGTGCTACATAAGACATTTTTGTTTCTTTTTCTTAGGAGAAAGAAGTTATATGGAAACTTCCATGTTTTCTTCTACTCCTCTATGTATAAAGTTGAAGGCAGGTCATGTTATAGGGTACATCACACCTTCTTAACTAAAAAAACTACTCATGCTACTTTTCTTTCAGCTTTGGCCACATAGAAAACATAATATCCTCTATGACTCCACAAAACAGAATGAATAAAACTGTAACACAGCAGCCTCTCATTTACGAAGGTGAATAGGGTTGCATCACTGGACTCAAACTGGATTGTTTGCTTTTTACCATTCTTTCAACTAAATGTAAGCATGCATTTAGCTGCTATACAATCTGGTGCTTCCGCAGAAGAATGAAAAAATTTAAAATAGTAAATGTTCCAAGGCTTGAAAAAATAAAAAAAACAGTCTCTTTCTCTAGAACAATCCCTCCTTTCATCCAAACGTGGATTTACACATGTAAAAATATGCATTTGTACAGGATCTTCTTAGGTATATCATATATGAAATCAATCTTGTTTTTTGTCTTTATGCTTTTTATCACATCAAAGGCTTAACTGCAAAACTGGATCTTTGTTTCTGTCCAGTAAATCTATGTCACAAGATGAACCAGAATTTAGAGATATATGTAACTTTCTAACATCTCTTTATTTTCAAATTACAACAAATATTTGGAATTTACTGCTGCTGTCTCAAATGTGCTTATCATAATAGTGGCTAAAACTGGAAGACTTTATTTTTTTAAAAAAACCCTTGAAGTCATCTTTACTTGTCAGTTATTAGTCTTCTTGTTTGTAGCAAAAGGCAAAGAATTTTTAAAAAATCATGATTTAATCATCTATTTCAAATTAAACAGCCTTCAGCTTGTAAAATAATTCTTGATAATGAAGCAATAATTCTTGATAATTGCAACAGAAGACTCATATCAGTTTCTTTTTTCTTCCTGGAGAAGTCAGCAGGATAACTGCATCCTGAGGGCTGATTTCTGTGTTAAATCTGAAAGGGGGAACAAAAGAAAAGTAGTCTTTTCCATTCCAAATCATTGAGGAAATGTATATAAAAGTGTCCATATTTCAGTAGGGAAAGTGGCCAGATAAAAGAAGCAGGACTAGCCTCTATAGAAGATAACAGAAATACCTGCCATGTCCTGAGTCCATAATTTTGTTTTGAGGTGAATATAAAAGCACCTAAATATCAGGAAATTGTTTGATGTCCTGTGTGATAAGTATTCTTGACTGGTCCAGTAGAGCAATTGGCTTACTGCCTGCCCTCGCCCCCACCCAAGGCCCAAATGGCCAGATGGCCAAGGAGCTTCTCACTCTGCCATCTTCACTTCTCACATCTCCCCTCCATCATGTCTTTTTAGCATCCTTTTCTTGTAATATTTGTCTGAGTCCCACCCTAGAGGGTTATGTAATCCTTGAGAGTAGGAGCAACCTTTTTTTTATATTTGTATCCCACATGCCTAAATACATCACCTGCCTAGAGCATAATGTTTAGGAAGTATTTGTTGAATAAGTTAAAACTTTGAATAACTTTAGACCTCTCATCCATAAGAAGTAATAGCTTTGTTAAAGAATAATGAATTAAATTAATAGTTCAGAATATGTTTAAATCTTGAGGGCTAATGATATAACTCAGTTGGTAGAGTGCTTGCCTCACATGCACAAGGCCCTGGGGTCAATCCCCAGCACCACACACACACACAAATCTTGAATTATTCTGGGCTTTTGTAGATTGACTCACTCATATTCTTTGTAGGTAAATTTTTCCAGTTGTTTGGAAAAAAATT
This sequence comes from Marmota flaviventris, assembly GCF_047511675.1. Lineage (NCBI taxonomy): Eukaryota > Metazoa > Chordata > Mammalia > Rodentia > Sciuridae > Marmota > Marmota flaviventris. The sequence continues at coordinate 69,938,554 of NC_092518.1, forward strand.
TTGGGGGTTACTAGAGATTGAACTCAGGAATGGGCACTCGACCACTGAGCCACATCCCCAGCCCTATTTTGTATTTTATTTAGAGACAGGGTCTTGCTGAGTTGCTTAATCAGCCTTTTGCTGAGGCTGGCTTTGAACTTGTGATCCTCCTGCCTCAACCTCCCAAGCCACTGGGATTACAGGCGTGCACCACTTCACTGGCCCCTGGAAAACCTGAAAATGGGGCTATACTCTATCTCTGCCCTGCAGGTAGAATAGATCAATTCGTTCTTTGTGTCACCACAGTACATACCTCTTTTATGCTGCTTAGAACTATATATTACATATATTTTTATGTTTTTATTGCTGAATAAACTGAGATGTTCCTTAGAAACACAGACCATGTTTCATTCACTTTTGTAACTCAGACTTTGGAAATATAGTATATAGCAGACACTAATATTTGTTGAATGAATGAATGAGTGCATTCTGTGATGCCACTATAAACAAGTATAGAATTTAGATTTGAATATTTGTATTTAAATGTATTTAGAAGGAAAGTTTACTGTAATTACAGATTTTAAAATATATTAATTTCTAAAACCAGGATAATATTAAAGTGTAATATACCTATTTTTTTTCAAAATTCCATTTGAATAGTTTACTTTTTAAAATGGCTTTTGCTAGTGTTTTAAAATTTGAGCATTTATTTCATATTAATCAATAATGTATTTGTAGGAAGAAACATTAGAGCAAATAATTACAATTTTCTAAAAATAATGAAATACATCAAATCACAGATGTAAGAAGCAAAGAGAAAACCACCTAGAATATACTACACACATCACACACACACACACACACACACACACACACACACATCCTATTCCACACTACACATTTTGTTCAAACTGATGGAAAAAAAAATAAGTCTAGAAAACATCCACAAGAAAAAGATGCATTACATAAAGGGGTGCAGAAATGAAAAATACAGCATGCTTTCAGAAACACAAGTCAGAAAATGTATCTAAAGGAGAGTATTCTTTGTAATTGTGCTGTAACTAAGGGTTGTTAAATTGTACTTCTTTTTTTTTAATTTTTAGATGTATGGAACTTTATTTTTTTCATTTATTTATATGTGGTGCTGAGAATCAAACCCAGTGCCTCACACATGCTAGGTAAGCACTCTACCACTGAGCCACAGCATCAGCCCCAAATTGTACTTCTTACTTGCTTTTCTTTTGAACAGTTGAGGTATCTTTCAAAACAAAAATAAACTCCAATACCAAAATCTCCACTTATGCTAGTAGAGGAAATATTTGACTACGATCTATACTGTATTTTATATAATATTTACACTAATGTTTGGCTTCAAATAGTGGCATACAGTTACTTCTTTAGGATTTTATCTTTGATATTATTTTAAGATAAGTGTTTGATTTATCCTGAATTGGCTATCTCTGGTATTCATTTATATGCAAGAATTCTTTATTGTATTAAGACTGAATTATCTAAAGATTCTAGCTCTATGAAAGGCTTCTTCTGTTCAATAATTTAATGATACTGGTTAAATAACAAGTACAGTAAGGATGCAAACATTTTACAATATAACTTTTGCTCTAAGGAAACAAAGTTTTGTTTCTAAAGAGGACATAAACTTATGAAAGGGATGATGTTTTAAAATCATGTCCATTTTAATACTATAATATATACCAAAAAACTTAGCAATTCGAGTGAGAAGAGATGTATATATTATAAAACAGTAAGGCCTCATAAACCTTGAATTCTGACATTTAATTTATCAGTATTGAAGTGTAGTTAGCTTGTCAGATATGGCTTGGGGTTGAACATTGTTATGATATATTCCAGGAATTTAAGGCTGTTAGGCTGGCTAAATCAGAAAGGTTAATTTGGGTTTACTGATAGAAGCTGAGATTGAATTAGAAAAGGTAAGATTATAGAGTGCTAACATAAATTTGAATTTAACTTCAGGGCAGTGGGAAACCCTTGAAACAAATCCAAAATAATATATGTTTTTTTAAAAATTTAATGTAAAGTGGAGCAGACATACAAAAGGATATTAAAAATAATACAGTGAACACTTAAAACACAGTTGAAACTTCTTTTGTACCCCTCTAACCATGACTATTCCTCTTGCTTCCTGAACTACTGCATAACTACTTTCCTGACGTTGGTATTGAACATTGCCATGCATGTATATAGGCTTTTACCATATGTATGCATATTCTAAATTTTATATACTACTTTTTTGTGTGCTTTTATGTAAGTTTTATTTATGCTGCATATATTCTTCTGCTACTTATTATCAGCATTGTTCATGATTTTCATTCGTGTCTACATGTATAGCTCTTGTTTATTCATTTTTACTGCTGCTAGGTATCCCATTTTAAAAATATGCTATATTTATTTTTCTGTTAATGGATATTATGATCACTTTACCCATCATTTTCTCTATTATTTTTTTAATTTTCCCCATCATTTCTCTATTATAAATAATGTTGTTGTGAATGATCATATACATGTCTTCTTGGACTCCTGTGAGAGTTTCCCTGCTTTACAATAATATAATGGCTACAGACTTTGGGCACATTACTTAACATGTCTAAACTTCAGCTTTATCTGAATAATTAAAATAGATTAATACTTTTTTTCCAGGATTTTAAATTAGAATGTACTAAATAGGTAATACAAATGTATATAGCACTGTGTTATTGCTATTCAATAATTGCTAGCTGTTGTTGTTATTCTGTTGTAGAAGAATCATCATATTCCCAGCACCTCTGGTATTTCAGTATTACTAATCTACAGACCTCTTTAAGCCTCACATCCTTCATGCCAGTAGACTGAAAACCTATTTCTCATAATAATGACCATCAGTAATCTCAAGCAAATAGAATAGAAATTTGTTGCATATTATTATAAATTTGTATTAAATATTTATTCACAGCCTTATTTCTTTCTAAAATTATTCTAATTTCATTTAGACACTGAGTAGTTTTTAATGATATTTTTCATGACAGAAATTATCTTTAAATTGTGGTATATACTGTATTTATTTGGTTTTCATACTCCTTATGTATAAAATGTTATCCTTTCTCTCTGTCATTTAAGCACTAAGCTAGAAATTTGAATGCAGGTGTTACTGCAGAAATGGTTTACTCAAAAACTATTCTGTGAAGCGTAAAATAGTCTTCATGGCTTAAGAACAGTTTCCTTAAGAATAATCCAAATTGAAATAGGTAAAATTCTAGTAGAGTATGAATGAGAGTCCCATTTTCTTTGATCTTTGCACAAAAGCCTAACTGATAACAGTGTAAATTAAGGCTTAATATAGTCTCAAAGCTTCAAGAATTGAGATGCTAAAAGGCTTTACAGTTTGGTGAAAATTTTACTCCTATAGCTTTTCTATAGGTTGTGTTTGATGTCAGCATTTCAGTTCTCTGAAGTAGACTGTTTGAAATACTGATGTGAAAGGCCCAAATTGTACAGGTACATTTCTGTAATTTGATTATTATAGTTTGATTATTTGTTCTTCTGTACCACTGTCTTTTCCAAGAGTTTTGCAAGAAAATATAGGTATGGTTTTTTAAAAATATCTTCTTTCAACAGAGTATCAGCTTTTCCTGTACCAGTATAATAAATAATACTGTGGCTGAAAGACTCAGCTGTTCCCTGTAGATTTAATGATAGTTTATTCTCTTAGAGATGATTCACCTACTCATTATTTTCTGAAGAAAATAAGCATGCTGATCTATAGAGGTCCTGTGTTAGTGACTCATTGGTGATTACTCTAAAACAGGGCAGCCTGTGTAAGACTTTTATGTTGCTGTCAAGAAATAGCTCTTAGGCTATATCTCCAAAGTGAAGCAATAATACCTTTTACTATTTCCAATTTCAGCCAGAAAAAAATACAGTAGTATCTCTTTTAAAACAGAAGATGTGCTTAGTGGCATTTGGTATTACCAGAAACTTTATTATCCTTGGAAAATAGTCTTGGAGACAGAGTAGTGCAGCCCAGAAGTCAGAAAAGAGGATCAATATGGGTTTTCATGTGGAAGAGAAGCTGGACCTTCTCTGTATGACCCAAAGTTGTGTAACTAGAACAGTGAAAATTATATGGACATTTTTCAGGTCATTCTACTGAAGAACTTTTTCATAGAGATATTTAAAAAGGAGGGGGGGGGGGAATGATCTATTGATACAGCTTCCTGGTACTGAAAAAGGTCACAGACTGTTAGCGTATTTTGGAAAGGATTTTAGCATCAGATGATCTTTAAGGTTCCACTGCATTCAGAGATTGAAATTCTCATACTAAGAAGGTGATATGTTTCATATACAACACTTTTAAAACCAGTCTCTTTCGACATCTGTTGTTAAATTTAACAATTGTTATTCAAGAGCAATTCTTGATCTTTCAGAAAAATTTTTGTTCCCCCTATCCTTACTTGATACTTAGAAAAGTCTTAAAACGTCATTAGTTGTATAGTTATGCCCATATATAGTTTGTTACAGTCCTCCCTCTTCTGATAAAGCAGCTATTAGGAAAAAGAAAGAAAAAGTACAGGTAAAATAAGGATTAAAAAACTATTTGGGGGCTGGTGTTGTAGCTTAGTGGTACAGCACTTGCCTCGCAGGTGTGAGGCACTGGATTCAGTCTTAGCACCACATAAAAACAAATAAAGGTATTTAGTCCATATACAACTAAAAAAATTAAAAAAAAAAAACAATTGGAACAAATGGTTGTGGGAAAAATTAAATGATGGGAGAAAGAAGAAAGTACAAAAAGTGGGAGGAAGATGTAAGAAGGAGGAACAAAAAAAGTAATTAATAATAGGTAAGCTGACTTTCCTTTAGCAAGGATGGCAGACTACAAATTTCCTCTGTCCCTTACCCAAATCCAGTGATCCAGAGTTTATAAATAGCTCTGGGGTGATGATACCTTGTAAGTAGCTCATCTAATACAAGTTCCACACTGGAATGGAAACTTCTTTTCATACATTTTCACCTCCCTCCACTACTGGATATTTTGGACTCCACAAAAATAAGGCCTTTTAAAAAATGACTTAAGCTATCATGATATAAATCAATAATTTTCCCTAGGAAATTCATTAATCAAAATATTGTTGGCCATTCTTATTAAATGTACATCAATTTAGATCTAAGGTAGTATTTTTAAGTGTATATTTAATACAACATAATAATAACCATGTTGATTTCACCAAGAGATTTTGTCATTTCATATATAAAGTAGAATGCTGTTTTCAGTTGAAAGAATCAGGCAGGCTTGTTGGCCACTTAGAAGTGGTCTTCAGAAAGTTGAAATTTGGGCAAGGAATGTTCTGAAACTACTTTAAACCCTATAGTTTATCTGGGCACAGTGGTGCATGCCTGTAATCCCAACAGCTTGGGAGTCTGAGGCAGGAGAATCATAGGTTCAAAGCCAGTCTCAGCAACTTGGCAAGGCCATGAGCAACTTAGAGAGACCATATCTCAAAATAAAATATAAAAATTGGCTGGGGATGTGGCTCAGTGGTTAAGTGCCCCTGGGTTCAATCCCTGGTACTACTACTACTACTGATGAGGATGATAATAACAACAACAACAATAAATAAAATAAAATTTAAAAATAGTTTTTTGGAACCTCAGATGTTTCAGAGAGTCTAGGAGCCTGTGAGCATATGCAAAACTCTCAGTGTAAGTACATTTTGGGAGAAGATAGTTCATAGTTTTTATTAGATTTTCAAAAAGGTTAAATCACTGAATCAGTTTTAGAATTTTAGATTAACCTTAGGACACTTAGCTGTTTGCCTCCATGAATGCTTGGCACATAGGCATTTAATAAATGTTACATAAAGAAAGTTACTAGAGGGCTGAGGCTATAGCTCAGTGGTAGAGCCCCCTCCTCGCACGTGTGAAGCACTGAGTTCAATCCTCAGCGCCACATAAAAATAAAGATATTGTGTCCATCTACAACTAAAAAAATATTTTTAAAAAAGAAACTAACTAGACTCTATTTATACTGTTATTTAACAGAGATTATTTAATCACTTTGTTTGAGATCCTTAGACCTCCAAAGTCCTTTGGATATGAAGAGATAAAAGATTGCTTCTACATTTTAGTGGCAAATAGGTCGCATATATTGAAGTATATATATTTGTATATATTTATAAATTCATGTATATTTGTGTAAAATATATATATATATATATATATATATATATATATATATATATATATATACATAAATAAAATTAAATACCAGATTAGCACATCACACAAAGAATATTAATATGACTTCAGAGTTGGCTTTGAGTGATATAGTGGAATGTAAACTAGACTTTCAGTAAAGGACAGGACTTAGGTAAATGTGCTACTATCTACTATGTGACAGGTATTTTTAGGTACAGGATTGGGGGGTTGTTTTAATAGGGAAAATTAAATTTGAGTGAAGGCACTGAACAGATAATATGTTTGAAACGTTTAGGTTCTAAGAAAACTAATTTGGCTAGAGTCAGAGGGTATAGGGAAGGTAGTGGAAGAACAAAGGACTATTTTAGAAAGATCAATTCAACTTCCCTGTGTAGTTTCTTTAATCCTATTTTATTTTATTTTTTTAGAGAGACAGAGATAATATTTTAATATTTATTTTTTAGTTTTCAGCGGACATAACATCTTTATTTGTATGAGGTGCTAAGGATCGAATCCAGCGCCCCGCGCATGCCAGGCGAGCACGCTACCGCTTGAGCCACATCCTCAGCCCTTTAATCCTATTTTAAAAATTTATAACATTTAAATTTTTCACCAAAGACAGCTTGAAAAATCATCTTATTGGAGTTTTACTATATTTTCAAGTAAATAGAATACTTTTAATATTCCTCTCCTACAACTCCACAAGGTAAATATTTTTTCTTGTATATAATGCACAGATGTATAAAAGTGTGTGTTATATACGGAGAAAAATGGGGGGGGGCATTAGGTGTTTTTTTAAGGCATCCAGTTACTGATTTTGACAGTATTTTTTGTCTCACCCTGATTACCATAAACTGATTGTAGTTGAATTATACAAATCTATTGTGTCATTTCTGGATGATTTTTAGATGATTATTTGTGTAACTCTACTACCTACATGTATTTTTATTTTAATTTTTCTTCTCCTTGTATTTTTATTTATCTAAAATATATTTTTGACATTTTTTAGGTGTTAGTAATAATTATGTCACAATTTTAATTGCAAAATAATTTCCTTAATAGAACCTAATTAATATACTTGGTGCCTGAAATAGTTTACCATTAATGATCTATAATTTCATAATACAGCCACAGTGAGCTGCACAGTTATTTGTTCAACTTAATTTTGGCCTTTTAAATACCAGAGCTTTACATTTGAGGAAAATTGCATTTCAAGAGTACCTTCTAATTTCCATCCATCTTTGAACCAGAACTGAAGACATGAATATATATTGGGCCCAAATGGATGTTGAACCCAGCAAAAAAACTTTAAAAATGTTGTCTTACAAAGGTTGATAATGGGGCTGGGGTATGGCTCAAGTAGTAGCACGCTTGCCTGGCATGTGTGAGGCATTGGGTTTGATCCTCAGCACCACATAAAAATAAAATAAAGATATTGTGTCCACCTAAAGCTAAAAATAAATATTATTAAAAAAAGTTTGGTAGTGTGATTTGCTTTTGTCCCATGAATGTGAAATTATATATATATATATATATATATATATATATATATATATATATATATACACACACACACACACACACACACACACACACACATACACATACATACAATTTCTTGGCTTTGTGGGCAGTGTGATGTGCTCAGTTAATAAGAGGCAGCATTTTTACAAGAATTTTCTGTCCTTCCAAAGTCTTTTTTCAAACAAAGATGTCAGTTCTGGACTAGGGAAGCTGTGAATGAATTCATAATTTGGCATTTTTCATGTCAAATAAGCCAACAAATGATTTCTCTGATAATTTTTTGTAGACTTTAGGTGACCATTGGTAAATTAAAATAATTCGTATTTCATAATCCTGTGTTTTGTACTGTATCAATAAACATCAGATGAGAGATCTCTGTTTGAGATATAAGCCTATAGAATATTATAACATGATGCATACACAGAAGAGTAATCTTTGAAATGTAAGGGTTGAAAAATAAGACCACATGTATAGATTGAGATAAATGACAGAACCCAAAAAGTACAAAATGGTTTTAATCAGTGTGTTTAATCATTTTCTTAAGCTAGGGTAGTGATCTATCTGATTGACAAGGTTTATCTTGACTTGACAGTAGAAATTATACTTTGTTGGAATTAGATGAGACTGGAGTTGTGGCCTTGGGCCAGGAGACTGAGGATGAAGTAATGGTGATGATTGTAACAACAAGTATATATTGAGCTATTTCTCTGTGTTAGTTGCTATGAGATAGGTGATATTACACATGTGGAAATTGATCATCCATCTGATCACTTGCTCAAAGCGATATCATAAATAGTAGAGATAGAATTTGAATCAAGGTCTATCTAACTTTAAAAATCTGTCTTTTTTTTCACTACTTTACCAAGGAGATGGTAAAGGCCTGGTTTAGATTGGTGGTCCTGAAAGCACCTTGTGCCTACCTATATCATAGCACTTATCACTCCGGTGTTTTTTGTGTTATGTACTGTCCTATTAGAATATGAATCTGAGAACATGAATCATATCTTAATCATCTTTATAATGCCAGCACCTAATATAATAACCAGGTACTTTATAAAGTTTGTGGAATGAAAGAATAGAAAGTCAGTAGCCAGGTTTGGTGGCACATGTCTGTAATCCCAGGTGCTCCGGAGGCTGAGACAGGAGGATCATGAGTTTAAAGCCAGCCTCAGCAACAATGAGGTGCTAAGTAACTCAGAGAGACCCTGTCTCTAAATAAAATACCAAAATAGAAAGTAAGGAGTACTATACTCCTTTTATATAGTATGTTAACTCACACTACAGTGATGCAACCACATCAATAGTTATAGCAGCTCAATTCACAATAGCCAAGCTAGGTGCCCTTCAATAAGTGATTGGATAAAGAAAATGTGGTATATATACACAATGAAATATTACTCAACCATAAAGAACAATGAGATTATGGCATTTGCCAGTAAATGGATGGATCTAGAGACTGTCATGGTAAGTGAAATAAGCCAGTCCCAAAAAACCAAAGGCCAAATATTCTCTCTGATATGTGGATGCTAAACTATAACAAGGGAGGGTAGGTAGGTTAAGTATACAAAGTCATGGGATTAGACAAAGGGGGATGAAGGGAAGGGAGTGGAAATGGGATTAGGAAAGATGGTAGATCGAATCGGACATAACTTTCCTATGCTTATATATGGATACACAACCAGTCTAACTCCACTTCATGTACATCTAAAAGAATGGGATCAAAATTGGAATAAGTTGCACTCCATGAAGGTATAATATGTCAAAATATACCCTACTGTCATGTATATCTAAAATCAATAAACAAAAACAAAATATGATTATACATATACCAAATGGAAATACCTATTTGTGTTCACCATGTAAAGGAATGTTTACAACAGCATTTTGTGCAAACTGGAAACAATTCGAATGCATATCAGTAATTAAAGAATAAATAAAAAGGCTCTATTTTTTAAAAAGAAAGGTATAAACAAGAAATGTAAACAGTGAGCTACTTTATTTTGGTACTTGAGAGTAAAGTCACAGTAGAATATTGAAGTCTGTAATACTTGAGTGCTTCCTTCTGCTTCTGCCATTTATCTGTATTTCTGATAACCTGTCCTTATTCCTTTAACTGAAACTACTGTTGTAAGATTTTAATGGGATGTATCTTTAAATGTCATAGAATCTTAAAATTTTTATTATGGAAGATTCCACACATTTTCACATAAAAGTTTAGAGAACAACATGAAATATAATATGACATATTATGTTAACTTTAAGAAGTATCGAATCTTGGCCAATCTTATTTCATCTATACTGTAAAGCCTGAATACTTTTGAAGCAATTTCCAGACATATTTTATCTGTTAAATATCAATGTGTATGTCTTAACATATTGGAACACTTACCAAAAAAAACCTACAAAATTATGATACCTAGTAATTAGCAATAATTCCTTAATTCCAAATATCCATTAATATCCAATTAATTTTCATATATGTTTGAATATATCATAATATTTAAATGTTTATTTTTGATCCCAGAACCAAATAGTTTCTACACTTTGTAATTTACTAAAATTAAATCTCTCACCTCATTTCTCTCTCTCTATTTGCTGAATACTTTAGGTCTTAACATTTGCCCTATAGAGTTTCTGAACTTTGAGTGTACTTATTGGATAATCATGGAGTCTTTTCATGAGGTTCTCTGTTTCCCATATTTCCTTTGTCATGATTTCAACTGATAATTCTGATGAAAATTTAGAACTACAAGTTTGTGTTTTAACTTCATCAATCTTATACATTTCTGTCCTGTTTCACATACTGAAAATCACAGTCTTTAAAATATAAAAAATAATTTTATCCTATTCTTCCAAATACACAGAGCAGTTTCATAATAAAATGCTAGCACTATTGCTAACAATATGCTTATTAAAATAGAAAGCTTTTTCTATTTTTGCTGTTCTCTTTATCCATTTGGACTGCCCATTGGGGATGGACAATTAGGTGTTTGATTTCAAATTCATTTTGAATTGTTGCTAGTTGTGTGTCATTGCCTCCTCGTGGTGTGTTTATTTCATTATCATTTTAGTTTTTTATTGTTTATTTTTTAAATTTTAATTTTGCTTTTTAGTAATCAGCAGACTCGATATAATAAAATAATTTTGCTACACAATGATATATCTTAAAGAACAACTAATGATTATGACTGATTTTAGATTTCTTAGATTACTCATTGTTACAAATCAAGTAACAAAAATTCTTATAGAACTTTAAACTTCAGTTCTACTAGTAAAGAAGAGAAAATCCACGAATACCTACCAGGCCTTTAAGTGATGAGTTGTTAATATAGCTTAAAGGAAGCATTGTTATATGAAATTAAAGTAACTGACAAAAATCAATTACAGTCATCCCACATTATTTATTGATCATGTATTTGTGAATTTGCCTACTCACTAAAATATAATTGTGACTCTGAAATCAGTACTCTTGGGGCTTTATTGATTATTTATGGACATGCACAAAGTGGCAAAACATTTTATTTGAGTCCTCTACTGTAAGTTTTTAGCTGAGGTCCAACAAGGCAATGCTCTCCCTTCTTGTTTCAGCTGTCATATTGTGAACACGTGTCCTTTTAGTGGTCTTTTTTTTTTTTTTTTTGGTGATTTTCTAGTTAATATGGCTTCCAAACATAGGTATGAAGTCCTGCCCAGTGTTAAGTGCAAGAAAGCTGTGCTATGCCTTATGGAGAAAATATATATGTTGATTGGGTTCCTTCACACATGAGTTATAGTGCTGTTGGCCATGAGTTCAATGTTAATGTGTCAATAAAATATATCAATAAGGTGTCTTGAAACAGAAACAAACATGAAACAAATTTATCTATTGGTTGGTTTATGAAAATTTAGCCAAAAGAAGCTATCCTATATTTTCCACAGAAGCAGTGGTTCATAGCTACTTGATAGAATATAGGTATTGCAAATAACAAAAATCAACCATATTTTGATTATAGCGCACTTGAAAGGGATAAGTCCTATGGGAGAGGGAGAATTACATGGTGTTTACATTCAGCTTTGCTATTTTTAAATTTCTGGTGTGAAAGAATTCTTTTCTAGGACGAGTTATTTTTTGGATAGAGCCAATTTTTATCTCTCATAGATCTTAAACAAGTCATTTATAATTTTGACTTGACAAATCATTATTTTGCAGTTATAAATAGTTTTAAATCAAACTGTATTACCTCTGCTCAATTTTAATGATATTTGATTAATGGCAGCCCTGTGAGCCCATAAGTCTATACAATACCCCAAACTTGGATACTTTAAAAAATCTTACTTGACTTTACAAATCAGAAATTGGCTTTTTTTTCTTTAATGGGCCAATGGTAAATGTTTTAGGCTTTGTAGGAAATAACCTCCTCTTGAAAAGATGTAAGTATGCTAATTTGCCTCTGATTTCCTTCTTTTTTATTGGAATTTTAAGTGTTTACGGGATATAGTATGATAATTTCATACATGTCTACAGTATGTAATGATTCGGTAATAATTTCCTACCACTAAATATACATGAAAAGAAAAATGGGGAGTAAGCCCAGCCACTTATCATCTTTACTCATCAATCAGAAGGAATGGAGGGGCTAGGGTTGTGGCTCAGTGGTAGAGCACTTGCCTAGCATGTATGAGCACTGGGTTCAATTCTCGGCACCACATATAAATAAATAAAATAAAGGTCCATTGACAACTAATTTTTTTTTAGAGAGAGAGAGAGAGAGAGAATTTTAATATTTATTTTTTTTTTTTAGTTTTCGGCGGACACAACATCTTTGTTTGTATGTGGTGCTGAGGATGGAACCCGGGCTGCACGCATGCCAGGCGAGCGCGCTACCGCTTGAGCCACATCCCCAGCCCCTAAAAAAATTTTTTTAAAAAGGAATGGGAAACTAAAATTAATTGCTTATTTACTAAATACAAGACATTTTGTATAATTCCTTATATAATTTTCATGATAATCCTAAACAGAAAGGCATGCCCATTTCTTTTCATACATACAATCTAAGGCTCAATTAAGATAAAACTGCCCACTAGGATTTTCTGTGATGATGGAATTATTTTATATATTATGGTTGTTGAGTAGATGGAATAGGGCTAATGTAACTGAATTTTATTTTACTTAATTGTAATTTCAACTTAAATAATTATGTGTGGGTCATGATTACCATACTGAGCAGTGTAACTTGAGGAGCATAAGTAGCATACTCAGATTTACACAATAAATTCCATAACTATAATGCAGAAACAAGTTTTGTGCAACTCCTAAGCTTGTGTTTTTACATTATGCCACTCTGCCTCATCAATAAAAGTTATTTGTGAAGATGGTAAAATGGAATGGATGGAACTTACCCCACTAAATAGAAATTATATATAAGATACCTAGGTACTTTACTAGGTACATTAACTTTTAATCTACTATCTCAGTAAATTAGTATGCTGGGACACATGATTATAATTATCAATCAATACTCAAGAAAATATTTCATAATCTACACATTATTATTGTCATATTATAAAGTAACATAACTATACTTTGAAGACATTAAGATGTAGAAAAAAATTTCAGATGTTGTCATATTTCAGAAATGTTTTTCTTATATCTAGGGAATAGTGTCTTCAAAAGGAAGTTAAGATCTAGACATCTAGATGTTTTAAGAGTTGATATTTTTCAAATATTTAGTTTTTATTCATAATTTCTCAGGTTCATAGGTAAACATGCATTGGTTTTAATATTTTTAGATTTTTAAAAAATATTTAATTTTTAATTGTAGTTGGACACAATACCTTTATTTTATTTATTTTTATGTGGTGGTAAAGATCAAACCTAGGGCCTCACATGTGCTAGATGAGCGTTCTACCACTGAGCCACAACCCCAGCCTTATTTTTGGATCTTTCAAAAGTCAATGCAAACAAAACAGAAAAAGAAATAAAATGAATCATTTTTGCCTTTGTTTTTTTACAAAAACAACAACCACCATTCAAAAAGATATATACAAGAAACAACAAACTCCTTTCAGTGTATACAGTGGAGCCAAAATGGTTTCAGTATGGAGCCAGTCACAGGGAATGAAGTTGGCTAAGACTTTGGAAATAGGAGAGCCTGGAAAGACAGGAAGGGAGCCCATGAGATTCCTAAACCAGTGTTACTTTCTTGCCCCACCCCCAGTGTTTGGAGCTTTATTAGGTCACTAATGAATACAGTGCTGACCACAAGTGTGTGTGAGTTGTGGCCCTTCAAACCTACTTAATGGATAAAGAATAGGGCAGTTCTTAAATGACTGATCAGTTAGTCTTCAGACAAGGATACTGGACTGAGATTGGAACACCCATCCAACACAGCTTACCTTTCACATGTTCCTGGGAGGATTTAGGGTCCCAGACCTGGGAAGGCAGCTGAAAACACCATCTAGAATTCTCCAACTACATGGATAACTTTTCTTGCCATTTCAAGCAGGCTGTTTTGGAGCTTGGGTTCTGTTCTTGCACTTGCTGTTCTTCTTGCTGTTGAGGTGCAAGTATCACATGTACTCTTGAAAGTCACATTGATGCTCTTATTTATTGCCGACCACTCTGTTCTTCCATTCAGATTTCTGTTCTCAGTGGGGGCGAGTGGAGAAGAGAAGGTCATCTTCATCTAGGCTGAGCTGCATCTGTGGGGAGGGGAGGGTCTTAAGCTCCAACTACACCTTTGAGATGTTGGCCTCCAAAATATTCGTGTTTTCCCTTCCCCACCCATTTGATCTTGCTGGAGCCTGCTTCAGCCTGGGAAGGTTCCAGGAGCATCCTGGGCTGGCTGGGGAGGGCTGAGTGTCTGTTTAAGGAAACTGGGGATGTTTGCAAAGCTGTGCTCCTAACAGCTGCCTCTGACCAAGCCTGGTATTGCCCACCCAGTGACGTGAGCGGGAGTACCAGTGCAGTTGCACAGTTGCTGCTGCACATTGCTAGCCCTGCAAATGCTTTTGCTGTGAAAGTGGATTGCCCCTTTCAGGTCTTGAATCTTTTTCTGCAGGACATATTGCAGGAGACACTAGGGGCTCATGCTTGGGGACACTGTGGTGGCCCTCCACACCTTGTAAGGAGCTTATCAGGGTTGTGGGGCTGGATGAAAAGAAATTGCTTAAGTGATGCTGGCTGTAGTCTCTCGGTAGCCTGTGAGACTATCAACTCTACTGACTAGCAGAATATTTCTAGCAACACTGCTATACATGGCTCTGGAAATATACCCTAGAGCCCACTTCCACTCAGTGCAGATGGTAGCCTATGTTTTCAAGCTAATGTGGCCACCAGACACCCTCCAGTGCTACCACCACTACCACCCATGGAGTTGCTGCCACTTGTCATGAGGGGTCGGGGAATGATCCTCCACCTAGTGTAGATCTGTAGCCTGCTTGGCCGGGGGGACTCCAAAATTAGGCTGCTTTCTGCCATATAGAAACCAGTGGGGTAGGCACTGCTAAAGGTCTTGGAAAATGAATGGGTGACAGAATTTCTTCATTTTCACCTGAGTTGATGGGATGGAAAACCAGGCAGAATTTCTTGCACTGTTTATGGAGGAAAGCCTCTGTCCATAGCTCTCCACTCAGGGCTGCTGAGATCCATCTTACCTTGCAAGAAGCCAGCCCCAGTCAAGTCACTGACAAATTGCATCTCTATTGGAAGTGGAGGACTTGCTCCACCCATCACCCTTACCTCCAAGTCTAGGTGTTGGGAATATGGAAGAAGAACGGCTAGTGTGGAACTCAACTGAAGTGGACACCTTTGCTGTAGGTCTGTCTGGCTGAGGTCAAAGGAAGAAATGTTCCGATTGCCATTGCCAGTGCCCCAGGAGCCATAGCTGGCCAGGTAGTTCAAATGTGAATTTCCAAATTACAGTAGGGACAGGGACAGGCCCTTCCCCTTCCCCTTTGCCATAGGCATTAGAAACATCTTTTTAAAGTACAGGAGGTTCTTGAATTCTTTGTCCATGACCACAGGTGACATTCTCTGTGGCTGCTTCATTTTCTGCAGCAAATGGGGGCAGGGGGTGGGGGGGTGACAAGAGCAAGAAGTCAGTCTTAAATATATCCCTATTGCACATGAGCAGGGGGGTGAGGGGAAAGTGGCATGAAGTGTCTGCCCTAGAACAAAGGAGCATGCAAGGGTTTTGTGTGGGCCACAGCTTCATCCCCCTTCCCCACATGGACCATGTTTGGCCAGCAGGGGCACAGACCCTGCTGTGTGTAGTTCCTGGGGTGAGGCTGCCTAGGTCAGGTCTTGCTCATCACCCACCCACCATACTGGCAGCCAACCGCCCATCTCATCTTCCAGCTGAGGGAGTCAAGTTTCCTGTTTTAATATTTTTACTGATATCTGACTTAGGTATATAACAGAAATCTTGTAATTTTATTGGTGAATACCAACTGTGTATACACAACGGAATATTATTCAGCATTAAAAGAGAATAAAATCATGGCATTTGCAGGTAAATGGATGGAGTTGGAGAATAAAATGCTAAGCGAAGTTAGCCAATCCAAAAAAAAAAACAATTACCAAATGTTTTCTCTGATTTAAGGATGCTAAAAAAAAAAAAAAAGGATGCTGATTTATAATAGGGTTGGGGGTGGGGGGAATAGGAGGATTAGATGAACTCTAATTGATATATGCAAATTGTGTACTTCTATGATATACATGTTGTATTTATACATGTATGCAATGATTAAATCAAATTAAATAATATAACCATCACTTTACAGATGTCTTATTTTTCACATGGTGACAACATTTTAAATCTACTTTCTTGGCAATTTCAAATGTGCTATTTTTTAAATTTAGTTTTTAGGTGGACACAACATCTTTATTTTATTTTTTACGTGGTGCTGAGGATGGAACCCAGTGCCTCATGCAAGCTAGGCGAGCGCACTACCACTTGAGCCACATCCCCAGCTCAATTACTACACATAATAGTTATAGTCACCATGCTATACAATAGATTTCCAGAAATTATGCTTCTGGTCTAACTGAAAATTTGTATCTCTATCAACATCGTTATGTTTTCAGTATTGATTTTTTTCTTAGAATTGCTTTGGCTATTATTGTTATTTTATTCTTCTATGTGAATATTAGGTCTGTTTTTTCCAGTTCTATGAAGAATGACATTTGCATTTTAATGGTGATTGCACTGACTCTGTAGATCACTTTTGATAATAAAGCCATTTTAACAATATTCTACCTATCCATGAAATATAGGAGGTCTTTCCATATCCTAAAGTCTACCCCAATTTTTTCCTCACTCTTCTATAATTTTCACCATAGAGGTCCTTCACCTCTTGATATTATTTCAAAGTATTTTTGGTGGTTGATATTATAAATGGAATTCTTTTAATTTTTTTGTCAACGGACCTTTCATTTATTGACATGCGATGGGGAGAATAGAACTCAGTGCCCCACACGTGCTAGGCAAGCACTCTGCCCCTGAGCCACAACCCCATCCCTATAAATGGAATTTTTAAATTTAGTTCACTGTGAGTTCATTATTGATATAAAGAGATATTGATTTTTGTGTTGATTTTGTAACTTAACCACTTTACTCAATTTGTTTATTAGGTCTACATGTCTTCTGGTGAAATGTTTAGGATCTTCTAAGTATAGGATAACATCTGCAAGTAGGAATAATTTGTCTTCTTCCTTGCCCATTTGTATTCCATTTATTTCCTTCTGTTGACTAATTGCCTGGATAAAATTTCAAATATGTATTGAATAGGAGTGGTGAGGATGCACATTCTTGTCTTATTCTTTATTTTAGAGGAACTATTTTCATTTTTCCCTATTCAATATGATATTGGCTTTTAATTTGCCATGTATAGTTTTTTTTATATTGAGGTAAATTCCTTCTATCCCCAGTTTCTTCAGGGTTTTTCTTATGAAAGGGTGCTGTATTTCATTGAAGGCTTTCACCTCATCTATTGAGATGATCATGTGAGTCTTGCCCTTGATTCTCTTCATGTGGTGTGTTATGTTTATTGATTTGGATATGATGAACCAGTTTTGCATTGCTGGGATGAAGCCAACTTGATCATTATGTATAATCTTGTTATTATGTTGTCAAATACAATTTGATAATATTCTATTAAGGAATTTTGCAGGGTTGTTGCAAAGATTTTATCAAGAATATTGGAGTTTTCTTTCATTGAGGTATCCTTATCTGGGTTTGGTGTCAGTGATACTGGCTTTGTAAAATAAATTTGGAAAAGTTCCATCCATTTCTATTTCATAGAATAATTTGAGGAGCATTGGCCTCAGTTCTTCTTTAAAGGTCTGGAAGAATTCAACCAAGATACCATCTGGTCCAGGGGCTTATTTTGTTGGAAGGATTTATATTACTGCTTCAATCTCATTGATTGTTCTTGGTCTGTTTATAATTTACATCCTTGTTTCAATTTTGATAGGTTATTGATGTCTAGAAATTTATCTATTCTTCTAGATTTGACAAATTCATGGATTATAAATTTTCAAAATAGTCCCTAATTATCCTCTGCATTTCAGTGATATCTGTTGTGATATCTTCTTTTTTCCATCTCTATTTTTTTTTAATTTGGCTCTTCTCTCTCTTTTTTTACAGTTAATGGTTTGGCTAAGGAATTATCAATCTTGCATATCTTTTCAAAGCACCAACTATTTTTTTCAAATTGATCCTTTGTATTCTTTTATTCTCTATTTCATTAATTTTGGCTTTGATCTCAATTATTTCCTTTCTTTTACTGATTTCAAATCAGTTTGTTTTTGTTTTTCTAAGATGTAGAGATGTGTCATTGGGTTGTTTATTTGTATCTTTCTAAGTTTTTCATGTAGGCACTCATAATTACAGATGATCTTATAATTTCCTTAATATTAAGTGTCCTTGAAATTTGCAGATATTGTATCTTCATTCTCTCTTGATTTTAAGAATTTTTAAAATTTCTCCCAATATTTTTTCTAAGATCCTTCACCTTCACAAGTGTATTGTTCAACCTTTATGTTTATATAATTTCTGAAGTTTGTCTTGATGTTGATACTAATTTAATTTCACTATAATCTGATAAGATGCATGTAACTATTTCAACATTTTATATTTGAGAAGTCTAGCTTTGTGTCTAAAATGTGGTCTATTTTGGAGTAAGTTTTATTAGAAACAGAGAACAACCTGTTAGGTGAAATATTCTGTGGATATCCATTAAGTCCATTTGATTTTTAGTATGCTTTAGGTCTGAACCATCTTTGTTTTTTTTTTTTTTAATATTTATTTTTTAGTTCTCGGCAGACACAACATCTTTATTTTATTTTTATGTGGTGCTGAGGATCGAACCGAGTGCCCTGTGCATGCCAGGCGAGCGCACTACCACTTGAGCCACATCCCCAGCTCCACTGAACCATCTTTGTTGATTTGATGTCTTCATGACCTATTTATTGGTAACAAAAGTGTTTTGAAATAACCCAGTATAATTGTTTTGGGATCTGGGCCTTTATGTCAAGTAGTGTTTGTTTTATGTAACTGAGTGCATCAATATTTGGGACATAAATATTTACTATCATTATATTTTCCCATTTAATTATTCCATTTATAATATGTAGGGAGATTAATAAGTATCTTTCTCTGATTAATTTTGGATTGAATTTTGCTTCATGAGACAAAAGAGTAGACTCTCTTATTTGCTTTCAGTCTCCATTTGCATTGAGTATAATTTTGCATTCTTTCCCTTTAAGCCTATGGATGTCTTTGCCTGTGAGATATGTATATTGCAGGCAATACATGGGTGAATCTTGTTTTTTCTTAAATACAAATTATCAATCTATGCCTTTGAATTGGAGAATTGAGACCATTTACATTCAGTGTAATGATAGGGATGTCTTTATTATTTTAGTGATTTTGATTTATTCAGAGTGTTTTATTTAACCTAAATCTTACTGCATAAGTATTCTTCTAAAGAGACTTATTCTTTCCTGAGCACTCTTGTTTGTTTTTTAATCTCCTTCCATATGTGGGATTTATTTAAATATCTTCTGTAATGCTGACTTAGTATTCAAGAATTATTTTGTCTGTGCTTGTCTTGGATGACTTTCATTTCTCCTTTGATACTGAAGGATAACTCTGCTGCATTATGGAAATCTTGGTTGATAGTTTTTTTTGAGGGTTTCTTCTAAGAAATGTATGTGTAAAAATCATATAGTAGTCTGTACAAATAACAATAAGTGTTGGCAAGGATGTGGGGAAAAAGGTACACTCATACATTGCTGGTGAGATTCAAAATTGTTGCAGCCAACATGGAAAGCAGTGTGGAGATTTCTTAGAAAACTTGGAATGGAACTGCCATTTGACCCAGCTATCCCACTCCTCGGTCTATACCCAAAGGACTTAAAAACAGCATACTACGGGGATGCAGCCAAATCAGCGTTTATAGCAGCATAATTTACAATAGGAAAATTGTGGAACCAACCTAGATGCCCTTCATCAGATGAATAGATAAAGAAAATGTGGTATATATAAACAGTGGAATATTTCTCAGCATTAAAAGAGAATAAAATAATGGCATTTGCAGATAAATGGATGGAGTTGGAGAGTTACCATAATTGCTAAGTGAAGTAAGCAAATCCCCAAAACAAAAAATGCTAAATGTTTTCTCTGATATGAGGATGCTGATCCATAATGGAGATGAGGGGAGCATGGGAGGAATGGACAAACTTTAGATAAGGCAAAGTAGAGGGAGGGAATGGGAGGGGCATGAGGGTAGGAAAGATGGTGGAATGAGATGGACATCATTACACTAAATATATGTATGAAGACATGAATGGCATGACTCTGCTTTGTGTACAACAAGAGATATGAAAAATTGTGCTCTATATGTGTAATATGAATTGTAATGCATTCTGCTGTAATAGATAACAAATTAAAATTAAAGAAAAGAATCAGTGAGTAATATCCACAGCTTACTGTTTTGTAAATTAGGATACATAAAATGCTATTAGGACAAAATATTATGGTATCCAGTACCATATCAACAGTACAAAATGTATTCAAGTATTCTTGAATGTATTTCAAGAGTACAAAAAATATGTTGGTAACACTTGGTATTCATGAGTAGCCACATTTTGGGTAGATGAGGCTATATCTAATTAAAGCCTGAACTAAGGTAAAATTTTTCAAAAGAATATTTGTAATGACAATTCAAACTAGAAGGATAAAGATAATGGTAGTCATTTAGTGAGCTTTCAAAAAGTGCAGCTTCTATATTGATTGTTTTACATGCTACATTTCATTTAGCACTCATTGCAAGTGATTAAACATTAGTCCTATTTCACATAATGAAATTAAAAACTACAGGAATTAAAGAATTGCAGGTATATACTTTTCTGAGATTTTACTTCATATGTATCACCTTTTTTCAGTGTTGATAGAAAAATTTAGACAAGAGCATGCTAGGCAAGTGTATTAGATTTATGTCACTATCTCAAAATACCTGTTGAAAATCAACTTAAAAGAAGGAAAACTTTATTTTGGCTCAGGTTTCCTTCACTTGACCCAGTTGCCTTCAGACCCATGACAAAGGAAAGCTGCTCACTATGTGGTGGCCAGGAAGCAAATAGAGAGAAACTGTAAGGGACAATTGTCTGAATATACACTTCAAGGGCAGACTTCCAATGACCTTCCTCAACTAGACCCACCTCTCAATTGTTGCACGACCTCCCAATTGTTACAAAAGTGGGCAACCAAACTTTTAGCACATGGTGTTATGGTTTGTATGTGAGGGGTCTTCCCAAATCTCCCTAATTAATGCAGGAATTTTCATAGGTGAATTACTTGAATTTTCAGAGCTATAACTAATCAGTCCATCGTAATTTAAATGACTAGGTGATAATTGTAGACAGGTAAAGTGTGGCTGGAGAAGATGGGTTACTAGGACATAACCTGGAAGGGTACATCTTCCCTGTGGCCCCCTCCCCTATCTCACTCTGCTTCCTGACTCCATCATGAGCTGAGCAGCTTTCCTCACCTTGGGCCCAGAGCAATGAAGTTGGTAATTTGTGGACTGAGAGGTCTGAAATCATGAGCCTAAATAAACTTTTCCTCCTCTAAAAAACAAAAAAAGAAATCAAAAGTGATATATTTTGGAAGGCAGGAATTCTTAATATATTTATTTATTTATTTATTTTAGGGAGAGAGAGAGAAAATTTTTTAATATATATTTCTTAGTTTTCGGTGGACACAACATCTTTGTTTGTATGTGGCGCTCAGGATCGAACCCAGGCCGCATGCATGCCAGGCAAGCGCGCTACCGCTTGAGCCACATCCCCAGCCCTCTTAATATATTTAAGGGAAAACAATAGTGTTCCTGAGATGTCCCCCATATTTATTAAGAAATGGAAGCTGAGTAGATTTTCAAATTAAAAGTGCTTTTTAATATTTCTTTCTCAGATGGGAAAGCTGACAACCATGCCAGCAGGTCTCATGTATGCATCTGTAAGTGTACGTGTGTCCAGGGAAGAGGAATACAAAAAGAAGCTAATGAGACCAGACCAGGTAAATTGCCTACAAAAGTTTATGGACCTTACATAATGTAAAGACAATGCAAAATCTCTGTGGTCGTTGTGGTGATGGTTGTTGTTTCATTTACCTTCATAATAAATGTATTTGAAATCTGTTAGGTCTGTTTGATAAGTTGAAAGAAATAATATCTCTAAATAGTATATTTAACACAAACATCAAAAACTCTAACTTCAGTGAAAAGTATTTGGTGATTTTTCTTAATGAATAATTTATATTACTACAAGGTCTCATACCTTCTAAGCAGCATGACTTTTCTTTCTTGAAAAACTTATATAGATATATCCAGTATTACAATGTCTCTCAATCATTATATCAGTTTTAGAAGGGATACTAGATGTTTTCTAGTTCAGTCTCCTGTATGGCATTATAATCCCCTCTACAGTAGTCACACTCAGTGGCCACTTATCTTCTATATGTATAAATCTCTGCATAAAAGAATCTAAGGAACACGTTCCATTTTCTGGATGCTCTCATTCGACTTAAAGTCTGTTAGTCAGCTTTCTGTCACTGTGATCAAAATATCTGACAAGAACAACTTGAGGGTTGGGGTTGTGGCTCAGTGATAGAGTGCTCGCCTAGCAAGCACAAGGCACCGGGTTCAATCCTCAGCACCACATAAATGTAAAATAAAGATATTGTATCCACCTAAAAGCTTAAGAATAAATATTTTTTTAAAAAGAACAACTTGAGGAAATTTTTATTTTAATGTCACATTTCACAGGTCTCAATCCATGGTCAGCCAACTCCATTGGTCTGGGCTGGAGGTAAGGCAGGACATCACGGCAGAAAGGCACAGTATACTAATGCTGTCACCTCATGGCATCCCGGAAGCAGAGAGACCAAAGGACCAGAGACAATATATAATGGCCAAAGACAGGCCTGCAGTGGCCTGTGTCCTCTAACCACCTCACATCTGCCTAAAGTTATCACCCTGTAATCCATGCAGATTATTAATCCTTTAAATGGATTAATCCACTGTTGATGTTACAGTTCTCATCATTACCTAGAAACCCCACCTCTGAACCTTTCTTCATTGAGGATCATGCTTTTTAATATAATATGAGCTTTTTAGGGAAAATTTCTAAATCTAAATCATAATAAGGTTCTTCCTTATGTCAAATATAAACCTGCCACTTAATAATTACTACCATTGGTGCTGTATCTCATTATTTGACATTGTAAATAAAACATCTCATTTCTCTTCCGAAAAGAGATGTCAGTTTTATCTTAAATGATTTTGTGTCTTAGCCTGTCATCTTTGTGATAAATACCTGAGGAAAGGTTGATTTTGGTTCATGGTTTCAGAGGTTTTAGTCTGGTCAACAGACTCCATTGCTTTGGACCTGAGATGAGACATAACATCATGGTAGAAGGGCATAGCAGAGGAAAGCTGCTTGGCTCATGACTGTTGGAAAGCTTAGAGAGAGAAAAAGGGGCCAGGGTCAGATATTGTCCCCAAGGGCAAGCCACCATGACCTTTTGTCTCCAAACATGCCCTCCTTGCCTACAGTTCCCCCCACCTCCTGGTAGTCCATTAAACTGTCAAAGGTTTAATTCACTGATGAGGTCAGAGTTTCTACTCTAATTGCTTCCCCAAAGCCATACATCTGCACATTGCTTCATTGGAGATCAAGCCTTCAACACATGACTCTTTGGGTGATACTTTATATCCATACCATAACATTTTGCTTCCTAGATGAAAATATTAATTGCTTTAATTATTCCTCATTTCATAGCTTTTAGTTCCTTCATTGTCATTATCACTCTATGCCACACATGTTCTGGATGGTTAATGTTTTCTTTAGATATATTTTGACTACTGCAGGATAGAATCAAACATTTTCTCCTGTTGTAGTATTACATTTGTATTAATGCTGCCTAAGATCATACTATTTTTATATTTATTTTTGTTTGGAATTCTCAAAATCACTGTTCTCTTAAATAGACTTTGACCATGACATAGTGAATTGCAGTTTTCTAAGTCACTAACCTTTTCACATAGGCTGCTGGTAAGCTGTGTCATGTCCCATTCTATACTTACACTTTTGGATTTATTTGCCCTAGTTGCCAGGTGTATGATGCCTCTCTAAATTTCATCTTGTTGATCTGGCCCACCATACTTACTTGTTGAGCTTTTGATGTGATTATGGATTCTGTTCACTACTATGCTATTTATATCTACCTGTCTGAAGTCACACCTAAGATTTGTCTACGTACTTAGTGATGTATTCATAAGTCATACAGGTCTGAGTCTGAACTCTGACTCTACCAATAAACTGCTAGATGATATTGGGTAGAAATCTTAATGGTGACATAAATATTCTGTTGTATAAATGTATCACTATCAAATGCAAAAATTTCATAGATTTTTGGAAATTGAGAGTGCTTCCAGTAATTTTGCTATTATACCATGCTTATTTAACCACTTGCTAACTAAATCTTTGTATACATCTGTAATTGTTTCCTTATGATGAATTTCTAGAAGCAGAAGTATAGGAATGGTGGCACAAAAACTGATATATTGGCAAGCTAATGTGCAAAACTGAGATATTCACATATTACAGAAAAATAAAAGATTTCCTGAGTTCCCTTCGAGTTTGTGTAAAGTTCCCTTTGAGTTTGGTTTTAAGCATTGAGTAAAGTGTTATTATTTTTCATTAGCAGTCTTGGATAGATTCTCTACTCTACCTACTTGCTGACTCTCAGTTTTCTTTCTCTTTATTAATCTCAGAAGGATGATATTTTTAAACCTTACTTGACACTCCCATATTTGGGCAGCTCAAAAATCTAAGTAGGAAGATAAATAACTGACGTTTGTTCCTAATAGCTAAATTCACATATTTCTGAATTTTAAAGTAAATAAGTGCATCTTTACTATATTATGGATATATGGGGTTGTAGCTCACAGTGTTTTCCTAGCACATGTGAGGCACTGGGTTCGATGCTCAGCATCACATAAAAATAAATAAATACAATAAAGGTACTGTGTCTTTGTATAACTAAAAATATTTTTTAAAGTATCAGTATGCTCCTGCCTTATTAAGTGCCATATAGTGAACATAAATAAATCCCCCTTTATTAGAAAACTCTTCAGGACCACAGAGTAATCATTTTTGACCTTGAAAATTGCAGTATTCAGGTCAGTAAAATGACTGGTAATTAGGCTGCATTAGGTAGCCAGACACATACATAAATGGACACTTTTTTTAAAATCCCTCTGACATGAGCTTTACTTATTTTCTTGCCATTTGCTTCTTTTCACCAAGAAATAACTGAGAAAAATATTGATTTGAAGTTTCTAGTTACTTTGGTTCAATTTAATTTAAAACGTGGTTTTATAGCTTACTGGATCTAATCATGATTTCTAACTGAGTACAAATAGATTGTGTTTATACAGTAAGTGGCATTTAAGGCCAAGGCCTCCAATTTATAGTGAGAATATTCTCTCAGTAGAAACTGTAGTAACATGATACTGGCTGCTTCTTAAAATTCTAACAATAGAAATGATATCCTTTTATATAAACCTTTCAACTATGCTTGAATGCCCATGTCTAAGAAGAAAATATTATAAAGCACTGGTTCTTAATCATTCTTACCCCTTTGAGAATCTGATGAAAAATTTAAATGTACTTCCTAGAAAATGCATATATAAAATTTTGCTTACAACAGACCACAAATAAAAAACTTTTTTCTTTAAACTCTTTATCTAATGTATGCTGGGATATAAATTAAGGATCAGGAGATTACCATGAAGATAGGGAAAAGAATAAGAACAATGTTTAATAATGTTTGGAATTGAAGAATGTAAAAGTATACAGGGGCCATGATGGACATTTAAGTAAATAATTTTGCCCACTCTAACACCAGTACATCCACATACACAGTCTCTTTCTAGGGAAGAAGGAAACTTTCCTTACCTGTAACATACCTGCTTTTTATATATAATATGTATTTTAATATAAAATATGCATGTCTGACCCTCCTATTCATACATAGTTGCCAACTTGGTTAATTTAAATCCCAACATTAGTCTGGAAAGAGAAACATTAACTCTTTAGTCCTAGTATGGGTAATAAAGGGCCATTTAATGGTAACACAAGACTTTTCAACCTACTACTGGAAATTTTGTGAAGCTGATACTGTCCATTTGTCTTTATTTTAATGTTTTGAATTTATAGGCAAAATTGTATTTACCTCATACAACATGATATTTTGACATATATATATATCTATCTATCTCATGGAATGCCTAAATCTGATTGTTAACATATTTATTATCTACCGTAATTATGATTTTTTTTAATGATGAGAACTCTTTACACCAACTCTCTGAGCATTTTTAAGAATATAACATATTATTAGCTATTATGTTTGTTCTTGGTACAGGATGAAATCCAATGACATTAATCATCTAGTTCCCTTGATGTTGATTTGTAAACTTGGTTCTCCCCAATTATATCTTCACCCAATTTCAAAGGAAGATGCTATACTCTGAACATAAAAGCAAAAATTTTTTTTTTTTACTTTTATAAAGTAAGATTTTACCTTAAATTTTTTCATCATTCTATTATGTTTATATTTGGTTTTATTGAATATTGACTAGCATTAAAAGCCTATTCATATAATATATGAAAGGTATAAGAACCAGCAGTACTAGTATGATAATGAATAACCATGTACCTACCACCCAATTTCAATGAAAAACAAAACAGTATCCCCTGGGTACCTATCCTGGTTCATTCAGGTATAACCACTACTCTGAATTCTTACTATTCCCTTCTTTTATAATTTTACCTTATATGTTTGCATGGCTAAACAATTTGGGAATTTTTGGTTTTACATGTTTGACTGTATATTGATAGAAACATGCCTACATGCCATTTATGCATCTTTGCTTATTTTTTTATTTTTGCTTAACATACTCCTGAAATTAGTCCATATTTTTCCATATGACTCTTATTTTTCTATTTTCTCTAATTTTTAATATTCCAGTGTATGGATATATTCCAATTTACACATTTTTGTGTTCATGGACATTTAGGTTGTTTAAAGATTTTTACAATTATAGTTTTGCTATGAATAATAATATATATATACCCCTAAGTATGTAAGTATGGTAGTTGCTTCTATATATACCTAGAATTAGAGCCACTGGGTCAAACTATATGTGGTATCACTTAATTTCTGGCCTCTTGGGTCCCTAGTCTGACTAACCTTTTTACCACATCATCTCTGTATTTAAGATGGAAATTTTATCAACAATCTTAGTTGTTTTTAGGAGGAAGATGGATAAGTATTCCTATTCTCTACTATGCAGGAAAAGGCAATCCAGTTATTTTATGTTCTTGACATGAACATTTTTCTGCCTTCAGCTCCCCATATATACTGCACCACCTCTCCAATCTAAATATGTTGAAGAGCAGCCTGGTCATTTACAGATGGCCTTTGCATCCATCCGCACTACAACTGGTCATTACATTGGCTGGTGCAAGGTAAGTCTATTCTGATAAGTGGTTTTGTATTAACATTTCAGCTTAATTTCCAGTTATCTACTGATGTGTAAAAATCTACCCCTAAAACTTAGTAGCTTGAAACAGGAAGTGATATCTCTCATGCTTTTGTAGGTCAGGGATTTGATCAGAATTCAGACAGAGAATTCTTCTGTTGCATGTGATATTAACAGAGGCCATTTGTGGTATTTATCTGGCCAATGGGCTGATCTGGATTGTACAAGACAGCTTTATTTGCATCTCTGGATCCTTGACAAGGATGGATGGAAGATCTGTCATGATCTCTTAAGCATGATGGCCTCTAGGTAGACAACTTTACATGGCAAGTTCAGGACTCCTTATGACAAAGTGTTATTTACCTCCTACATGAAATTCTGAGATTACTTCTAAATTATTCCTTATTTAAGTGAGCAAAATATTGTTCACTTGAGGTTGGCAGCTATTAGGCCAAATAGAATTAATCAGACTTTGATGCTTTAGCCTTGAATAAGCAGTGTTCAGCAGCAGAATGGTGGAATAAGCTGATAGAACACTGATATTTCATTATCATCATATAAACATTGTATTTATATGAGCATCTCCAATGTGAGTTTCTTCATGATAATATTGGTATATTGTTTTCATCATTCTGACCTAATACCCATACAGTTTTTCCCAAATGTAGCCTGATTGTGAACCTTTGTGCTTTTTAGTTTCTAATCCATTCCTTTTAAACCGAAAATTCTAATGAGCTTAGGAAAAATAATGTGTCCTCATGTAAAATACCAAATCAATGAACACTGGTCATTCCAGATGATATTTCAAACATCTGATGAATATATGGAATTATTTTTTGAAAAATTTTCCTTGTCATATATTTCTAATGGTACTAGTTGTACTGCATTCTCTTAATACTTTGATCTCTGATGGAAATATCTTAAGTAATTATGGTCTGAATCATGCTCCCATGGCTATATGCCAATAGTCAGATGATTCAGATTTAAAATCTCCTGAGACCTAATTTTCTGTAGTGTTCTCAGATGTGTCTTCAGTGAGGTAAATTGTCCCTGAGAGGTCTTTAAATTGGTGTTGTAACTCTCAACCGTTTTAAGACGGAAAGAACATTTTGCTGTTGATATGCTAAAACAAATAGGTTGAAGAAAAACATTTTCAAATGTATTTAATCTTCAATATAAATAACTTTTACTCTTTAATTTTTCCATAAAAAACATAATCTATTTTTTAAAAAATTTTGTCTGCCCCAAATTGCATTCTGCATGAAACCTATAATCATGTAGACCAAATTCATACTTCTACTCTGTAGTGTTTTGAAATTTAGGTGGCAGTGCCCCCCTGTGGTACAAATGAATTCCTAAACTCAGCTAAGGAATTTTTCCTTAAGACTTATGGTTAAATGATTTCCAATCAACTGGTCAACAGGTATTTTAATGTTCAAAATGAAATTTTCTTAAGAAAGTCCATAAAGAGAAGTAGCACAGTAGCAGTTAGGTCTGTGTTGGTTTGCATAACCTTAAACCAGGATGAACAGGATGAATCTCTGCAAAGATCAATCTGAGACAAAATTACTAGATCAAGATCTCAATACCAATAACTTTTTTTTCCCATCTATTATAATTATCTCTGTTTTTATGATTTGAAAAATCTCCCTTGCTCTTGTTTTTAATCCCATGGTTTTGTAGCACCTAGTTCAGAGAAGGAGTTTGGTTTGTGTTTTCTGATTTATACAGCATGATTATGAGTAAGTCATTTTGTGACATCAATTTTATTCTAATGTAAATAGAGTAATACCCACCACACAATAAATATGTATAACAGTATTTTTTGCATTAAAACAAATTAGTTAAAAACAGGTAAAAGGAAAGGCTTGCTTTAAAGCTTTAATCCCTCCAGTGGGTTAATATGATTTTGTTGATGTAGAATTTATGTTCTTATTTAAAAATTAGATGGATACTAGTCAGAGTAGAATGATTTGTATCCTGAAGTAAATGCCTTATTTGTGTTTTCCTTATACTAATGCAAACTAAGAAAAAAAAAGATGATGAAGCTCTTTTGTTTAGGTTTTTCCCTGTTTTTGTTTTTTCTCTACAAATCATTCTGTTGTTGCTATTGTATCTTTGTTAATCAGATGTTGCTTCTATGCTGAAATATACCTCCCTTCATGTTTTATTCAAATTCCATTTATTTCTCTAGGCAATTATAAAAGAAGATTATAAATCTTTACATTTTTTTCAATATCTTTTCTGTGAACTGCTCTGATTAGTTTATAGACATTACTTTACCCACTTATATGAGGAAAATAGTAAACAGGTATTATTCATGTTAAATAGAATGAGAAGCAGAAAATGAAGAGAAGCTAAGTTAAGCAAGTATCTTCATTGTGAATGAATTAAAAGGCTGAATTTATATTTTGATGTAATGCTAAGTGAACTTTTTCATATAATATCAAAAATACGGGCTACTTGATCTGATTATCAGAAGCTTCAAAAATGTAGTTATCCTTTTATCTCCCTTTTATTCCCAGGGTGTTTATGTCTTTGTGAAAAATGGAATAATGGATACAGTACAGATTGGAAAAGGTAACTGAACCATCCATAATTGGAAATGTTCTATTATGTTTTTAATATGCAGTATTTAAATGTGAGAAAAATAAGCATGGTATCCTATTCCATTATTATGTTTTTACCAATTCAGAAGATATTCTATATTTTACTGATAATAATAACAAAGCAATAAATATCTACTATTTATTTAGCTATTATTATATACTAAATAATTATATAAAGTATTTTACATAATTTTTCTCATAATTCTGTGAGTGTTGGCATTATAAGTATAGTATTTATATTTTGCAGATGAAGATGCTGAGGTTGGAAAGATTAAGTAGGTTACCAAAGTCATACAGTTAGTAAGTGGAACTAGCCCCAGTCAAACAGATCTTTTTTAACTGTAAAGTCCACATTATGTTCTTAAAAAGTATAAATTAAAAATATTTCTTCATTGTTGCTAATTAGTTTTAAAAAATGTTATTTGCAGCTGTGTGTGTTTGTGCACACCTGTAATCCCAGTGCCTCAGGAGGCTGAGACAGGAAGATCACAAGTTTGAAGCCAGAGTGGGCAAGTTAGCAAGAGCCTCTGCAATTTAGTGAGACCCTGTTTCAAAATAAAAATAAATAAAAGGGACTTAGGGTGTAGGTTAGTAATAGAGTACCTCTGGATTCAATTCCCAGTACCAAATGAAAGTGTTATTTTCTATTAAAATGGATAGTATTTTGCTATCAATTGCTGGAAAGTGATAATAGTAGTCAACCTGCAATATATATAAGCTACTGTCAGAAATTAATTATATTTGACTCTTCAGCTCATTAATAGTGTTTTGGCAGCAGGTGTAGGTTTCTAATATTCTTGGCATATACCAGTTGTCAGAATAAATATTCATTAGACAGAGAGATCACCTAAAAATTTAAGTATCATCCTGAAGTTGATGACCTGTATTGGAATTTAATATGTTGAGAATTCAAAATTATTTCCCTCATTAATCTTGAGGAATATGACTAAATATATGCTTGTCAATAAATAACTAGGACAAAAGAGTATATTTCTAAACTATAATTTAAATATACAATAAGCCAAGACATCCAGATTTTTGTTTATTCTTCATCTGCTTTTTATCTTGCCTCACTTCTTTTACTGACCATTGGTTTTAACCAAGAGCAATGGCTGCTCTAAGGTTGTTGGGAAATAGTGGGAAGCAAGGTCTAGTCACCAAGCTCCTAGATATAATTATCTATTTCATTTCTTACTGGATCCTACCAATGCTTGAACAGATAAGGGATAGAAATCATGAATTTGTCTTAAAGTAATTCATATTAAGATGGCTGGGGTTGTGGCTCAGTGGTACAGCACTCGCCTAGCACGTGCAAGGCCCTGGGTTCTATCCTCAGCACCACATAAAAATAAATAAATAAAGATATTGTGTCCAACTACAACTAAAAAATAAATATTAAAACACAACAGACACTAGTATGGCAATATGTAAATCAATGGATGTGTAACTGATGTGATTCTGCAATCTGTATATGGGGTAAAAATGGGAGCTCATAACCCACTTGAATCAAAGTGTGAAATATGATATATCAAGAACTATGTAATGTTTTGAACAGCCAACAATAAAAAATTTAAAAAAAAAAGATGGACCCTCTAGCATTATATTTTACAGAAGAGTAATAACTGGGTGTATCATTAAGAAAATAAATACCATTCGAGTTTTTATTTTGTGACAGTAATTATTATCAAATTTTAGATCATTGCTCATACAAACATTTTGTACAATTCTTTTAAAGAGTGTTTAAACCATTCACTGTTACCTTATTGTCCACTATTAATAAGCTAATCTCTTAAACCTTTCTGTATAATACCTGTAGAGAATACCCAATTGTAGTCAGTCATTTATATTAATTTTTACCTGATTTCTTGAGATGCATATATCTATCTGAAGAATCCACCTCAAGATTTTCTTCCAAAAATGGGAGTGATTACAGTTGCAGGATTGGCAGGCCTTGTTTCAGCAAGAAAAGGTAGGTTTCGAAAATATGCTCTTTCAATGTCATTATATCAATTTAAATTTTACTTTGATGAGCAAACCTCATAGCCTTTATTGAATAATATTAGGATAGGTTGGTGTAGAAACTTTAGATTCCTTAATACACTATGTTTACTTTTATAAAGACTTATGAAATTTTTTCAGTCTCATTACAGGGAAATGCAGATGAGAACCACAGTGAGATACCATGGCACAAATATTAAAATGACCAAAGCGTATAAGACCAACAATATCAACAGTAATCAAGAATGGAGAGCAGCTAAAATTCTCATGCACTACTTGTAAAAGTACAAAATGATATAGCCAATATGAAAAATAGCTTCACAGCTTCTCATAATCTGAAACATATACTTCATATGCAACCTAGCAATTCTACTTCTGGGTATATACCCTGGAGAAATAAAAACCTGAAATTGATCAAATTATGCTATGTGCATGTAGGAATATACACAATGAATGCTACTTTTATGCTTAGCTATAATATAATAATTTAAAAAATTAAAATAAGGAAGATAATAGAGTAGAGAGAGGGGGTTATGGGGAGGGAGGATGGGAGGGAATGGAGAAGTATTGGGGATGAGTTGAAGCAAATTTTGTTATATGTATTTATGAATGTCAAGATGAAACCCATAGTTATGTGAAATTATAATGCACTGATAAAATCATTACAAAAGAAAAGGAAGAAGAGACATACCTGTGGTACCTATTAAATACTAACATTAATAAGACCTGATAAGTATCTGTACTATCTAGAATTATCTGTAGTCCATTAAATAGCCTCAGAAATTCATAAGCCCTGAAAATTTTATATAAAAAGTTATCTATGCAAATTTTATTGGGATTTTGTAAATACTCAAGAATCATGAACTATATATAAAAATATGAAATAAAACTAATGAAATAAAAATCATATGCAATAGTTCGTAGTGGCTCTGTTCATAATCATACAAATCTGGAAGTAATCTAGATGTTTGTCAACTTGTAAATGGCTAAAAAAAATTGTGGCATATCCTTACAAATGAATACTATTCAACAACAAAAGAGAAGGTGATCTTGCTATATCCAGCAATCCTGATAAGTCTAGGGGAAAGAAGACAGTCTACTTACATTTTTGTTTCGATGACATTCTTAAAACGAAAAACTATAGTGAGAGAAAACAGGTAATTGATTCCCAGGGGTTAGGAGTGAGGAAAGGTGCAATTACAAAAGGAGACAGCATGAGGTATTTTTTTAAGAATGGTAGAATTATTATGTATCTTAATTGTCATTATAATTACATGACTGTACATGTATTAATATTGATAGAAATGTACAAACTTGCTGTATAATCATTTTTAATAAAATGTTAAAATATATAGTTGTTTCTATTAAAATTGAATTTGACAGTTTTTCTTCTAGGTAGTTTTATTTTTTTAAGCATCTTAAGAATCTCTTAACGACCAAAAATGTTCTTGAGAGTTTTTTGTTAATATAAATATATACATTAACCACTCAAACCACTTTTGTTAATCATGACCTCCCATATTCTGGGGGTATGTTAAGGCTTTGAGATGATATGCTATATTGGATAAAATTTAATTTACTTTTAGTCTCTTCTAGACCAAAGTGGTTGGGACTGTTTAGCCAGCTCAGAATGGATCTTTGAAAGTAGACAATTTACCTCACTACTCTCATTCATTGTGAGACTTGATATGTTTTATTTCTTTGCCCCTTTTTGTACTCTGTGTTTCTACCAGCTTTGTCCTTCCTTAGCACTATACCACTTGTGTGAAGAGTCCCTAAGACCACCCCTAGATTTGGTAGTTAGCTAGAAAGACTTATAGGGTTCAGCATATGGTCATATTGCAGTGAAATGATACAGAGTAAAATCAGCAAAAGAAAAGGAAAAGGTACATAATGCAAAGTTTGTAAGAAACCAGGTATAAACTTTCATGAGTCCTTTCCTAGTGAAGTCATCCTGGGTGTGCTTAATTTCTTCAGTAATGAATTGTGACAATATGAATGAGATGTTGTCGACATGGGTTGAGTAACAACTATAAGCTGAGTGAACAAGGTTTAATTGAGGGATTGCTAAAGAAACAGTATCTACCTTCATGTACCAAAATTCCAAACTTCCAGAAGGAAAGCAGGTATTCAGCATAAATCACATCATTTGTACAGAGTTTAAAAAACTTGAGCCACTCTTATTTAGCAAATGTTTTGAATTGTTATAAGGAACTGGTTATTGGTTAAGTGCCCAGCTGCTAGCCAAGGGCCAACATTGCCTGCAGGGTTATCTAATGATAGTGGTCTCAAGCATCCTTTGTTAATTCTTTCTCCATACCATTAAATAATCCTATCTGATAATTACACAGTGAATTTTGTCTTTGACCATTTTTTGCCTCTAGATATGGATATTCCTCTCAGTAGGCATTAATGTGTTGCCTCCTTCCCTAAGCCTTATTAAGCTAGTGTAGTTCTCTGGTCAGTAGCCATTTTGGCCTCCTTCCATCCATTCTCTGTCCACATCCCATTTACTAAACATTGTCCCCAAACTAAAGTACTTGAGGTACAGCTCTGAACCATTCTGCAGTGTGGTATCATTTTGTGGTTGGTTTGTCCAAATGTATAATCCTAAAAGCAGCTTCAAGTACACCTACTTAGGTAACAGAGCTTTGTCCATATTTAGAAAAATTGCAGCATCCTAACTCTAACCCATATATCTCATTTCAGTAGACCCAACACTCTTCCTATATGTAATAATAATGCCTACATCCCATTTAACACGTGAACAACTTCTAATTGAATATGCATTACAAATTATTCAGTAGAAAATACCTTAAAACCAAGATCTCCATATGTAACAATAATATTGATAATTAATTTTATACATTTTATCTTTATTGATTATTTTAATTGTGTGTATATATATCTATTTCTGTGGTATAATGATCAAATCAGAGTGGGTAACATTTTCATCTCCTGAAACATTTGATTTTTTAATTAGCATACAATAATTTTACTTGTTTATGGGGTACAGTATGATATTACATTACTCCTATATTATGTACCGATCAAATCAGGATAATTAATGTCTCCATCTCATCATTTGTTTAGAGACTTCAAGCTCCTCTCTTCTGTTTTTTCCTAAAATATATAATAGGTTTTTATAAACTATAATTACCCTACTGTGCTATAGAATAGTAGAATATAATATGTTTATCTCTGTTCTGGCAACCACTATCCAAACTCCCTTCCCACTATCTGCTTCCCCCTAAATTTTGAAGGGAATTTTCCAAAATGCATTACTTAATTTCTCAGTAAGGAACTCATAACCTTCTTGTAAGAGAAATTGTTCCTTAGGTCATTCACCATGTTTCTGAATGTCAGCTAAAATAATGTAATGCATGTTTTTTAGACTTCACATTTCAACATACTAGTAAGTGGTGAAATAAATGTAGATCTAAGAACGCATTTTATTAAAAGATAAAATAGAGGAGAATAACAAAGATCACAGTTCTTTGTATTTAACATGGGTAAATATCATGAAATTTTTGTTTCTGTGAAGTGTATGTATGTGTGATATGACATAGGTCATAATGTAAAATTTATTTCTTAGTATGAGTCATAGTAAAAAATGTTTGAAATCTGTTATTTTCATCTAACTCTGTTAAGCTACAAATAGAGGTAAAAGGAAATCACTTAATGGCTTCTTAGTATAACACATAGGTAGTTTGTGATTGTATCTAGAATCCTTTTGTAATTATTGGAGTAGGAATATTGAACTTAAATTTATTTTTTTGCAGATTAGCTTATTATATCAAGTAAAGAGAGGACAAACCTAAGTTTTCTAATCTTTAAAATAGCACATCAAGGAAAAACCACCACCTACCAAGTTTAGGAGCAGCACAATTGCAGAAATTTGCTTGAGTCAAAGGAACTAAATTGTGAGATAATAGGACTATATAATCAACAATTAAGTAATAGAAACTGTAATAATACTGAGCAGGACTAAAAGAGCAAATTAATACATGTTTTAATTAACCTAGACCCTCTGTTCTCATATGGTATAATACAGTTTAAATCTCAAGAAAACCTACATAAGAAATACTGACTTCCCTCAAGCTCAGTCTATAATAGGCATGACTGTAAAAGGCTATGTTAATAATAAGTAAACCAGTCAGAGAAATATACTGTTTGTTTTACCTTTTCCTAAAGTACAATGTTGCTTGTAAATATTACCAGATGCTTTTTACCTTAGTCTTTGTTCATATGCCAGATAAGATGTTTCTTTGTTTCTTTAATTTTTAATGCATTATTATAATACATAATATTGGGGTTCATTTTGATATAATTATGCAAGCATTTTATGTAATTTACTTTAATTCTATTCCCAGGACTTCCCCTTTTCCTTCACTTTTCCCTTGCCCTGTTCCCTTTCCTCTATTCTACTGGTCTTTCTTCTATCAGAGCTTTTTTTTTTAATTAGTGCCTTGTGAAATTCACTATGGTATATTCATATATATTGTTATGTGTGGATGCAAGGTGTCCCCCAAAAGCTCATGTGTGAGACAATGCAAGAATATCTGGATGAGAAATAATTGGGTTATAGCCTAAAACTAGTCAATGAATTAATCCCTGATGAGAATAACTGGTAAATGGGGGCAGGTGGGATATGGCTGGAAGAAATGGTTCATTGAGGGCGTGGCTATGGGTTATATATTTTGTGTCTGGGGAATGAACTTTTTCTCTCTCTGCTTCTTGACCATCATATGAGCTGGTTTGCTCTGCTACAGTCTCCTGCCATGGTGTTCTGCCTCACCTCGAACCCCAAGGAATGGAGCCAGCCTTCTATGGACTGAGACCTCTGAAACCATGAGCCCTCAAATACACTTTTCTTCCCCTAAAATTGTTTTGTTCAAATATTTTAGTAGCAGTAGCGCAAAAGCTGACTAAAACATATGTACGTAGGATACTTTGGTCAGTTTCATCCCACTGTCAAGTAGGGATTGAAGAAACTGTTTGAGAAAATAAAAAAAGTACTTACCCCAACTTAAAGTCCTATTATATAATTGCCTAACTATATTTACGGAATTCAAGAACCCAGCCAAGCATTTAAGATACACATTATTTTGAATAAACTGTCTGGTGGACCCAAGCTTTAGCTTACAGTGGTGGATTTCCAACTTTTCTGCAGAACCTAGAGTTTCCTGAAAGTGTTTAGGGGTGAATAGAGACAAATGAATAAGCCACACAAACAAGGTGCAATACTTAGCTTCTCACTCCTGGTTTAATCAGAGCAGCTTCAAGTTTACAAGTTTTTTGTGTTAAAGTTCCTAGTGAGAGTCTGTATGGAAATTTTTTAGAAAGGGTTTTGCTCTCAAAAATGGTTTGAAAAATGACTCTTAGATGCTTAGCCTAGATCAGTGACATGAAGGAGTTATATACCTTTTAAAGTCCTTAGCTGATTACTTAGTTGAGTCATTCAACTTCCTATGAACTTAATCAAAAAAAAAAGAACATATGAGATAGTTAATTTAACTTTAATATGGTGTCACCAACTCAGTAGTTGATTAATTCTTTATATTGTCGTCCTTTGTTAGATATTTGAAAAAGCGTGGTTATAACTTTGTTTCTTAGGACATGAAAAGCTACCTAGCTTCAAAACAGAAGAAAATCAATTCCTTTTGTTTAGGAAATTATCAGTATTAAAATGAGAACACTTTTCTTAATTGGACATAACAACTAAAGGGCATTCATTAATTGATTTGAGATCCTTAAGGGCATTTTAGATATCACTTTGATTGGTATTATTATCTAAATAGCAATTTAAAAGAGGATGATAGCTTAAGGTGAGCAAAGGAAATGTTATAGTATAAGTTATAGTATAAGTAAAAGATTCAGGTCTCTTGTGGCATCTATTTGGAATTTAATATACCTTTTTGAATTTTATAGGTTCTGGGTTTAAGAAGGTTGTTTATCCACTAGGAATGGCTACTTTAGGAGCAACTGTTTGCTACCCAGTTCAGTCAGTAATAATTGCAAAGGTAAGTTCTTTTTAAGTAATACCAACCTTTCATGATTTTTTTTGAAACTCTCAGTGTGACAATATTTAAATTTTGTATAATACCTGCAACATTTAATTTTGGGAGATATATAGTTGGTATCAAGTTATGTAGGCAAAATTACATTAGTACCTCGGCCTGGTAAATGTCATTCTTAATTACATAATCATCACAAATAGTATGAATTTGTTTAAATATAGTTCAACAACATAAATGCAGGTTTGAGGATTACATTCAGAGACATTGAATTAGAATTTATAAGCAGAAATACTGCTCCATTGATGCTATATAAGATTCAGGTTTTTAAAAAATATTTTTAGTTGTTGATGGACCTTTATTTTATTTACTTATCTATATGCAGTGTTGAGATTTGAACCCAGTGCTTCACATGTGTGAGGCAAGCGCTCTACTGCTGAGCTACAACTCCAGCACCAAGATTCAGTTTTTTAGTAACAGAAAAGTATGCTTTTTAGCAGCTATTCATTTGAGAAGATTAACATAATGCAAGAAATAATCAATTGATAGATTACAGAGTCTTTGGAATATTAAATGGTCATATACAAAATGAATTTTGAAAACACCTAGAACAAAGAAACATCTTTCAAAAATGCTTATTAGAGTTGTTTCATGATTTTCTTGTGAGCTTACCTATAAATCTAAAGATTATATTAATGATTTGAATAGTTTTTTGTTAGTATTTTATTTTTTAACGCATGTTCAGATTGAGAAGGAGAATTTGGGGCTATGCATTTTTTCCTCCTTTTCTTCCTCCATTAATTATCAACATTTAACATTTTCCTCTCACACTTGATGCATAGAGAAGGACTTTATGTATTTATATTTTCATTTGTACATCTCTTTAATTATTGATATAGATAAAACTGTCTATTCAGTATTTTGAAAATGTCAATGATATCATGTACTACATAATTTATAATATGATTGAGCTATAAAAGTTTATAGCAAAGGAAGAGAGCATTAAATCTAGTTACACTTGAGAGACAGCATTGATTAATAAAAACATAAATTCATTTTTAAAACTCCCTCATAAGATTTTATGTTGGAATTAGCCACTAAAATGAATACCATGTTGATGTTCAAAGAAAACTTTGAGGACATTTAATTCAGTGTCCATATTTTCTCCTTTGCTGAATAGGAAAGCATGTCAGTGAATTTTTAGTCACTGACTTGCCCAGGATTACACTCAGTTGCAGATGCCCTAGTTTCCTCTCCATTAATGTTCCCAGTGGACGATGCCACCATGGATTGTATATTTTCTATTTAATTGCTTTGTATTCTTTGTTTGAGCAAAATGATACCTATCCATCTCCTTAAATAATACAAGCATTATAGAAAGGAAAGTTTATCAGAAAACTAACCACTCATATTACTTCTGTCCATAAAATAACAGTATCAAAATTTGACAGAATATACCTAGACATCTTTCCATGCATCAAAAAGATAGAAAAAATTGATGGGTGAATGCACAGAAAACTGTGAGCATAGTATGCATCTTTTTTGTTTTTAAAAAAGTATGATATTAAGGGGCTGGGGTTGTGGCTCAGTGGTAGAGCGCTTGTCTAGCATGTGTGAGGCACTGGGTTTGATCCTCAGCACCACATAAAAATAAATTAAAAAATAAAGGTCCATCAACAACTAAAAAAATATTTTAAAAAGAAAGATTATTAAATATAAAGATATAAAATATTACAAAGGAAAAATAAAATAATTGCTGAACTTCAAATAAAAGTTTGTTTAATATAAGAGATGTTGATATTAATTCCCTAAAAATTCTTCTAGGATAAATAATGATTGTTACTTAAATTCCTAGAGCTGAAATGCTTGCTATTCCTTTGTCACATGACAATATTATGTGTAACATTTGGCAGAATATATTATAGAGAGAACATGATTTCTTAATCTGAGATCCATGGTGGACTTGAGTCTATTACTCACTTCCCCATCCAAATTTTCATAAAAATTAGTATATACAATAGAAATCTTCCTATTTGATATTATCAGGATCAGTAGTTAACAATTGACAATACTACAGCATGTAATTGTAAAAAAGATCTAAAAATATGTATCTGAAATTTTATTTCAAATTAAAGCATACATAGTCATTTTTCTCCATTTTAAAGGATGACTTTGAGTATCAGTGTCCTTGATGAAGATATATCTTTCTTACAAATGTGTCATATCTACAAATTTCTGTTTACATTCATTGAAAATAAAAATCACACTTAAAACAGGTTTAAAGTATATAAATGCTGAATTATGTTAAATTTTATCATTTTTCCAAGCGTTTTACAACTATCTTATTAACCTTTAATTTCATAGGATTCAATTTTTAATAGCCCTTTACTTTGAATCTTTATAAAACTTCAAAGTTAATTTTCCTACAGACTATTTTTTTAATTTTTTAGTTGTAGACAGACACAATACCTTCATTTTATCCATTCATTTTTATGTGGTGCTGAGAATCAAACCCAGTGCCTCATACATCCTGGGCAAGTGCTCTACCACTGAGCCACAACCCCAGCCCCAAACTAATTTTTTTCACACTACTTTTACCATATTATGTCACATATAAATTGTTTAGTTACAAGTAAAACTGATGAACAAATTTGGAGTAAAAAGCTATGTATTCTTGGTAAGCAGACAAACCAAGTACAAAAGATGTACATTGGAATATTGGAAAATAGTATTGATGAATATTCAGGATTCTATGAGTATCATTTACTATAAATTAAAAAATATATATTTGGTTAATTTGGAAAGCCTTTTTAAAAGGATGTCAGGTAAGAGCTTTTCTACTCTTTTTTTTTTTTTCCCCAGAAGGAAAGGGCCCATAACTTCCAAGAGATTATTCATGGTATCTGTGATTTTAAAAGGTTAAAAAAAAAAAAAAAAAAACAAGGGGGAGAAATGAATTACAGTAGATGGGGTAGAGAGAGAAGATGGGAGGGGAGGGAATGGGGGATAGTAGAAGATAGGAAAGGCAGCAGAATACAACAGACACTAGTATAGCAATGTGTAAAACAGTGGATGTGTAACCGATGTGATTCTGCAATCTGTATACGGGGTAAAAATGGGAGTTCATAACCCACTTGAATCAAAGTGTGAAATATGATATGTCAAGAACTATGTAATGTTTTGAACAACCAACAATAAAAATTAAAGGAAAAAAAAGTTAAGAAATAATAGTCCAGAAAATCCTTTGAAAATCAAATGTGTTTTTTGAGTTATTTACCATATTTTATTTTTTTAAACATTTTATTTTTAAATACATGGCAGCAGAATGCATTACAATTCTTAATATACATATAGAGCAAAATTTTTCATATCTCTGTATGTTATTTTCCATCTTGAAAATATACTTCAAGGTGGGATTATTCTTTGCTTTTCATACTTTTCCTCATAATTCATTTATTTTCCTCTATGAAGATTTACAAGTAGTCTCTCTTTGAAAACTATAAAATATCTAGGACTAAACTTACTACATAATTTTTTTCAAGTCTATTTAAAAAATTATGAAACATAATTGAAGGGCATTTTAAGTTATAATTAATTGAGCAACAGTGAATATATGAAAGGTGTGCAATAGGCATATTTCATATATGTGTGTATATGTATGTGTGTGTATATATGTATGGTTTTATATAGTGATTAACATAACCAATTAACACAGCCATCACTAACCAATGCTGCACTTTATATCCCCAGAAATTGTTCATCATATAACTGAAAATTTCTACCTTTGATAAACATTTCTGCTACCCCCTCTCCTTAGAGTTCTGTTTCTATTATCTGTTCTATTCTGGTACATATACAAAAAAGTGTCTTGAAGAAATATCTGTGCCTGCATGCTTATTGCAACATTATTCATAATAGACAAGATTTGAAATAACCTCAGTGGATGAATGAATACAGAAACTGTGATACGTAGATAAAGATGAAATGTTGTTTAGCCACAAAAAAAGTAGGAATCATGCCACTTGAGATATCATAGATCAACCTGAAGGACATTATGCTAAGTGAAATAAGCCAGACACAGAAAGACAAATACTTTGTCAATTATATGTGACATTATATGTTTTAAAATCTTCAATATGTTTATAGATATGTATCTTATTTCTTGACGAAAAGAATAAACATTGAAATATGTCAAATATTCTAAATCTAGAAATTTAATTCAATTCTTACAGAAGCCCTTGATTAAAATGGAGGGTAACATTCAACCAGCATTTGTTGTCCATCTACAATGTATTGTTCACTATACTAGGTTAAAATATAGATGATAAAATATATCAAGAGAATGAAGAAAATGTGCAAAAATTATATTAATTTTTTCTGTACAAGGGAGTGGAATTTGGTATGTGGTAAGAGTATATTTTCAGATCAGTGTGTAAACAAAGGATGGAATATACAAGAAATGTGTTGGGATAGTTGACTGTTCAAAAAAAATAATTAAGAATGTTATCAGCTATGATGTAAAAATAAATTTCTAAATGTTCTAAGTGGAATAAAAATCTAATCATAAAATAAAATGCTACTTAAAAGGATGAAAAGGGGAATGCTTATATCATTATGTCATAGGAAAGGTCTTAAGAAAAACAGACTAGAAGCCATGAAAGAAAAAATTTACATATTTGTCTACATCAAAAGAATTAAATTACTATGACACAATATACTATATACAAAGTTAACAAATAAAATGAAAAAGTGGGAAAACTATTTGTAATATATATTTGACAAAGAACGAGTAGTCTTCATGTATTAAGTGCTCCTATAAATCCATGAGAAAAAGACGAATGCTTTCTTGGAAAATGGAAAACGTACATGAAGGGATAATCCACAAAAAGTAAATAAATGGCATGATTTTATGAAAGATGATAGATTTTATCAGCACTCAAATAACTGCAAACTTATCTGCTCATATAGATATTGTTTTCTTGGATAGTTAGTGTGTAGTGTGTGATGTGCTGGGCATTGAACCCAAGAGCCTCATGTATGCTAAGCAAGCACTCTACACTGAGTTACATCCATATTCATAGATAGTTGACTTTTAGCCTTGCAACTTGAAAAAGATGTAAAAGATTCATAATACTACTGATGATGAATAGGGTAAGAAAACAGAACTGTGTTCTTGGAGTGTAAATTGCTACAGTATATTGCTGACTTTCTGGGTGTTAGTGTGGTAATATTATCAAAAATTAAATGTTTGTACTCATTTCTTTAGAAATTTCATGTCCAGGAATTTATTCTAAGGAAATACCACAAGGGAATATGATCCCAATTATATGTGTAAGGATACTAGTTTCAGCATTGCTTATAATTTCCTCCCTCTCCTAAAAAGGGAGGTGGCCCATGTGCCTGTCAGCAGGGGATTTTTTAAAAAGGAGCTGTATTGCATTTATTCTAGAATACTATACTATAGAACTATTTTAAAAATAGACCTATTTGTGTATAAATTAATATGGACATATTGTTAAATCTTTTAAAAAGGTAAATCTCAGAAAAGTATATGTATTTCAATCCTATTTGTATTTAAAAATGACAACAAAGTTTACATGTGTAATTTATTTTAATTTTATTTTTATTGGTTCTTTTTAGTTATACATGATGGCAGAATTCATTTTGATACAATTTTACAAGCATGGGATATATCTTATTCTAGTTAGAATCCCATTCTTATGATGTACATTGTGGTGGCATTCACTGTGTTGTTTTCACATATGTACATGGGGAAATTATGTCAGATTCATTCCACTGTCTTTCTTTTCCTTATGTCTCTTCCCTTTCCTCCATTCCCCATTATCTAATCTACTGTACTTCTACTCTACCCCTCACCCCACCCCCTTATTGTGGGTTAGCTTCCACGTATCAAAGAAAACATTAGACCTTTGGATTTGGGGGACTGACTGACTTTACTTGGCATGATAGTCTCCAGATTCTTCCATTTGGTAGCAGATGTCATTAAGTCATTCTTCTTTATGGTGGAGTAATACTCTGTTTGTATTATACTACATTTTCTTTATCCACTCACCTGTTGAAGTGCATCTAGGTTGGTTCTATAGCTTAGCTATTATTAATTAAGCTTCTATAAACATTGATATGATTGTGACACTACAGTATTTTAAATCCTTTTGATATAAACCATAGAGTGTGATAATTCAGTCAAATGGTGGTTCTAGTCCAAGTTTTTTGAGAGTTCTCCATACTGCTTTCCAAAGTGGTTATAGCAATTTGCAGTCCCATAAGCAATGTATTAGAGTACCTTTTTTCCCTACATCCTCACCAACATTTATTGTTACTTGTATTTTTGATAATTGCCGTTCTGACTGGAAGTGAGATGGAATCTCAGTGTAACTATTTTAATTTGTATTTCTCTAATTGCTAGAGATGTTGAACATTTTTTCATATATTTGTTGACCATTTGTATTACTTCTTCTGTGAAGTG
Organism: Marmota flaviventris; assembly: GCF_047511675.1. Taxonomy (NCBI): domain Eukaryota; kingdom Metazoa; phylum Chordata; class Mammalia; order Rodentia; family Sciuridae; genus Marmota; species Marmota flaviventris. The sequence goes on from NC_092518.1 coordinate 69,983,472, forward strand.
TCTGTTCAGTTTTTGATCTTTTTTTTGCTGGGGTGTGTGTGTGTGTGTGTGTGTGTGTGTGTGACGTTTTTTGAATTCTTTATATATCCTGGAAATGAATGTTTTCTCTGAGGTGTAGGTGACAAAGATTTTTCTCTTCATGTTCTTGATTGTTTCTTTTGCTGTGAAGAAGCTTTTTAATTTAATGCCATCACATTTATTGATTATTGATTTTATTTCTTATGCTTAAAGAGTATTGTTAAGGAAGTCATTTCCTGAGCCAATATGTTGGAGTGTTGGGCACATATTTTTTCTAGTAGATACATGGATTCTGGTCTAATACCTGGGTCCTTGATCCACTTTGAGTTTAGTTTTGTGCAGGGTGAGAAATAGGATTTAAATTTTATTCTTTTACATATGGATATCTAGTTTTCCCAGCACCATTTGTTGAAGAGGCTATCATTTCTCCAATGTATGATTTTGGCACCTTTGTCTAGTTTGAGGTCTTTTTGTGGGATTGTCTTTGTGTCTTCTATTCTGTTTCATTGGTCTTCTTGACTGTTTTGGTGCCAATACCATGCTGTTTGTTTTGTTTTCTTTTTAACTATAGTTCTATTGTATAATTTAAGGTCTGATATAGTGATGCCTCCTGTTTTTTCTTTTCTCTTTTGCTCTTTTTTTTGTTTTTATTTAATCTTTTTAGATATACATGACAGCAGAATGTATTTTGACATATTATACATACATGGAGTGTAACTTCCCATTCTTGTGGTTGTGCACAATGTAGAGTTACAATGGTCATGTGTTCATATATGAACATAGGAAAGTAACGTCCAATTCAGTCTACTGTCTTAAATATTCCCATCTCCCTTCCTTCCCTTCATTCCCCTTTGCCTAATCCAATTAACTTCTTTTTTAAACAATTGATTTACAAATGTTAACTTTATATCCTGATACTTTGCTGAATTCAGTTATGAGTTCTAAATATACAATCTACTTCTAAATATACAATCATGTCATCAGCAAACAGAGCTAATTGTATCACTTCTTTTCCTATCACATCCCTTTTATTTTATTCTTTTGCCTAGAAAAGAATTCTGACTATGTTAAAGAGAAGGGGTAAAAGTGGGCATCCCTGTCTTGTTCCTGTTTTGGAAGGAATGCTATCGGTTTTTCTCTATTTAAATGATGCTGGCCTTGGGTTTGTCATATACAGCTTTTACAATGTTGAGGAATGATTCCTTTCCTATTTTTCTAGTGCTTTAATCATGAATGAATGTTATATTTTATCGAATGCTTTTTCTTTATCTGTTGAAATAATCATGTGATTCTTGTCTTTAAGTTTATTGATGTGGTGAAAAATATTTACTAATTTCCATATATTGATCCAACCTCGCAACCCTGGAATGAAACCCACTTGGTTATGGTAAATTATCTTTTTAATGTGATTTTGTATTAAGTTTGTCAGTAATTTATTAATATTTTTTGCATCTATGTTTATCAAGGATATTGGTCTGAGGTTTTCTTTCTTAGATGTGTCTTTGTCTGCTTTGGGTATCAGGGTGATATTGGCTTAATGGAATGATTTTGGAAGGATTCCCTCCTTTTCTATTTCATGGAATAATTTGAGGAGGGTTGATATTAGTTCTTCTTTAAAGGTTCGGTAGAACTTGACTGAGAATCCATCTGGTCCTGGGCTTTTATTTGTTGGTAGGCTTTTGATGACTTCCTCAATCTCATTACTCGAAATTCATCTGTTTAAATTTTCTATATCCTCCTGGTTCAACATGGGCAAGTCTCATGTCTCTAGGAATTTATTGGTGTCTTCAAATGTTTTAGATCATTGGAGTATACATTTTCAAAGTAGCTTCTGATTATCATTTGTATTTCAGTAATGTCTGTGTTGATATTTCCATTTTCATCATGGATTTAGTAATTTGATTTTTTTCTCTTTCTCTCAGTTAGCTTGGCTAAGGGCTTATCAATTTTGTTCATTTTTTCAAAGAATTGACATTTGATTCATTAATTTTTTTGAATTTTTTAAAATCTCAATTTCATCGATTTCTGCTCTAATTTTAGTATTTTCTGTCATCTGCTGATTTGAGTGTTGGTTGGTTTGTTTTCTACAGCCTTGAGATTTAATATTAGATTATTTATTTGGTATCTTCTTATTCTATTAATGTATGAGCTCAATGCTATAAACTTTCCTCTTAGAATTGTCTTTATAGTGTCCCATAGATTTTGATATGTTTATCATTATTCTCATTTACCTCTAAGAATTTTTTTATTTCATCCCTGATTTCTTCTACTATCCATTCATCATTCAATAGTGAATTATTTAGTCTCCTGATATTGTAGTAATTTTTATTTTTTATCTTATCATTGATTCCTAATTTCATTCCATTTTATGATCTGATAGAATGCAAGGTATTGTATCTATTTTTGTATTTACTGAGAGTTGCTTTGCATTCTAAAACATAGTCTATTTTGGAAAATAATCCATATGCTACTGATAAGAAAGTGTATTCGGTCACTGATGGATGAGATATTCTATAAATATCCATTAAGTCTAAATTATTAATTGTTTTTTTTTTTAGTTCTGTGGTTTCTTTATTTAGATTTTGTTTAGATGATCTGTCTAGTGATACAAGAGACATGATAAAGTCACCCAATATTTTTGTGTTTTGGTCTATTTGATTTTTTGATATTGAGAAGTGTTTGTTTGATGTATGTAGATGCTTATTGTTTGGGGCATAAATACTTAAGACTGTTACTTCTTGTTGTGTTATGACTCCTTTAAGCAGTATTAAATGGCCTTCTTTTTCTCTTCTGATTAACTTTGGCTTGAAGTCCACTATGTCAGATATGAGAATAGAAACACCTGCTTGTTACAAGATCTGTGTGAATGATCCTTTTACCTTTAGTCTATGGATGTCTCCTGGAGATAGCATATTGTTGGGTCTTATTATCCTATGTATGTCAGTCATTTTCATAATAATGTGCCTTAGAATGGATCTGTTGAAATTTTGTGTATTTGGAGTCCTTTATGCCTCCTGCATTTGATTTTCCATTTCATTCTTAAGATTGGGGACATTTGTTGTTATTATTTCATTGAAAAGATTGTGTATTCCTTTAGTTTGTATTTCAGAACCTTCATCTATCCCTATGAATCTTATACTTGACCTCATAACATTATCCTGTATTTCTTAAAAATTCTCTTTATGGTCTCTTAGCATCTTTTCTCCATGATCAACTTTATTTTCAAGATTATATACTTTGCCTTCATTGCCTGAAAATCCATCTTTCAGATGGTCTAGTCTATTGGTGATGCTTTCCATTGAATTTTTAATTTGGTTTATTGATTCCTTCATTTCAAGAATTTCCAATTGATTTTTTTCAGAATTTCTGTTTCCTTATTAAAATGGTCTTTCACTTCTTATATTTTGTCTCTGATTTCTAACCTTACATCATCTTTTTATCTCATAGATCAGTTTAACTATAAACTTTCTAAATTCCTTCTCTGACATTTGTTCCACTGTGGTGTTGGTGGAGTCTGCTTTTGAGTCATTTTGGTTTGTTTGGGATGGTTCATTCCCTTGTATTTTCATATTTTTTGCATGTCTGCCCATATATCTGAAGCAGCAGAGCTTCTATTCTATTTGCCTTTAGTGATCCTGTAGGTTTCCTGTGCCTCACAGATGGTCAGGCAATAATTGCAACAACTGTGCATATGATATATAGCACTAAATTAAGTACTTAATTCCCATGTTGACACAAAGATAATTGACACAATAAACAGCACTGATAGGCTCAGCAATTTCTATAAGTAATGACAGCAAGTAATCATGAATTATCTGGCATAGAATCAAACAATAGGTTTTATTTGACTTCAATTGTATTAATTGTTGCTATAGCATTAGTGCTATGGTCTGGCATTTTATAAACAAATTAGTGTTAGGAAAAGTTAAAGAGAGTTAATTAAAAGAAAAGAAGAAAAGATGAGGGGGTAGAAAGTGTAGTCTCAAGATAAGTAGAGCAAATGTAGAGGCAACGTAGGATGTGTTGTTTATGAGGGGGGTAGAGAAAAATAGAAGTAAAAATTAAAGGAAGAGTGAAAGAAGAATAAAGTTTAGCTGTTAGTGAGAAAAAGAGAAACAAGGGAAAAAGAGTTGTGACACAGATAATAGAAAACCAAACCAAAATATATGAATCAAAAACTCTAACCCTCAAAAAACAGAGTAAGGAAAAATAACTACTTTCAAGAAGTGCTAGAAATGAGAAAGCAGAAACATATATGTATATTTATAAATGTCCCTCATGTATCAATCAGTACATAATTAAAAGGAAAAAAAAACAGTCAGTGAGATTATATGCTTGCTGTCTGTTCCAAACTGTCTCTCCATTTCTTAGCTTCCTTTCTCAGCGGGATGATGTGGGGAGATGTTGAAGATACTGTCGGCTTCACTTCCAGGTATAGATACCACTGGGTTCTATGAGATGAGTTTTTGGAAATGAAGCTCCCAAGGTTGGGGATCAGATCTAGTATTGCCCCAGGTGTTTGTTGCATGGGAAATTATTGAGCATTAATTAATCAACACACTTCTAGAATTATAGCCCACTAATCTCCCCAGGGCTCCACTCATTGGAAGGAGAAGTCAGTCCTTTACTGGTTCTTTTATTTTTGGATACTGCCTTTTCTGGCCTTCCAAGATCTGTCATTCCTGTCCTTTCAGATTCTTCAGCCACTGCCTCTAGTCCTGGGCATTCCTGGTCTTAAGGGAGGAGAAGAGGGTGAGGTCTCTAGCCTCTCTGACCTGTGTTACCCCTCAGGCAAAATGCTCTCTATGCCTGAAATTCTCCTGATTTGCTAGACTCAGTTGAGATCAGGAAGCTGACTTCTGCTGGATTCATGTACAGGACTCAGCCCTGAACTCAAGGATCTAAGTTCCCTGTATGAGTTGGGTTTGCTGTAGCACCATGTCCAAAAATGTCTCCAGCTTGACTCCCTGTGCATAGCAGACAGACTCAGGTGACTTGTGTACACCAGTTTAATGAGCTGAATAGCCTGTGGGTGAGCCCAAGGCGGGCTGACCCTCCCATCCTGGGATTCTCCCCACCAAGTCTGTCTGCTGCACATTTTACTCTTTTCCAAACTTGTATAATAATTTCCCCTGCTCCCACTCAGCTCCAATTCTGTTCTTTATTCTTGTCTGATATACCAAAAATTTACTAGTCTTCAAGACTCTCTGTCCAATATTAAGTATCAGTGAAGTGCCTTTTTAACTCCCCTCAAAGAAAGCAGTGTTCTCGCTATTTGAGTCCAGTGTCATGGAGCTGTGGAAAAAGTCGTTTCCCACTAAACCACTATCTTGTTCCTTGTGCAGTTTATTTTCAAATTTAGTTTAAAACATCACCGAGATTGTAGTGTATAATCTATTTTGTTATCCCCCACTTTTTTCCCAATTCAGTGGTTCATCATGGACTTCTGTCCATGTAGGACATACAGTTCCACCTCATTTTGGTAGATCTATAAAATGTTAACATGTCATTTGTTTTAAAATACTGTGGGTATGCTTGTGTGTATGTATTACCCCCCCCCTTAATTGCGGTTTGACTTTCACAGTTTCAATCAACTACCATCCAAAAATATTAAGTGAAAAATTCCATAAATAAAAAATTCATGAGTTTTAAATTGTGCTCTATAATGAGTGGTGTCATGAAATCTTGCAGTACACTCCCCAGGGCAAGAATACTACCTTTGTTCAATGTGTCACAGGAAAGCAGGGAGCTGAAACTCCAGACCTCAGTTCTTGTGTTCCAATGAAAGAAAATGTAAAGTCATACACCAAAAGTCATATAAGAGAACTTTATTATAATTGAAAGTGAGGTGAATGTAAAGTAAAAGCAAAGTGAGCCCTCTCTCTCAAGAGAGAGAGAGAGAGGGGCTATCTCTGGGCAGAGAATGACAAAGGAGACAGTGCTGTCTCAAAATTTATTACTATTTGATGTTTACCCAGAGAACTGGGGAATACCTTCTTTACTCTCTGCCAATCAGGTGTTTAACTCCTCCTTCATGGTGGGTGATAGAATTTTCAACCTTAGTTGGCTACTCTGGAACTCTCAAGGTAGCCATCCTATTTAGGTTTCCTTAATGTATAAGTCAATCCCATGTTAATCTTGAGCACTGGGGTCAGTAACTGATCAGAAGTTACCTTAGTGCATCTGTGCTAATAAAGGAATCTTCCTTCCCAGACAAATGGAACTAACTTCACATCAACCTCAGTGGACCCTGTCAAAAGTTAGTCCCATTAATACTTTTCTCTTGATGTGTTTTCCCATAAGCTCATTCGCTTCGCTTTATTTTCTACAAATTAACTACAACCATTTGCTTTCTTGTCTACTTTGTAAGTAGTTTTTATAAAAGACCCTCAAGTGGGCTTGGGTTGTGGCTCAATGGTAGAGCACTTGCCCTGCACTTGTGAGGCACTGGGTTCAATCCTCAGCACCACATAAAAATGAATGAATGAATGAATTAAAGGTATTGTGTCCATTTATACAACTAAATTTCTTTTTTAAGAAAAGACCCTAAAGTGATTTAAACTATACTTGTGACCTTGACATGCATTTACCAGCTACTGCCTAACATTCCCCACTCAAGGACTAAAGCCCCTGAATCATCCAGAGAATAAGGGGTGATAAAGTCAAATTGGTAGCTACTTTCTGCTGATTAGGGGCATAGGCCTATAGGGTAGGTATCTCTAATCCTTGCTATCTGTCAGTGAAATGCTTCAGATTATGAGTAAGTTCTGTCAAAGGGGCCATGGTAATTCTCTGGTTTGGTAAAAACAGATTGTAAAGCCGTCTGGGAGGTGGACGGCCTATGAACAAAACAAGAACACATAAGTATTGGGAAAAGATTGATACAACAATAAACATAGTAACATCTAAATTTACCGATGATATGATAATGACTATAGGTATCAGCAGTTTCTTCCACCATCAAGTGTCAGAAAACTATGAGCTAAAAACTTGACCCCATGATGAAGCAGGTGAGGACATAACATCTCTTTGAAAATTAAATATTTAAGGATTTTAGTTACATTGTCAGAGTGGTCAGGAATGTAAACACAACATTCTGTCTGGATAATGGCACAAATGCTACCCTGATCTGTAGTGAGATCATCCAAAGCCATCCGGTTTTGTAATACAGCTTTTTTTCATGACAGCCACCTCTATGTTAAGGAGAGAAATACATCTGTCAGTGTCATAAAGAGCTTTTGATTATAACTGGTCAGACTTCCATGTTCCAGATTATATCTTATAGACCAGTCTGAGGGATAAATATCAGAGTTAGAAAATCAAACCATTGAAAAATAGAGTAAGCTCAGCTATGTAGGAGGTTAGGAAAATCTGTGGGTCTCGAATTGACTCAGAACAAACTTGTGACTGTGACAGTGTCTTTTTTTTGTATTTATCAGACACTCCTGTATAAGAATACTTATTAATAACTTCCCAGTTTTACTTTTGAGAGGACTGACATAAATTTATATCTTAAGCTACATTTAAAAATTATCTTTTCTTTTAAATGTCCATGTGTGGCTATATTTTGGTTATACTCTCCTGCAAGTTGTTTAAGACCAAGTTGGTAAAAAATTGACCCTTTTCCTATCTGCTGTTTAGAGTCAGCTGAGATTTGATAGGAGTTGCTTTTACAAGCTTACAAGAATACTCTTGGCTTCTTTATCTTTCTCCTATGAGTTGTGCTATTTGCCAGGATGATTCAGAGTCTTGCTGACCACATATGGCTTCCCTTGGAAGCATTAGGGATATATCCCTTCCCAATGACCCTCGTTTTTGCACTGTGTACACTGGTTGACTTCCTGTTTTCTAGAGTCTCCACAATCCCCCTGATCAAGAGGTCAGGTAACTCACCAGAGTTTCAGGACTTTTAGAGAAGTCCCATCATTCCTTAAATTCCAGCTGACCTTAAAGGACAACAGCCAAAATATTGACTTGAGTTTTCCTTGGCCCTTTTACTTCCTTGACTTTGGTCTCCAAGCTTTAGTTTTAAGCATTCAACAGGCCACTTTCAACATTCTTGAAATGGGAGTAATGGGTTCATGCCCATACTGGAAGTCCGCATTATATGCTATCTTTCCTATAGGAGATAATTAATTGTCTTAAATTAACTCAGATTGTTCTGTTAAAAGTAGTACTGTGAAATACTAACGGGTAACAGTTATAAATTTTTACAAGCTAAACAAAAAATGAAGCTAAAAGAGCAACAACATAGTTAGTTTGTATAATAACTATAAACTAAGAAACATAATCTCTATAGTAGTACTAAAGTATATTTGATATCTATTTAGCCTCTCAAAAGACCCATTAATTTATGAACTTAATTACTTATGAAAACTTGTTTCAAGTTTTATTTTCTTTTAAAACACTCTTGTAACCTTAAATACCTTTTATACTTTACCAAAATGTTTATGTAATTTTGTATTGAATCCTTTGTTTATTTTGCGATCACAGGTATCTTTATAACAAACATATATCTTTTGAAAACAACTTTAAATAAATTTAATTCTGACCTACTTTAGAGCCCTCTTAACATGAAGTAAGGTGAATGGCAAAGTCTTAACTCAATTATCACAAATAGACTTATTATTTTATATATAAATATATATCATTTATATAACAATGAAACATTGATGTATTAAAGCAAACAGATGCAAGCTATGTTTTTAAATGGCAATGTGGTCTTTTTCTGTAAGGTACAATGTATAAAAGAGAGCACTTACTGGTTACGTTGCCTGTAAACCTAAATAAACTTTTATTTTATAAATTTTACAAGGCTTAGACAAACATATTTAGTTCTCAGATGTATACATATCTCTAGTTGCATATATTTAGAATGTTAACTATATTGCAATTACTTAAAATGCCAGTTGTTTGTTAACCAATTATGAAGTAATCATTTAAAAGATTTCAAAGCCTTTAAAAACCCAAATTCCTTTAAGACTTAAATTCCCCTACATAATAAAGCCTAGCAGATACAACAGATCACCTTGATAAGAGCGATAAATGTTTTAAGAAAACCTTAATGTTCTTAAATAGAGAATTAGACTTTGTTTTATATTAATATATTAACAGTTGACCTTAGGGGGGGAAAACCCCTAAGTTTAACTAACTGTGCTGCTTATAGACAACTTAATCACACACAAACTTTTTAGATTTATCTTCTATGAACCTTTTGTAGTTTACATAGACATTTCACAACCAGTTCTTATCTTTAATTTTGTCCTCATTTTATCTTGAAGTTTAGGACAAAAATAATACCTATACTACCATATACTTTTTTCATCCAGAAATATTTTCTTTCCCCTTTCATTTTTCTTACCATAATATATTTTCATACCTATAACTTTCTTACATTTCTTTCTTAATTACTGACCTTTTAAGTTTAGATTTTAAAACAACCTTTAAAATTTATGAATTTATACAAAATACATTATAATGAAATAAAATACTTTTTTCCTTATAGATTTTTTATTAACACTAGCTTGTTATTCAGTGGCCAGTTATTCAAGGGTTAACCCTCAAATACACTAGAAAAAGAAAGAGACTTCTTTTAAAGAGTCCTAAGCAGGAAAAATAAACCGTGGTAATGGTGGGAGTAAATCTGCTCAATGAAGGATAAGTGATCAGCTCAATCTTTCACATCAGCATCCAGAATGGCAGATAGAATTTATTCCTAATGTTCATAATTTCACAGGGTCTATTTTAGTTTGTAAATGGCTAAATCTGACAGGAATACATGAAAGTAGAATTTTATCCCTCAATCATCTTGTTTTTAGTGAAGACCCAGAAATAAAGCAATCTGAAACTCTTTCTATTGACTAATAATTTATTAAAACACATTTATAAATGCTTAACTTATTTATGTTAAATCAGATTTACTAATTTTTAACTTAGGTTACCAATGAAAACCAAGTCTAGTTAACATTTTAAGCCATCTTTTTTCAGTTGAAAAAGAAAAACCTAGGGCTAGGGATGCGGCTCAAGCGGTAGCGCGCTCGCCTGGCATGCGTGCGGCCCGGGTTCAATCCTCAGCACCATATACAAACAAAGATGTTGTGTCCGCCGAAAACTAAAAAATAAATGTTAAAAAATTCTCTCTCTCTCTCTCTCTCTCTCTTAAAAAAAAGAAAAACCTAAAAGCAATGGATATTACACTTAAAATATTTGATAGAAAACAACACTCTTCATTGACTGATCACCTAGAGAAAAAAATGTGTGGGTTAGTGATTTAAATGCATATTTATTTTTATCTCTAATCATTTTAAGTCACAGGAACTGAAAGTTATTTGGATCCATTTTTAAAAATTCATGAGTGCTCATTTATCAATATGCCAGTTGTGGTACCATGTACATGATACACAGACACAAGTGCACATGCAGATACAATATAAAAAAAGATGTGTGCACACCTAGAAATAAAGATCAACAGGAAACCAAGATTTTATAGCTTTTTTCCAGGTATGACTTTCAAAGGTAGGATACAAAAAAAAAACCTATAAAGGTTTCTTAAACAGACTGTCATATTTAGCCATTTACAAACTAAAATAGACCCTGTGAAATTATGAACATTAGGAATAAATTCTATCTGCCATTCTGGATGCTGATGTGAAAGGTTCAGCTGATCACTTATCCTTCATCAAGAAGATTTACTCCCACCATTACCAGGGTTTATTTTTCCTGCTTAGGACTCTTTAAAAGAAGTCTCTTTCTTTTTCTAGTGTATTTGAGGGTTAACCCTTGAATAACTGGCCACTGAATAAAAACAGCAGAAAGAAAAACAGAGGACAATAAAATTAAGTTAGAAAAAAGCAAGACTAATTTGTTCACGAGAGAAGATGAATTTATCATTTAAAAAACTTGAGCTCAGAAAAAGACAAAGACAAAAAAAATGGCATGGCCATAAATCTCTAGAAAAGGAGCACATAGAACTGCTTTATCAAACCAGAGTGCACTTTTGGATCAGATTAGATTCAGCCCAAATATTTAAAGAATGTGGGAGCCTGTGAAGTCCTCAGAAAAAGGTTTTTAAGAAAAAGAAAACTTGTTCTTTTAGGATCTTTCCATTTTTCTTCCCTGTGACCATCTGGAGAGAAGAGAAAATCATTTAAGGAGGAACTTATTGAAAGAGCATAATCCCAACGTATAAAAAGAGAAAACAGTGTTGTATGTACCACAGCAGCTTGCATTTAAAAGTGACACTTTTTTTTTCTTCTGGTCTCAAATCAGTTTGGGCACTTGCTCATGCAACTTACATTCCAGATTGATATCAGAAAGGCAGCTAAGAAGCAAGGAAAGCTGCCATTTTCATCATAAGAGAAAAATTGCCTATACATATGGCACTTTTGATTATTATTTTCCTAGTCCCCTGGTAATTTTTTAATCTCCTTCCATGAGATAGATACTACCTAACCAATGTATATGCTATAACACTACCCACTTGTTAGTCACTTTAGTCACTTGGTGGCCATCTAGGTTAGCAAGTCAGCCGTCACAATACCTCACTACTTGTGTTCAAGTAATTCCTATTTTACTTAATGATGATCTCAAAACAGAAGAGAAGTGGTGTTGGCACTACTTAGATGGAATAGAGAACTTCCACATAACTTCTATATTATAATTGTTCTGCTTTACTAATTTTTGTTAATATCTTACACACACACACACATATATATACACACATACATATATATATATACACACATACATATATATATATACACACACACACATACATACACACACACACATTATACATTTATATTAGTTATATATATAAGGTTCAGTGGCAAGCATCCACTAGAGATCTTGGAACATATCCCCCACAGATAAGGAGGCAATTGTGTGTGTGTGTGTGTGTGTGTGTGTATAATATACATAATAATAAAAATTCAGGAAGAATATCTATATAACTGTTAACAAAGTTTATATTGGGAGAGGAAGAAGACTTTCTTTATCCCAATATATTGATTAATTTTATAAGTGTAGTTTATACTTAGTGAAAATAGGAGAAACTTTTCTACTTGAGGAAGAAAAAGATAGCTTTAAAAAAACATGTTTGTAGAAAGTGTAATCCTGGAAATCTCCCAATGAAAAATCAATAACTCTTGGGCTAGGGTTGTGGCTCAGTGATAGAGTGCTTGCCTAGCCTGTGTGAGGCACTGGGTTTGATCCTCAGCACCACATAAAAATAAATAAACAAAGTTATTTAAAAAGATCAATAATTCTTGAATTTACTTTAGCCACAAGGAACAAAAGGATGAAAAAGGAATAAGAAGGAACCCAAAAGAGATTTTCAAAGGGAAACTACTGTGAATGCAAGTAACAGCAACTTTAGGAATTCCAGCCTCTGCTTTAGTGTATTTGTATTTTATCTTTCTACCCAAAATATTATTTTTCTCTGGAGAAATTAGTTACTTTCTTAGTGAATGGAGAAAGTGCCATAAAAATTTAAGAAAAGCATCAACTTTAAAGTCTCAAAATCTCATATTTCCATTCAACTGTTTATTATTTCAAATTATTTTCCCCAAACTTATATAAATAGACATAGTTTTCACTTAACATAAGGTTTCCCAAGATCAACCACATTGGTACAAATGGCAGGACACAGAAATACAAAGTTGTATGGCATCACTGATGGAATCTAGAGTAGTTCAACTTATAGAAGCAGATCGTAAAATAGTGGTTGCCAAAGGTTCAGGGGTTAAAGGAAATGGGGAGATGTTGGTTAAAAGACAATCTTTCAGTTATGATAAAGTTCTGGAGACCTATGTATAGCAAGTCAATTATAGAATAATAATGTATAGAATACTTGAAATTTCTTGAGGGAGTGTATCCTAAGGGTTCTCAAAACATACCACATACACACACACATGAACACATGTACACATGCACACATCAGCGCATGTATGGAGGCTGTGTGAGGGAATTGGCTAATTAGCTTAACTACAAGAATCATTATAAAAGGATATAGCAAAACACTATGTTGTTTATCTTAAATAGATATAATTTTGGTTTGTCAATTACACCTCAGTAAAACTGGAAAAATATTTTTAACACAGTAAAATAGGTCTAGGGATCTCACTTTGTGGAGTATGCAACTGCTATGCACAAAGTCTTGGTTTCAATCCCCATTGTTGCAAAAAATAATAATAAAATACACATAATTTACAATTAACATGTTATAGTATATATGCAAATTCTACATTTATTAGCCTCTTATATAAGAAAAAAATTTTCATATAAGATTTGGAAAATGGTGCTTTGTTATATGATTTAGAGCTTTATATTTTTCCTATTGATTTCTTTCTAACCTAGATGTTTATATAAAATACCTGATATTAATTTTAAAATATTTTTATTTTAACTTTTAAAACTATATAGTTTTTAACTCATTTTTTGTTTAAATTAGGTAACTGGCAAAAAGGCATATGCTACCAGCCAGCAAATTTATGAAGCATTTAAATCCTTATGGACAAAAAGCAACAAAAAAGAATCACTCCCTGAACCTAAGGAAAGAAATAAGGTAGAGTTTAAAAGGGACCAACAAGTTAGATACAAGCTTTGTTTGGGTTGGTATTGGCTTATAATGGGGGTATTGGACAGAGGTAAATGATATAATAAAAGTAGATAAAGGAATCATAGTAAATTGATATACTATATTTCTTTAAGATATTTTATTTTCTTAGTAAACTGATCTACTTATGATGGAAAAATCTTTTTTGGTAAACAGCTAAGCAACCCTGATGAAATACCTGAAAAAACAACTCATATCCAGAAACATTCAGTGCTTTTGCCAACAGAACTCACCTCTGAAACAAAGACCAAATCAGAATCCATCTCAGGTTTGTTTGGAATAATTCAATTTCATTTCCTTTCTTTAATTAAATAATTTTGTAGCATTATAATTAGTCTGAACTTATGTGTTTTTCTCATACAATTTTTTTTCTCTCTCATACGTGTAGTTTGTATTTCTTTTTAGGTTGTGGGTACCTGTCTTTTTTTAAAATCACCCCTTAGTTTATAATACAGATCATTGTACGTGGGTGTATAGAATAGCGCTGACAGGTTGATTGCATAAAGCATTTTAATATCACGTTATAAATGTGAGCCATTTTGTCAGGAGAAGGAAAATGTACCTTTCTGGATTCCCTCAGTATACAGGTATGAGTCATGCCTACATAAAGAATTATTAGTTTCTATTCTTGTGTTACTTGCCTGTCAGTCTTTGTCAATCTTAAGTTTCTACCACATCTATTTTTATTAAGTTTAGGTGCCAAGAGAAATTATAGCATCAAATAATATAAGTGGTATCAATTACAATACTTATAACTTTGCTAGTATTCAATATTGGCAAATATAAATATAAAAAAATATTAAAAAAACAGTTTCCAATAACTGGTTTGTATATCTGTTTATCTGTGTGTATAATGTGAATGATTCAACCCACAAAGATGTCTCATTGCTAATAAAATATGACCCAAGTCAGAGGTGGAGAAGTAGAAAATACCAGTAATATCTGCACTTTATCAAGCATGTACTGTAATGCAAAGTGTTGTAAGTATATTGTTATTTAATCCTCACCCACAAATAAAAACAAAACAAAACTCTAATGTAGCAGTAATTATTCCCATTGGTTGATGAAAAGATGAGAATGAGGGAGCTTAAATATCTTGTTACAATAAATACAGCTTTTAAGTAGCAGAGTTGTGTTTTTAGCCTAGATTTTCTTGACAACAAAAACTAGACTCTTTCCATTGTATATGGTTTTTCTAATTTTAAACCAGAATTTTTAGTTTCTAATTTCAGCCCCCTCCTTACACTTAGTCTTTTTTTGTTATTTTTTTAAAGACAGAGAGGAGAGAGAGAGAGAGAATTTTTTAACATTTATTTTTTAGTTTTTTTTCGGCGGACACAACATCTTTGTCTGTATGTGGTGCTGAGGATCGAACCCAGGCCGCACACATGCCGGGCGAGCACGCTACCGCTTGAGCCACATCCCCAGCCCACACTTAATCTTTATAAAAACTGTCACCAAATAACAAACCTGATTTGAGGGTTTTTTTTTTTAATTTTCTTCTATTGACACTCCTTTCTATTCAAGATTAAGTTTTAGTATTTAGACTTTCCAGCCCACAGCCAACCATATTCCCAAAGCATGTAATGTATCCAATTATATTTTAAATGGCTGTCTATTCCAAGTATCCTGGTAAAGATGAAACATACTATAACTTAAAAGTGGGACCAAAATCATACCTAGCTAGTATCTTCTTTTTACTTATCTAAACTCTGTAATCCTTTAACTATCTTTTTGCCAGTGTAGTATATGATAAGCATTCTTAGGAGATATGCAGAGGGAGAGAGTGATGCCAGTGCTATTCATTCTTGTTATATATGTCTCAGTTCAGGCTGGTATAAAAAGAACTACCACAGACCATGTTGCTTATGACATAAATTTCTCACATTCTAGTAGATGAAAATTCAAGACCAGGTTGCCAGCATAGTCAGGTTCTTGTGAATGCCCTCTTCTGTTGATTTGTAGTATTCTCTCTGCCATTTGAGGATACTACAAGTCAACTGCCTACAAAACAGAGGGAAGCAAGCTTTTAGAACCCTTAAAAGGACATTAATTCTATTCTTGAGGGCTCCACCCTCAACATCTCATCTAATCCTAATTACCTCCCAAAGACATCACCTCCCAATACTATCACGTTAGTGGTTAGGGTTTCAACATGTGGAATTTGGGAGACAAAAAATATTCAGTCATTAATAATAATCAACTCTGAAATACAGAGTTGATTATCCCACCCTTGACATTGACCATTTCTACATTTCACATGTAATCCCAAAGTTCTGTAATATGGGAAAAAAATAGTGACTATGATTATAGATTTGGAATAAGACTTCAATCTGAATGCCAAATGCAGCATTTAATAGTTCTTTTATTTGGGGCAAGTTACCTATCACTTCTAGCCTCAGTCTCCTCATCCATGAAAGAGGGAAAATAATAGATCTCACATGGCTTTTGTGACTATTAAATGAGATATTGCATATAAAGCACCAAGCATAATGTCAGGCACATACTAAGGTCTCAATGAGTAGTAAAGGATATCATCAGCTGGGCATGGTAGCGCATGCCTGTACTCCCAGTGGCTTGGGAGGCTGAGGCAGGAGGATTCTGAGTTCAAAGCCAGCCTCAGCAACTTAGTGAGGCCCTAAGCACCTCAGTGACACCCTTTCTCTAAATAAAATAGAAGGGCGAGGGATGTGGTTCAGTGGTTAAGTGTTCTGTGTTCCATTTCTGGTAATAATAATAATAATAAGAAGAAGAAGAAGAAGAAGAGGAAGAAGTAGTAGTAGTAGTAGTAGTAGTAGTAGTAGTAGTAGTCATCATTATCTTTGGCTTAGAGTAATTAGCTATTTTGCCATTAAACAAATTTTCATTGACTATACTTTATTGATCACTAGCTAGTGAGCCCAGCTATGGCTAACACTTAACACCTACAGAACAGATTGAGTGTGTACTGATTGTATTATTATTTCTCTGAATATGGTTTTGATTGTTTCCTACCATCCCTTACATGTTTAATGTGGAAATTATACTTATTTGGGAATCACAAATTTGGAAAGTTGATATCATGGACATCTTCAAGTAATGAAAGCAGAATGAAATATTCCATAGTCTTACAGGATATTGTCCCTTAAAGCAGCAGTTGACAGCCTATGACACATGTACCAGATGTGACTCCCTGCCTGTTTTTGTATATTCTACAAATTAAGACTGCTTTATATGTTTTCAATTGCTGAAAAAAAAAAATCAAAAGAATACTATTTCATGACAAGTGAAAATTACGTGAAATTCAAATTTATGAGTATTGGTGCATTAAAGTTTCAATAATACAGACACATTCATTTATGTATTTTCTATAGTGGCTTTCACAATACAGTAACATTTTTGAGTTTTAGTGAGGTGAATATTTGACAAGACTTTGGACAAGCAATAAATTAAGTAAGTGGGTAAAAGTGCTAGAGGACTTAGTTGATTTATGGATATTAGTAAGCAGATTCGACACATAAAGACATAATATTATTTGTCATATGCCTACTGATAGTATGTTAGCTTGAGAAAGGAGAAAATTATTTCATCTCACTATTTTCTTGTACTGAGCAATAATTTCCACAAGGTGGCAGTAAGGATATTTGAGAAAGTCTTTTTAGCAGGTTCTTAACCATTTATGTGCTGAAATTTCTTCTCAAAATGTTTTCAAAAGAAATAATAGAATACGTAAAATATACTGTAATATGTGATCTTTTTAAAATAGATTGAACAATATCTAATAATAGGTTCAGTAGTACCACAGTTTTCAAGTAGTTGTGTGAAGATTTCTTAGATGATCTGCAACTGTAATGTGATATGAAAACATCTGTGATTTTTATTGGTGACAAAATGCAAGGCACTGCTAATGCTATTATGGCTTTTTTAAGCATATGTTCATTATTGAAGAAGAAAATATCTATTTTCAGACATTAGTGAACATAAATAAAAATTTTCCCCATCCCATTTAATAGATCACATGAGTCCTAACATACACTCTCCAAAGGGACACCACCTTAAGAATTCCTGATCTACAGAGAACTGTATTACTATTATGGATAATGGTTACATATTATCTGGTTATTTTTTGAATATATTTGATGATTAAGTTATCAAGTTTCTCACATTACAAAATAGAAAATATTCCTAAAAAGATGAAAGTGAGAGAAATCAATTATTCTAATCTGTTTCTCCCCTTTGTTTTTGTTATAAAACTGAAATTTAATTATCCTATAGAAAACAATGTGTGGTTCCCAAATGTAATAAAATAATTTTAAAACAAATAACATTTTGGAAAAAAATTCCTTTAAATAAAACAGTGCTCAGAAGAAACATTATGTAGTTACTATGCCCAAGGTATTATATGCAATGCTATGTACCCATTGTCCTACTTAATACTAAAAATAATTATATGAGATTGTTATTACTCTAATACCATTTTACAAAATATACAAGGTTGTTGTGTTTGGGTTAAACAAACTTGGACTCAGTCCTGGTTGTATTACATTTTCAGTTGAGTGACATTATTCAAGTTACTTAACCTCTCTAAATTAAACTTTCCTTATATGTAAAAGAATAATACAGTTATGTATTGTTTAACTGTAGGGATCTACTCTGAGATATGTGACATTAGATGATTTTACCATTTTGTGAAAAATCATAGAGTGTACTTATATAAACCTAGGTGGTATAGGTCAATACTTGACATGTCCTCTTGATACAATCAAGGGATATGGTAAGTACAAGACAAATGAGACTACTACTGCCATAACATGTCATACTGTTTTACAGTAAACACTTTTATGAGCTTGTTTTAAAATAATGATTAAAAGTATAGCATATTAACTAAATAGCATTATTATCAAGTATTTATTACATATGATCTTATATAGTTATAATTCTATTTGGCCACCAGGAAGTAGGTTTGTTTACATCAGCATCACCACAAATGTGTATAATATGTTGTACTTTGATGTCACTAAGTAAAAGAAAATTTTTACCTACACTATAATATTAGGGAACCACCATTGTAATGTGGTTCACCATTTATCAATATGTCATTATATGTGGATGTATAAAAATAGCATCCACCTCATGATGATTTTATGAGACAGTACATGAAAATAACTTAGCATTTTGCATAGTACATGATAAGCTTGTTATAATCACTGTTGATCCACATATTGTCAAATCCAGGAGTTCTGGCTCCAACTAATGCAATATATCAATAATATTTATTCAGGTTATACTCCCTCGACCTTAAAATAGTCTCTTCATTTGACCTGTGGGATATCATTTACTATTGGTTCTCTTACCTCACTGACTATCTTTTCTTTCAGTCTTCTCTGTGACATTCTCCTAATTTTCTTAACCTTAAAAAGCTGGAGTATCCAAAGGGATCCTGCCTTGAACTTCTCTGATTATGGATGATCTCATGCAGTCCCATAGTTTTAAATGCTATATATAGGATATGACTATAAAATTTATAAGCCAGTCAAGGCCTCCTTTGAACTCAATAGATTCATAGGTCTATCTGCCTATACAACATTTTTACTCAGATGTTTAGTAAGAGAAATCAAGTTTAACACATCTAAGAATACATTTCATTAGTTTTCCTTCAAACCTGCTTCTCTCACACTTTTTTTCCTATTTCAGTCAATGTCAACTCCATTCTTCCAGTTTCTCAAGATAAATAAGCCTCTCTCACATAATATATTCAATCCATTTGGGAAACTCTGTCCATTCTATCTCTAGAATCTAATTCCTTTCACCACCTCCATTGCTATCACCCTATTTAAAGACCTCAGCATTTTTCCTGGAGCACTGCATTTGCTTCCTGACTGATCTCCTTCCCTGTACCCTTTTTCCCCATGGTCTCTGAAAGCTGAAAGTGATCTTGTTAAAAACATAAGACTGTGTCACTCCTTTACTTAAAATTGTCCTCTAGTTTTTCATCTCATTTAAAATGAAAGGTAAAAACCTTACCATGGCTCTTTGTGACCCAGCCTGATCATGTCTCCTTTCAATCAGGGTCCCCTACCCACACACATACATCTTTTCTACTAGTCTACCTGTCTTGGTTCTTCAGACATGTTTTGGGTCCATTATGTTTGCTGTCAGCTCATCCTGGAAAATATTTTTGCTGATATAGTCAAGGCACACATCCTGAGTTTTTGGCTCATGTATCTTTTCAGAAGACTTTCACTAGCCAACCTATAAAATGTCAAATCACCCAGATATTCCATGTTTCTCCCTGCTTTATTTTTCTGCATAGCACTCACCACCATGATATATGCTTTATATAAGTAATTGTCTGTCTCACTCAACTTGAATGTTATATCCATGTCAGTAGAGATTTTTATCTGTATTGTTCATTACTATATTCACAGTCCCCAAAATTAATTTTCTAAATGACTATTTTTTTTTTCATTTTAATATTCCTCAGGTGCTACACAATTTATACCTGACCCCAGACTTATGGATCATGGGCAGTCTCATCCGGAAGATGTAGATATGTACAGCACTAGAAGCTGAAATAGACTACATAAAGAGACTGCATAGAGAACTACAAGATGTGTGAAGTTGCAAATAATGATGAAAAAAATCATATAATGGGTAACCGATGTGTAGAGTATAACTTTAATTCAGTTTTTCCTTGACATCTTAAAATGTACAGTTTGACCAATCATATAAATGATTAAAACTCAAAATCTGAATGAAATTAAAACAATATTAAATGACTGAATGAAACAACCCAGAAGTATGAGGATGCATTTGATGACTTGTAAGGGCTTTTATTAGAAAGCAAACCACAGTGAAGGTATGATTACCAATGAGACTAAAATCTGAAAATATGTGCATATATAATGTCAGTTAAATTAGAATGGTGTGTAGAAGGATGTGCTCTTCCTCTCTTTTTCATTTCTGAGACATGGAATAAAATATCCATATTTTATGGCACATTTGTTTGGCTTTTTCTTTTTGTTTTATTAAGGCTAAATCCCTTTAAATATCTGAAAACATCTCTGTTTAAAAGGACCATGTCCTTCATGGGCCCCCTAATGCTACTTAGCAGTTCTTCCACTGGCCCCTATGCAGTTTACTTCTCTGTTCTTGAGAAGTATTAAAAACATTTTATTCTTCTCAAGCCTCTTATACCTATTAAAGTTGACTGCTTTTCCTGTTTCATAGAGCATAAAATATATTAGACATAACCATTCCCAACTACTTCATATCTACCTTGTAGACTTAATCCTTTTCAGCCACGAATCCCCCTTTCCTAAAACTGATGCTATTATTGGTATCCCTAATCTCATTCCTTCCTGTCTTTAACTAGAATGACATGCCATTCTGTTGAATTGTCAGTCTTTGGTTTTTCTTTCCTCTTATTTCTTTTCCTCAACCTCTAAAAATCTTTAGCTCTTCTTTATCCAAAAGCAACAATTACCAAGGCCAAACACCTTTTCTTAACTCTATCTTTTCTCTCAAGCTTTCTTCTGTTGAGCTCCTTTCTGTGATTTCCATACTTCTTTAATGAGTAATTAATGTCCCTTTCTAAATTCCCTACTTTCAATTTTTTTCTATAACTTAAAAGATCCTGGACTCTGTACCAAAATGAATTTTTATACAACTAGACTTTACCACTCAATCCTTGAAACTCACTCCTCCCTTCGCTTCTTGTTATTACCACTTCGCCTTTTGCTCTGTATTATTCTTTTCTTGCTCTGAATTCCTTAAATGTTAAGGCTTCTCAATCTGCATCCCTTCTGAGCTTTTCTCATTCTATATGCCCTCTCATTTTCATTCAACCAATTTCCCTGGCTTCATTCATATGTTTAGCCCTCATATTTCTCCAGTGTTGTAGACCTATAATTTCTAATTATTTATTAGTTTGTAGACCCATATTTCTAATAAGTTTTAGTTATATTCACCTAACATCCCATAGATATCCCAGTGTCAGTATACCTAAAAGCAAATTGTGTCTGTCTCCTTTTGCTTATTTCTTATTTATCAAATTTGTTCTACCTTTGTATTTTCTAATCCTATTATTGCTGCTATTTAGATCTTCATCATTGCTTTCTTGGGTTATCAGAGTAGGTTCCTGGTTTATATGCTCACTATTAATCTGTTCTGCTTGCAAGTTAACAAGCTAGCAGTAGCTTAAACAAATATCTATTTAAAGCCTGGAATTAGGCAATTATAGAATTGGCACAATAGCTCATTAGTAACCATCCTATCTTCCTTCTCACTATTTACCATAATACTAATATATGTTCTATTGTATTCATGACAACCACTTGCTTAATGAACATGACTTGTAACTTATTCCTCTGTATTTTCTGCCTTTGTGAATGTTTCCTATTAGAATGCTGTTCTGTTTCATCTTGCTCCACATTCTAACTCTGTACCCATCCTCCAAATCCAATTCCAGTGTCCTCTTTCTTAATTCTCCAAGGTAGGATTTCAATGTTCTTTTTCTGCATTCCCTTGTACTTGGTATTTATAAATAAAATAGCTCACCACATTTATTATAATTAGTATTTTCTCATGGACAAGGATTCTTGTGTGTGTGGCTGAATTATTCTTCTGTGCCCATGAAATGCCTAATACATAGAACTCTCATGTGCTGCCATGCTGTTTGTTTCTGGTTACAGGATAACAATAATTATAATTTAGTAAAGAGCTTATACTCTACCAGGAAAGAAAGAAACATACAAATAACCATGTTATATAAGATATCTGCCCTAATATGTACAACCAAAGAGCTATAGATGCTCAGAGATGGAATGTAGTTCTGTGATAATATGAAGGAGGTAGTGGTGCTAAAAGCTTAAAGCTTCTCAAATTAAAGATTCAATTCATTTGCTAATTTTTCATAAGTAAGTGCTTCAGGATTTAGGACCAGTATGTGAAATGACTATTTTAATCTGAGATCTGTTTCTATTCAAAAGTACCTATATTTCATCAAATATAAAACACATCATAGACCTTTAAAAAGAAAAAAAAAACTTGCCAGTTGATCATAATGCTATCCCAATTTCAAATATGTTAAAATGTGAAAGAATTAGCATTATAAATTTGGCGAACTATAGTAGGTAATTGATAAACAGGCCAAAGCCAAGTATAAATGCTTGTGAAATTACTTTTCATTTGGATTATCAGCACTGCTTGTATCCATTAGTATATTAGTTTGGATAAGGGAGAGATAATTATATCTGCAAAATCTATTTCAAAGTAAAAGATCTGCTCAAACAAGAATATTATCATTTGTTGTATTTTACAACATTCAGTGTCAAACTGCTGTTCGACTCAGGTGACATTCAGATGTTGGAGCCTATGTTGGAATGAGTTGTTATGAGGCCTCTTTCATTCTTCCTCTGCCATGTCCATGAGTTCTTCTCTGTTAAACCTGAACAAATGCCACCCCTCCTCAGAGGAAAGGTCTAAAGCCCCTCGACTTGTGTAGTACTCAATAGAAGCTTGGTTCCAAATGACAACAAGAAAGTGCATGCAGTTACATTGACTCATGATGGCTATCTGTTTAAAAACAATAAACAAAGATTACTTTTATTTAAAATATAGTCTTAATTAACACAATTGTTTCATTGAAGTTCTATATGAAAGACATTATATGTGCATAATATTTGGAAATAAGAATACAGTCATTATCTTTTGGATTTCTCTATAGCTATAAAAAGAAAAAGAAGTTCCACTTTTCTAAGTATTAAGATCCCTGTCTTTAAAAGCCCAAATTTGATTGCAAAGTCTTTATTCTACAGATAAAGTTACCTAACAGCACACATGTTCTCATATATATATTTCTAAAATGAAAAAGGTTATTTGTTTTATATTGTTGTCATTCACATTGCAGACCTATTTTGTGAATAAAGTTGCCATCTAATCTCCATCTTGATTACAAAAAAAGGTATATAGTATGTTTGTGGATTACACAGAAATCAATTTTAATTAAATATAACTCATGTAACTTATGAGTATTTGATTTGAAAATCCAGTTTAATTTAGATAAAAATGTGAAGCACATTAGGTTTATGTTTAAGTAGTGAAATTAAATTTCCTAATTTATGCCCTGTTGAGTAATATTTGAAGAAGAAAAGGAAAATGTATAGAACATCAGTACAAATTATAATACATACCTGACTTAGCCTCTTTAGCATTTGAGCTCCAATACCTAGGCCTGTTAAATAGATAATGCCAAAGAAAACCATAAGATGAAAAATTCCACTTACCTTGTTATTTGCTTTAGTTTAAAAAGAATAAAATATAAAACCCTGTATCAGGTTGTTATATATTCTTAAGAGTGTATGTTAAAACTCAACTCATAAACACATATGTCCTTTCTTCCTAAATGGAATGTAGTACCAAAGACAATAGAAAATAGTTTGGGTTTATTTTAAAGATCAATGAAGAAGGAAACAAGTCTCTGTCACTATTGTCTTATAATAGGACTCTGCCACTATTGTTTTATAACATGCCATTTTTCTAATCTATGAATACTAAAAACCAACCTAAAATTTAAAGCATTTTTAAAAATAAAAGCATAGCTATGATAGCATGGCTTATTAAAACATTAATACACACTAATAAAATGGTTTTCTAATTTGTGATTGAATCTTAACTGCGCTAGCATAGTGATCAGGCTTGTGAAATAGAAATGAGTTGCATAGCAAAGCCAGCATATTTATACTAAATCCTGTCTCTGTTCCACAAATTAATATATGCCTTTTTAGTTTCTAAATTATTTTTAAGTAACATAATCCTAATTTTACCTCGGTATTCTTGGATGACATAAAAATCCTCTAGGTAAAGTAACTTGCCAATCCAGGGGTCGTACGTGAAGTAGTACATGGCAAATCCAACGGCCATTTTTCCTAAGAAGAGAGAAGAGGGGTCACTAACAGGTTAATGCTTTGAATTTTAGACTCATAGTGGGGTAGGTGGGGAGCATGGGAAGAATAGATGAACTCTAGATAGGGCAGAGGGGAGGGAGGGTAAGGGAGGGAACAGGGGATTAGCAAGGATGGTGGAATGTGATGGACATCATTATCCAAAGTACATGTATAAAGACATGAATTGGTGTGAATATACTTTATATACAACCAAAGATATGAAAAATTGTGCTGCATGCATGTAATTAGAATTGTAATGCATTCTGCTGTCATTTATTTTTTAAAAAAAAATCAATAAAAAGGAAATATCTTTTCCCCAAAATAGAATATTTTGGTGTTTGTTTTAACAATTAAAGTAATAGATGCTCATGGGATAAAATATCAAACAGTATATAAATGTATAATACAGAAAGTTTAATTCACCTACAATAACAATCTTTAAGAGATAAGCACTCTTTTATATAGTTTGCATGTTCTTCCAAAATTTTAAATAGCTATGCAAACATGTACATAGCATATGTTTTCTTTTTTAAAACATAAAATAGGTTTATACATATGTACTTATTAATGGTGTAGTAGTATGTGCTATGTAATTGTACTTTGTTTTCAGAACATAGAAATATGCTTCAGGTAAAATTAGAAAAGGAAGATTTACTTTACCTGATGGTTTTTGATGATTTTTTACTTCAGCAATCAGACAGTAGAAAAGGGGATTCTCCCCAAAGCCATCTCTCAGTAAATCTGAAATATCAATTTACATACAAAGAAAGGTTATAGCTGAGGGGGGAGTAAAAAGCTCCAGGAATTTGACTTTTCATCGGGATGGAAATTATGATGTGAATATTTTGGAGCTCTGGAGATTATTTGAACACTTTCAGCTGCTAAGAGACAGCCTGAATGGTAAACTGCAGTTAATTTAGGGGGAATTCAGCCTTCAGTGTGGTGGCAGCTGCCTGGCCTTCACTACTCCTGTCCCATCCCATGGCAGGCAGCTGTGGGGCGGGCAACCTGTATTTATGGAGCAGATTGCTGTAGGGTGGGTGGCCAGTGTTTTCATTTAAAAAATGTAGATGTTTTATGTTGTTTTGTTAAAAAAAAGAAGCATTTCATTCTATTTTTTTTTAATTTTTAGTTGTTGATGGACATTTATTATATTTTATTTATAAGTGTGAGAATCGAACGCATTGCCTCACACATGCCAGGAAAGTGCCTCACCACTAAGCTACAACCCCAGCCCTGATGTTTTGTGTTCTAACTCTGGGCTGCCACTCTGACCACTTAGGTGAGGACTTAAGGTTGGTTGCCATTGTTCTATCCCCCATGATCTGAAGTGGTTTACAGGAAATTTAAAAGAGTAATACCTGTTTTGTTGGACATTGAAAACAAAACACAAAGGGGAATTTAGAAAGCCATCATGAGTGACTAAGGAAAGATGTGCTTGAACAAAACCTAAGATCATAATAAATTTTCAACTCAGGCTGATCCCTGACAGGGACAGCCTACAGCAATCAAGAAACAAGCAAATCCTACGAATCAAAGTGCTTCACTAAAAATATCAATTAAATACAAAGGGAAATGAGAAATAAGAAATAGCTATATAACTTATGGCATGTAAAAAATTGACAGAAGACAATTTTATCAGTTGTCTTTTCTTAATTTTTGCAGTGTTAGGGATCAAGCCTGGGCCTCACTCATGCTAAGCAAGCACCATACCACTGAGTTATACTCCATGCCCTCAGTAATTACTTAAAATGTAAAAGGATAAAATACTCCAATCAAAACACAAAGATTAGCAAAATGAATAAAATTTTTAAAAGACATGATCCAACTATATGTTAGTTATCTACAAGTAACACATATTAGATTCAAAGATAAAAATAGGTTGAAAATGCAAGTCTCAAACCACGAATAGAATGAGATAGGTTATGTTAGTGGGCACATGAAATGAATAAAGCCATAATAAGTTATGTTAACTTTGATATATTATGTAGACATTTTATTCCCAAGTACTTTCCCATTCTGTCTTTGTCAAATGTGTACAGATAGAATTGTAAACGTATTTTCCTTTCTAGGTTTTCCAGGTTTTAAAATAAACTCACCAGAAATTACATATTAAAGCAAAAAAATAGGTTGAAAATGGAATAATGGAAAAAGATAATTTTGTGTAAATAACCAAAAGAGCTGAGGTGGCTATATTAACATCAGGCAAAATAGAGTTTAAGTCCAAAATTATTTTCAGAGGCCAGGCATGGTGGCACACACCTGTAATCCCAGCAAGTTAGAGGGATGAGGCAGGAAAATCCCAAGTTCATAGCCAGCCCCAGCAACTTAAAAGACCCTGACTCAAAATATTTAAAAGAAAATGAAAAGGGCTGGGGATGTAGCCAGTGGTTGAGCACCCCAGGTTCAGTCCCCAGCACCAAAACCAAAACAAAAAATATCTGTAAGAGGCAAGAATAAAGGGGTCAATTCACCAAGTATACATAGCAATTATAAACATGCAGCAAATACTACAGCTTCAAAATATATGAAGAAAACACTGACAGAACTGAAGGAGGATATATACAGTAATATAAAAGTTGGGGGCTTCAATACCCCATTTTCAATAATGTATAAAATAAGTTGAATAAGGCAATAGATGACATGAAAAACACCATAAACCTATTGAAATTAGCAGACATAAAGAATGCTCTACCTATAAACAGCATCATCATTTTTTTCAAGTGTAGATGGAACTTCTCCAGGGTATGCCATATATTAGAATATAAACCAAGTGTTGATACATTTTTTTTAAAAAAATTGAAATCATACACAGTATCTTTTCCAATTACAGTGTACTGAATCTAGAAAAAATAGAAATTTCCAAATATGTGAAAATTAAACCACTCTTGTAAACAATCAAATCACAAAGGAAATAAGAGGACAAAGAGAAATAAATGAAAATGAAAACAGAACAAATTAGAATGCAGTGAAAGCAGTGCTCACAGGGAAACATCTTTATATGACATTATAAAAACAAATAAGATCTCAATAATCTAATAGTATGCCTCAAGGAACTAGATAAAGAGGAGCAAACACCAAAGCTTGCAGAATAAAGGTAATAAAAATTAGCAGAAATAAATAAAACAGAAACAATGGAGGAAATTGATGAAATAAAAAATTGGTCACTGGAAAATATCAATAAAATTGACAACTAGATTTAAAAAGAAGAAAATGAGGTTACAAATATTAAAATAAGGAATGAAAAAGAGGAAATTTCCACATTAAATTGGAGGTATACCCTTGCTGTATATGTTACCTGTCCACTGGTCACTTAGCAGATGTCTTGGTAGTAAGATCAGTTTCTTTGGTAATGCAGTGCTTATGTTCACATAACCCTTTGTTTTACTAAATAATGGCTACAAAACACAACAGAAATGATGCTGAGAATGTATTGTCACATTGTAATGATTATTCTACCTTATTATTGTTAATCTTTTACTATGCCTAATTTATAAACTAAACTTCATCATACATGTGTAAAAGGGAAATACAGTATATCTAGGATTTTGTATTATCTATTGTTTCCGGCATCATATTGAGGGTCTTGAAACATATTGACTGTGGATAAGGTGGAGACTACACTGAAAACTATAATTTTTAGTGAAAGAAATTAAAGAAGACCTAATTGAAGGAAGCTCATATTTATAGATAGAGTACTTAACATTGTTAGGTCAATATTAGTTAAAGTGATTTATGTATTCAACACAGTCTCTCAAAATTGCAAAATTCTTTTGCGTAGAGGGCCCCAAATAGCCAAAACAACTTTTAAAACTAAAGCACATTGGAAGATTCACCATTCCTGACTTTGAAAATTTCTAAAAAGTTATAGTACTTACAAAAGGACAGATAGGCAAATGTAACAGATTATACAGCCCCCAAATAAACACATAATCTGGTCAATTGATTTCTTTTTATTTTTTTTTAGTTGTAGGCACACACAATCCCATTTGTTTATTTGTTTGTTTATTTATTCTTATGTGGTGCTGAGGATTGAACCCCGTGCCTCACACGTGCTAGGCAAGCACTCTACCACTGAACCACACTGCCAGCACTGGTCAATTGATTTCTGAGAAGATGCCAAGATCATTCATTAAGGGAAGGACTGTCTTCAACAAATGGTGCTGGGGAAGCTGCATATTTACATGCAAAATAGCAAAGTTGAACAGTTACTTCATGCCATGTACAAAATTTCATTTGAAATGTATCAAAACCTCAATGTAAGTGCTAAAACTATAAAAATTTTGGAAAAATTTGCATATATTTTAAACTACAGTTTACTAAATCAAGGAAGATCATCAAGACATTGAATCTAGCAATGATTTCTTAGCTATGATACCAAAAGCACAAGGCAACAACAAAAAAATAGACAATTTGGCCATCATAAAATTAAAAAATTGTGTATGATAGGATAATATCAAAGGAGGTAAAAATCACAAAATGGAAGAAAATATTTGGAAATATTATAAAGAGGAATATTAAGAATTCATGCAACACAATTCAAAAATGGGTAAAAGACATGAATAGACATTTCTCAAAGAAGATATCAAAGGAACAATGAGCACATGCCAAGATGCTTGCTCTCATAAAAGAGCACACACAAACCAAAAGCACAATGAGATATCACTTTGTACCCATTAGAATGATCATTATCCCAAAACAAAACAAAAACCAGAAAAAAATAAATTGTTGGTGAGTATGTGGAGAATTTGAAACCCTGAGTGTTGCTGATGGGAATATAAAATGGTGCAGCTACTGTGGAAAACATTTTGAAGGTCCCTCAAAAAAAAAAAAAAAGAATTACCACATGATCCAGAAATGCTACTTCTAGCTATGTATATTCCCAAATAAATTGGCAGCAGGAGCCCAGATAGTACTTGCAAAAGGACAGAGAGACAAAGAGAACAGACTATGAAGCCCCAAAATAAACACATATCTGGTCAATTGATTGAAACATTGTGCATTAATGTTTCATGGCAACATTATTCACAATAGTCAAAAGGTGGAAACAACCCAAATGATAACAAAATGTGGTTTATACAGACAATGGAATGTTATTCAGTCTTAAAATGGAATGAAATTCTTATACAGACTACAACTTGATGAAAATTGAAAACATTATGCTAAGTGAAATAATCCTGACATATAAAGACAAATGTTATATGCTTCCAGTTGTATGGGAGCACCTAGATGAGGCAAACTAATAGAGACAAAAATAGATTAGAAGCTACAAGAGGTTAGAGGGGAAGGATAACAGCAATAGAAAGTTTTCATGGTTAAAGATTTTCAGTTTGACAAATGCTGGAGATGAATAGCCATAATGGTTGTGCAACATTATGAATTATTTAATATCAGGAATTGTACACCTAGGAATGGTAAAAAGATAATTTGCATATATTTAACTACATTTTACAAAATTTTATAGTAGAGGTAAAAATAGAGAAAATATCAAGTATTTTACCAGCAACTACAAAAATACACAAGGACTAAGATTAAAAAAAAAAAGGACTGAGGATATTATAAAATAACTGCCATTCAAAGGAATACTGAATCCTAAGACTGGAAGATGTAGTATATGAAGTATTTTATTATTGCTCTTTTGTTTAAGATTAACTTTTATAACTAGTTGTGGTGGCACATACCTGTGATCCCAGTGGCTAGGAAGGCTGAGACAGAAGAATAGAAAATTCAAAGCCAGCTTCAGCGATTTAATGAAGCCCCAAACAACTAATGAGACACTGTCTCAAAAAGGGGGGGAGGGTTGGGGATATGGGTTACTTGTTAAGCACCCCTAGATTCAATTCCTAGTACTCCCCCACAAAATTGATGAACTGTTATACATTACCCTGACCAAGTAGTATTTTCCCAAACCACAATGAAATAGTGTTATATCTAAACATAGTAATACTGTTTTAGTTTGACCACTGCTTTCATAAGTGTCCATTACTTTCAACTTTGTGTTTCTTAGTGTTTCCTTTAAACCAACAAAATTACTATTTAGTTAACATTCTAATGATGTTTATTAGCAAGTGTAAAAACAGAAGAATTTTCACATGAGATGACATCCATGATCTATGCAGCTCAGGGTTCTATTTTTCACCAAATCTCCTAAGGTTGGTTAGTTAAGGCATGGCACAAAAGCTCCCACAAGCCATTCTAACATCCTTCTGAATTCAAATATCCTTTTGAATCTGTCACACAGTATTACGGTGAAACCTATTATCTCCTTGGTATAATGTTCTCAATTTATTACATGTATTCTCAAGTATTTATCTTCAGGGAGTTATCCTTCATTATGCTCTTTTATGGTTTAGTAAATAACACTTTAGTCTTTTCCATTTGTAATTTATATACTTTAATCATCTTTTAATCTTCCTGTTTATTATCTTAAAGTTATAATTCATAATAAATCACTAACTTATCCCATTAGTATTGCGTGCTATCAAATGTGTTAAATCCTTTGAAAATATTTTAAATCATTTTGCTTTTGTCCATTTCATTGCATCAAGCTCCTTCCAACATACTGAGTTTTAAATTATATTCTTTTTTTGACCAATATTTCTTCTTGTTCTGTGTTTTGAAAACCAGTTGAAGTCTATTGCACCTGTACAGGTGTTAGTGCTGTTAAATATCAGTCTTATGCTAAAAATGGTGCATTGGTAAAACTATTAAATTTATGTCATGTGCATGGATAGTTTACTAATGGCATCATTTTATGTACCAATGACAGCAACTTCCATAGTCCTGTGTGCATTCATTCATGTTTACTTTTCTTGCTCTAAAAATACCACAAAACATCTTACCCATTGCTGTTAACTTCACTGCATCTAACATATTTTCACAGGCAGCCAATTCCTGTCAAAGTAGAGAAAACCTTCAGTTTATGATTCAGTAATGAATTCTCAATGTGATAGTCATCATGGAGTTTGTATTGAACATTTATGGACACGATGTCCTGGGAAGTTTTAAAAGTGATTCAAACTTAAATCCAGTTGTCTAAAAACTAAAAATCTAAAACATCAATGCAACATAATAATAAAGACATAGATAGAATAGATAGATGATAGATTGATATAGATATAATAGAGTCAATGCCTCACACATAAAGGTCACAATTTTGTGACACAAAGGTCACAAAATTAGCTTGTAGACTTTACAGAAAAGTTGATCATGTGTTTGCCTATGAGGTGTTTTTGCCAGATTAACTTTAGACTTTTTTTTTTTTTTTTGGTACGATGGACTGAATCTAGGGGTGCTTAACCACTAAGCCACATCCTTAGTCCTTTATATTTATTTTTTATCTTGAACAGGGTCTCATTGATTTCCTTAATGCCTTGTTAATTTGCTGAGGGTAGCCAAAAACTTACAATTCTCCTGCCTCAGCCTCCTGGGATTATAGCCATGTGCTACATGCCCAGCAACTTTAGATGTTTTAATGTGGCTATTTGCTATTATCATTTTTGCATATTCAAATTCTTTTCTTCATGATTTGTATCTCATGCTTGGGAAGTTATAAAAATAGATACTCTTGTTTTCTTTATTATTATTATTATTATTTATTAATTATATCATTATTATTATTTATTATTCATTATATAGAATGATGGGTTTCATTCAGGTATATTGATACATGTATACAACATTATTTAGTAAATTTCACTTCATAGTAATTCCCCTTCCTTCCTCTCTCCGCCTGATCCTCTTTCTCTATGCTAAAGGTGTTCCTTCCACTTTCATGATGTCCCTTTATTTTCTTTTGTTTTTCCCACACACACTCCGTGTGTGTGTGTGTGTGTGTGTGTGTGTGTGTGAGTTTGTGTGTATCTCACATTTTTTATTCATTTTTCTGTTGATGGACACCAAGTCTGTTTCCATAACTTGACTATTGTGAATTATGCTATATTAACATGGTTATGCATGTTTCTATAGAGTATGCTGACTTCCTTTTGGAAAAACACAAAGGAATACTATAGCTCAAGAAACTAAAATCTACCATGTGGATATTTTTAGGCTGAATAAATGAGGTAGAATATCACCTTTATCTTTTTCCCCCACTTGTCCTAATGCCATTCATTGAATAACCATCTTTTATTCACTTACTTGAAATCTCCCTTTTATCATATACCATATTATCATATATAATAAAGAGTACTTCTCTATTAGGTTCCACTGATCCAACTATGCACCAATGATCATAGTATTTTAATTACTTACAGCTTTATAATATCTGGTAGGGATCATATACCCTCATTACTCTTCACTTTGGGGTTTCTTTTCATGTGTAAACTTGAGGATGTTGACTGAATTGCGTGGAATTTATAATGGAAAAGGGCTTTAAAATATGTAAGTAGAATGTTTATATACTTACATACTTAAGTAGGATAGCAAAGGTGTTATGGCTTAGATATTAGGTATTCTCGAAAAGTTCATATGTGAAACAATGCAAAAAAGTTCAGAGGTGAAATGATTGAGCTATGACAACCTTAACCTAATCAGTGCATTAGTCCACTTGACTGGATTAACTGGAGAGCTGGGGGTGCAGCTCAGTTTGTAGAGTGCTTGCCTTGAATGTACAAGAACCTAGGTTCAATCCCCAGTACCACAAAAAAAAAAAAATTAAAAAAAGAATGGATTTACTGGGTAACTATATGCAGGTAGGGTGTGTGGCTGACGGAGGTGGGTCTCTGAGGGCATGACTTTTAGGTATATATTTTTCCCAGGAGAACATTCTCCTTCTCTCTTTGCTTCCTGGTGTGTTATCCTGAGATGGCTTTCCTCGGTGTAATCCTTCCTTCAGCCAGATGTTTTTGCACACCTGTGGCCTACAGTAATAGAGTTGGCCATTTATGGACTTAGACCTATGAAACCATGAGTTCTAAATAAACTTTTCCTCCTCTAAAATTGTTCTTGTCAGGTCTTATGGTCACAGCTGTGAAAAAAGCTGACTGAAACAAGAGGCCAGATTATGTAGAGCCTTAGTAAGAAGTTTGAATTTTTGTACTCAATAGAAGCAGAAGCCAAATTGGGTTTTGAACATTTTGGCTTCTATCTGGAGAATGGACTTGGCAGAGAGTTCAATGATTATTTGCATCCATCCCTCCCATATTACCCTTTAAATTCCTTTAGGGCAGAGACAGTAATTCAATAATCTCTATATCTTTTAAAGCACTTAGTACATGATCTTCAATATTTATATTATAAACAAAATGAAATATTAATACTACTCAGAAGTCATCTATGTATCACCAATGGACCAAAACCACACTTTGAAAACCACTAAAATAAAAGATTCTAGATGGAAAGTCTGGTAAGCAAGAAGTTATGTCTGTTGATGACATGACTAGATCCCTAGATAATGTTGTGATGTGGTTAAGATTAAAATGGTTGCATACAGAAGATATTTTGAGGAATTTTTGTGGCAGTACAATAAATAAAACCTACAATACATTCAGCAAAGAAATTACTATGATGGCAAACTCTAAACTCCTTTGCAAGAAGAGAATGTTTTGCATATTTAACAATGAGCAGGAGTTAAGGGAAAAAAAACATATATAAAGAACATAAAGCTCAAAAGTATTTACTATACATATTTCTGTGATGCATAAAAAATATTTAGTTTTTCTATTTTTCTACAGTGAACTACACATTAAATAACTCCCAATAAACTTCTCGTGTATTTTCAGAATATGAGGCAAATTAAAATATAAATATAGTAAGGAACTTCACAGATACAGGTTCATTTCAGTGGGGAGTCTAGCGGTGTGTTTTCATCCAGCAATGGCAATGAAAAATTGTTGGGAAACTAAGAAATGCATTTTGTCCAAGTAGAGAGCTTCACTGTCATTCAATAATAAATTTATTAATTGCCAAACAGATGTCAGATTCAGTAGCCACAAACTATTTTCTACTATGTGGAAAAATGTGGATCCTACCTGGAATAACTAACCTGTTGGGCATAGTATTTTGATTCCATGAAGACTAATGCCATTTAAGAGAAATGATGTCAAAACTTATGAGGATTAAAATATATAATGAAAACCTTGGAAAATTACATAAATAAGTTCTTACTAACCTATGACAGGGCCTAACATCACTTCAACAAATGGATTTCACTACAAAACTGTGGATATTTATTTTGGTCATTAGGAAATATGGTAGACACACAAAAGTCATCTATAAAAAATGGAATTATATTTGTAGATAAATTGATGGAATTAGAGACTCATTATGTTAAGCAAAATAGGCCAGACACAAAAAGACAAGTGTCACATTTCTTCTCAACTTCTCATGTGTAGAAACTACAAAAAAGGACCTGAAAGTAGTTAGGTAGTAGGGAAAGGAAAGAGGACAAGGAATGAGGGGAGAAAAGGAAGCACAAGAAAGAGTAGTGTGTAATAGAAGGGGTGGATACAATCAAAGCAAAATATGCATGCATGAAAATGCCACAGTCAAACCCATTAATTTGTACAATTTTGTGAATAATAAGTGAAAAGAAATATAAACATTACTCTCTAATCAGAGGGAATATAAACGTGGCTACTGCTTTTTATATATCTTTATATAGAATTGTTTTGGTTGTTCATCACATAAACTATTGCCTTCAGTGCTGCAGAACTTCAGCACAAAACTATGGCTATTAGATTGCTCCCTTTACTACACTGGAATAATTTAAAGGAAAGCCATTTAAATAAACGTTTACATAAGAAATTTTCAAATCAACTCCTTGATTCTGGGAGTTGTGTGTTGATGGACTTCTGGTATCAACTGTCTCAAATTGTATGGAAAATCTGTTGGGTGAGAATATTGTTTTTTTAGGAACTCAATCATCAAATTCTACAATCAGGTATAATCTTAGAAGAAACAAAATTACCTACACCAAAAGCTTAGTCATTAATATCTGAAATCCTGTCATTTATTTCTTTATGCATTTTCTCTTCTCTGAAATTTAATGTTAAAATTTCCCCCAGGAGAGGCAACATATTCAGTCTCTAAATTAACAATGACTCTGAGCCCCTTACTATATGACACCGTAATTTACATGTAATTATATTCTTATTGAATCATTGCAACAATCTTTTTGATAGAAAATTATTATATAATATTGACTTTATATGTGGAAAAATTAAGATTAGAGAGATTTAGTGACTTCCAGAATGTTGTACATGTATCATAATTAGCCATGCCAGGACTCAAACCCCGACTATGCCTTCCTTGCTCTCTTGCAGCCCTACACTAATGCAATGAAGATCCAAGGAATTAGGAGAGACAGGCTTACTTTAATCAGCCGCAGAATTTCTGGGCAGTCTCGAGCCTCTGCAGGTCTTATTCGGAAAGAATTCATGCTTGATTTCCTTGTGGGTGATTTAGCCTTTTCGAATTTGCTCATACCTGACTGGATCCTGCCTGATTGATTCCTGACTAATTGGACTGGCCCTGGTTGACTGGAAATTTGTTGGCTCCTGCCTGGTTGGCTTATGCCTGAAAAGCTCATGCCTGGTTGGCTCATATCTGGTTGGCTTATTCCTGATTGGCTGGTGCCTGGTTGGCTTTTGTATGGTTGCCATGTGCCTGTTTGGTTCATGACTGGTTGGCTTGG
Organism: Marmota flaviventris; assembly: GCF_047511675.1. Taxonomy (NCBI): domain Eukaryota; kingdom Metazoa; phylum Chordata; class Mammalia; order Rodentia; family Sciuridae; genus Marmota; species Marmota flaviventris. Next base: position 70,019,665 of record NC_092518.1, read on the forward strand.
GAATTGTTGGCTTATATCTGGTTGCCACGTGCTTCGTTGGTCCTGGAATAGTTGCCTGGTGTCTGCTTGCTTCATGCCTGGTTGCCACATGCCTGGTTGATTTTTGTCCAGTAGATTCATACCTGGTTGGTTCATGCCTGGTTGCCACACGCCTGCTTGTTTCAGGCCTGGTTGGATTGTGTCCAGTAGATTCATTCCTGGTTGATTTGGGCCTGTTTGCCTCCTACCTGGTTGACTCAAGCTTGGATGAAAGATGGCTGGTTGTTTCATGCCTGATTGGTTTATGTCCAATAGATTCATGCCTGGTTGGCTTGGGTCTGGTTCTCTCACACCTGGTTGGCTTATGCTTCGTTGCAACAGGCTTAGTGGTCTTAGGGCTGGGTCTCTCATACCTTGTTGGCTCATGCTTGATTGCAACATGCCTGGTTGGTTTGTGTCCAGTAGATTCATGCCTGGTTGACTTGGGCCTGGTTCTCTCACACCTGGTTGGCTTATGTTTCTTTGCAATATGCCTAGTTGTCTTGGGACTGGTTCTCTCATACCTGGTTGACTCATGCTTGATTGTAACATGGCTGGTTGTCTCATGCCTGATTGGTTTGTGTCCAGTAGATTCATACCTGGTTGGCTTGGGCCTGGTTCTCTCATACCTGGTTGACTCATGCTTCGTTGCATCATGCCTGGTTGGTTTGTGTCAAATAGATTCATGCCTGGTTGGCTTGGGCCTGGTTCTCTAATACATGGTTGGCATGTGCTTGGTTGCCACATTCCTGGTTGTTTCATGCTTGGTTGGTTTATATCCAGTAGATTCATGCCTAGTTGTCTTGGGCCTGGTTGCCTCATACATGTTGGGCTCATGCTTGGTTGCCACATGTCTGGTTGATTTGTGTTTAGTAAATTCATGTGTGATAACTTCACGCCTGGTTGGCTGAAACTTGATTTTTTCCCGCCTGGTTGGTTCACATCATGTAGGCTTGTTTTTGGTTGGTTCCCAACTAATTGGTTCATGTTAAGTAAGCTTGTGCCTAGCTGGCTTATTCCTGTTTGGTTCATGTTTGATAAGCTTGATTGTTTCATACCTGATTGATTCGTGCACAGTTGATTGTTGCCTGGTTGGCTGAAGATGAGTTGGCCAAAGGCTGGTTGATGTTTGACTGTTTGGCAGATGACTAGCTGGCAATAATTATCCTGATGGAACAGGATCTCTTAAGCACAGTGCTACAGTGAGAGGCTGTGAGCTTCTTCTAGTTTTTCTTCACTTGCCTTATGCTTCAAGATACGCCTCTTAGAAATTAGAGAGAGTTACCTAAGGAAGGTTATTGATGCCTCAGATTTATTGGAGATGTATTCACCAGTGATCACAGCTACAAGCTTGGCTGGGTTTAAGCTTGGCATTTGGCATTTCCCTACCAGCCAGCTGGAAGGGGAAGAAGAAAATGAACCTAGGGAATGTTACCACCTTACCAACCTATATAGTTACTTTATCAAAATGATGTCATAATGATGACATCACAATGCCCATATCTACACACCTACAGTGGCCCCACCCACTTATGGTGGGGGCAGGGTGGGAAGAAGGGTGAATCCCACTTGAGTACTACTTTATTTTCTCCTCTAAAATTTTGAGAGGGTGATGGCAGAGGTGAGGACTTTTAGAGTATGTTCCCAGCTATCTCTTCAAGAAGTCTGCTATTCTGAACAACCAATTTAAAGACACTTGTTCCCACCCACCTCACTTTCCCTATGTGTCCAAGTCCTTATAGAATATCCTATTTCTGTTATGATTTTCACATATAGTAGAAACTAGAATGCTTAAAGGAGTTGTCCCAATGAGATGCTCAAGACCTGAATGCAAAAAAAAAAAAATATTTCTTTCAAAATAACATAGCTACAGCTACTATTTATTATTTTATGACCTGGACTCAGTGTGCACCACTTGCATATTCTAATTTAATCTTATAACAATGCTATTAATCCCCACTCTGAGGAAACTGTCTCAAGAGACTTAGCAGACTTTCGAAGGCCTCATGATAGTAGTCAGGATAAATTTAGATTCAAGTCTATTTGACTCCCTGTCCAGGATTTTTGCCAGATACACCATCCTTCCTCTTACACTGTACTCATTCTCCTCCCCATATCTCTGACATCACATATAGTGTCATTTTACCTCTCATCCTCCTCAGGCCCAGTATTCCTTCCATCATTTTATCTGCTGACTTATTTCTTAATAATGTATTTTATGAAACTAGTCTTAATACTGTTTTAGTTGACTTTTTATTCATACATACCATGGGACTCAGTTGAGCCTATCCTAAGTCTCACACTGTGCTAAGTTATTTATATATGCATTCTTTCAGTTACTCATGACAGTAACTGTGTGATATATACATATTTCCTTCCATTTTATTAAACAAACCAGAACTTTAAAATATTTATGGATTTTTGCAAGTATAGTAAATGTCAGAATGGGAGTAGGATCCAATGCCATCCTATAGATGGAAGATTTAAATTAAAACCAGAAAGCCCAATCACCATTAGGCCCATGCTGTCTATAAATTGTACCTAGAAAGTCCATCTTCTTAACATGACAGGTAAACCAAATCATATCACAGAACTATTCCAAGCCTAATACAAATTAGATGTAGGTATGTTAGTGACTTTGTTCCACATATTTGTAATAAAAAATGAGATCTAAATTTAATTGTGCTTCCTGTGGTGTCAGACAAAATTCTAAGGAACACTTTACTTGTATTTACTCACTTAATCCTACCAACAATCTAACAGGTAGGCAATATTATTATCTCCATTTTGCATGTAAAGAAACTAAGATTCAGAGATATTAAGTAGCTTGACAAAGATATCAAAACTTAAAATCCAGAAAAAATAAGGAAAACACAGTTTTTTTTTGTTTTGTTTTTTACTGAAATGCCAGGAAAGAGACAAAGTGATTTTGCTGTTTGCTTTACAAAATCAAACAATTTGCAGAATTTATTATGGGGATGGATGATGTTGGCTTTTGCTGTATTAGAGGAAGAGGCAATTTTATTTGTTAAATTTCCAGTTGATGCTTTTAAAAAATATAATTAGAAATGTAGTTTAGCAATCTAAGACTGATTAAGGAGTTTCTTTTGCATTTGACTCTTGAAATTTTACATCAGTTTAAGACCACTTACATATTTGTTTTTTGAATTTGGGGTTTTTTCCCTCTTTAAAGAATATTGGGTTTGAATATTGTGAAACTGAACACAATTTAAGGGAACATGTCTAAAAATATATATTATTGCTTAAAGTTTCTTATTAGTGCAACTTATACTATCTTGGAAACTTAGAATAAGACTGCATTCATCAGCATTCAAAAATCCACTGTTATGATAAGCATATGCTAATAAATAATAAACTTCAGTAATCAATCTTTGCCACAAAGTGGCAGTGTTAACCAGTTTAAGAACTAAATCCCTAAATGATAAATAGTGTAAGCTTATGTTTCATGGAAGTATATATATTACTAATATTAGAGGTTTCCTTCACTTACAAATAGTAAGAGCAAATTTCTAAAAAATAAGATTTTAAACTTAACATGTTATTTTATTAAAGATCTAGTCTAGGTAGTGAGTTTTATATGCTAACACATGACAAATTCTATTTCTAAAAGTTCAAAATGTATATAAAAATGTATATATTTGTACTTTACTAAAATAGTTTGAATTAATATAACATATAAAACCACAAACATATATCTAAAAATATTGATATTTTTATGCATTTAAACTCTAATAATTACCATCTATATAATCCGCTTTTCTGAAGATGTTATGTAAAATACAGTGGAGTATTCTAAAATCTGACTCCAGCTTGGCTGCATCTAAACAAGTACTTACAATTGAAAAGGCATATGTATAGTTTTTATCTATGACAAGCAGAGTTTGAATTCGTGGAACTCTCCCTCTAACTCAGAGACAATATTTTTCTCCTCTCCTTTTGAAGTTCATGTGCTTTTATCCCACTCCTGTTAAATGCAAACAGGAGAGGAGAAAGGGGAAAGGGTAAGGTTGAGTTTGGAGGGGGACTTAAAGCAAGAAGCCAGATTGGAGCAGAACTGAAAAATGAGATATTTTCTGAAATGAAAACTTAAGGTACTTTGAAGACATTAATCAATCAGCATTGCTTGTTTTTAAAGTAATATTTGTTATATCTTATTTTATTAAGAAATGTGTGCTTATTGTAGAAAATTTGGAAAGTATTTTTGATAAGCAGTTACCTCTGTACTTTGCTCTAATTAGAAAGGAGCATACCTAATATTTGATTTTTTTTTTCATTTCCAGATATCATTATCAAATTTCCAAAGAAAGGAAAATCCGTGTCTTTGCTTTTGCTGTATTTTTGCTTAGCTAAAGGTGCACATCCAGGATAGATGTTTTTGTTCAGAAAAGTTTCCCCAACGGTAACAATTTCTGAGAGGCAAGATGGGTCCAGAGCAGAGGCTGAGATCCAGGGTGAGAATGAAATTGCTTTGCATATTAAAAAAAAGAAGTTGGATTTTTTTTTCAGACAACAGTCTGCAGAAAGAGTCTAAATAGCTCAGAAATTAGGAAAAGAGGGGTTAAATGGAAGGGATGAGTCCTTGCCTTGAGGACATAACCCAACAAAACTGTGGTAGGCAAGGTGAAATCTGGGCACAAAAGAGCCAGTGAAAGTTTATCTGTCAGATGTATTCAGTTTTAATTTTTTTTTTTCCTATTTGGACATCTATGGAAATATGCTTACCTTATCACCAATACTTTAATTGAAGTCACTTACCACACACTAACTTTATATTCAGGGTTGTATTTGGGCTGAGATACTGGAAAAGGAAAATAACTGCAGAAGTTGACCTCAGGGATTGGGAAAATTGACTATAAGTTGGGCTGGTTTGTGAACAGGTATATAAGAAAGTAGTTACCCTGGAAAAGAAGGACTGTGTAATGTGTACAGATAGTCTGGATACCTAGAGTTCAAGCTCAAGAGATTTGATCATTATGGGACTCCAGAAGACTGGGCAACATTTGAGTTATGTAAAAAATGCATAAAATAGAAATTAAAATGCTTAGAATCCTAACTGGATTTATATTTCAATGACTATTCCTATGAATTTGTTTGAATAAATAAGAATTTTTTTGAGAGAGGGAGAGAGAGAGAGAGAATTTTAATATTTATTTTTTAGTTTTCAGCAGACACAGCATCTTTGTTTGTATGTGGTGCTGATCATCGAACCCAGGCCGCACGCATGCCAGGCAAGAGCGCTACTGCTTCAGCCACATCCCCAGCCCCAAGAATTTTTAAATAAAATCGACATCATAGTAACTATGTTTTTGCTTAATAACATTCTTTTTATAGAAATATGTTAAGGATTTTATTAGTGCTTTATAGCTATACATAATACTGTGGTTCATTTAAAAAAAATTATTTGTTCTTTTTAGATATACATGACAGTAGAGTGTATTTTTTAAATTTTTAGTTGTAGCTGAACACAATACCTTTATTTTGTTCATTATTTTTTATGTGATGCTGAAGATCAAACCAAGTGCCTCATATGTGTGAAGCAAGTGCTCTGCCACTAAACCACAACCCCAGCCCAGTAGAGTATATTTTGACATATCATACATTCATGGAGTATAACTTATTCTAATAAGAATCCCATTCTTGTGTTTGTACATGATGTGGAGTTTCACTGGTGGTGTATTCATATAAGACCATAGATAAGTTATGTCTGATTCATTCTACTGTCTTTCCAATTCCCACCCCCTCCCTTCCCTTAATTCCCCTTTGTCTAATCCAGTGAACTTCTGTCCCCCCTCCTTATTATAAGTGAGAATCCAAATATCAGAGAGAACATTAAGCCTTTGGGTTTTTGAGTTTGGCTTGTTTCACTTCCCATGATAGTCTCCAGATCCGACCATTTACTGGCAAGTGCCATAATTTTATTTTTCTTTATGGTTGAGTAATATTCCATTGTGTAAAATATACCACATTTTCTTTATCCCTTCATCTGTTGAAGGGCACCTAGGTTGGTTCCATAGCTTAACTATTGTGAATTGAGCTGCTATAAATTGATGTGGCTGCATCACAGTAGTACACTGATTTCAAGTCCTTTGGGTATAAACCAAGGAGTGGGGTAACTGGGTCAAATGTGGTTCCATTCCACATATTTTTTTTTGAGAGAGAGAGAGAGAGAATTTTTTAATATTTATTTATTTATTTATTTATTTTAGTTTTCGGTAGACACAACAGCTTTATTTTTTTTTATGTGGTTCTGAGGATCGAACCCAGCATCCCACACATGCCAGGCAAGCACACTACCGCTTGAGCCACATCCCCAGCCCCCATTCCACATTTTTTTTAAGGAATCTCCATACTGATCTAAGGATATATACATGGAATATAATTTGCTCCATTTTGGTTCCCATTATTTTCTCTTTTCCTTCTCTCATACTACCATCGATTTCCCTTCCTCTACTATCCTTCCATTTGTTTGTTGTTTTATTAATTGGTGCTTTATAGATAAACATAAAGATGTCATTCACTGTGATATATTCATATCAGTACATAGCATAATTTAGACAATTTCATTTGCAGTTACTCCCTTTTCCCATCCTTCCTCTCTCCCCATCTATCCCCTTCCTTGAATTCACTGACTTCCCTTTATTTTCATAGGATCAACCCCATTTTCCCTCTTATTTGGCTCTAACTTTTTTGATAGTATGGCCATTTTGACAATATTTATCATGGCAACCCAAAAACATGGGAGGTCATTACATCTTCTAATGTCTTTGGTTTTTTTTTTTTTTTTTTGGTGTTCCATAGTTTTCATAATAGGGGGGGGGATGTGTTTCCCAGCTTGTTAGATTTATTCCCAAATGTTTTATTTTTTAGAGCACCGTGAAGAGGATTTTCTCTCTGATTTCTGTCTGAGCAGGTTCAATATTGGAGTATAGGAAAGCCATTGCTTTTCATATGTTGATTTTAGCAGAATTGTTTATCAGCTCTAAAATTGTGATAGAATTTTTTGGATATTCAAGATATAGGACCATGTCATTAATAAACAGAAATAATTTGACTTCTTCCCTTCTCATCTGTATCCCTTTATTTTCCTTCTCTTACCTAATTGCTCTGGCTAGAGATTCAAGAACCATATATTTTTAAATTTTTTATTTATTTATTTTTGCATTACAATTCTTAATACACCATTATACCATAATTTATCATATCTCTGATTATATATAAGGTATGTTGACATCAAATTCACATCTTCATACATGTATTTTGTATAATGATGAGGGTCTCCTATATTTAATAGGAGTGGAAAGATCGGGCATTCTTGTTCCTGATTTTAGAGGAAATGCTTTCAGTTTTTCTCATTCAGTATGATGTTGACTTGGGGTTTCTCATAATCTTTACATGTTGGGGTAAATTTCTTCTATACCTAGTTTCTCCAGCATTTTGTTGTTGTTATTATTGGGGGTTGAACTCAGGGGTGCTTTAGCTCTGATCTGCATCCTTGTCACTTTTTATTTTGAGACAGGATTTTGTAACTTGTCTAGGGCCTCATGAAGTTGCCAAAGCAGGCCTCAAATTTGCAATCCTTCTGCCTCAGACTCTTGACTCATTTAGATTAGAGGTTTGCACCACCACACCCAGCTAGCTCTCCAGCATTTATAATATGAATGAATGCTGGATTTTATCAAAGGGCTTTTCTGAATCTACTGAGATGATTGTGTGATTCTCCTCCATTGTATTTATGTGGTATTGATTTGCATATGTTGAAGCAACTTTGCATCCCTGGGATTAAACCCACTTAACCATGGAACTATGTTCCTAATACTTTTTTTTTTTTTTTGGTACCAAGGAGTGGACTCAGGGGCACTCACCCACTGACCCACATCCCCAGCCCTATTTTGTATTTTATTTTGACACAGGGTCTCATCTGAGTTGCTTAGTGCCTTGCTTTTACTGAGGCTGGCTTTGAACTCATGATCCTCCTGTCTCAACCTCCCAAGCTGCTGCTGGGACTACAGGAGTGTGCCACCGCACTGGGCCATACTGAGTTTTTGAATGCCACTTCAGATATTTTATTAAGGATTTTTCCATCTAGGTTCATTAGGGATTTTGGCCCAGTGTTTTCTTTCCTTGATGTATCTTTGTCTGGTTTTAGCATCAGGGTGATTCTGGCTCCAAAGAATGAATTTTTAAGTGTTGCTGAGAAACTGATGTGACTCCATTTTTGAGAAACCAGCCTCTACCTTAGAGCAAAGCCTGTCCAAGTAAGGGGCCTAGGCAGATAGCCACCCTGCTGAGTTGTTTGTCTGTAAATAACAGGAGAGAGGCAACCCCCCTTAACCACCAATCAGCATGAGACAGGGAAAATACCTGGGATGTCATATGACCCCCCAGTAGTTTATGGTGGTTGATAACATATTAGGAAACCATGTAGCTTAGCACATACACCCCCTCACAGATTAAACCAATCAGTTCAAAGGAATCCCCCTCTTGTACTAACCAATCACCCTTATCTAACTTGTTCCCACCAGTGAATGTGCTAATCAATTTTAAGAGTTGTTTGTTTTTCCCATAGTATGAAATGATTTGCTGTGTGAATGTTGTGACACATAGAGTATCCCCCAAAACCTATAAAATCTTACTGAACAAAGGACCGGGGGACTCACTCCTTGGGACCCCTGCATTGGAAATGGGTTGTGAGTCCAGGCTCCAGCTTGCAATAAAGACTCTTGTGTGATTGCATCAGATTCAGCTCCTGGAGGTCTATTGGATTCCCAGGAATCTGGCATTACATTGCCTATTTCATGCAATAACTGGAAGAGGATTGGCATTACTTTAGTTCTTTAAAAGTCTGGTGGAACTCAGCTGAGCAACTCTCTGGTTTGGGGCTTTTCTTTGTTGTAAACGTTTTTATTATCATTTCAATCTCATTGCTTGATATTAATCTATTTAGGTTTTCTCTATCCTCATGTTTCAATTTGGATAGCTCATATGTTTTTAGAAATTTGTCAATATCTTCTACAGTTTCCAGTTTATTGGAGTTTAAATTTTTAAAAGATTTCCCAATGATTCTCTGGATTTCAAAATTTATCCATGGTGATATCTCCTTCTTTATCTCAATTTTTGTTGAGCTTGGTCTTCTCTTTCTTTTGATTAGTTTGGCTAAGGATTCATCAATTGTGTTTATCTTTTCAAAGAACCAACTCTTTGTTGCATCCATCCTTTATATTGATTTTTTTTATTCTCAATTTCATTAACTATATAGCTCTGATATTAATTATTTCTTGTATTCTACTTATTTTAGAATTATTTGTTCTTGCTTTTCTAAGGCCTTGGATTATAACATTAGATTATTTATTGAGAAATTTTTGGTTTTTTTTTAAATGTAGCCACTCAGTGCCCTAAACTTTCGTCATAGAACTGCCTTCATACTGTCTCAGTGATTATGTATATTGTATTCTCATTTGTTTCTAAGATTTTTTTATTTCTTCCTATGACTACAAATTTTTCTGTGACTCATTCATCATTCAAAAGTGTATTATTTAATCTCCAAGTGTTAAAATGTTTTCTGTTTATCTTGCCAGTGATTTCTAATTTCATTAAGATCTGATCAGATTCAAGAAATTATCTATATTTTTGGTATTCACTAAGACTTACTTTGTATCCTAAAATATGGTGTATTTTAGAAAATTTTCCATGTGCAGCTGAAAGACTGAATTCAGTTGCTGATATATGAAATATTCACTAGATGCCTGGATCTAATATTCATTTTTCCTTTCTTCTATGTGAAATATTTTATTGAGTATGTTTGTAGTGCTAGCTTAGTGGTGTTGAATTCTTTTAGTTTCTGTTTATCATAGAAGGTTTATATTTCTTCTTTAAGGATAGTTTTTCTGGATATAGCAATCTTGGTTGGCACCTGTTTGTTTCAGGGTGTGATATGCATTATTTCAAGTGCTCCTGAATTTTAGAGTATAGGCTGAGAAATCATTTGAAATATTAATTATTTTACATCTAAATGTAGCCAACCATTTTTATTTTGCAGCTTTTAAAATTCTATTCTTGTTCTGTATATTAGGCATTTTAAATAAAATGTGTCTTGGAGAGGATCTGTTATGATCTTATCTATTCATGATTCTTAATGCCTCTTTTGTTTGGATATCCATCATATTCCTAAGGTTTGGAAAACTTTCTGACATTATTTCATTGAAAAGGTTGTACATTCCTTTATTTTGTATATCCATGTTTTCATCTATGCCAATGATATTTAGATTTGATCTGTTAAAATTGTAACAGATTTCTTGACTATTCTGATCATGATCTCTTTAACATCTTTATTTTCAAGATCATATACTTTGTCTTTGAGGCTGAGAATTTGTATTCTTTATGTTCTAATCTATTTTAATGCTTTCAACTGAATTTTTGATTTGATTTGCTGAGTCATGCCTTTCTAGGATTTCTGTTTGGTTATTTTTCGGAATCTTTCTTTATTGAAATGGTCTTTCCCTTCCTGTATTTTCACTCTTATTTCATTTTTTACATCTGTTTTATTTCACTGAACATTTTAAATTTGAACTTTCTAAATTATTTTTCCAACATTTCTTCCACAGTGATGTCAATGGGATAAGTTATTGAGGTGTTGAGGGCTCCTTGGGGTGGCTTACTCCCTTCTTTTTTGAAATATTAATTTGTATATCTGCCCATCTGCTGTGATGATTATATCTTCTATCTTTATGCAAGGGACTATTTAGTCTTAAGCGCCCCAGGCTGGGGAAATATCTAAGTATTGTTACTCCCTCCCAATGTTTACCCTCTGTTAGGCCCAGTATCCATCACCATTTTGAGAAACTAAAACCTATTAACTACAATTACTTCAGGTCAAAGCCATAGACTAATAAACCTTAGGGGAAAATACTTATTGAAAATATTTTACATAAATCCTCTAAACCAGGTACAAAAGTATAGTAATATTTATGAATAGGTTGAGAAAGAATTTATGAAATATAGTAGAGTTGCTGTTACAATATATAAGGGTTCAAAAGGAGAGAATATAAAAATTGGCAAAGAAAAACTAGAAAAGAAAGCATAGAAAAAAAATGAAATACAATGAAGAAAAGGGGGAGGGGATGAGACAGGAGCAGGTAATGGAAGAGGAAAAACAGACTAAGATGAGCAAATGTAAACCTGAACTAGGAAATCAAAGGTGGAAAGAATGATACCAGTTATTTCTTTAAAACATTAGAAGAAATATAATTGATTGGGATGAGGGATATATTATCAAATAATAAGGGAATATCCATTGATTCAATAAGAAAAGTAACATCTTTAAGATCCAAACTGACATTACAGCTAATTATATTCCCTGCCAATATAGGGAGATTTCCCATTGAATCTTCCTGATTTAGATTTCATCAGCATTTGGACGTTTAGAAGATGCCCACTACTCTTTGGATTTACCTCTAAGTTTCCTTGGGTGTGGAGATAGTTTTTACACAGATTCACCTCTGATGCAATCTAGGAAGTACCCCTTAATCTTTGGCATGCTACACATCTCCTGGCTGTTGAGAGCCACAGCCAAAGGGGCCCCAGCAAACTTCCAGCTGCCAGCAAACTTCCAGCTGCCAGCTGATGATTGGCTCACAGCGGCCCCAGCAAACTTCTAGCTGCCAACTGATTGGCTCCTCTGCCATGATGTTCATTGGGCTGTTTCACCGCCCTTTCAGACCACGGAGCTGCTCATTGGGGGACTTTTTTGGCTCCGCCCACATGACCCAGCCAATCAGCCTCAAGAGCACCAGGGGTGGGGGAGGTGGAGAGGCTTGTGGGAAGCCGGTGGTGGCAGTTGGGCTCTGAGGGTTTTCCTGAAGAGCTGTGTGGTGCGGTGTGTGTGTTCTAAAAATAAAGTTCGTTTCTTTTGACAAGTGGCTCCTGAATTGTGCCCAGCCAGACTGCGGCACCTGGCTTTTTGGTAGATCAGAGGATATGGTCCCTTAATTGTTTGTGACTTATACTCCCTGTTGAGGAGGTATGGTCTTGTTTTCCTCTCTGAATAAAAGCTTCATATATCAAGCACTGACAAATCCAGTGTGGTCTTCTCCATGTATATTTCAAAGCATGTGGGGTTGTGGCAGTCTAAGTAGAGATATTATAGTCTGATGTGGTGCTGGGTGACTCCTGGGATAAATATAGGGCTGCTGCCCTCTTGGGTGTGCACAGACTGCAGGTAGGAGGGCTTGTTTCTGGGCACACTGGGTGGTAGTTGGTGTCTGTAGGATCCTCCTTTGTAAGACTCTTTCAGGGGTGTACTATCATTGTGTATGCACAAGGTTCTCTGCTGACTGCTTGGAAATAGTGTAATGCCAGATTCATGGGACCCCAATAGACCTCCAGGAGCCAAATCCAATGCAATCACACAAGCGTCTTTATTGCAAGCTTGAGCCTGGACTCACAACCGTTTCCAATGCAGCAGTCCTGAGGAGTGAGTCCCCTGGTCCTTTGTTCAGTAAGATTTTATAGGTTTGGGGGGGTCCTCTATGTGTCACAACATCACACAGCAAATCATTTCATACCATGGGAAAATCAAACAACAACTCTTAACATTGATTAGCACATTCACTGGTGGGAACAATTTGGGTAAGGGTGATTGGTTAGTAAGAGGGGGATTCCTTTGAACTGAATGGTTTAATCCGTGAGGGGTGTATGTGCTAAACTACATGGTTTCCTAACTTGTTACCAATCACTGAGACTACTGGGGGGGTGGGTCATATGGCATCCCAGGTATTTTTCCTGTCTCATGCTGATTGGTGGTTGCTAGGGAATTGGTATGGGTCCTCACCTAGCAACTGAGTCAGGGACACCTGGCGTGCAGATCTCTCCTGTTATTTACAGACAAACAACTCAGCAGGGTGGGTATGTGCCTAAGAGCATTTTGTAGGTTTTTCCAAGGACAAGGGTCACCCTCCTCCCCTTGGATAGGCTTTGCTCTGAGGTAGAGGCTGGTTTCTCAAAAATGGAGTCACATCAGTTTCTCAATAGCCTGAGGAAATTATAGTTTTGGATGTGTTCATCTAAATCAGAAGTGAATTAACTGGCAAATCTGAACCTTCCAACTGTGGACCCTCCTAGAGGTGGTTGGGCACAGGAGCTACGTCATGGTTACTGTGGTTTTCTTGCTAATTGGTGTTTATTAGTTCACCCAGAGGCTGAAGTTTGGAGGAAGTTGTATCTATTTCTGTTGGGTATAGGAGTGCGAGGTATAGGGCTCAGAGTCTTCAGTGACTGCAGTTCAAAACTGAGTGCAGGCTCACCTGCTGGGGCTTGTTAGTAATGGCCCTATTTAAGGGCTTGGTGCCTACCTACAACAGTGGGGCCAATGATTACGAGTTCTCTGGGCAGTCTGTGGCACAAAAGCCTCCACTCTGGTTGCTGCTGATCACTGGGTTTTACACATCACCATGATGAGGGCAGGGTATCAGTTGGTCAGTCTTTACCTGAGCTCTTGAAGACACTGTGGGGAACACTGGGTTATGGACATCACTCACTGGTAATGATTTGCTCTTATTTCAGCTCCACCTGACACCCCTTGTCTGAGGTGAAGTGGAGGGGGTTTTGGAAACCTTCAGCTAGAAGTACCCTCTAGAGGAATTATTGAGAGAACCTGCTTCAGAAGCATTCTTTATTGTTGTATTTGTTACTATCTGTAGGTGGGTAGAATCTGTATTGATTAAATTTCTTCTAGGGAGGTTGTATAGCTGTGGACTCTACAAAGTGTTTACCCTACCTGGCATAGCTTTCTCCCAACAATTTCGGCTGAATTGTTTGATCTCCTGTACTGTCTTTTTTGTTCCTGTCTTATTTTAACTCGGTTTGCTTTTCTGTCCAACTGTTGTCAAGGAAATAAGCTTATGTGCTTTTCCTCTCCTTATTTTTCTTTTTGTTATCCCTCACCCATGACCCCACACTGGTCAGAGTTCAGGGTCAAGGTCCCTTATTTTCTGTCCCAAGCATCAAATTCCAAGTCCTTCCAAGTCTCAAGCTGTCCAATATTCAGTTTTAGAGTGTTTACTCTGTTACCCATTTCTCTGGTCAGCTCTTTTTTATTGTTTTATTTCTAGGTGGTGGAGGATTCAAGGGTTACATCCAAGATATGCATGGCCATCTTCTGAGACCTTGACATATTTCTGAAAGTTGCCAAATGAGTAGATTGTTAAATGCACTTTCCACAAAAAATGAGTATGTGAGATAACTCATGTGTTAATTAGCTTAATTTAGCCATTCTATTTTTTATATATTTCAAAATAGAAGTTTTCTTACAATATTCAACAAATATTTGTTAAATACCAACCATATGCCACATTGTTCAAGGTGCTGTTGAACATTTATAAAGGGCCAAGCCTTATGGCAATCGTTTAATGTTCATGGTCCCATTTAGTACTCACAATGAGATAGACATAAAGATCCCAATACAATAGATAAAGAAATTGAACCTTAGAGAAGTTAATCTTCCTATTATCTCACAACTTGTAAATAGGTGAGGATAAAAATATAGGACTAATGTGACCCCATAGCCCACTACTCAGAATCAGATCCTGAGTCACTTCATGTTTTAAGTATTTATTTTTATTTATTTATTCAATCCAATCCCACCTTTGATATATACTTTGTTTCCAGTTTCATGGTATCAATGTTCAAGTGAACATATTTATACAAAAGTATTTAAATAAATATCACTGTAAAGATTTATGGGAAATCCTGGAGACTTTTGGAAAAATAGCAGTTGCCAAAGTTCAGAAAAAAGACCTATTTAATATGTTTAAATAATTTGTATTTGCTATATGGGATACTTTGATAAAAGACCTCCCTCTATGTGTAAGTTTTAGCACACAACATGAGAGTTTCAAGTTAGAACATTCTTCTCTTATTTTAAAAAATCTGTATTACTTCTAAAATACTTTAAAGGGAACTGGAGGAAATTAATACATAAGAGCTATTCTTACAAGGAGATTTGCATATCATTAGTAGCAATTAATGATATTTTAAATTTTTAGGGCTTTTCCATTTTATGTTAATGATAAAAGGTAAACTATGTTTAGTGTATGTTTTAATTAAGTGAATAAAGAACAAAAAGGAAAAAAAATCAAGGTCTAGAATAGAGTAATTCAGAAACACTAATGAAATCATCCAGTTTGATTTTTCATAAGAAAATGAAAATAATTTAAATACTATTCTTCCTCCTTCAAATCGTCTTCTTTCAAAATGGCCTTAAAACTCAGCTAGTATTATCATATTCTTGTTTTTGTAGTCCCTATATCCCTATTCCAGTGTTCCAACTATAGGAAAGCTTGATTTACAGGGTATGGTCAAAGGGAGACAGGAGTCAGATAATGTAGCTGTGACCAGATCGAAATTTTATATTCACTTCCCCTTATTTGTACTCACTAATCTTACCAACTTTTCACCATTTATGTATTGTTTTTCTGAAATATCAAAGCTCCACAAGGGGAATAATGCCAGTCTTTCTTTACCTCCTGTCAAAAAAGTATATTCTTGACGAAAATAAGCTCTTCAGAGGAACATAATTCTGGGAAAGGGAAGATTTAAAAGACTAACAAGGTTGACATTGAGTATGATTTACTTTGGGATTATCAAGAAATACCCAAGAATGAAGGAACCAAAGTTGTAGGAAGAACATTACCATAAGCTCAGTTTATGTCAATGGTATTGATAAGAGAGTTAGTTCTACTTCATTTGAACTTTGGAACTAAAAAAAAAATCATGGCAATAAACTAACTCCTGTAATATCTTGGGCTGTTATGGAACAGGTTATTACCATGAATGTTGTGCTTATCTAACAAGTACTTACCAGAAGCTAGTAATTTTGCAATACATACTTTAAGACAAGTTTTTCATTTTATTCTATGAATCTATTACAAAAAATTTAGAGTTGTCCATCATACAGAGGGATGATGACAAATGAGTTCTGTTTAAGTGGGCTGTGGATCAATTACAGATTTGATGATGACACTCTCAACTTTGAGTGATCTGGAGTATACAGAACCTTGGAAGTTAATCTCACAATTCAAAATGCCCTTAAATATGGAAAAAAGATAGTAGAAGAACATTGAATTGGACATTTTAAAAAGCAAACATAAAAAATTCTACTTCAAGAATCAGTTCTGTGGCAGGTGAAATGGCAGATTAGAAGAGCACAGCATATTATAGATGCCTTCGAGATCAAATCAAAAGAATAGATCTGGATACTTCCCACAAATCTTCCCCAGAACACAATCTGAAGCTCTTGGAAGAAGGAGTTTAGTGCAATCTGCATTGTTCCCAGGTTTTGTGAATGAGATGGCTGGCCAACAGCTCTGCCAATGTTATATGCCTATCCCTGGTCACAATAAAATGGATGAATGCTACTGGGAAAGGGACGATCTTCCCCCAATACTTGCTGCAAGAGCTCAGCATCCAGACTTCCTGACCAAGTCCCACAAACTACTCACAAGTGAATCATTCTAAAATCAAAACAACACTGGAAAGAATGTCACCATTTTAAAAAACATCAGTGAGGGGTCTAGGGTTGTGGCTCAGTGGTAGCGTACTTGCCTGGCATGCATTAGGCACTGTGTTCGATTCACAGCACCACATACAAATAAATAAAATAAACGTCCATCGACCACTTTAAAATATTTTAAAAAATAAGTGAGAAGAAAACTGAATGTATTCATAATTGTTTTTGGATTGAATGATCTATGTAAAGTCATTTCTGGTTTTTCCCTAATTTTGTGCTTTTACAGAGTTCTGTATAATTATATGTGTCTTGTCAATTAATTGAATTATTTCCCAATACTTCTTTTCTTTACACCTGTCCCTAATCCTTTTCCCCTCCTTCATCCTTCTTTCTCTCCTCAATTTATCTCCTATTTTCCTCCCCTCCCTTACATTTTTCTTTTTTCTCTCTTTTTAATTTTAACCCATCTTCCAATTCAATTTAGCATACTATAATTAACCCTGAATGCTTACTATTCTCAGCCTATACTATTTTATTTCTCACCTACTTTTCTCATTAACTGAGTTGTAGTATAAGTTCATGTATGGTTTGCTTTTAAATTTGCTTTTAAACTACTACTGTTACTGGGGGTGGTTCTTCTTATTCAATTTCTACACAATGTCTACACAGCTAACATATACATCCAGCACAGAATTTATTATAAAGAGATAACTGGTCATTAAATGGCCTTCACATGAAAAAGGAAGAAGAGGAATCCACTGCATCAGATACACAAATATATAATCTCAGAAAACATAAGGAAACAAGAGAATAAGATACTCCCAAAAGTGTATAACCCTGCAATAATGATCCACAAGAAGGAAAGTGGATGAAATTTTGGATGGATAATTTAAAAAGTTGATTGTTAAATGATTAATCAATTTTAAAAAGATCTAAAGAATGAACTAAGGGAGAAAACACAGGATGTGAAAGAATATTTAAATAAAGAGGTAAAGATACTAAAAAATAGAAATCTTGAAATGTAAGGCTTGATAATTAAGGCTTGGGGTTGTAGCTCAGTGGATGAGTGCTTGCCTAGCATGAGTGAGGCATTGGGTTCAATCTTCAGCGCTGCATAAAATAAAGGAAAAAAAAAGACTTGATAATCAATAATTTAATTCAAATCACTCCAATGGATTAGACCAAGTAAAAGAGAATATCAGAGCTTGAAGACAAGGTGGTTATTAATAATTTCTTTAATACTCTATGATTAATATTCATAATATGATTATGAATATTAATCATAGAATATTAAAGAAAAAAGAAAATGAAACCGTGATCAGAATATACAAGAACTGGAGGGGGAAAAAAGATCATGGACAAGACTCAAATAGAGACTCTTCTCTCTGAGGTGGATGACAAAGAGACTTCACTGGTACTCAATATTGGACAGAGAGCCTTGAGAGTTGTAAACTTTGGGCGCATTAAACAAGGGAAAGGAACAAAATTGGATCTGGGTTCCTGGCAGGAACATGGGGATTAGTACTCAATGTTAGAAAAGGCTGAGAAGCACCGATAGTCTTGTGGAGAATCCCAGGATCAGATGGAAGGGAAAGCCTTAAGGCTATTCAGCTCATTAAACTGGTGCATGAAAGACACCCTGGGTTTTCCAGTTGTGCCCTGGGAGTTGAGGCATGCCCCATCTTGGGCCAAGCACACTGCAGCAGCACCAAAAATGACCTGGAGTTCAGGGCAAAGAGTTCAGGGCTGAGTTTAATACATGATTCCAATGATTCTGGCACACACCACTGAGGGATCTAGACTGAGCCTAGCAAATCCAGAGAATTTTAGGCACTGTGAGTATTTTTCCCAGGTGGTAATAACACAGGTCAGGGAAACCAGGGAGGGCCCAGCTCCCACCCCTTGTTTGAGTCTGGCAGTGTGCAGGACCAGTGACAGTAGGTGGGGGAATCAAATGGATGGGAGTGACAGCACTTGGAGCCAGACCCCTGGAGGTCAGGAAGGGCAGTATCCAGGTATAACAGAAGCTGAGAAGGATTGACTCCCCTGTCCCTGAGTGGAGCCCTTATGAGACTTCCTTAGGTAAGTCCTAGAGGTTCATTGATTAATATAGCCCAACTACTGCCCACACAATAAAACACCTGGGGCCATACTAGATCTAAGCCCTGCCCCTAGGAGCTTCATCTACAGAAATTCATCTCACAGAACCCAGTGGCAACTATACCCTGGTAGTGGAGCCAACACAGCACTTACCATCCCACCTCATACCATTCTTCTGAGAAAGGAAACTAAGAAATGGACAGCAAATATATACTCCCATTCGGTAGTCTGTTATTTTTCTTATTTATTTATTTAGTATTGGTGGAAAGTGTATTCATTGATTCATGGATGTTTATACATATACATATTTGTTTCTGCTTTCTCATTTCTAGCATTTTTTGAAAGCAGATATTTTTCCTTATTAGGGTTTTTGATTCATATATTTTAGTTTGGTTTTGTATTTTCTGTTTCCCTTGTTTCTCTATTTTTTCTCTTTCTAATATCTAAACTCTATTGTTCTATCTTTCACTCTTCCTTTAATTTTTTGACTTCATTTTTTCTCCTCCCTCCTCAAAACAACATATCCCGCATTGTCTCTGCATCTTCCCTATTCACCTTTTGAAATTGTAAACTGTTTTCTACCCTCTGATCTCTTCTTCTCTCATCTTAACTAACTCTATTCTTAACTTTTCTTAACACTAATTGTTTTATAAAATGCCAGACCTGACCCCTAATGCTATAGCAGAAATCAATACAATGGAAATCATAGAAAACCTCTACTGTGGCCTGGGGTTGTGGCTCAGTGGTAGAGTGCTTGCCTAGCACACGTGAGGCACTGTGTTCATATTCAGCAACACATAAAAACAAACAAATAAAGCCATCTGTCCATCTACAACAAAATAAGAAAAGAAAAAAAGAACACCTCTATTGTTTGATTCCATGCCAGATAAAATCCATGATTATTTACTGTCTTTACTGTCAGAAATTTCTGATCCTACCATTTGTTTTTAATGTGTCAATTAATAGTGTAGAAGCCATAATAGGAACTAAGTACTTAATTTACTTTTATACATTGTGTGCATAGGTTTTTTGCTATTATTTGGCTTCCCCTAATCTCTGAGGCACTGAAAACCTAAAGGGTCAAAAAAAGATCATAGATAGAAGCTCTGCTGCCTCAAATTCATTTAGATAGATGGGTAGACACACAAATAATATGAAAAAACTAGAGAACAAACCAGAATGACTCAACAATAGATTCCATCAATATCACAATTTAGAAAATGTCAGAAGAGGAATTTAGAAAGTTTATAGTAAAACTAACCTACAAGATAAAAGATGATGTAAGGATTAAAATAAAATGAAAATTCAAGAAGTGAAAAATTACTTCATTAAGGAGAGAAATTCTGAGGAATAATCAATCAATCAGAAATTCTCAAAATGAAGGAATCAATGATACAAATTAAAAACTCAATGGAAAACATCACCAATAGACTAGACCATATGGAAGATGGATTTTCAGACAATGAAGACAAAGTACATAATCTTGAATATAAAGTTGACCATGGAAAAATGATGTTAAGAAACCATGAAAAGAATTTTCAAGAAATATGGGATAGCATTAAAAGGTCAAATCTAAGATTCATGGGGATACATGAAGGCTCTGAATAACAAAGTAAATGAATGCACATTCTTTCCAATGAAATAATAACAGTAAATTTCCCAAGTCTTAAGAATGAAATGGAAAATCAAATACGGGAGTCACAAAGGACTCCAAATATACAAAATTACAACAGACCCACTTTAATGCACTATTTTGTGAAAATAACTAACATACATAATAAGGGTAGAATTTTAAAAGTGGCTACAGAAAAAAAACTGGTCACATTTAGGGTAAACCAATTCAGATCTCAGCTGATTTTTCAACCTAGACTCTAAAAGCTAGGAGGTCCTGAAACAATATATACCAAGCTCTAAACTAAAATTTATGTCAACCAAGAATACTATACCCAGCAAGATATAGTTTCAGAATTAAAGATGAAATCAAAAAGTTCCACAATAAACTAAAGTTAATAGAATTCACAACTAGAAAGCTGCCACTACAAAACATACTCAATAAAATATTTTATGAAAGAAATGGAAAACACAAATGAAAATTGGCAGAGGATGAAAGTACACTAGAAGTACAGTATATCAAAGGAGAATCTAATTCAATTTAAAAACTAAAAACAAAAATTACAGGAAATAAAAATAATCTCTCAATAATAAGACTGAGTGGTAATGAACTCAACTCATCACCCAAAAGACATAGGCTGGTAGATTGGATTAACAAGAACCAAAAATATGCTATATTCAAGACACTCACCTCATAGGCAAACACATCCTCAGACTGAAGGAGAAAGAATGGGGAAAAAAATTAACATTCAATTGGATTTTATAAACAAGCAGGTGTTTCTATTCTTATATCTGATAAAGTGGACCTCAAGCCAAAGTTAACCAGAAGGAACAAAGAAGGCCATTTCTTACTGCTTAAGGAAGTCATAGTAACACAAACGGCATGGTATTGGCACCAACATAGGCCAGAAGACCAGTAGAATAGAATAAAAGACACAGAAATAATCCCACAAAAATACAGTTATCTCAACTAAACGAAGGCTCCAAACACTTACACTGGAGAAAAAATAGCCTCTTCAACAAATTGTGCTGGGAAAACTGGAAATCTATATGCAGTATAATGAAATTAAACCACTTCTCTTACCCTGCATAAAACTCAACTCAAACTGGATCAAGGACCTAGTTGTTAGACAAGAAACCCTGAACCTATTAGAAGAAATGAAGGCCCAACACTCTAACATATTGGCTCAGGAAATGACTTCCTTAATGATACTCCTTAAGACCAATAAGTAAAATCAGTAATCAATAAATGGGATGGCATCACTAAAAATCTTATTCACAGCATAGGAAACATTCAAGAACATGAATGGAGAATCTACAGAATGGGAGAAAAATCTTTTCCACCTCCACCTCAGATAATGCATTGATTTCCAGGATATGTAAAGCATTCAAACTTAACACCAAAAAAAAAAAAAAATCAATAAAAGGGAAAAGGAATTGAACAGACACTTCACAAAAGAAGAAATATGAAATCTCAACAAGTATTTGAAAAATGTTCAACATCTTTAGCTTCTTTAGAAGTGCATATTAAAACTACACTGAGATTTCATCTCCAGTCAGAATGAAAATTATCAAGAACACAAGTAAAATTAAGTGTTCACAAGGATGTAAGAGAAAAGGTACACTCATACAATGCTGGTAAGACTGAAAATTGGTACAACTATTCTGGAAAGCACTATAGATATTCCTCAAAATGTAGGAATGGAACCACCATTTTACCAAATTATGCCACTCCTCAATATATATCAAAAGATTTAAAATCACCATACTACAATGTCACAGCCACATCAAATGTTTACAGCAGCTCAATTCACAATAGCTAAGTTGTGGAACCAACCTAGGTACCCTTCAACAGATGAATGGATAAAGAAAATGTGGTATTCATATACAATGGAATATTACTTAGCCATAAACCAGAAGGACTTTATGACATTTGCCAGTAAATGGATAGAACTGGAGACTATCATGCTAAGCAAAATAAGTCAGCCCCCCAAAGCCAAAGGTTGAATGTTTTCTGATAAATGCAAGCTAATCCACAATAAGGTGGGGAATAGATGTTTATTAGATTATACAATGGGGAATTGAGGTAATGGAGCCAGATAGGAAAAGGAAAGACACTGAATAGAATCTGACATAATTTTCCTATATACATATATGAAAATATCACAGTGAATTCCATGACCATGTACATTGACAAACATGACATTCTAACTAGAAATAGATATATTCTATGTTTGTAGAATTATAAAATGGATTCTGTTATGTATAACTAAAAAGAACCAATATTTTTTTTAAAAAATAGAATTAAGTGGCTTCTCAGCACCATGTGTCATAATTTAGAACTGCCCACATACAAAATTGTATGAAATTCTTATTATATTGCTTGAAGTCTGACTTGCTCCTGATATAAGGGATGTCAGTCTGGAGAAATATTATTTCTTCCTCATTTTAAAGAGAGAGACTAGAGCAGATATTCCAGGAGTATCTTTTGACTTAAGAAACACACTTGCTTGTCCTTCTTTTATGTTATGGGAAGTCTTCAGAAATAGACCTATGTAAACCCAGGTTCCTAATAGGGACAAATGCTTGGAGGATGCAAGAAAGTGCATTTCAGGATCCAGAGTCTAAGTATGACTCAGGGAAGAAAAAAATCTAAATGACTGATAATCAACTGAAAGGGGACTCGAGTTTATCTGCTTCAAAATTTTAAAGTAATGGAACAGTGTGATTTTATTTTCCACATGTGTGAGATATTAGACAATTTTTTAATGCCAACACTGTTAGCATAATTTCAGCCATCTTCCTTTTCCCCACCTCCACTTTATGAATACTTTTCTTATTCCCAAGAAATAGAATCTAGCCCAAGATAAAACCTACCTGTCTGGAGAGGTGTCTGTCTCTCTTTGTTCTCTCACTGGGAGATAGAAGACAACTTACTGGCCCCTGAGATGAGAATGTACTGGTTTCTCTGTTCTTTCCTTGAGAAGATAAAGAGACGTGCTGCTTTTCTTGTTCCCCCTCTGAGAGATAGGAAAACTGTCTATCTTTGTTCCCAAGAAACACACTTGCCGTCCCCAAGATCAGGTGATGTTTACTAGGTCAGTCAGGAATAAACCTGCCCCTAACACTTGGCCATGATTCTAACCCATACAAAGTAACATTCAGGAGGGAGTTGCTACTGCTTTCTCTTTGTCTGCACAGAACAGCCCATTAGACTTCTGACAAATAAATCCTTTTTTTTATCCTAGGTATGTGTGTGATTAGTCCTGCTCCAACTTTCTTTCAAACACCTAGGGAATACTGGTTGCATAGAAGCAGCAACAATCAGAAATATCTGGTGGCAATGTAGTTTCTGCCACCCTCATGTGATGTAATCAGACTGTAGCTATTAAAACTGTTACAAGTGGATATTCCTTTACTCAGTATTACCTATCCTGAGAGTCTGTCTTCAGCAGGGGATTATTTTATGTTACCAGCTGAATTGTGTTTCTCACCAGATCTTATATGTTGATGTTCTAAATGTCCAAGGCCTCAGACTGTGCTCTATTTGAATATATGGTTCTTAAAAACATGATTAATATTAATAAAAAAAATATACAAGAACACTGGGATAGAATTAAGAGACCAAATATAGGACTCCTTGGCACTGATGTATGAGTAGAGATACAAGTGAATGGTTCTGATAAACATTTCAAATAATAGCAGAGCATTTTCTAAAACTTTAGGATGTATTTAGCACTCCAAGTAGATAAGACCAAGAAGAACCTCTCCATGACACATTGTAATTAAAATACCAAAATGTACAGAAAAATAATTGAATTTTAAAAGCCTCTACAGAGAAATGTTAGGTAATATTTTCAGGTAAGGCAATCAGAATACCATGATTTCTTTTTTTAAAAAAATTATTTATTGTAATTTGACAACAGACAACAGAATGCATTTCAATTCATATTACACATACAGAGCACTATTTCTCATGCCTCTGGTTGTACACAAAGTAGAGTCACATCATTCGTGTCTTCATACATGTACTTAGGGTAATGATGTATAACTCATTTCACCATCTTTCCTATCCACATGCCCCCTCCCTTCCCCTCCCTCTCCTTTGCCCTATTGAAAGTTCATCCATTCCTCCCATGTCCCCCATCCCCAATATGGATCAGCATCCTCATATCAGAGAAAACATTCAACATTTGTTTTTTTGGATTGGCTTACTTAACAGTATAATATCCTCTAACTCCATCCATTTACCTGCAAATGCCATGATTTTATTCTCTTTTAATGCTGGTAAATATTCCATTGTGTGTGTGTGTGTGTGTATATATATATATATATATAATCTTTATCCATTCATCTACTGAAGGGCATCTAGGTTGGTTCCACAATTTTGCTATTGATTGTGCTGCTGTAAACATTGATGTAGCCGCATCCCTCTAGTATGCTATATTTAAGTCCTTTGGGTATAAACCAAGGAGTGGGATAGCTGGGTCAAATCTGGTTCCATTCCAAGTTTTCTATAAGGGATCTCCATACTGCTTTCCATATTGGCTGCACCAATTTGCAGTCTCACCAGCAATGTATGAGTGTACCTTTTTCCCCACATCCTAGCCAACACTATTTGTGGTTTGTACTGACTACTACATGATTTCTTAGAAGAAACCTTCAAATCTGAGAGCTTGGAGCAATGTTTCAAGCCCCAAAAGAAAATAACTATCAACCAAGATTGCCATATTCAAGCAGAGTTATCCTTCAGTATCAAAAGAGAACTGAAAGTCTTCCAAGACAAGCACAAATAAAATAATTCTTGAATACTAAGCCAGCATTGTAGAAGATATTTAAATAAATCCCACACATGGAGGGACATTGATAAAACAAGCAAGAGTGATCAGGAAGAATAAATCTCTTTAGAAGAGTACTTATGCAGTAAATATTAGGTTAAACTAAATATTGTGAATAAATCAAAATCGCTAAAATAATAAAGACATCCCTATCATTACACTGAATGTAAATGGTCTCAATTCTCCAATTCAAAGACATGGATTGGTAATTTGTATTTAAGGAAAAAAAAACAAGGGTCTGGGGTTGTGGTTCAGTGGTAGAGCACTTGCCTTGCATGTGTGAGGCACTGGGTTCAATTCTCAGAACCACATATAAATAAATAAAATAAAGGTCCATCAACAACTAATAAACAGATTTTTTAAAAAAGAAAAGAAAAAACAAAATTCACCCATGTATTGCCTGCAATAGATATATCTCATAGGCAAAGACATCCATAGGCTTAAAGGGAAAGAATGAAAAATTATATTCAATGCAAATGGAGACTGAAAGCAAGAAAGAGTGTGTCTACTCTTATATCTCATTAAGCAAAATTCAATCCAAAATGAATCAGGAGAGACAAATAATATCACTACATATTAACAAATGGAATAATTCAATGGGAAAATATAATGATAGCAAATATTTATGCTTCAAATATTGGTGCACACAATTACATAAAAAAAACACTACTTGACATAAAGGCTCAGATCCCAAGACAATTATACTGGGTTATTTCAAAACACTTTTGTCAGCAATAGATAGGTCATGAAGACCAAATCAACAAAGATGGTTCAGAACTAAAACATACTATAAATCAAAAGGACTTAATAGATATCCATAGAATATTTCACCTAAAACTTTGTTCTCTGTTGCTAATAAAACTTACTCCAAAATAGACCACATTTTAGGCCACAAAGATAGACTTATAAAATACAAAAACATTGAAATAATTACGTGAATCTTATCAGATTGTAGTGGAATGAATTAATATAAACATCAAGACAAAATTCAGAAATTATATAAACATATAAAAATTGAACAATACACTTTTGAAGGTGAAGGATCTTGGAAAAAATCATGGGAGAAATTTTAAAAATTCTTAAAAGCAAGTGAGCACAAAGATACAACATTTGAAAATTTCTTGGACACTATTAAGGCAATTATAAGATCATCTGTAATTATGAGTGCCTACATGAAAAACTTAGAAAGATACAAATAAATAACCTAATGATACATCTCAACATCTTATAAAAACAAAAACAAAATGTTTTGAAATCAGTAAAATAAAAGGAAATAATTGAGATCAAAGCCAAAATTAATGAAATAGAGAATAAAAGAATAAAAAGGATCAATGTGACAAATAGTTGGTTCTTTGAAAAGAGATACAAGATTTATAATTCCTTAGCTAAACCATTAACTGAAAAAAGCGAGAGAAGAGCCAAATTTTAAAAATTAGAGTTGAAAAAAGAAGATATCACAACAGATATCACTGAAATGCAGAGGATAACTAGGAACCATTTTAAAAATTTATAATCCATTAATTTGTCAAATCTGGAAGAAATGGATAAATTTCTATATACCCATAACCTAGCAAAATTGAACCAAGAGGATGTAAATTATAAAAAGACCAAGAACAATCAATGAGATTAAAGCAGTAATATAAATCCTTCCAACAAAATAAGCCCCTGGACCAGATGGTATCTTGGTTGAATTCTTCCAGACCTTTAAAGAAGAACTAAGGCCAATGCTCCTCAAATTATTCTATGAAATAGAAATGGATGGAACTTTTCCAAATTTATTTTACAAAGCCAGTATCACTGACACCAAACCCAGATAAGGATACCTCAATGAAAGAAAACTCCAATATCCTTGATAAAATCTTTGCAACAACCTTGCAAAATTCCTTAACAGAATATTATCAAATTGTATTTGACAACATAATAACAAGATTATACATAATGATCAAGTTGGCTTCATCCCAGCAATGCAAAACTGGTTCATCATATCCAAATCAATAAACATAACACACCACATGAAGAGAATCAAGGGCAAGACTCACATGATCATCTCAATAGATGAGGTGAAAGCCTTCAATGAAATACAGCACCCTTTCATAAGAAAAACCCTGAAGAAACTGGGGATAGAAGGAATTTACCTCAATATAAAAAACTATACATGGCAAATTAAAAGTCAATATCATATTGAATAGGGAAAAATGAAAATAGTTCTTCTAAAATAGAGAATAAGACAAGAATGTGCATCCTCACCACTCCTATTCAATACATATTTGAAATTTTATCCAGGCAATTAGTCAACAGAAGGAAATAAATGGAATACAAATGGGCAAGGAAGAAGACAAATTATTCCTATTTGCAGATGTTATCCTATACTTAGAAGATCCTAAACATTTCACCAGAAGACATGTAGACCTAATAAACAAATTGAGTAAAGTGGTTAAGTTACAAAATCAACACAAAAATCAATATCTCTTTACATCAATAATGAACTCACAGTGAACTAAATTTAAAAATTCCATTCATAGGGATGGGGTTGTGGCTCAGGGGCAGAGTGCTTGCCTAGCACGTGTGGGGCACTGAGTTCTATTCTCAGCATCGCATGTCAATAAATGAAAGGTCCATTGACAAAAAAAAAAATTAAAAGAATTCCATTTATAATATCAACCACCAAAAATACTTTGAAATAATATCAAGAGGTGAAGGACCTCTATGGTGAAAATTATAGAAGAGTGAGGAAAAAATTGGGGTAGACTTTAGGATATGGAAAGACCTGCTATATTTCATGGATAGGTAGAATATTGTTAAAATGGCTTTATTACCAAAAGTGATCTACAGATTCAGTGCAATCACCATCAAAACACAAATATCATTCTTCACAGAACTGAAAAAAAGCTACCTAAAATTCATATGGGAGAATTAAATACCAACAATAGCCAAAGCAATTCTAAGAAAAACAATCAATACTGGAAATATAATGATACTCAACTTGAAATTATACTATAGAGGTATAGTAATGAAAATAGCATGATAGTGGTATAAAAGCAGATATGAAGACTAATGGAATAAAATAGAAGACATAGGGACAAATGTAGACATATACCTCAGATTTGTTGTGATGATCATTCAGATGACAAAAAATTATGAGCAAATACAAACAAAAGAGGTCATTAACATATTTAGTAACTATGATTATGTGTGTGAGTGTAAAACACGAAATATCTAATTGACCAAGAATATAACAGAAAACTGAATGGCCTTCTTAATCATCTTAACCTTCTCACCTGAACCTTCCCTTAAATCTAATGATCCCTATGAGTAACTGCTTTGGTTACTATCTGAAGTTACCCATTCCATGTTGGTGGTATCTTTTTTTTTGCATATCTTATTCTCTTACCATACCTTTACACATCTTAAACTACAAGGGAATATTGATTAAGAGATACAAAATTTCAGTTAGACCAATTGCATAATTTCTAGAAATCTGTTGTACAACATAGTGACTATAATTAACTAATATGTGTTGTAATAATAATAGTGCATTTGAAATCACCAAGAAAGTAGATTTAAAATGTTGTCACCATGCAAAAAATAAGACATCTGTGAAGTGATGGTTATATTATTTAATTAGATTTAATCAATGCATACATATATAAAAAAACATATATATCATAAGTGTACACAATTTGCATATATCAATTAAAAATAAATAACAAAAAATAATAGATCCACTCTTTAGACATATTAAAATTCTTTTACTTCCTAAATGCAGACTTTCTCCTGCTCAAATTCAGTGAAGTCTCTCTTCTTGTTACTTTCTTACCCACTTTCCGATGCCCAACTTCCACTAGCTTAGTTAATTCTCACTCATTGTTCAAGTATTAATCTAGACACATTTTTTTGCAGAAGTCATCATTGATCCCTTTAAATAAAATTTCCTTCAATACACTATCCCATTGCACCTTTTTCTTTCTACATATTGCCAACAGAATACACCCATATCAACAAACTTGAGGAGCTTATTAAAATGGAGATTACTGGGATCATTCAGGATCATCTGATTCAGTAAGTATTGTGTAAGGCCAGTCTACAAATTTAGCAAGCATCCTAAATGATTTTGATCACACATTAAAGTTTAAGAACCACATTCTGGGGGCTGGGGTTGTGGCTCAGTGGTAGAACACTGGCCTAGCATGTGCAAGGCCCTGGGTTTGGTCCTCAGCACCACATAACAATAAATAAAGATTTTTTTTTTAAAAAAAAGAACCACATTCTGGCATATGGCTCTTCAAACTGAGTTAAAATTGTGTGCTTATACTTCCCCTCTAACTCGCAATGAGATCTGGGACTATATGTTTCTCTTGCTCACCATTATATTTCCAGTGTCTTATGTACGATAAGCACTCAGTTTTGGAAGAGAGGGGGTGGAAAAGAAAAGAAGGAGAAAAGAAAAGCAAAAGATAAAAGGAAAGAAAAGAATTTTCCTAAAGTAAGAACCAATGAACTTTGCATGGCCTTTGATCCTTGCATATCAATGATTAAAAAGATTCATGCTTTCAAAACATACATATTAATACATAATATTTATGTACTTCTAATTTGACTTTCATAATAACTGCCAACTACTGTTTCATAATTTTAATGGAAATTGTAGGAAGTTTTTCAACATAGCAAACTATTAACTCTAGTTACTACTGGATCATAGGACTCGGAGGAGAACAAATGATTTTTTAAAAATTTCTGTATATCTAAAAATAGGATTGTATATTACATTTGAAATTTTAAATATTATAAAAATAATTGTTTTTAAAAATCAAGGTCTATAATAATAACTCCATGATTTATAAAATTGTTATTCTACAAATTTGTACTTAATATATTTTGCAATTCAACTTTCCCTGTGATGTTTAGATATTAGGGACTGATATAGAACTATTTATCTTTGAACTTAAATAAATTTTGCAATCCAATTTTCTTATTCTTCTTTTTTTCCGATAGGGATTGAACTCAACCACTGAGCCACATCCACAGCCCTATTTTTCATTTTATTTAGTGTCTGACTTGTTTAGTATCTGCTTTTGCTGAGGCTGTGTTGAAGTCAAGATCCTCCTGCCTCAGCCTCCTGAGCCTCTGGGATTACAGGTGTGTGCTACCTTACCTGGCTGCAATCCAATTTTCTCTGTGATATTTAGATATTAGGGATTGATATGGACCTATTTATCTTTGAATATTTTTATTAATTTCTTCCGTCACTTTTCAATATGACCTCAGAGTACATTCTTTTTTTAAAATATTTATTTTTATTTTTTTAGTTGGACACAATATCTTTATTTTATTTATTTATTTTTATGTGGTGCTGAGGATCGAACCCAGAGTCTCGCACAAGCCAGGCGAGTGCTCTACCACTGAGCCACAACCCCAGCCCCTCAGAGTACATTCTTTACAGCACAATGAAGTCACATTAAGCAGATACTGAAAGAATGAGATAGAGTGAAGAACACTAGCTTTGAAGTTCAACAGTCCTTAGTTTGAATTTTGGCACTGTCATTTAAAGATTCTGTGATGTTAAAACCATTTTTTCAATGTCTATGAAGTTCAGGTTCCTCATCTATAAAAAGGTCCTAGTAATACTTTCCTCACAGAACTGTTGTAAAGAATGAATGTAGTTTATGTGTAAAGTATCTAGCATGGAACTAGGTGTCAATTAATGCTAGTTAGTTCTCTTCATTACTTTGCTCATTAAACAAATATGTACTGAGCACCCATGTGATGTAAAGAAGGTCCACTAATAACTGCCCTAAGAGAGCACTGCCACCATGTACAGGATAGCAAAAATAATGACCTTGCAATCACCCATCAGGAATAGGAATCCAAACATTTCTACATACTTCATTTTGGGCCACACTTTTACCAATTGCCTGAATTTGGTGAGACAGGACATACTCACATGCAACAAGTAATATTAAGTGGATTTATCATTTATGGATAGGCATCCAGGGACTGAAAGGGTATAAGATGCATTATGAGCCAGGATCCTGAGGCTCAATAAAACTATTTGATGGTTTCTTGACTGCCTTACTTTATTTGAATCACAGCTAAGGAACCCTGAAAAGCAGCCTGCCATGAGTTTTATACCTCAGGAGAAATGTTATTCACTGGGACAAGCTTTGAAGGGCTTACTGCTTCCAGGGGAGAGGGGAACAAAGCCTGGCCTAGCTTTCACAATATCTTCCTAACTCTAGATATTAACTTCCCTACAAGGGGCAGGAACAAAGCTGACTGTTTCAGGCAGTGCCGCCATGTCTCAGGATATTGTATTTGCAGTATATTCTATAAATTATTCTGAGAATTACAGGCAAGAAGACAGGAAAGAGAATGTGTCATCCAAGGCTACATGGAGACAATCCAGCATGTGTCAGATATATATATATATATATATATATATCCATCCATCCATCCACTGGAGATACACTGGTACATAAAATCAACACAGTAACACAATTAGAGCTAGCAGTACAAGGAGATGACAAATTATATCTTATCTACCTATTGAACGAAGAAAGGCATGATAAATACTATGAATAAGAACCATGAAATGCACTGGTGAATATAATAGAGGTATCTAATTTGATTTTTTTGTTTTGTTTTAACGTGGAAATTTGGGTATCTTTCCTTTAGAAATTACAAACCGAGTATCAAGGCAAAATATGAAGGTGAAAGCAAGAATACATTTTAATATTTTCTTTCTTATTTTTTATTTTGTGACAGGGTCTTGCAAAATTACTGAGGCTAGTCTCAAACTTGAGATCTTCCTTTCTCAGCCTCCTGAGGCTCCGGGATTATAGGTGTGTGTGTCACTGTACCCAGCTTCACTTTCACCTTGTCTCTTCTTCTTGCAACTTGAAGGTAAAAAAATATCTAGGAAAATGTGTGTGTGTGTGTGTGTGTGTGTGTACGTACACACATGTGAAGAGGAGTTGTAGGATAATTGTACACTGCTTTATATAAATGTCTTTTATCACTTCTGAACTTATCTTGATCAGTAATAATACTACAGGATTTGGCTTAACCAAACATCCATAGTACCATATTATTTACTGCACAGATTTCAGAGGAAAAGCAACAATATTTTTTCTAAAATATAATATATATTGAAGATCAAATTAGATACCTCTGTTATATTTTCCCATAGCACTCCATGATTGGTCTTCACAGTATTTATTATATATTTTTGAATAGATATATTATATTATATATATGTTATATATACATATATACTATCTAATATATGATATATATTAGAGAAAACTTTATTGCTCAAGACTTTAAAATATTTTATTAGCAAATTATTTTCTTTAAAGATATCAATGTCATGAAACTTGCAATAATAAAATTTCCACCTGTAATACAGTTAGTTCATTTTTGAAGACCTCACCAAGTATGTAATTCTTTGCTAAGGAGTCTAATTCCAATGTCTATTTTTTTAAATTGTGAATTGCCTATTTGGGTAAGTAATTGCCCCGTGATGGAGCTCAAGAGATTGAAATATGCCTCACATAATATTATCCTGTGTTACCTCTGGTCCAGAAGATCTCTTCAGGACCAAAAAAAGGTTTTGGTCTGTTTCAGTACAGAGAGCCAGAGAGCCCTAAGTGATTTCAAAAGACCCAGAACTGACCTAACCTCCTAAGAGTTAATATAAGGATCAATCCATGACCATGGTAGATTTCAGGCTCTCTCTCCCCTTCATTATATCCAATCCCTCATCAAAGCATCCCAATCTTTCAATTTTATATCTGTGAAAGTCCCCCCATCCTGTATCACCATAGCTTGGATTACTATAACAGCTTCCCATTTTGTCTCATTAGCTTCCGCCTTTCTCACTGTAGTCTACCCTTCCCACAAATCTAGGTTATTAATTATTTTATTCTCGTATAAAGCATTGGATGTCTGGGATTATTCGAATAATTATAAATATATTAATTCATTTAACGCTACCAATCATAAGTTACAGGTAACATTGCTATCTTCATTTTAATGGTGAGGACCTGTGGCATTATAAAGTTAATTTTTCTCAAAGTTACACAGAAAATGGTGGAATTGGGACTTAAATTTAGACAGTCTAGATCCAGAGTCTATGCTATTAACCACTACATTGTACTTCTGCTGTCAGTATATAGAGACATTCTCTGGCTATTCTGGTCTTACCAATCCTCTCTTCTGTGCATTATAAATGGCACCACATTAGAACTTGGATTTTATGTAAATTTTTATAAAGCCTATTGATTTGGACAGCCCAAAGAGGGTGTAAAATTCTCAAAGAGCAGCAACCACATCTCATCTTGTTTCTAAAGCTCTCACAAATTCCTCAAGACTTGGACCAGCTTCCAGGATTGGAAATACCCAACAGCGGCCTTTGTTCCTTTCATCACAAGTTCAATGTCATGTTTTAGATAAGACAATGTATACCATTATAAGAAATTTATTCACTGTAATTAAGATGACACATGAATCAAAGTTCAAAGTTATTTTGAAACATTGAAAAATGACTCAGGGAGTATTTTAAATTATCCACACAACTTCCTCAAAATATTCTGTAATACATATTAATGAACTCTTTTGCAAAAAGGAGAAGATAAAATAAAATAAAAAGCCAAGCATTGTAACGTACTTAGTGGTTCAGATTAGTATGCAGTATATTTTGATTCAATATACAATTTAGAATCAGAAGAGTAGAATCCAATTCCCAGCTCTGAAACTGCTAGTTATATGACATTAGGGGTTTACTTAATCTCTCTGAGCCCTGCCCACCTTCATCTCACCCTACCACCTGTAAATTAGGGATAATATTTACCTG
This sequence comes from Marmota flaviventris, assembly GCF_047511675.1. Lineage (NCBI taxonomy): Eukaryota > Metazoa > Chordata > Mammalia > Rodentia > Sciuridae > Marmota > Marmota flaviventris. The sequence continues at coordinate 70,053,605 of NC_092518.1, forward strand.
ATCTCAAAGATGATTTTGAGGATCAAAGAAGATAATGCATCTGTAAGTACTTTTTAAACTCTAAAGCAATATAAAAATGTAGTTTGCATTATTATTTATATAACATGAGATCTTAGAACGGAGAGATATTAGATTTTAGATCTTTCACTAATCCAAACTGTGGGATCTCGCTGAAAGCATTAACTTATCTGAACCTCATTTTCTCCATATGTAAAACAGAGGAGTTTACACTTTTAAAAAATTTTAATCCATTGACATTAATTTCCTCCAAATTCTGCTGGTAAATAACAAAAAATCTGATGAAGAATATGAATTGCTAATGATTTTTCAAACCAAATGATTACCTATGCTATGAAGCAAATTATTTTATATCATTGCCTTGTATTACCACTTAGGACTTACATAAATCTTTCACATTAAATTATTTAAATTCCTTCTGTTTTCTATTATTATAAATGATATGGCAAATGCTATATTCACATTTTCTTACATGGCTAAGAGTAAATTACTCTCTGAATTGTTCAAAAGTAAACAGAAAGAAATACATACTTAGAGAGCTCTTGAACTAAAGAAATTTTGTATCATGAGACAGAATATTTATTATCCATTCAGAAATAAAACTTCAAAAGTTGATGTACTCTAATGAGTATTTTTTTCCATTAATAATAGCATAAAGCATCTACAAGTATCCATCTTTATGTATACACACACACACACACACACACACACACACACACCCTACACACTGTCAATGGAAAACTTCAATATGGAAGTCTTTAAGACACATTAAACCAAAAATGAGAAATATTTGAAACATGAGAAAGGGAAGCCTGAATGGAAGAGAACATAGACATTTGGAAATTGGGCTGAAGGAAGAGGAAAACATTCATTCAGTTAGGCATTCATTCAGAAAACTGTTCATCACCTACAATTTGATATGGAGGTATGTAGAGTGCTAGGGAGACTAAAATGAACAGATGAACTTCTGTTCTCAAAAATTTCAATGTAACACCATTTAGAATTGCAGATTAGAGAAAACATTCAGCATTTTTTTTTGAGATTGGCTAACTTCACTTAGCATTATATTCTCCAACTCCATCCATTTACCTGCAAATGGGCCAAGGAACTGAACAGACACTTCTCAGAAGAGGATATACAATCAATCAACAAACATAAGAAAAAAATATTCAACATCTCTAGCAATATAGAGAAATGCAAATCAAAACTACTCCAAGATTTCACCTCACTCCTGTCAGAATAGCAGCTATCAAGAATACAGATAACAATAAATGTTGGCGAGGATATGGGGAGAAAGGCACCTTCATACATCGCTGGAAGGACTACAAATCGGAGCAACCAATCTGGAAAGCAGTATGGAGATTTCTTAGAACATTTGGTATGGAACCACCTTTTGACCCAGCTATCCTGCTCCTTAGTCTATACCCAAAGGACTTAAAATCAGCACACTAAAGTAACGCAGCCACATCAATTGTTCATAGCAGCTCAATTTGCAATAGCTGAACTGTGGAAGCAACCTAGATGCCCTTCAATAGATGAATGGATAAAGAAACTGTGGTATATATTCACAATGGAATATTACTATGCATTAAAAGAGAATAAAATTATGGCATTTGCAGGTAAGTGGGTGGAGTTGGAGAATATCATGCTAAGTGAAGTAAGCCAATCCTAAAAAAACAAAGGCCAAATGTTATCTCTGATAAGTGGATGCTGATCCATAATGGGGGACTTGGGGAAAATGGAGGAGCTTCAATGGAGGAAAGGGGAGGGAGGGGTGGGGAGGGGCCATGGGGGCAGTAAAGATGGTAGAATGAGATGGACATCATTACCCTAGGTACATGTATGACTGCACGTATGGTATGATGCTACATCATGTAACCAGAAAAAATGAAAAGTTGTGCTGGAATTGTGTACAATTAGTCAAAATGCATTCTGCTGTCATATATACCTAATTAAAATTAATTAATTAATCAATTTAAAATTTCAATATCACTGGAGAGATGGTGCTATGTATGAATATATTACAAGCAAAGTAAGTATTTTGATCCAGAGGTTGCTAAAGGAGCAGACAAAAAGAAAGTCTACCTCGAGCTGCAGGGTCAAGTAAAATTTTCTGGGGGAGGTGACAGTCTGAGCTGAGTTTAAAGTAGGAAAAAGGAGTTCCTCATGTAAAAGGGGAGTAAAGTATATTCAAGAAAAAAGAAAAACTTTTATGAATGTCTGTAAATAACAAAATGCAAGGAGGATTCTAGTCATCTGTTAAGTTTATCAAATGCTTAGAATGTGAGTTAAGGAGTACCAATTAATGAAACTAAAGACGTAGACAGGAGCTAGATTTTGGAAGGACTTAGTATCCCATACTAAGGAGTTTGGATTTATCATAAAGGTGAGTGAGAACCATCAGAGAAATCTAAGCAAAACAGTGACATGAGAAGTTTTTTTTTTTTTTTTTTTTTTTTTTTTGCTTTAGATAGATAAATTTAATGAATAGGAGAATATATAGGTAAATAATGATAATAGCTGAGCATGATGGTACACACTTATAATTCAGGCCACTCTTGAGATTGAGGTGGAAGACCACTTGAACCCAGAATTTTGAGAGCCTGGGCACAATAGTGAGACTCTTAGAAGAAGAAGGAGGAAGAAAAAACAGGAGAAAGAGGAGGTGATGGAGTGGAGTTAGGGAACAAAAGGGACACATTCAAGAATTATTTAGCAGGTGTAAGTGCAGATGTGTGGTGGCTGTCTACATTTAGGATGAGAGAGGTGGGTGGTAGGACATAGGAAAACTCTTAGATTTTACGTTTTAGGGAATAGAAAGATGAGTGCAACTTAATAAAACAACATATAAGAGAAAGATCAGGTAAGGAGGCAAGATTATGAGGTCAGTTTCAGTCACATAAAATTTGAGGTGGCTTTGAAATTTCCAAGCAAAGATGTTCATTGAGCTGTTGGATATCTGGACTGGAGACAGATTTAAGCATACTTTCATAGAGATGATAAATGACACAATCACTGAGAGGTTACTCAACAGAGAGAACAATAAGTAAGATCAGAACTGCCAAGGATAGAATCCTAAAAAATACCAATGCTTGTGGAGTAAATGGGAAAACAGGAATAATTGAAGAAGACTGGAAAGCATTGCTCACAGCAATATTGAGAAAGTCAGAAAGAGAATCATGTCATAGAAGACAAGGGAGCAAAGTTTCCAGAAGGAAATGGTTACCAGTGTCAAATGCTGCAAATGTTTACTGAAGATAAAGGTGGAAAAGTGCCCAGTGAGTTTAAAAATTAACAAATTCTAGACAACCTTGTGAGCAGATTCAATTTCAGTTGAGTGAAGGAAATGGAATCAAACTGCTATAGGCTGAGGAATAGATAAGAAGTGAGGGACTCCAGGGATATTTCCTTGTGGCAGCCTCACAAATATTTTCTTTCATGAGCCCAAAGGAAATATTAAAGTATAGCTGCATCATTCATATATATATAAAAGTTCAAGTGGTCTTCCACCTCAATCTCAAGAGTGGCTGCATTATATATATATGTATATATATAATATACATAATATATACATGTATATATATATATATATATATACAATTTTATATATATAATTTCTTACCATTGCTTTTATTAAAGGATTTTCACCAAAAACAAATGAGAGAGGAGGCAATGAGTGAGTAATATTCTTCCAACTAGCGGTTCTATGAAGAAAGAAACAGTGCTAATCCAAGGGGCAGAGCTCAATGGAGGGGGTTGAGTTTAGTTTGTCTCTCTGCCTCCCACCCCCACCCCCCCTTTCTGAAAAGACTTAAACATTTTTAAATACTGATGGGAAAGACCAAAAGAAGGGAAGACAATGAAGATTCAAGAGACAGAGGGAATAAAAAATAAAACAGAGACCATAAGGAGGCAAAAAGAACTGGATCAGCAACAGAAATGAAAGCATGAGATTTGTTAAGATTGAGAAACCTCTCCCTACTGAAAAGAGAATGAAGGAAAGAAGGATGAAAGCCAATTCAGAGATGTTTATAGTGAGGACTGAGTTGTTAGGTCTAGGAAGTGGAGTAGGTCTAACATCATAATGCAATTTTATCTATGAAATTTTTATTAATGTAAACAAAAAAATTACAATTTGTTGTAGAAAACACAAAAGGTATAATGAAGAGAACCAAAATTATTTGTAAATATACTGCACAGAAAAATCTGTTAAAATTGAATTGCACCTGTTAAAGTAAGGATAGAAATAGTCGTATGCTTACTCCATTCAACACTATTTTGTTTCTATAAAAATAAATCTAAATTATTTCCTCTATTTTTAAAAATTTTTATTGGTTCTTTTTAGTTATACATGACAATAGAATATACTATGGCATAATTATATTTTTTTTTCTCAGAACTCCACCGGGAACTCCAAAGTAGCGGGCGCCTGAGGCAGATTCCCGGAGCAGGGTCCATATACAACTCAATTAATCCAGCATCACAGCAATTATATACAGCTTAACTCAAGTCATCATCTCAATGGTTCACTGGCGTCACCTTTCAACCATTCCCTCTGGCAATATGCCAGGCGTCATTCTGACTAGGCTGTGGATCTCAACAAATAACCAGTACTTCTAGACTCTGTTTGGGGGGAAAATTTGTTGGACTGGTGAGGGGCAATTTGTTTTAAGAATGTACCCACCATTGTTTGCTTCATATAGGTAATTTATAGCTAACATTAGCGTCCTAGAAAGGATTAAATGAAGAAGGGAGATATTAACTACACCTGTAATAAATTAAGATATGTGAGCTATAAATATTAATTTCCCATGACTTCTATGTCTTATTAGCTTAATGCTGCTATGTTTCCAAAGTATACCTTATGGCAGGAGTTTCAAAGTGAGCCACAGTGAATTTGTTCCATATTTGCTAGATATTTCAGAAAAGTAGATTTTGGTTTATTAGAAGAAAGGATATTTCTGACAGCTATCAGATAACTTCTTACAGAGATCTGAATTACTTGTCACTAGAATATTTAAGCACAAGTTTAGTGACAACAGTAACCTATCAATTCAAAATTAAGAGATATGAGAATCTCAAAAGTCAGTGGAGTTTTGTAGAGGAAATTCATGTAGAAGTCAGGGAGAGATTTAGACACTGATTTATAATACTTTGTATCTTATTTATTGCTAAAACTCAAATAAAGTCTTGACTCTCCCCATAATGGAAACAAAGAAAAACTGCCAATTTTTCAAAAATATTATGCTAATTTTGTATGCATATTTTCATAATATTGTACTAATGCCATTAAGCATAAATTTCACTACTACATTATAAAACAAGGAAACTATTTTTAAAATTAAATATGATTATTTAAAACTAATAAATTGGGTTGGGGATGTTGCTCAAGCAGTAGCGCGCTCGTCTGGCATGCGTGCGGCCCGGGTTCGATCCTCAGTACCACATACAAACAAAGACGTTGTGTCTGCCGAAAACTGAAAAATAAATATTAAAATTCTCTCTCTAAATAAATAAATAAATCTAATAAATTATGCTAAGTCAAAGTGAGCCAGGTAGGGAAAAAATTATCCACATTAGCAGGTGGTATGAAGGTTCAGCCTGGAATTCTCATGAAATGAATTCTGCCATTTAATTGATGGCCATAAAGGAGTGGAGAATAAAATACAATAACAGGTAAATAATAATCAGGAAATGGAACATAAAATATACTTGCCAGTAGGAGGGGAAATAGTGGATTTTGATATATACAAGGTGCACAAATTTAAACATACCTTGTCAAGATGATCTAGGTGGAAAAATATATAGCAGATATGATTAGTATAATGTGAACTTACATTCTTACAAATGTGAACTTGAGGGGGGATTGAGAGATAAAAGAACAAGAGTGAGGAGAATGCATGAATGAATGAGAATATCCTAGTAAAACAGATGAAAATGTGTAATGTCCCAATTAAATTACATCTGTATTGTTCTGACACTTTCCTCTTTATCTTCTTTTTATTTTCTCTTTCTGGAAACTGACCTTACTTCTGTTTTCTCCTTCTGCCATCTTCCACTTCTTTTTTACTTTATCTATTTTCTTTGCTAAGGATACCTAATGATGTCCTGAGATTATTTCTTAGCAACACTAGTTGTAAGGTCAGAAATCTCTTTTTTTTTTTAGAGATCTCTGATTTTGAGATCTCAGATCTCTGAGTATTTGTAGCAGTATATTTCAAGCAATGATTTTTCTTCCTTTGACAAATAATAAAATATTATGAAAGCTGGTATAAAGATAAATGATTAAAAGAAATACAAATAGCTATGACTAAATTCTAGCAATATATGATTCATAGATAAATCTTGCTTTCTATTTATGGGAACTCGGGATATGGGAAACTAACAAGTATATGACCCCAAATATTAACTAGTAATTTACACAGGTTGGAAGGGAAAAGTTCAAAATCCATTCTCACTTATCTCCTATATAAACCACTCACAATTTCAGCTCACCAGCTGCCTCTCATAAATGCAGTAGTCTTTAAGTGCAATTGGCAGACTGCATAGATTTCTACTTTCCTCACAAAATGGTGGATTGCATATTTATATTTACAAGAATTCTGTTCATCTTCTGCTGTTTTCTGACTATACATTGTGCACAACGTAAGAAACTCTTAATTGCTTTATTTCTATAGATATAAATGTAAAAATTAAGTAGATTCTGATTACAGAGTGAAGCAATGTTGTGGTCTTATGCAAATCGAAAGAAACATAATATTACAAGTAAAGTTTATGTTGTTAAAAATTAACAAATTTTAATGTATCTGACTTTTTAGTTTATTTTTAGAGGGTTTCAGTAATTTTGTCTTGAATCTAACATGCTTGTTTCTGAACTCTAAAACAAACATGAAATATGAAAAGTTCTATGGACTACTAACTAAAATTTTTACTTGTGCCAACATTAATGATTTTCAGCTACTTGCATTCAACACTTTGTTTTTCAGAATCTATAAAGATTGTTCTTTATTTTTCACAAAAATTTCAATATGCAATATGTTCAATAAAAACATGTACTTACTTGATAGAATTGAAATTATGTGAATCCCTAGAGATAGACAAAGAAATAAATGATATGATCATATCTGTTTATAAAAAGATCATAAAATATTTGCCGAGTTAAGAAGTCTAATTCTTTTTTTAAACATTGCCCATTGAAAATAGATTTCTTGGGTTGGGGTTATAGCTCAGTGGTAGAGCACTTGCCTAGCATGTATGAGGCACTGAGTTCAATCCTCAGCACCACATAAAAATAAATAAATAAAATAAAAACATGATGTCCATCTACAACTACAAAAAGTATTTAAAAAACAGATTTGTCTTAAATTTTTCTAAGCAGCACCATTTGACCCAATAATTCTGGTGAGGGATATCTGTAATGTTGGCTAGGGTAATCAATTAAGATGTAGTTTCCATGTTAGAAAATGAGAGAAACTTTTAAAGTACAGTATTGTGTTTTAACTTATAAAGTCCATTATGTTTTGTTTCTTTTAGCAATATATTTATATAGTCTGTCATTTTTACATTAGGAAAAAATATGATCTACCAAGGAAAATGGCTTCCTTTTAGGTTCTATATGCCTGACCTTATCACAGATATTTTTCCTTCTTGCCTGTCACCTCTAACACCAAACATACACAGATATTCAGGGGCCTGGGATTCCGACAATCTAAAATGTCACTCTACAAAGTCTTTTCTTTTTATTTAGGCTGGAAGACGCTCAAAATATTTCAGCTTTTCTTGGAATTATAATTGCTGTGCATGCTTATGGGTCCTTTGAATCATAGAAAACTTTTCTACTCATTAATTCTCAGAGTGTAGAGAACTTTTTCTCAGGTCAGACTGGGGAGGGGATACTGCAGTCATGTCATTGGCAAAATGACTCTCCATGGTAGCCCCAGAAATATAAAAAGTCATTAAGAGTTGTGATTGAAGTGCCTCTTATGCCAGTGGCCTACCACTGCTGTGACTATTTAAATTTACCTATCTAAATGAGTGCACTTGGGAGTGAAGGGAACACTATTAATAATTATTCCAGGATAATGGGCATAAAACAGAACTGTCCTTGCACAACAGTATTATATTTACTCTAGCTTTGGGTATATTGATTTGTTTTCTTTTAGTCAGAAGACAATACACAAATTTAGCCCCAAAGAACTTCTATGTTGCTGAGGGATTTTTGTTTCAAACATTAGATGTTCTTTTGACCATAATGCTATGTATTACTTTTTTAAAGCCATGATGTGAAAATCATCAGTTACAAAATAATAGAAAATTTGTTTGGATATTCATCTTCACTTTTTAAGCCTAGTACATGATAATATGATATTTAAACATTCTCAAAGTACCATAAAGTTGTATCCATTGTCTTTTAAAAAATTTTATGGGTGCATAAAAATTACACAGAGCAGTGGGTTTCATTTTGACATGTATGTATATATACATAACATTGTTTGATTGATTTCATGATTGTTTCTCTAACATGCAGAACTTGTCCTATGTGCAGTATTCAAATTTGAAGCATTTGTTCTATGCTGTTAAGGTATTTTTGAATTTTGTTATTTACAGCCAACTGTACATCTGTGACTGACTTTGATGATTGTCCAGGGAATATAACAGATTTCTGTCCAGAGAATATTGTTTGTGCATGCAAAGATGGAGAGCCTTTTTGCAAGTAAGTGTAATATATGCTGTAAAAGCAGTGCAAACCTAATGTATTGTAAAAAGTAATTCATATTGTTTTCATTTGTTTGCTACATTTAATGATGAATGTTTATTTTAAAATTATATTTTATTTAGTAATGGCTCCCACACATGTGAAAAAAATTGTTGTGTCTTCCTAAATTATATTAATATGGTGTTTAAAAATAGTATACTAAAATGTTAATAATTAAAATTGAGATGATTTATATTAACTCCAAAATTAGCAACATTCAAAACTGCTTTCTACAGACAGAATTTTTTACAGCTAAGTTACATGAATTAGTAAATAAACTGTTTACCATTCTAACAAAGAAGAATTTGAATGTGAATCATTTCATGCAATAGCTATAATCCAGACATGTGATATATGAATGAAATATTTTGCAAATCAAGATATATTTTAAAAGCTCTGTGATTGCTCTTCTTTATTTTCAGGTTCATTTTTTATAATACATGTGTTCTTTGAGCCATAAATACTTTTTCTTTTAAAATTTTTGTAGATATTTTATTTTTATAACCATATAAATGGCAGTGGGTGTGTCAAAGATGAAAGAGTTAGGGAAAAAATATAGCATAAGAGTAAGGAAGAGTGAATTTGTGAGAAAATAAGTATATATGGGGAGTTTTCCAGCATCTATGTCTTTTGAACTGAATTTTAACAATTGATAGTAGCATAGGCAAGTGTAAGCAAAGCCATGAAGGCTTGAGATACAATGTTTTTGAATGTAGGGGATAGGTTTCCTTTTTGAGTGGACCACAAACATCAGAATTTAGTCTTATTTATATCCAGCATCTAGCACAACATCTGGCACACAAAATATGTTCTGTAAGAGTTTTTCAAATTCATCAATCATACACTGGGAGATGTTGTTCAGCAGTGCAAAGTACTGGAAGCATTGAAGAGGATGAAAGTTATTTTTAAAAAGCCATTGAAGCTGGGTATGATGGTGCATGCCTCAAGCCCTATGTGGGAAGCTGAGGCAGGAGGATCATTTGAACCCATGCATTCACAACCACCCTGGGTAAAATAGTGAAACTGTGTCTCAAAAGAATAAAAAAGTCCTTAAATTTAGCATTTAGCAGTTGTTGATGATAATCTTTAGAATATCATTCTAAGATTGCGGTGGAGATGAAAACCAGAAAACAAAATTACATCCAAGGTGTGAGAAGTAAATACAATACCACAATACAGAAACATATATGTCAATTGTATTTTATTTATTTATTTATTTTAGTTATATACAACACCAGGATGCACTCAGGCATAAAGACAAAAGCATGGAACACAGACCACTCCAATTCAGTCCCGAGCACTCCCCAATCCCCTCCACTCCACTGATCCCTCTTCAATCCCTTTATAGTTTACATTTTAAAAATTAGTGTCTGTTTCAGTCAGATTTTTTGCTGCTGTGACTAAAAGATCCAACAAGAACAATTATAGAGGAGGACAAGTTTATTTGGGGGCTCATGTTTCATAGGTCTTGGTCCATAGACAGCTGGCTCTATTCCTCAGGGGCTCCAGATGAGGCTGAACATCATGGCAGAAGTGTGTGGTGGAGAGAAGCAGCTCAGAAAGTGATCAGAAAGGTGATCAGAAAGCAGAGAAAGAAACTCCACTCAATAGTTACAAAATATATGCCCAAAAGGTACACCACAAGATCCCTTTCCTCCAGCTACACCCTGCCTGCCTTCAGCTACCAGTTAATTCCATCAGGAAATTAATTTATTGATTGGGTTAAGAGTCTCATAACCCAATCATTTCTCCTCTAAACCTTCTTCTATTGTCTCACACATGATCTTTTCAAGTACACCTCACATCCAAACCATAACAGTGTCTTGTGGATACACCCCAGGCTGGGACCCAATGTGTCACATACATGCATGCACATACAAAAGTCTGATCAGATTCTTTCCATTATTTCTTTTTCCTGTTCCTTCTTCCTCCTCCTCAATTTCCTTGTTCTCCTCTACTGAGCTTTCTATTATTCTGATGAAATTCCCTCTCCTTTTATCCATTTCTCTCTTTCTTTTCTAAAAGAAAGAAATGATAATTTTTTACTATTTTGTAAAGTCATATTTGGAGGAATTCTGGAGGCTACTAATCAACATTTTGGCTAAAAGCTAATTACCCTTTACCTGTCTTCCTATTTGGGGGAGGGTACTGGTGATTGAACCCAGAGGAACTTTACCAGTGAATTACATCCCCAGCCCCTTTGTTATTTCTTATTTTGAAACAGAGTCTCACTAATTTACATCAAGCCTCGCCTCGCTAAGTTGCTGAGGCTGGATTTGTTTTCTTTTTCTTTTTTTTCTGGTTCTTCTTATTTTTGCCTGACAGTAGAATCCATTTTGACATAATTATAAAAGCATGGAATATATCTTGTTCTAATTCAGTCCCCAGTACCTCCCTTTCCCCACTGCTCCCTTCTCTTTACTGATCTTTCTGCCATTTACCTATAGTTATTTTTTAAATTAATTTCTTTTGGGTATACATGATGGTGAAATATGAATATACATTGTGATATATTCATATATGTACATAGGAATGTTATGTCAGATTCATTCCACTGTCTTGTCTTTATTTCATCTTTTCTCCCTTCCCTTCATTCCCCTTTGTCTACTACTTAGAACCTCTATTCTTTTTTTAACCCCCTACCTTATTGTGTTTTAGTTTTCCACATATCAAACATTCAACCTTTATCTTATGGGGACTGACTTTTTTCACTTAACATGGTAGTCTCCAGATCCATCCATTTACTGGCAAATGACATAAAATCATTCTTTTTTTTAAGGCTGAGTAATATTCCATTGTGTATATATACCACTTTTTCGTTATCCATTCATTTGTTGAAGGGCACCTAGATTGGTTCCATAGCTTAGCTATCATGAATTGTGCTGCTGTAAACGTTGATGCAGCTGCATCACGTAGTATGATGATTTTAATTCTTTAGGATAAATACCAAGGAGTGATATAGCTGGGTCATGTGGTGGTTCCATGCCTAGTATCTTGTGTAACCTCCATACTGATTTCCATAGTGGTTGTGCTAATTTACAATCTCACCAACAGTGTAAAAGTGTTCGTTTTTTTCTACATCCTCTCCAGTGCTTGTTATTTTTTGTATTCTTGATGACTGTCATTCTAATTGTATGAAATTGTAGTGTAGTTTTTATTTGCATTTCCTAATTTTTTCATATATTTCTTGCCACTTGTATTTCTTCTTTTGAGAAATGTCTGTTTAACTCATTTGTCTATATATTAATTGGATTATCTGATTTTTTGATATAAAATTTTTTGAGTTCTTATAATTCTAGATATTAATCCTCTGTAAGAAGAATAATGAGCAAATATTTTTCCCATTCTGTAGGTTCTCAGTTCATATTTCTATTTGTTTCCTTTCATTTATAGAAACATTTTAATTGATGCCATACCATTTCCTAACACTTGGTATTGTTTCCTGAGCTTTAGGGGTCCTATTGAGGAAGTCACTGCCTATGCCTATATGCTGGAGGGCTTACCCTGTGTTTTCTTTTGGGAATTGCATAGTTTCTGTTCTAATTTCTTCTATTCTCTAGGTTCTTTCTTAATGCTCTTGACTGATTCCTTTGCTGTGAAGAAGCTTTTTAATTTGGTGTTATCACATTCATTAATTTTTTTAAAAAAATTTAATTCTTCTGCTTTAGGAGTCTTGTTAAAGAAATCATTTCCTGAGCTGATGTGTTGGGGTATTGGGCCTGCATTTTCTTCTAGTAGATTCAGGGTTTCTGGTCTAATATTAGGTCCTTGATCCACTTTGAGTTGAGTTTTGTGCAGTGTGAGAGGTAGGGGTTAAATTTCATTCTACTTTCTAGTTTTTCCTGCACCATTTTTTTTAAAAAGGCTATCTTTTCTCCAATGTATGTTTTTGGAGCTTTTGTCAAGTATGAGGTAACTGTATTTTTGTGGGTTTATCTCTGTAATTTCTATTCTTTTCCATTAGTCTTCATACCTGTTCTGTTGCCAATACCATGCTGATTTTTTTTTAACCATTGCTCTGTTATATTCTGAAGTCTAGTATTGTGATGTGAGGCTGGTCTTGAACTTGCAAACCTCCTGCCTCCACCTTCCAGTCCCTGGGATTAGCAGTGTGTGCCACCATGCTTGACTCTAATTTTTATTATGATTATTTTCCTTATTTGTTTTAAAAGTCTACATTTATTAATTGCTGAATCATATTAACATTATGCCTATTTTAAAGTTTTTCTCCACCAAATTGTTTCAAACAAATTACTTCATCTTATTTTACTGGAAAATCTCAATGTGCAAAATACTTGTTCTGATCTTGAGGTGCCCCTGTACATAACTGTGTATGTGTCACTTTCTTTGGAAGTCTATGTTCTCAAACAACCTAGTAGTTTTGTGTGTGAATCAGCTTCAACGTGCCAGGAGAATTTACTGGGGAACTTACTGACAGAGGCATGGGCCTGGGTGGAAGTAAGCCCAGTTGGATCGCCACAATTTGGTTTAGAAGGAAGGGGATACATATGGGTTAGATCAAAGGTGACTTCATCTTAACTGGAATGTACCTAGTTTGTCTTAAGCTAATATCAAATAGTCAGGCACATTCCTAGAGTCACAATTCAGTTGTAAATCTCTCCATACAATTCTAACAGTTTTGCATGTTTACAATTTGCTGGGAAACTAAACAAAAATAACTGATTAGGGCTACTTTGGGGAAATCATAGTGATTATCAAGATGGCTGCAGTCATGTCAAATTGAATCCATGCATTCTACCCCCTGTAATCAGCTTTTACCATCTCACATGCCCCCCTCTTCCTCAATGTGCTCTGAGCCTGTGGAGGGTATTAGTATTTTGTAGGTGGTATTTTGAGGCCATTTATGTAGCTTGTAAGCAGAATTTATATCAGAAGTAGAGGCACCTGCATCAAATAAGAGACAAGTTAGGCAAATGAAAATAATTAATTTTCTAACCAGAATCCCAAGGAGCCAATGACCTGATATTTCTCCTAGAGAAGGTACAAAATCAGAAAATGTATTAACTTCTGTTTCCATAGGTTCTAGGGAAAACAGTGAAAAATAGCAAAATCATAGCTATAGATGGAAAAACAAATGTTTTGCAAAGACTTCTAAAGTTAAGCCTGTTCCATCCAGCAAGACAATACTGGTGGCATTATCTGTGTTATACAATACAGCAGTTGCATCTGGGCATTGATGGGGTGGAATTAACAACACATGATGGCCAACAGGATGAGTCCATGAGTGATTCCTAAAATGAATGACAAAATGGCATGCCCAACCAGGAGGCCAACTGTAGTGCCCTGGGGTATTTTCTTTAGACCACTAAAAGAATAAGCCCATGATCTGAGGTCCAGAGTTCAACAGGACCAATGGGGATAGAATTAGGAGGGCCAGAGTTACCTCACACTATAGCCCCAAACTGCCAACATACCCAGGAAGATCAAGCCACTGAATTATCTCCTCTCCTTGACTTATTAGATCCTGTGTTTGAAATACCATCACTTTCTGTACATGTGTCAACACTGGCAGTATTGCATATGGATGCAGAGATTGGACTCAGATTTTTTGGAGTAGGAGCCTGAGCCTCCAGGTGCTTATAAGTGGCAGGCATGCCAGATGTATGGGTATTTAAATTTATTAATACTTTTTCAAGGATTTCAGCACAGCTGGCCAAGGTGGGATTTGCCTACTAAGGCCATATATTTTGCTTTAGTGAACTATTCTTTCTTTCCACCAACACTGCTACCTGAGAATTAAATGGCACATAAAGTACCATGCCACATATGTTTGGGCCTAATTCTGGACACCATATCCTGTGAAATGAGTGCTCTGGCCGCTGTGAATCTGGGGCAGGTTCCTGTACATCATACTTCATTCTCAAGACCTTTGAAATAACAATTTGGTAAGAAATGCTTACATAAGGCCAGTAGACCATTGTTCACTTGCCATTGTGCAATCCACAATGTAAGGTCTTGGTACACTGCCCAATTATCAGTACAAACAACCAGTGGACATGGCTCATATGTTACTACCAGGCATACTACCAATAGCTCTGCCCATTTGTTATTCATGTTTTGCTCCATCTCAAAGCAGATAGAATCAGTGGCAGGTTTACTGCAGCAAGAATTCAGAAAATTGAGTTTCCCCTACTATACCCAACTGTATACCAAACATTCTCAGTTATAGAGCCCAAACCCTCTTTCACTTGTGAGATCATAGGCACTATGGTGAAAATTTGGTTTAGCAGTTTTACAGGTAATCAGGCCCAACGCCATCTACAGTGCAGGAGTCAATAAACTATTGTATGGTGCACAGCTTTGTTGTTAATACACATGATGTTATTTAGAGTAGGAATCTGGCACTATAGTGGGTTCAAGTCAGTAATGTAGGCCATCCAAAAGTTTTCTCTATCACCAAAGAAAATTTGATCAGTGGCTCCATCTGTAGTGGCATTGTGCACTGCTAGAAACTGCTGTTTTAAAGGTGAACATCTAGTGTCAGCTCCTTTCCAGAGCTGTGACCAAAAACTTAGTGGTAGCTTTTATCTTTGTTGTCTTTGCCAGAGAGCCCAACTCATACCATCCGCTATATAAATGACATCTAACTACATTGGCCCATCTGGTAAAGGGGTGCATAGAGTTAGTGCATGGGCTGTCAAAGTCTTTTCTAGGTTGAGATAGGCAAAGAATTGAGATAGGTGAGGTCTGCCAATAGTCCAGGAGTCTGACAAAAACCTGTACATTTTTGTCAGGGAATGGGGAGAGTCTGCACTTAATCTGCCATGGTGCTAATAGTAAAATTGGCCTTACCTCATCAGACCACCAACCCTACAAATTGCATGGATAGTCCAGGGCCTTGAATATTAAGATTGACAGCCTATTTTCTCTGATATAGGTGAGTACACATTGTACTGTGTCCTGTGACCGAATGTAACCTTTACCACTTAATGTTTTAGTCAGCTTTTTCTCCACTGTGACCAAAAAGAGCTGACAAGAATAATTAGAGGAGAAAAAGTTTATTTCCAGGCTCATGGTTTCAGAAGACCATAGATAGGGCTCCATTCCTTGGGGCCCTAGATGAGGCATAACACCATGGCAGAAGAGTTTCATGGAGGAAATAACTCAAGACATGACATTCAAGAAGCAGAGAGAAACTCCACTCACCTGATACAGAATATATGCACCAAGGGCATGGCCCCATTAACCAACCTCTTCCAGTCACAAGTACCTGCCTTCAGTTACCACTCAGTTATTCCCTACAAGGGGATTAATTCACTGGCTGTGTTAAGGCTTCCGTAACCCAATCATTTCACCTCTAAGCTTTTTTTCATTGTCTCACATATGAGCTTTTGGTGTATACCTAACATCTAAATCATAACATTCCACCCATGGCCCCCAAAAGCTCATGACCATCTCACAATGCAAAATACATTTACTCCATTTCCAAGAGTCCCCATAATGTCAACAGTTCCAAGATTTTCCAAAAGTCAAAGTCCAAAGATTCACTGAGATTCAAGGCAAACTCTGTGTGAGCCCTGTAAAAATCAAAAGTAAGTTACATATATCCTATATATAAAGGCACGTAGTAAACATTTCCCTGCCACAAGGAGTTGTAGGAGCATAGAATTAAGGCATGGGACAAAGCAAGACCAAAATCCAGCTGAGAAACAATTTCTGTATTTTCATGTACAGAATCTGGAGGACAAGGCACCTTAATGTTCTTTCCAAAGGGCTTGTGTAGCTCTGCCCTTAGTGCTTTGCTTGTTTCCACATACATGACCTTTCTGATGGCTTGTTTCTGATTGATTTCTGCAGCATTTCTTGGCAGATGTTCTACTGGACTACAATTTCTTAATCTTGGGGATTTCCACCGTAGCTTCAGCTTCCTCCTCATATCTCCACTCATCTCCCTATCTGCCTGCAGGGCTGCCTGCAGGAACTCTGACCCTGCTGCACTTTGCCTGGCCTCCCAGGCATTCCTTTGAAATCTCAGTGGAAGCCTCCATGACCCCTATCTCTAGCAACCCGCAATCCTGCTGAACCAGCACTACATGATTGCCACCAAAGTCTCTGGCCATTTCTAGCTGTAACCAGGCCTCCAGGAACTGTGACTTCAGTAGCCTCTGAGTGTCTGGGTAGCTGAACATGGTGAAACAACTTCCTAGGCCATCCTGTGCAAGCCGGACACCCAATGGTCTCTTGTCAGGAGAATTTTGTGTTCACTCCCTTGATCCTGAGGTGGACTTGGTCTTGAGAATTCCTAAGATACACTCAAGACATCTTTCTTATTGTCTCTGGGCAAAGTCTTTAAAATTTCTTTAGTGGCAGTAATGTCTTTAATAACTGCAACTTCCTTAGCCCCACCTTTCAAGTCCAATTATTCAAATCTTTCTGCTCCTGAATATCACAATAAACTTGGCTAAAAGCCACTAGCAATATCTATGCCATGCCTAAACACTATGCTGCTTAGAAATTTCTTCTGCCATATTAAAAGTCTATCACTTTCAAAGTCAGCTAAGGCTGATTTAAGTACTAAGAAAGTCTCAGGAAAAGGGCAAAACATAGACAATTTTTTTTTTGCCCAGAACATAACATGAATGGCCTCTTTCAATTACCAATAGGGTACTCCTTCTTTAATGTCAACACTTTTATTGATGTTCTAATCTGCCCAGCTCTAATCTCTGAGCCTACCCCATAAAAGTCCTGACCCCCATGCCTGTTTTGCCCCTCTCATCTATAGAGAGATGTACTTTTATTTGTCAGAGGTGACAAATATGTGTATCTCTGCCTGGTCTCCATCTTTCATTCCTCAATTGCCTGTCTCCCAGTTCCTTGCTTTACTTTCACATATAGAGCACAATGTTTTGTATCTCTGGTTGTATACTAAGTTTATTCACACCATTAGTGTTTTCATACATGTACTTATTAGGGTAATGATGTCCATCTCATTCCACCATTTTTCTTCCCCCATGCTCCCTCCCTTCCCTTCCCACCCCTTTGTCCTATCTAGAGTTCATCTAATCCTCCCATGCTCCCCCTCCCAACCCCATTATGAATCAACCTCCTTACATCAGAGAAAACATTTGGCATTTGTTTTTTTTTTGTTGTTGTTGTTGTTGGATTGACTAACTTCACTTAGCATTTTATTTTCCAACTCCTTCCACTCACTTGCAAATACCACGATTTATTATCTTTTATTGCCGAGTAATATTCCATTGTGTATATGTGCCACACTTTCTTTATCCATTCATCAACTGAAAGGCATATAGATTGGTTCCACAGTTTAGCTATTGTGAATTGTGCTGCTGTAAACACTGATGTGGCTGTGTACCTATAGTATGCTGCTTTTAAGTCCTTTGGGTATAGACCTAGGAGTGGGATAGCTGGGTCAAAAGGTGGTGCCATTCCCGGTTTTCCAAGGAATATCCATATTTAGTCAGCTTTTTAACCACTGTGACCAGAAAGACTTGACAAGTTGAGAAGGAAAAGTTTATTTGGGGGGTCATGGTTTCAGAAATCTCAGTCCATGGAGAGCAAGTCGCATTCCTTGGAGTCTGAGATGAGGAAGAATATCATCGTGGAAGAGTGTGGTGGCAGTATTTCTCATTATCAAATTCATTTCCTGTCTGAGAAATGCTATACCCTTCTATGTTACAGTCTCATTTTCTGGGCAGTCACACACAAGGTAGTGGTTTAGAAATGTTTGCAATATCTAGCAATTCTGTAGCATAGTATTATTCTGGACAGTTATAGTTTCTTGAATGGGAGATCCCCCCACCCCACAACTGCATATGCTGTGCTTTTGCTTTGTGTTGCATTAATGGTCAAGAAAAAAGCAAAGCTCACAGGCAGGAGGAGGAGTACCTGTCCTCTTTTACTTCAAAGTCAGATTCTTCCTCAACCTCCTTCTCCCAGGGATTGGAATTCTTTGCATCTCCTTCTGATCTTGAGATAACATCTCTCACCTGTTTACAATTCCAGTTCTTCCTCCTATTACACAAGGGACAAGCTGGAGTTTCAATTTTGTTTTTCCTTTTTCTCGGCCAGGTTATAGACTAAGAGGAAGAGAGATGCATTTCTCTTTCACGTTGTAACTCGTCTATTTATATTTTATTCACTACCAGCTGGCCAAACCATATATTAAATATATTTAGTAATAAAATATATTTATTTTATTACATGTATGAAAACACGAATGGTGTGAATATACTTTGTACACAACCAGAGATATGAAAAATTGAGCTCTATATAGATGGCCAAATGACTGCCCAAAATAATGACCATCCCACTGCAATGGAAAGAAAGTACCCTTTCTTTTCAGGTTAGGATAAATGACATTGAACAAACAGATGCTCTGAACCCAGTTGAGGTATCCCTGTACTCATGCAGAAGGCTGCAGATATTTAATATGAGATACTCCCCATCCAAAGGAATTATGTGACCAACTTGGAACTTCTCATACAGATGCTTCCATCCCCTTTCCCATTTCATACTCTTCCTCACTGGCTTGCCAATTCTTCCAAAATAACCCAGTTCTTATATGTGAATACTGGATACAAGGTGACATGAGACTGAGGAAAGAGAGGAAAACAAAAATCAGATTGCATAAAGTGAAATGCATTGGGGGACTTAATGACAGAACCATGGACCTGGTCTGCAGCAAGACCAAGTGGATCCACTCAATTTGGATCAGAAGGAGGGGCATAGGTTAGACAAAAATGACCTTATTTTAATTGGATGTACATGGTTCATCTTAAGCTAATATACATACTCAGACACATTCCAGGAGTCAGAGTTCAGTTGTAAAATTTACCATACCACTCTAACAGTTTTGCCTAATTATAGTTTACTAGGAAACTATGTAGGAAAAAATAAGATTAATCTGTAACAATCATGGTGGTTATGACTCAAGTTGGCTGCAATCTTGTCAAGCTAGACCCATACATAGTGACAAGATAATTTTTATTACTAAATATATTTAATATATGGTTTGGATCAGTTGTTTTAACATTATCAATCAGTTAGACATTAATAAATCAGGATTAAATATATCAAACTATATGACATAATCATTTTAAAATCTTAAAATATTTTAATAATATTTCTTAAATTTACCAAAGACACATATATCACCACCACTATCCATGATATGACACACAGATCTCACACACACACATACACACATGTACACACACGAACACAAAGATGTTCCAAATAAAAAAGTAAAAAAAAGCCAAATTGAAAATATATTTGAAGATAGACAACTTAATAACATTGGCAAAACTGAGAACACATGTCCAATATGTACTTTTGGTTCTGACAGTTAATATATCCTCCAACCAATGTTCACACATACCGATGTGCAAAAATAAAAAGGCCAACTACTTATGAGTTGTTGGTCAAAGGATACAGCATTACACTTACATAGGAGGAATAAGTTCAAGAGATCTATTGTACAGCATGGTGAGTATAGTTAATGAAAAATACCAAGAAAGTGGGAGATTAGTTGTACAGCATGGCGAATATAGTTAATGCAAAATACCAAGAAAGTGAATATTAAGTGCTTTCACCAAAAAAAAACCCTTTCTGATGACATTCATATCATAATTAGCTAGATATAACCATTCCACAATGTATATTTGTATACTTGAAAACATCATGTTACACATGATAAATACAATTTTTTCTGTCATTTAAAAATAAATATATTTCACAGTTATTCTGGCACAATCAATGTAAATATTTACATTTACAATGTAAATATTTACATGTAATTAAATATAATCAAATTTTAAAAATAAATGTATTCAATATAAAATTTCATTTCATACTGGTGATAGAAAACAATTATATATATAATTATATATTTTATATATTTTAATATATGTATAATATTTATGAAATATATATCTATATATATATAGTATATATATATATATATATATATATATATATATATATATATATACACATCCATCCCAGGATTATTGATGTGTGAATTGAATAGGATAAAATATTTAAACTTCCCAAAATAGGAATTGGCTCCAAATGTAAGTTCATTTCTTCTCACTGCTTTCAGTTCTTATCTTACTTAACCCACCAGCAGCACTTAACATTGGTCATTGTGTTCTCTTCCTTGAATTTTCACTTGGCTTCCAGGACATTCCCTTTTATGTTTTTTTTTTTTTTTCCTTCTACTTCACTGTCTACTTCTGATTTATTTTGTACTTAATGCTACAATATCCCAGTCCCTGGTATTCTTCATCTGCACTCTCTCCTTTGGTTATCTATCCAGTCTTATGACTTTAAATATCATCTATGTGGGAAAATTCCTACTTCCAGACTCAGAGACGTAGCTGCCTACTCACCATCTTCATTTGTATATCTAAAACCCATCTCAAAATAAGCAAGTACAAAAAACATCTGAATTCCCACAACTGCCACAAACTATTTTCAGTCTTTCTCACCAAAAACTTTGAAATCATCCTTCATTCTTCCTTTTCATGCCTGGCCACTTACTGTTCCTCAGTAAATCCTATTGGTTATCTTTAAAAAGATAACAGAAATCAACCACTTCTCATCTCCATCTTCACTGCTTTCATCCTGGCCAAAGCTGTCATCATCTCTTGCCTAGATTACTGAATATTTTTGTGATCTTTCTCCTTGTTTCTCCATGGAAAAAGATCTTTTACCCTACAGTCTACTTTCAATTCAAAATCCCAATGAAATTTCTCCCAGAAATATAAAAAAAAAATCTGAAATTCATATGGAAACACAATAGCCAAAGTAATGTTGAGCAAAAAAGAACAAAGCTGGAGATATCATACTACCTGACTTCAAAAATATACTACAAACCTATACCAATCAAAACGGCATAGTCAGATAGGCCCCAACTTCTTTAACAAGACTTCTAAAGTGCAAGAAATAAAATCAATAATTAATAAATGGGATGGATTCAAACTAAAAAGCTTCTTCTCAGCAAAAGAAACAATCATTGGGGTGAAGAGAGAGCTTACAGTATGAGAGCAAATTTTATCTGATTAGCACATCAGATAGAGTGCTAATCTCCAGGATATATAAAGAACTGGAAAAACATAATACCAAAAAAAAAAATCAAATCAATAAATGGGCTAAGGAACTGAACAGACACTTATCAGAAGAAGATATATAAGCAGTCATCAAATATATGAAAAATTTGCTCAATGACTTTAGTAATTAGAGAAATACAAATAAAAACTACTCTAAGATTTCATCTCACCCCAGTCACAATGGCAGTTATCAAGAATACAAGCCATGGGCTGGGACTGAGGCTCAGGACTGGGGCTGTGGCTCAGCGGTAGCGCACTTGCCTGGCATGTGTGAGGCACTGGGTTTGATTCTCTGCACCACATATGAATAAATAAAATAAAGGTCTACCAACAACTAAAATATATTAAAAAAAATACAAGCCATAATAAGTATTGGAGGGGATGTGGGGGAAAAGATACACTCATACAAATTATAGAAATTTTTATGTGAATATACACCATGCCAGTTTTTAGTCTGTGTACCAGAGAAAAAAATTGGCTTTATTTGGCAGAGTTCCATGGCTGTGTGTGTGTGTGTGTGTGTGTGTGTTTGTGTATATATATATATATTTCTGTGAAATAAAGGAGCAAAATCTGGAGTCATGACAAAAATGGGGGCAGTCATATTCTCACCTTCTCATGTTTCTTCTTGCATTTGCTATAGAGTGGCAAGTAGTATGTAAACCTGCATTCATCTCTGTATGAATGGATGGGGGGTGACACTCAGCCTGCAATTATAGAACTGGTAGCTTAAGCTGCTTTGAACACTTTTCATAGCACCAATAATAGATATAGAACATCCACAGTTAATAAAGGTATAAGGTATAAGCAGTGGGTAGATGTGGATATTTTTTTTAAGTAGCCTTGAGAAAACCATTCTGGTTGAGAGTCTCTCTCTCTTTCTCTCTCTCTCTCTCTCTCTCTCTCTCTCTCTCTCTCTCTCTCTCTCTCCCCCCCCACCTCTCTCTCTCTCTCTCTCTCTCTCTCTCTCTCTCTCTCTCTCTCACACACACACACACACACACACACCTCTTTTTCAGATGTAACTAAGTGCCACATCTTCATTAGCTAATGGTTGGAAAATCCTGACAGCTTTCAACATGCTGACTCAATGTGTTTAAAAATGTACTTTTAGAATGCTTGCTCAAGTGGAAAATGGGACAACAAATCTCTTGAGGGCCTTAAAGAGAAACCTCATGGTTGAATAACAATGAAATGTTGGATTCACTCAGAGGAGTCAAAATGTGGTTTTCCCCCTAATTTGTAAGCTTTTTCTATTTCTATTATCTTTAGATGTCCAAACTTCAGAGGCCGGTGGGGAAACTATTGGTTCATGGGAGCTAAATGTGACCAGCTCTGGAATACCCTGGATCTGATTTTAGTAGCAACATTGCCTGGAATAGGATTGGCTTTAATAGTTGGTGTGACAATCCAGACAATCCACTACTGTAAAAAGAAATCAAAGAAGAATTTAGATAATAACCGGTAAGAAATTTCCAAATACCACTGAAAATAATGGGAAATCTCTTGTGAGATCAGCAAACGAATCAAGAAATAATATCATTGATCAAGTATTCAAATGGTATGTTCTCTCATATTCATCAACATTTAACTAAATTCTAGCAAATTCAGATTAACACTGCCAAACTAGACATATTTTGTTCATGATATAGATATAGAGCAAAAACTGGGAAATCCTTTCCTGCAATAAAAACCTAAAAAACAAGTGTAATTCACAAAATAATTGTCTTATCTCAATGCTTTGTTTCCACCTAGGCAGTATGTGCGTACATATAGAATCGGGGTGAGGGGAGGGAGGCTGCTGTGCCAGTACTTCCTATTTAGTCCCAAATCCCAGCAGCAATGACAGAAATGGAAAGAGGAAACCAATAGATTTCTCTGTAATCTTATTCTATCTTGGGTAAGTCTCTTCACCTCACTGGGCTTTAATTTCTCCATCTATAAAGTAGGGATGGTTATAATCATGACTATTCACTTCACATAGAGGGTGAGAATAATACTGAGAGCAGCAGTCATTTGTTGAGGGTTTATTATGTGTTTCAGTCTGGATTGCAAATGTTTTACATTTAACAATCGATGTATTCCTCTCAACAATACGACTAAGTACTGATAAAATTATTGAGATCCAAAGAGATCTAAAATTTGGCCAAGGTCACAGGGATAAATCTGAATACTAGAACTAGGTCCATGGTATGCTATGAAATCTAATTAGATAAAACAGTGTTTTGAAAGCTGCAATGCCCTGCTGCATTCCCTTTATTTCTTTTTTTAGAAGTAAACTGTACTCTTTTTACTTTTCACGGCCTTAAAATGATAAAGATATGATGTGTAAGTACCAATAGAGTAAAATCTCCTAAATTTTATGTCAGTTAATTCAAATTGGCATCAAGTTTAAAGTAGTGACAAGATAATGTTACCTTCTATGTATTAAAAGAACAGGTTGAAATATTTATTTAAAATTTAAAGTGTCTGTTACTATTAGCCTCAAATGCCTAAGAATAGGCTTGCAATTTATAATAAAGTCATTAGTTTGAACAGCCTTAGATATTTGTCTCTAAGGGAAGAGAGAAAAACTCTCCATTTTGTCATTTCAAAATCATAATTCTTTCGTACCATTATTCCATGTTCTTTAAAGCAATATATATATATATATATATATATATATATATATATATATATATATATATATAATAATATTAGTGCTAATAAATTAAATTTTATGTTTACATCAATTTGAAGAATTTCATGTCACCATTTGACATAGATTGATACCCCCCCCCGAGATAGTAAAGAATCATCTTAATTAGAAAACATACTTATAAACACTCTAAAACTAGTTTTTGTAGTTTTCCTATGCCAAAGTTTTCTTTTCCTTTTTTTAAATTGCTTTTATTTTTAAAATGCATGTCAGTGGAATGCATCACAATTCTTATTACACATATAGAACACGATTTTTCATATCTCTTTTTATATATAAATATGTTCACACCAATTCATGTCTTCATACGTGTACTTTGGATAATGATGTCCATCACATTCCACCATCATTGCTAACCCCCTGCCCTGTCTCTTCTCCTCCCACCCCTCTGCACTATGTAGAGTTTGTCTATTCCTCCCATGCTCCCTCTCCCTATCCCACTGTGAATCAGCCTCCTTATATCAAAGGAAACATTCAGCATTTGTTTTTGTTTTTTTGGAGTTGGCTAACTTCACTTAGCATTATCTCCTCTAACTCTGTCCATTTACCTGCAAATGCCATGATTTTATTCGCTTTTATTGCTGAGTAATATTCCATTGTGTATATATGCCACATTTTTAATCCATTCATCTACTGAAGGGCATTTAGGTTGGTTCCTCATTTTAGCGATTGTGAATTGTGGTGCTGTGTCCCTGTAGTATGCTGTTTTTAAGTCCTTTGGATATAGATCTAGGAGAAGGATAGCTGGGTCAAATGGTGGTTCCATTCCAAGTTTTCTAAGTAATCTCCATACTGCTTTCCATATTGGCTGCACCAATTTGCAGTCCCACCAGCAGTGTATGAGTATACCTTTTTCCCCAAATCCTCACCAGAACTTATTGTTGTTTGTCTTTATAATAGCTGCCATTCTTTTCTACAACAGTTTTTTTTTATTCCAATTCTCTCACTTCTACTGACTTGCTGTGACTGAGTGGATCCCTTAGGTAGTTTCCTCCTTAATAGAAAGTGGAGTAGACAAAAGGGAATGAAGGGAAGGGAGGGAAGATGGGAAAAGGAAAGAGCAGAAAAAATCTGATAACTTTCCTATGTACATATATGAATATAACACAGTTAATCTTAACAACATGTACATTCACAAGAAATTTTAAAAATAACTGGGTAAATAGCATAAATATTAGTAGAGGGAAAGGAGCAGGGGTTGGGGGAGGGAAGGGAAAGGAGAAATACTGGGGATTGAATTAGAATAAGATATATTCCTTGCTTGTATAAGTATACCAAAATTTATTCTACTGTCATGTACAATGAAAAGAACCAATAAAAAGAAAAAAAAAGAGGGCCTGAGGTTGTGGCTCAGAGGTAGAGTGCTCGCCTAGCATGTGCAAGGCCCTGGGTTCGATCGTCAGCACCACATAAAAATAAATAAACAAAATAAAGGGATTGTTTCCAACTACAACCAAAAAATAAATATTAAAAAATAAGCAAAATGGGAAGCTTGATTATAAATCAAGATAATAGAAGTGTTCCCAAAAATTTGGGCTGATTTATAAGCTTATTGAATAAAAATTGAGCTGCCTTATTTTATTCCAATTAAATATGTTTTAATTTGAGCTCCTTTGTATTTTCTCCACCATTCTATGAATTGTTACTTGACAAAGTGAATCCAAACATACTCTGGGATATTGCTTAGTATAATGGATAAAGTAAAATTCATCAAACTACTAAGAGTGGGGCTCATGAATCACTATGTGTTTTATGGGAATTTTCTTAAAATATCTCAGCCTCAGGTTTCTCATCTTCAAAATATAATTAACTCCTAGACTTTTTGTAAGTATTCAAAGAAGATAATGTAACTCTTTTGAAATAGTCTCAAATTAGCTTTCAATTGCATGAAAATAAGATGGATGGATCCAGGGTTGAATAGATGAACAGATACATTTAAAACAAGTATAGTAAAAATGGTGGAATATATATGAGCATTCACTGTAAAATTCTTTCAACTTTGATATATGCTTAAAAGTATTTTATAATAAAATTTTGGATAAAGTCAGTTCATGTTAAGTTTCCCACAAATTTTAACTATCGTTTTTGCTTTCTCATGGTTACAGTCTTAAAACTCAAACAAACATCCTGTATTGTCAAAAAAGTTCATTAAACAAGTGATTTACAGACAATTAAGCAACTGCTCTATCTTTATTGTGTGTTTTATCCTTTTAATATTTCAGAGAACAGAAGAGTTTGTCTGGACTTCGACCTCAGCATAATTCTGCATATGTTTTCGAAACTAATTTGAGGCCTCCTCAACCTGATCAAGACCAGGTAAACACTGAAACCCATTTAACAAATGAACTAAATTTACAGAAGACATTAGAGAGAAAAACCTTGGATAAATAAAAAGAAACTTGTAGATTAAAGCAGTAGTCAGAGAGAATAACATGGAGTATTATCCGAAGATCAAATTACGCAAATATGGAATGGTTGATGTCAGGATATACACAAGAGTAGAGGCCAAGCCTGGGGCAATTACACTGTGAATGATCATTATCTCTCCCGCCCATTGTTTGTTTCCAAGTAAAATCAAGTTAAAAGAGATATCAAAGGCAGCCTTGGTGAAAGTTAAACACATATCAAAGAGAAAGTCCTTAAAAGAGGACCAGATAGATGAAGAAGAGGAAAAAGAATTTGAATCCTTTGAATAGAGTAGCTCAGACCCTCCAAAGGAAAATTCTTGTGGGGAATCTCTGCAATTCACTGTACTTTAGAATCATCTCTGAATAGGGTGTAAAGGGTCTGGGTGTTATAGTACACCACAAGTACCAGAAGCAGAAGCAACAGTAATTTAAATCAAACAAATCACAAACAAGGTAACACAAAACCATGTGTTATAGTTTATTAAGTTCTAGAATATGACCAATTATGATCTCTATATTTTAAGGAAGTAAGACCTCCATTGAGATTAAAGAATTCAAACCTAAGCATAATCCTACATGTTCTGTATATGGTACCATCTTAATAACGTCAAGGCAAGGTAAACATTGAAATATGTAAAGGTTAAAATAAAGTATTATTGAACCGATAGTGGTCAGATACTTTTTACCAGAAGTCAAAACAATAAATATTTTGACTTAAATTATAGTATGAAGGACCTGTAACACAGCATTTTTCAAGATGAAGATTAAAATATTCTGGGCAAATATCCTATGGTAAATATCATTCATTTCTCCAAAATTCAAATCAATAAGACTGTCAAATGGCTTTGGCTGCCTATTTTTTCCCTTGAAATGACCCAGTGTTTTGTGATATGAGTTAAAGAAGCTATCATATAGGAAGTACCTTAATATTTTCTTTTTTAAATTTTTTTTTAAATTTTTATTGTTGGTTGTTCAAAACATTACATAGTTCTTGATATATCATATTTCACACTTTGATTCAAGTGGGTTATGAACTCCCATTTTTACCCCATATACAGATTGCAGAATCACATCAGTTACACATCCATTGATTTACATATTGCCATACTAGTGTCTGTTGTATTCTGCTGCCTTTCCTATCCTCTACTATCCCCCCTCCCCTCCCCTCCCCTCCCCTCTTCTCTCTCTACCCCCTCTACTGTCATTCATTTCTCCCCCTTGTATTATTTTTCCCTTTCCCCTCACTTCCTCTTGTATGTAATTTTGTATAACCCTGAGGGTCTCCTTCCATTTCCATGCAATTTCCCTTCTCTCTCCCTTTCCCTCCCACCTCTCATCCCTGTTTAATATTAATCTTCTTCTCATGCTCTTCATCCCTACTCTGTTCTTAGTTACTCTCCTTATATCAAAGAAGACATTTGGCATTTGTTTTTTAGGGATTGGCTAGCTTCACTTAGCATAATCTGCTCTAATGCCATCCATTTCCCTGCAAATTCTATGATTTTGTCATTTTTTAATGCAGAGTAATACTCCATTGTGTATAAATGCCACATTTTTTTTTTATCCATTCGTCTATTGAAGGGCATCTAGGTTGGTTCCACAGTCTTGCTATTGTGAATTGTGCTGCTATGAACATCAATGTAGCAGTGTCCCTGTAGCATGCTCTTTTTAGGTCTTTAGGGAATAGACCGAGAAGGGGAATAGCTGGGTCAAATGGTGGTTCCATTCCCAGCTTTCCAAGAAATCTCCATACTGCTTTCCAAATTGGCTGCACCAATTTGCAGTCCCACCAGCAATGTACAAGTGTACCCTTTTCCCCACATCCTCGCCAGCACTTGTTGTTTGACTTCATAATGGCTGCCAATCTTACTGGAGTGAGATGGTATCTTAGGGTGGTTTTGATTTGCATTTCTCTGACTGCACCTTAATATTTTCAAGAATTCACTTATTCTTAGTTTCCATAGTTACTTCTGTCAACAATTTGTTTTTAAATCTCCAAGTTGACCTTCTCATCTTCTCTTCTCCCCTCTCATCATGTCCTTACTTAATGTTATATGCATTCTAATTGTGGATAAAATTTATTAGGAAAGCTATGTAAAATGTCCATCATTTGGAGTATGTTAACAAATGTTACTCTCCCTTTCGTCATTTCAGTCTTTCTGTGGCTAAATGTCTGCTGTAGTTCTTATTCCATCTGTCTGAGTACTTCTACTATGGAAAATTTCTCTTCAGATTTGTGACCATTTCCTTGATTGAGGAAGCCACATGTGAACCATCATGACTCTCCCAATCCACTGCATTCTTCTCTCGCAGATTATTTTCCAAAGTCTGGGGAATTAGAAAACAGACATGCACTATAAGTTAGCAACTTAATAGAGAACTATGAGACTTTTGAATTAAACTATTTAGAAAGGTGTCCAGATGCACTGTGTTCTAAACATAAATTTAAAATATTGACTTTGGTAAGTAATGACTTCTTAGAAGTCTTACATCAAGTTTCTACAGAATTAAATTATGTTTATCATATAAATTCATCAGTATTTTCTTTATTCAGCTTGCTTACATATATATACACAGAACCAGGAACTAGTAAGGAGAGTGAATTCATTCTTGAGTAGTCAACATTAATCTTTCCTAATTGTCTTGACAATTAAATTTGAGTGGGTGGAGGTAAGACCACATATTTTCTACCTCTTCTTCTCCTCATTCCTATTCTCACTTTTACATTTACTACAAATTAGTTTTCAAAGTTGTTGCAGTCCTGATATGAGCATATTATTGCACACCCCAATATATTCTGTGAGTCTTTGACAAGAAGGTGTGTTGTGTAGTTTAGTCCTATGAGAAGAATTCACCACTGCCTATATTTGTCATTTTGGATTATTATCCTGATTATAAATACTTTCTACAAAGCATTTTACCTGCCTCTTAAACCAAATTTACATGGTCCAGGCATTTCTACCAGGTATAACATGTTTGAACTATTTTTACTCATGAAAATACAAAGCAACTATGTCAGAAGTGGGGGAATGTACATTTATCAGAGACTCAGGAAACAGGCATATTTTGACGAGTATAGAAATAAATACTGATATTGCTTGAAGAGAATAAAAAGGAAGATTAAACCATACAATAAGAGCAACAGATATGGAAAAATTATCACCAAAAAGAAAAAAAATACCTTGGCTAACAATCAGATTTTCTATATTTGACAGTAATAATCACAAACTTAGGAAATTGTCAACTTCATTATATTTTCAAATTGAATAAATTGAAAGTAGGAGCAGATGATGATCTAAGTTTTAAATTATCCATTAACTATATAGGAAATCATTCTTCCTAGATAATAAATAAAAATAATATCGAATTAATTAAAGTATTCTTATATATAGTTAAGGCTATTAGCTTGACAAATAATTTCTCATTATAAATATCATATTCAAATAGTTAAATCCTGTATATATTTCTACAATATATAACACAATATAAATTATGATAATCTCTAAATCATAGCTGCTTTTTCAATATGCATTATCACTAGGTATTTACATTAATTCTACCTTATAAGTAAATTTTAGTCACAGTTTGCAGTTTTATGAATTTAAAATAGATAAAGTCTTATTTCATGTCACTTATATAATTCATAAAATTAGTTTTTTCAAAAGATAATCCATTATGCAAAGTGTATGGAAATCAGCAAGGTGAAATAATACTCTTTATTTATTTATTTACTTTGGAATCTAGAATTGAACCCAGCGGGTTTAACTACGGAGCCACATCCCTAACTTTTTTTTTTTTTTTTTTTTTTTTAGAGACAGGGTCTTGCTGAGTAACTGAGTTGCTTTGGGCCTCACTAAATTGTTGAGGTTGGCTTTGAACTTGCAATACTCCTTCCTCAGCCTCCCTAGCTGCTGGGATTACAGGTGTGTGCCACTGTGCCTGGCTGACTTGATATATTTTACCGTGACTTTTTTTTGTAGTTATAGATGGACAGAATGCCTTTTTTGTTTATTTTTATATGGTGCAAAGGATAGAACCCAGTGCCTTATATACACATGCTAGGCAAACACTCTGCTACTGAGCTACAGACCCAGCCCACCAAGACTGTTTTAATAGTCTGATATTTATTTCACTTTAAGAAAAATTTTGGCTAGATACATAAAAGGAACATTGGTAATTGGAAAGGGAAAATTATTCTGCAGTATTTTATCTTTGCCTTTTTCAGGTCAACAATTAAATATGGAAAACATTAGTTTAATCATTTTAAAAGAAATGATTGAAAGAAATATTATGCACTGATGAGTGAATCTGACACAACTTTTCTATGCACATATATGAACACACTACAGTGAACCTCAACATCATATATGGCCACAAGAAATTAATTTAAAAATAACTATGGGTAAACTGCAGAGAGATCAGTAGGAGGAAGGGAGCAAGGCTAGGGGGAGGGCAAGGAGAGGTATTGGGGTCTGAATTAGAACAAGATATATTCTATGCTTTTATAATTATGTCAAAATGGATTCTACTGTCATGTATAACTAAAAAGAATCAATAAAATTTAAAAAAAGAAAATTGGGAATTTCCACACAAAAGTCTTACCTGAGTTTGTATAATAGTGTTAAATGCAAAACCTATAAAAGTGAAACATTCATAAAATGCAAATGTACTTAAAATAATAGAGTTTTAATAAATAAATAACATTTAAGATTAAAGGAAAGATGTTACCTGTTATAGCTGTTATAGAGGTCTAAGCAGAAGATTATTTGCAATTTTGTTGTTTTTCATTCTCTTGTCAACATTACTTCGTATTATCACTGGGAACATCAAAGAAACTAAATAAATCCTGGAGCACATGAGTGAATACACGAAAAATAAAAAAAAATGAATACTCCCCATTAGTCTTATTTTATTATGTGTAAAACTTACATATTATCATGTGTTTCACATGTTGATGATCTAATCACCAAAGAGGGAGCTATAGAATAAAGAAAATCTTTCATAACTGGTCATTTGAAATTAAAGAAATAATAAAATAATTAATAGATGCTTATGGTTATAATCCATAAAAGCAAGCCACTGATTACAAAAGGGCTAAAAATTAAAATCAGCATAAATCAAGGTAAGCCTATTCCCATTCCTGTGTTGTGATCACTAGAGAAAAGGCAGAATACTGTTTAAATATATATTAGCAATCTAGTTAGAACTAAACATTTTCTTATTATTTACCTTTTTAATCTCATAAGACTAAGTCCATGGAGAATAATAAAGTTTAGTGATGAATATATATATATTTTATAATATCATCAACATATATTATTTGATGCCTGTAGTTTCTAATTTCAAGTATGCTATTAAAATACACTTAATGGATATATACTTGTAACATCATTGAAATGTTTTCATGTTTAGGAAATCTTTACCCTTTCAGTTATTTCATTCAAATTATGACAAGAAAGTCTAGGTTTTCTTATCTGTATATATAATAGTTTTATGCCCTAAGCTTGAAAAAAGAAGAGAAAAAATGTCTTTAATATCAGGAATTTTTACCAGTATTAATGATTCCCGAATCAAAAGGATCATTAGGAAATATATCCCTCATTTTCTAGGCTCAAAATAAAATTTGTTAGACATGAATTAATAATAAGAGAAGTTTGAAAAATAGAAACAGTGCGTTATTAATGCCATACATGATATAACAATCTTTTTTCTATTTTAAATTTGTCTTCAAAACTCATCTAGTTATTTTCCCAATGCTATTTAAACACTTGAGTTTGGCAACCAGAGTTTATCTTCTGAGACAGTTCTTTGTAAAATTTCAACCAAAACACTGAGCAAAAGCAATCTGTTGATCTTCTGTTTCCTGGTATTTTATTGCATAACTTATTTTGCTCTGAGTTAGATAGGGGAAAGAAACTTATTTCACTTGGTGAACACACAAATTTTGGGATGAATTAAAATTTGTTGTCCTAAACTGGGTGCAGGGACTCAGACCTGTAATCCCAGCAGCTCAGGAGGCTGAGGGAGGAGGATCACAAGTTCAACACCAGCCTTATCAATTTAGCAAGACCTTGTCTCAAAATTTAAAAAAAATAATAAAATAAAAAAGCTGAGGATGTGGCTCAGTGGTGAATAACCCCTGGGCTTAATCCCTGGTTCCAAAATAAAAAATAAAAATAAGTTGATGTCCTAGTCACAATTTTGATAATTCTTTTTCCCCCATCACCAAAAATATGTCTTCATTTCCTCACTGTATTCAACCATATTGCTAACTGCCTTCAGAATTCTCACCAGCATTATGTCATTGCTGGCAAATGTCTTCTCACCCCTGGGTCTTTACACACCTGGCCTATGTTCACAATCTCAGTCTCAATATTCAGGTAACAACTGTGCTGCAGAAGAACCCTGTATTACTTATAGTGCTCACCTTTCAGCTGTTAAGGCGAGGCTAGAGCCACTGACATTGCACATCTGAACTGCCTATTGTGTGCCTCTCTTCCCATGCCTCTAATATTCCCAGGACTTGAAAATTTCTCATTTAAAAGACATTATTCTAAGCTCCCTTGCTTTGAGTTTTGTGGTTAACATCAGGGTACAGTTTTACAGGTAAACTTAGTTTTATTTCATAGTTTGCATTTCATAGAGCAAATCGTGTTATAGAAATATGAGCTATTGAGTCAGAGGCCTGGAACTGACCAGCTGTTGAATAGTTACTTAAACTCTCTCTTTGAAAACTCAGTTTTCAACTGAGATTAAAATTAGCTTGCTTTGTAAAGTTGTGAAATGATTAAATGTGTTATTATATACAAGGAACTTGGAGCAATGCCTGGAGTATAATTAATAGTCTAGAAATTATTTATGTTATTACTTATAGTAAGCAAGTAAAATCTATTCTATGTCCCCTGTCTATCAGGAGAAAAGCAGTGTTCTATACTGCTCTTTGCATTCCAGAAGCCTATGAGTGCATATAGAATAATCTAAGTGCCCTGATAAAAACAACTTTGTTCTGCCAATATGTGCTTTCTAACAATATGTTGTTGAAGAAACAAGGTTAATTGGTGGGCAAAGGGACAGTGGAGGGCAGTGGAATTGTTGCCTGATTTATCAGAATTTCAGCCTCTTGCTGAGCCACTATTACAGAATGAACCTGAACTGTTGTCCTAATTCCTGAAGGGCCTGTGGTGGAATAGAATACACTGAGACTTCAGACTTCTCAGAGCTCAGATCTTTGTGCCCAGATAAAAGCTTAGCTTATATCCTACTCATATCTTCTTACTGCTTTGGCAAATTCCCTCATCCCTCTTGTATGAGTATGAACCCATCAAGCT
Organism: Marmota flaviventris; assembly: GCF_047511675.1. NCBI lineage: Eukaryota > Metazoa > Chordata > Mammalia > Rodentia > Sciuridae > Marmota > Marmota flaviventris. The sequence goes on from NC_092518.1 coordinate 70,087,903, forward strand.
AATTTTCTATACCTATCTTTATTAAAGCCCTCAGAAATGGCATAGAACAAAAACAAATTAAAAAAAAAAACTTTCTGCGTGGTGAAAAGGTAGTTTACTGTGTGATATGTGGCCCATAGAATGTCCTTCTGAATGCTGGAAATAAACAATTACATTTCTGATCTTGACAGGATAGGGTTAGGCATCAGCTGGACTTCATCAAAGATGGTCACTATCAGATGGAAGGAAAGGGGATTGATGTTCCATATCCTCTCTCTGTGGAAAGAAGATGGCAGACATCTGACTCCAGATCCAAGGTATGGCAGGCCTAGGAACAAAAGGCAGCCTTATTAAGCAAGAACTAGTTTGGCAAGCCCCATAGATTATTTTATCAAAGCCTGTCTGAAAATAGTTGCTGATAGGTGATTTCCCCCGGGAGAATAGGGAGAATAGTTATTGAACTCCATGTAGGGAGGCATATGAACAGTCTAGTAATAGCCATTATCTCCTTGGTCTTCAGTCTCTTCTTATTGTAGATCTTTGACCCCATCATTACCCATCTATTTTTCCTCACATTTTTTATTGGTGCATTATATATAGTTGTACATATGATGTGATTTGTGCCATATTCATCCATGCACAAAATATAAGAATATAATTTGATCAATATCACTCCCCAAAACTTCCCAATCCCTCCCGACCTTCCACCTTTAATTACGTTTCTCTGTTGAACTCCCTTTGATTTTCATGGGATTTTCCCCCAACTTTCATTACCGTTTTCCTCTCTAGCATCTTCATATGAGAGAAAAAATACAACCCTTCCCATTCTGTGTTTGACATATTTCGCTTAACATGATATTTTCTAGTTCCATCCATTTTCCTGAAAAATGACATAATTTCATTTTTATTTATGACTGAATAAAACTCTTGTGTGTGTGTGTGTGTGTATATATATATATATATATATATATATATATATATATATATATAATCACATTTTCTTTATCCATCATCTGTTGATGGATTCTTCCATAGCTTGTTTATAGTTGAATTGTGCTGCTATAAACATGGGTATGATTGTATCACTCTAGCATGATAATTTTAATTCTTTAGGATAAATCCTGAGGAGTGGTATAGCTGGGTCATATGGTGGTTCCATACCTTATATTTTGGAGAACCTCTATACTGATTTCCATAATGGTTATACTAATTTATAATCCAACTGTCAGTGTAAAATATTCATTTTTCTCTATATCCTCTCCACCACTTATTATTTTTTGTAATCTTGATGACTGCCATTCTGATTGGTAGGAGACAAAATTGTAGTGTTTGGTTTGTATATCCTATTTGTTAATTATGTTGAACATTTTCTTATATATTGCTTGGACATTTGTAGTTCTTATTTTGAGAAATATCTGTTTAATTCATTTACTCATTTATTAATTGAGTTATCTGATTTTTTTGGTTTAAAATTATTTGATTTCTTTATATATACTAGATATTCATTCTGTCAGAAGGGTAGTAAATAAATATTTTCTCCCATTCTCTGGATTCTCTCTTCATATTTCTAATTCTTTAATATGCAGAAACATTTTAATCAATGCCATCCCATTTATTATCACTTGGCATGTTTTCCTGAGCTTTAGGGGTTCTATTGAGAAGTCATTGCCTGTGCCTATATGCTGGAGGGTTTACCGTATGTTTTCTTCTAGGAGTTGCAGAGTTTGTTCTAATTCCTATGTCTTTCATCCAGTTTGAGTCTAGTTTCAATCTTCTACATATGGAGAACCAGTTTTCCTAGCACCATTTGTTTAAAAGGCTGTCTGTTCTCCAAAATATGTTTTTGGTAACTTTTTCAAGGATCAGATGGCTGTAGACCATCATTACCCATTTCTGGATCAAAAATAATAATGGCAGGAACAGCAACATCTGTCAAAGAGCCTTGAAACATATTTTAATTTGAGTATACAGTGATTTTTTTAATAACCTGAAAGAAAAACCTACTGTCTCTCAGTAATAATTGAATGATGTCAAATGAACTGATAGACTATTGGGTCTTTCATTTACCTAATGATATATTTATCTAATCATTATATCTGGCTTCTAGAAACTTTTAATCAGATGTGGTCTTAGACTGTCCACATTTGACCAAACCCTGAAAACTATATTTGAGTGGCTGGAAGTGGAATTCCACTACTATGCAATATTTAGTACCAGACAGAATATTTGTGGTCCTGAATTCAGTGCATGTAAGACCATGAAGCAGCCAAGCTACCCCATTACAAGGAAATCCAGGTACTGATATATCATCTCCTTATTTCCTTTCATAGGAAGTATTTTTCCACATTGGGTTAGAGATGTTGGTTGTCAATACTTAACTGAAATTTGAAGGAATTCCTTGGTGTGGCTTGGCACTATGTAGTGGTGCTTCCAAGCATGATAACCTAGAGCAGCCTGTGTCAAGAAAGTTGAGCTACCTTATTCAACTGGCTAGTTTTATTCATTGTTTTCATACTAGGAAACTAAAATCATTAAGTATCCTCTATGTTACATCAGTCAGATTTTGTAAAGGCAAAAAAGCCTGCCCTATCCTGAGAAATTCTGTGGCCTGAGAATTTTGCTGCAGATAAACATGTGCAGCATTTCGTGATTCTAATCTTCACAAGCAGGAGGATGTCTGTTCTGGCTTGTATACTATGAAATTTCTAGGATATTTCTGGAATGGGCTGCACTGCTAAAGTTTAGTTCATAGATAACAGATAATGAGAAGTTGGCCAACAGAAGAGTTTTGAGTCTCTGGCATACAGTTGAGAGAGAAGGAGATTATATAGGGAGAGAATATTCAGTGAGAAGAGAAGAGGAACTCCAACATTTACTACCTGTATGTTCTTAACCCCACCAAGTTTCAATTTTAGCATTGAAATAATGGTACTTCCCATCCATCTTTAGAGTTTAGGAGGAAAGCAATGTGTTGCTAAAGGAGTTCACATAATATGCATAATAGAATGAAAGGGAAATGTTTTCCTTTATCCTGTGCCCCAAATGTTCTGCCAGTATTTTATCTCTTCTTCTGTTTTATGTGCCCTAAGACTGACTGTTGTAAATTAGCACTTGTATAAGAGTGTATTACACAAAATAAATACATAAACACATGAATCAACAATACAAATAATTAAGGGGCTGGGGTTGTGGCTCAGAGGTAGAGCGCTTGCCTACCATGCGTGAGACACCGGGTTCAATCCTCAACACCACATAAAAAAAAATAAAGATATTATGTCCACCTATAACTAAAAAATCAATGTAAAAAATAATTAAAATAATACTTTCAACTGCCACCTTATGTTAAACTACTGTCATTATATTACTTATATTGTGCAGCACAATAGATGGTGGTAAGTGTAACACCCTTGGTTACAGAAGTATTAGCTGGTTTTGAAGCAGCTAGATTAGATTAGTTTTGTATATGTATAAGCTAAACATCTATATTGAAAAGAAAGCTAAGAGAAAGATCATTATAATGTGGCTAAAGTTCTAAGCTTCCTTAATTTTTTTCTTACTCTTCTTCCCATGTTAGTTAAGGTCATGATGTCCCACAAACGTTCTGGAATTATTTTATAAATTATGTTTTTACAAACAATAATCACCCACTTTCTACTGTCTTGCCCATTCCCATTTCACTGACTGAAATTCTCTAAGTTCACCAGTAGATGGCAGTGATTAGCTTTTATGTTGTCCATCTTCATTTTTGAGGAAAGGCCTCTTTGAAAAATCCCAAAGCAGAAAATGGGTAGTTAAAGAATCTGGGCCAAGTTATTTACAGGATTGTACCACCAATATCAGATTATTCTGATTTTCATCAAATTTTAACTGATTTGTTTCACAAAAAGGCACTTTATTTTAAAAAATTATATTTGTTCTTTTTAGTTATACATGACAGTAGAATGTATTTCAACATATGATATATACATGGAGTATAATCTCTCATTTTTGTGGTTGTACATGAATTGGAATTGCCCTGATCGTGTGTTCATATATGAGCATAGAAAAGTTATGTCTGATTCTTTCTACTTTCTTACCCATTACCATTTTCCTCTCTTCCCCAAACTCCAGCCTGTCTAATCAGTGAACCCTCCACTCCCCACCCCACCTATTGTGAGTCAGCATCCACATGTCAGATAGAACATTCAGCTCCAAAGGCACTTTATCTTATTTTTTTTAAGATAGAGTGAGAGAGGGAGGGAGAGAGAGAGAGAGAGAATTTTTTTTTTTAAATATTTATTTTTTAGTTTTCGGCGGACACAACATCTTTGTTTGTATGTGGTGCTGAGGGTCCAACCCGGGCCGCACGCATGCCAGGCGAGCACACTACCACTTGAGCCACATCCCCAGCCCCTCCAAAGGCACTTTAAAACAACACCTAATCAAGTAAAAAATAGGAAAATATGAAACTGTAAATGCTAAAAGATCACAAACAACTATCATTTTTCCTAAAGTATATAAAAACAACAGCATAAATTTACCAAGATGCTAACCACATTTTTTTTTTAGGTAGATCAGTATAAGTGCTTTTGTCCCTCTTATTTCAAATTTTCCATTTTTTTATTTTTTTTATTTATTTTTTTTTTTGTGGGGCTAGGGGAGCAAATTTAGGGCCTTGTGCATGCAAGGCAAGGACTTTACCACTGAGTTATAGTCCCAGCCTCCTATAGGTATATTTTTCATCAATAATTATAGTCTGCATTATCATTTTCAATAGCTATATAGGATTTTTTTAAAATTTTTTATTGTTGGCTGTTCAAAACATTACATAGTTCTTGATATATCATATTTCACACTTTGATTCAAGTGGGTTATCAGCTCCCATTTTTACCCCATATACAGATTGCAGGATCACATCAGTTACACATCCATTGATTTACATATTGCCATACTAGTGTCTGTTGTGTTCTGCTGCCTTTCCTATCCTCTACTATCCCCCCTCCCCTCCCCTCCCCTCCCCTCCCCTCTTCTCTCTCTGCCCCCTCTACTGACATTCATTTGTCCCCCTTGTATTATTTTTCCCTTTCCCCTCACTTCCTCTTGTATGTACTTTTGTATAACTCTGAGGGTCTCCTCCTTTGCTTTCTTCAAATATACATGATAAGGGAAAGAACTTCAAAAATGAAAAGAAGCATAAGAGACAATGTTGCTCAACTCTATACAGATAAACTTTAAAAAAATGACTTAAATAATTGTCCTCTGAAAACACAGTGAATTTAACAGACTGATTTTTCTGGAACTATACACACACATGCACATACACAAAAATATAGCACTAGGCTAGCAATTTCGCGGAGGAATTCTAATGATATTTAAACTGTTTCAGATCAAAAAGAATGTAACTTCTGAATTTTTAATGAAATGACTATAGCATTAGTACAAAAACAAAAAATGCATTTAAAAATAAAACTGTAATTTTGTCAAAATGGACTCTTCTGTCATGTATAAATCAAAGAACCAATAAATAAATAAATACATCTGTAGACCAGTCTCTTCAACTCTTCAATGAGTATACATGCTAAATCCTGAATAAAATATTAGCTACCAGTATCTAGTGGCACATAAACAGTAACTTGTCATGACTAAATAGTATTATTCCAGAAATGAAAGTCTATATGATTCTTCATGTTAATAGATGAGGTGAAAAGTTTTATTATTATCCCAACAAATATCAAAAAGGTATTGACAAAAATTAATATACATTCATGGAAGGAGGCACTTGATAAAAGAAAAATGGATAAATGCTTCCTTGACTTAATAAAATGTATCTTTCTCAACTCTAAAATTCTCAAAGTTCATAAAAAACATAGACATGATCTCTCTAAAGTAAGGACCAAGACAAGGATGCCCACCACACACCATTATTATCTAACATGATTTTTGGTATCAACCAATACAATTAGGCAAAATAAAGACATTAAACTTAAGTAATTACATAGATGAAGTCAAAACTATCATTACTTGTGGGTAGTAAAATCATGTATGTTAGAAAAATCAATACAATCGTGTATAGAATTACTAGGTTTGACATGTACAAAAATAAGTTAAAAAATAGAAACTACTCCATTCATTAATAGCAGTAAAAATGATGAAATAGTGACCTGATGGGCACTGGGAAACTCTGTGACTTGATGAGGAAAAAAACAACTAAACTCGAGCAAAGGAGATCCTAAGAAGCCTAGAGGCAAAATGCTATCATATGCATTCTTTGTGCAAACTTGCCGGGAGGAGCACAAGAAGAAGAACCCAGATGCTTCAGTCAACTTCTCAAGAGTTTTCTAAGAAGTGCTCAGAAATGTGGAAGACCATGTTTGCTAAAGAGAAAGGAAAACTTGAAGACATGGCAAAGGCGAACAAGGCCCATTAAGAAAGAGAAATTAAAAGCTGTATACCTACTAAAGGGGAATCAAAAAAGAAGTTCGAGGATCCCAATGTACTCAAGAGGTCTCCAATGCCTTCTTCTTGTTGTTCTTAGTATTGTCCCAAAATGAAAGGAGAACATCCTGGCCTATCCATTAATAATGTTGTAAAGAAACTGGGAGAGATATGAAATAACACTGCTGCAGATGATAAGCAGCCTTATGAAAAGAAAGCTGCCAAGCTGAAGGAAAAATATGAAAAGGATATTGTTTAGTTGGCTGCCGTGTGCTCAGTGAGGCAGCAGCAAAGCTCAGTTCCCCCAAAATAATAAAAGCAAGAAAAGGAAACCCAATAAGGCCAGTGATTTCAGCAATGTGGTAAACTGGCCAACACCAAGAGAATTAGTGAGTACTGGATAAAAACTTTCTGCAGTCTCAGAGTGTTGTCAGGCAAGGAAATAAGAAGCCACAAATTAGGAAAGAAAAAGAAGAGAAGGTGTAAAGAGGAGTAACGATGAGAGCAAAGAAAACTGGGAAACAAAATTAGACAGTCTTGTTGAAAATGTCACTGAGGATGAGGCCCAAACAGTCAACAAAAGAGAGCCAATAAACACAAGTGGGTACCACTGCACTTAGATGATGTAAGGCCAGAGAGTCATGAGAGACCTGTATCCTGGAACAGCTGTCGATGTCACTAAAGCAAATAAATCATTCCATAATAACAGGAGAAACAAAACATGAAGTTGGAGACAGAGAATAAAGAGATGATCAGGATGAAGTATCCAGTGTAAGGAGTGAAGGGGGGTGATATCCTAGGTTCCTTCAGAGGCCAAGGAAGAGGACAAGGCAGAGGAAACCCTCCAGTGAATTTTGATTATTTGTATGGTACTGACAACATGGTGAAAGGAAGGATCAGCCATTTCAAAATAGAAATTAACATCAATATGATGTATTACTATGATGATGGTACAGGTGTACAGTGTATCCTATGGAAGAATCATTGCTTAAAGTGTATATTGAGCATCAAGTTGAATATTACTTCAATATAGAAAACTTGGAATGTGACTTATTTCTTTGGAGAAAGATGGATGAGGAAGGTTTTTTTGGCTGGTTTCCCTAATTGCTGGATTTCACCAAGTTCAGGCTCTCACCACATACCTTAATCTCATTTTAGAGGCCTTAAACAACAGCACAGAAGCAGAAGTTGTGAATGAGAAAATGAGCAAAATATAGAACCAGAAAAATAGTCAATCCTGGGCTCTCCTCCCAGAAGTGTGCCACAAACAGTCTCCTCTTGGCTGATTGATTGTCGGGAGTTTGTGCCAGGCCAAGCAAGTCAGGGTGATGATCTAGTGAAGCCCTGGACGTCATCTAATGGGAATGTGCAGTGGAACAGATGACTCACTGAAATGCATTGTAAATACTGGACCAAACCATGCTGCATATGAGTTCGTCCACTGCCAACCCCTGGGCAGCACAACGGTGGAGATAACCACCTCTGCCATAACGCGAGACAGAGCCAAGGGCTGCTGCTCACATTCCAGTGACTGCTTGCCCCAGCTGGACTTAGGCTGTATGGCTACTTTTATTTGCAGGGGAAGCTAATTATTATCATTGTGGAAATACTGCAAGGTTCTGTCTTTTGTTTCCAGGCATATGTACTTGCATCCAGGTGAATAAAACAGAGAAAGAAAGAGAGGACTGCCTAGAGTTTCCCAGCTTTCCAAGCCCTTGGCTCTTGATCTGCCCTTTGCTCTGGTGAATATTGCATAATTCACATGTTAAGATGTTTCACATAGATTCTAAGATTTATTAATGTAGACATTTAAGGGGTAAGAAATTGAAGAAATAAACAAGGTTTTTTCCATTACTCTTTAAAATGTATTTTTGTTATATCAGTATAAGTCCTGCCCAATGGAAAAACATTAATGATGACAACTTCACAGAAATTTTTATCTCATATTTCTTTGTCAGTCCCAACAAGCAACACAGGCAAGTGTTTTAAAAGCTGAAGAAATGCAGGGGCTAGGGTTGTGGCTCAATGGTACAGCACTCGCCTGGCATGTGCAGGAGCCTGGGTTTGATCCTCAGCACCACATATAAATAAATAAGTGAAATAAAGGTATTGTGTCCAACTACAACTAAAAAATAAATATTTTTTAAAAAGCTGAAGAAATGTGACTTGTTTATTTGCTTGTTTTTTTTTAAAGATATAATGGCTGATTATAAAAGTTAGATATATTTATTGTGTAAACTTGGGTCAAAGATGACATTTTAACCAGCTTATGAACAATCATGGGTAAGTTGGATAATATAGAAAATACTTTTTCCACAGGATAGTTATTTTGGTCAGTCAAGTTGGTGATGCCCATCCATTAACCACTTGTGTATTATTAATAAAATTATAAGAATAAAATCATAAAAAAAGAAAAAAGATATTGCTGCCTATTGAGCTAAAGGAAAACCTGATGAAGCAAAAAAAGGGAGTTTTCAACACTGACAAAAGCAAGAAAAAGAAGGGAGAGAAGGAAGATGAGGAAGATGAAGAGGATGAGCAGGAAGAAGAAGATGAAGAAGATGATGAGTGAGTTGGTTCTAGTGCAGTTTTTTTTTCTTTCCTATAAAGCATTTAACCCCCCTGTACAAAAGTCACTCCTTTTAAATAAAAAATTGAAATGAAAGGCTATTTAAGTTTTGTTTTTAAACTGTACAGTGTATTTTTTTGTATAGTTAACACACTACCGAATGTGTCTTTAGATTGCCACATTAACTAGTGGTATTCTCAATAACCTTGCCTGGTACAGTATGGGGGTTGTAAACTGGCATGGAAATCATTAAATTAAAGTATATTCTTGTTGGTGCACAGCATAAATTAGTTATACGTGGGAATGATAGTTTTTCATCTTCAGTAGTCTCTGATGCAGCTTATCTGAAATAATTGTTGTCCTGTTAACTGAATACAATTCTAATCACAAAAAAAATTATTGACATTCTGAATGCTTCTAAGTAAATACAATTTTTATTAGAAAAAATGATGAAATAACTAAGAATATACTTAATAATAAATTTATAATACCTATGTGAATAAAACTTTTAAAAGGTTTTTATTAGTACATTATAGTTATGGTATTGGCATTAATGTTGACATAATAAAACATAAACAGAAAAAAATTTGCTTCACTTCATTCCCCAGCACTTCTCTTCTCCCCACTTTCTTCCCTTCTTCTGTTCCCCTTCCTTTACTTTACTATTTCTTCTATTTATTTATAGTTTTTTGAATGGGTGCTTTATAAATATACATAGAGGTTAAATTCACTGTGGTATATTCACATATGAACATAGCATGATGTGGTCAATTTCATTCTGCACTTCCTCCCATTTCCCATACCTCCTCCCTTGCCTTCTATCCCCTTCCTCTACTTCACTGACCTCCCTTCTATTTTCATGGGATCCATCCAATTTCCCCTTATTTTGCTCTAACTTCTGCATATACAAGAAAACATTTGACCCTTTACTTTATGAATCTGACTTATTTCACTTAGCATGATGTTCTCCAGTTCCATTAATTCACCAGCTCGTGCTGTACGTTCAGTACTCCTTATGGCTAAGTAAAGCTCCATTTTGTGTGTGTGTGTGTGTGTGTGTATCACACTTTCTTTATCTAGTCATCTGTTGGCAGGCACTGAGCTTGTTCCATAACTTGGCTATTGTGAATTATGCTGCTATAAATACTGATATGCTTGTATCATTATAGTATGCTAATTTAGTTCTTTTGGATAAATACCAAGGAGTGGGATATCTGGGTCACATGATGGTTCCATTTTTAGTCTTTTTTATCTTTAAATGTGTTGTATTTCGTGGCATATAAAATCTCTTTTATATATAAGGAGTTCATATTTAAATTTTATCATTTCTTTCATGTACCTATTTAATTCATAATTCTTTTTTATTTTTTTCATTTGTTCTAATTAGTTATACATGATAGCAGAATGCATTTTTGATTCATTGTAAACTAATGGAGCACAACTTTTCATTACTCTGGTTGTAACAATGTAGAGTCATACCCATATGCAGTCATACATGTACCTAGGGTAATGGTGTTCATCTCATTCCACCATCGTTCCTGCCCTCATGCCCCAACCCCTTCATCCAACCAAATTTCCTCTATTCTCCCCACAACCCTCCCCCATTATTGATCAGCATCCACTTATCAGAGAGAACATTTGGCCTTCCTTTGGTTTTGAGGGGTTGGCTTCCTTCACTTAGCATGATATTCTCCAAATCCATCCATTTTATTCTCTTTTAATGTTGAGTAATATTTCATTGTGTATATGTACCACGTTTCTTTTGAGGAAGAGTAGAACAGCCACTACTTTACAAAGTGGTTCTACTAGTTTGCAGTCCCACCAACACTATATGAGTGAAACTTTTAATGCACATCCTAGCCATCATTTGTTATACTTTGTATTCTTGATGATTGCCATTTCAACTGGAGTGAGATAAAATCTTAGCATAGTTTTATTTTGAATTTCCCTGATTTCTAGGGTTGGTGAACATTTTTTCATATATTTGTTGGCCATTTTTATTTCTTCTTTTGAGAAGTGTCTGCTAAGTTCCTTTGCCCATTTATCAATTTTTTTTATGTTTTTAGTTCTTCATAAATTCTGCATAATAATCCCCTATCTGAGAAGGAGCACACAAAGGTGTCCCATTCTATAGCCTCTCTTGTTTCCTTTGCTGTGCATAAAGCTTTGTAATTTAATGTTGTCACATTAAATTATTGATTCTTGGTTTTATTTTTTGAGCTTAAGGGTCCTGTAAATGAAGTCAATGCCTGCACAAATATGTTGGATTGTTGAACCTGTATTTTCTTCTAGCAGTTACGAAGTTTCTTATCTATTTCATAGGTCTTTGATCCAGTTTGAGTTGACTTTCATGCAGAGGTAAAGTTAGGGATCTAGATTCAGACTTCTACATATGGATATCCAGTTTTCCTGGCACCATATTTTCTTTTTAAAAAAATATTTTATTTTTTTAGTTGTAGATGTACACAAAACCTTTATTTTATTTATTTTTATGTGGTGCTGAGGATCGAACCCAAGGCCTCACATGTGTTAGGCAAGCACTCTACCACTGAGCCACAACCCCAGCACCCCCCCAACACCACTTTTTCAAAAGATATATAAGGCTCTCCTTCTTCCAGCCTATGCTCTGGGGACCATTGTCAAGTATCAGGTGACTGTACCTATGTGGATTTGTCTCTGTATCTTCTTTCCTATTCCATTGGTCTTTATATCTACTTTTACACCAATACCACACTGTTTTTGTTACTCTAGCTCTGTAGTACAATTTGAAATTAAGTATTGTGATGCCACTGGCATCATAGTGTTTACAATGTTGAGGTAAGTTCCCTCTATCTCTAGATTTTCAAGCATTTTATCATGAATGAGTGCTGAATTTTGTCAAATTCTTTTTCTGCATCTATTAAGATAATCATGTGATTCTTGTCTTTAACTCTGTGTGGAGAATTGCATTTATTGATTTGCATATGTTGAACCAACCTTGGATCTTTGGGGTGAAACTCACTGGATCATGGTGTACTATCTTTTGAATGTGGTTTGCCAAAATTTTATTAAGGACTTTTTGTGTCAATGTTCATCAGGGATATTGGTCTGAAGTTATCTTTCCTTGATGTGTCTTTATCTGCTTTTGGTATCAGGGTTATACTGGCTTCATAGAATAAAGTTGGGAGTGTTCCCTCTCAAATATCCCACTCCATGTATATCTTCTTGTGTTCCCAGTATCATCAAAGCATTCAGAGAAGATACTGAGCCCTATTAACTGAAATGATTGCATAGCAGAGCTGCTTACTAGTAAATCTTAGGGGGGGGAAGTTTTTAAAAATGTTCTCTACAGTTCTTATAATCTCGTTATAAAATTGAAGGAATTTCCTGGAATAGGTTGAAATATTAGTTATTATAAAGATATATGAATTATTATTATACTACATAGGGGCTAAAAAGGTGAGAAAATTTAGACAAAGGAACAAAAAAGAAAGAGAAAAGAATAATACGAATGAAGGTAAAAAGAACAAAAAGATGGGTGGATGCATTTGAGGCAGAAGCAAGTAATGCAAAAGAGGAATAAGTGTAAACCTGAGCTATGAAAATAAAGAGAATGATTCCAGTTAAAGCTTTAAAATATTTGAAGAAATTCAATAAAATGGATTGAGGGTACAATAGCAAATAATAGAACATCTATCAATTCAATATGAAAAGTATTGAATTATGAAAAGTATTGATCTTCCACATTGAATATTGATAGGATGTCAATATTCATAGAGAATATTGATAAAGATCTCCATCAATTTCAATATGTAAGGTCAAATTGATGTTAGAGCTATTTAAGATAATTCATGCTGAGATAAAGAAATATTTTATTTAGTCTTCCTAGTTTGAATTTCATCAGTATTTGGGGCCTTTAGAAGATGTCTACTACTCTTCAGCTTTACCTCTATGTTTCCCTGGGTATGGCTGTAGTTATCACACCAGCTCACCTCTGATACCATTCTTGGAGCCCCCCGCCAGTTCTTGTGTTTAGGTACCTACCAACTTTCTGTTGGATCAGTGGAGAGGGTCCCTGTGACTCAGCAGTCCAGTTTTTCCCTCTTAGCGGGTGCAGGCTTGTGTGGCCTCCTGAAGAAAAGCTTCAAGTATTCAGCATTATCAAATTCATAATGGGGTATTCTGTGTACTAGTTCAGAGTTTGCAGGGTATGGTGGTCAAAGGTAGAGGAAATATAATCTGTTTCATGTAGTGCTGTGTGGCCTGCGGGGAGGGTAGGACTGCTGCCTTCTCTAGAGTGCACAGGTTTCAGGTCAGTGGATTTGTATCTTGGCAAATACAAATGGGTTGTAGTTTGTGCTCATGAGGTACCACCTTGTAAAGCCCTTTGAGGTTTGTACGACCATTGTGTATGTGTGAAGTTCTCTGTTGGCTGCTTAGAGTTATCTTTAGGAATTTGCTTCTGTAGATCTCTGCAACTGAATGATAATTGAGTTAACTGGCAACTTTGGGATGTGCAGCTGTGGATTCTCCTAGAGCTGCTGAAGCATAGGAGGTACTTCCCTGATTGTCATGGTTTTCTGGCCAGGAAGTACTTGTGAAATGCATTTATTTTCTAACAATTGGAGCAATCAATAGTTAAGTAGATTGTTCCAGTGAGGGTGTGCTCAATTCCAAACTGGAATTATTGCAGAAAAGGCTAAAATGAGATAGAAGGATCATCTTCGGGTAAAAGAGAAGACTAGATGATAACTAATATTCTGATAGTCTACTTAAGAATCTATATCCATTTCAGCATATTATACTTTAAATTTGCTTCAATTTCATATTTGAAGACCAAAAGAGTTTGTGTATGCGTGTTTTTTACTCTTTTTATCAGTATATTAAATGCCAAGGTTATTTTTTCAAACACATTTTTTAAATAAATAACTCTCAGTTTACTGAGGCTTATCTGCTGAGCTCTACCCAGTCACCCTACTTTGTGAGAGCTCCACACAGATTGTCCTTGTCAATTTGACATTAATTCCTGGAAAGTCCAGCATCAAATAGTAGCCTGGAAGAAACTTTAGAGACCAACTATTCAATATCACTTTCTCTAACCACACTGGTGCCCTAAATTTTAAAAGTGCTTTTGTTGTGGAAATTTGTCAAGTGTTTTTGAAAGTCTAAACTGGTTTTAACCATTTCAAATCCCTTACTCAAAATGTTCAGGAAAAACCCTACTTGATTTAGTCACCTTGTTTCTCAGAGAAATCATGATATGTTTACCATGTAGTTTATGTATTCTTAAACATTTGATGATCTTTATTAAATCTATCGTCTTACCCACCATAATTGGATTCTATCCTTACGGGTTGGAATTAACCTAGCAGTCATTTATAACAAAATATAACATTTATTGGCCATTTATTTCATAATTTTAACTTTGAGCTCCTTCAAATTTTTAGGAGGTACTCTTCAGTCCTTAATATTTTGTAAATATTGACCAATGATTTTAAATAGAATTTGTTGCCGTAATGAAAACAATCTATAAATCATTGTCCAGTATGTTAATAATTACCCACAAGTGGCTCTTGTGGGCTTGGAATGTAGCTAGTGTAATGTTAGTGTAATGATTCATCTGTGTTTTTTAATGCTTATATTTTATTTTAATTAATTTATTTTTATATGCAGATAGTCACATGTGGCTAGTTGCTATCATTTTGGGTAGAACAAATATAGACCCATCCTAATCATTTAAAATAATTTATTCAATACCTCTGGTCTTTCTGATTTAATAGATACTTTGAGACAGGTGCTATTCTTTTAAAATGTTTTATTAATGTATTATAATTATACATAATAGCAGAGTTCATTTTGACATAATTATACATGAACGGAATGTAACTTGCTTCATTTTAGTCCCCAGTACTTCCTCATTCCTTCCCCTTCTCACTCCCCCTGTTCCCCTTCCTCCACTCTATGGTCTTCTGGTATTCTTTCTATTTATTTATAGTTTTTTTAAAATTGGTACTTTATAGATATACATAAAGGTGGAATTCACTGTGGTATATTCATATATGTGCATAGATAATTTGGTCAATTTCATTCCTCAGTTCTTCCCTTTCCCATCTCCCTTCCCTCCCCATCAATTCCCTTCCTCTAGTTCACTGATCTTCTTTCTATTCTTATGGGATTCCCCCTTTCACATTTATTTTACTCTAGCTTCTACATATGAGAGAAATATTTGACTCTTTCTCAGTGTGGCTTATTTTTCTTAGCATGATGTTCTCCAGTTCCATCTATTTACCGTTCCACTTCCTTGGTATTTATGGAAAAGAACTAAAATAAGCATAGTATAGATCACTACACTATGGCACATCATTGTTTATAGTAGTGCAATTCACAATAGCCATTTATGGATCCAGCCCAGCTGTTTGTCAACAGATGAATGGATAAAGTGCTATTCTTAATACTTTCCTCAGTAAAAACCAATGAAAATAATTTATGTAGTCTATTTTATAATCTTATTTCTTTGGGTAGTTTTTGTATTTGGCTTTTAATTTCCCTATGTTTGTTATAGTATAAAAACTCTGAGTTTGGAAGCATGTGATCAGAGTCTAAGATTCAATGGTTCCATTAACTTTTTTTTTCACTTATTGAATTATTAAATACAAATTTGTGAATCATGGTCATTGAATAGCTGCAATGCGTTCTTTAAGTCATCCCTCAATATCCATTAGCCTTTACTCTGAGGTAGGTATTATGGGATATAATATGAGTTAGGTAAGGGAGTAAAGAAGAAATAACATCTTCCTAGGCATAGAATATCTATAACACAGGATTTTTATTTTAATTTTCATGACTTCTCTGCATGGTCTTATTGCCCTATTTTTAAAAATGAGGTAATCAACAATAAGTAACAACACAGGACCATAAGACTAAGCAACAAAGTCAGAATTCAAAACCAGGTATTTTTCTAAGTTCAATCTTCCTTCCAGTAAACCTTCAGTTACCTACTGAAAAATTAAAATAAAAAACAGTAATACATAGCATAGGTTGATAATGCATGTGCCAAGACATATGCTAGGTACTTTACATATATTTTATTGTAATTCTCACAACAACTTTTTGAGTTTCATAGGTAAGAAATTATAAAACAGGGCTGGAGTTGTGGCTCAGCGGTAGAGCGATCCCCTTGCACATGCAAGACCTGGGTTCGATCCTCAACACCACATAAAAATAAATAAGTGAAATAAAGGTATTGTGTCCAACTACAACTAAAAAATAAATATTTTTAAAAAGAAATTATAAAACACAGGTTAAACTAAATTAGTAGGGTCAAAGGCTCTAGGGAAATCAAGGAGAATTTAATAAGTAAACTCTTCTAACACTCTCATTTTTCTTTAAGTATGGTTATTGACTGATTTGAGAACCACTTTACATTTCAATTTAAAAATATAACTTTATTATCCATCATGTACAAATATTATACTAGGCTGAGAGTAAGTATGCAGATTGGAAAGATATGTAAAACAAGATTTTTGTCTTCAAAAGCTTTTTGTTTTTCTATTTTCTTCATTGTTCTTTCCTTTCCCTATTTATATTAAATATAATTTATCTAAGAATGTTCAAAATGAAAGCCAAATTAGTGATATGCAATTTTCATTTATTACCAATCTGATTCCTGATTCTAGGTGTATTATTGTTATTATTTAAATATTTTTTAGTTGTAGTTGGACACAATACCTGTATTTTATTCATATATTTTTATGTGGTGCTGAGAATCAAACCCAGGGTCTCGCATGTGCAAGGCAAGCGCTCTACTGCTGAGCCACAACCCCACCCCATATTATTATTTTATCATAGTAGGCAGGGCCAGGAGAGAAGGTGCTTGAGGTTGTTAGACTGTTACACTCAAAATTATTGTGAAGCAAGAGACTACTTCCTCTTTGCAAGTCTCTGATCCAGTTTCTCCTATCTTAGGTATTCTACCTTGTTTCACCAATTTCATTATCCTCCTTCCAGATTCTGAATTTTTTATCATAATGTTAAAAAATGTGATTGTATATACTTGGGGGATGCTTATATTAAATCTCTCTCTTCTCTTTATTTTAATTTCTCTTCTTTGCTCTATGAGACATTACATATAATCTAAATAGAAAGATTAGAATTGGTACTATCCATAATCATAAAGATCAATTTAACAAGAAATAATTAGTCATTTGATAAAATAGCTCAATTTGAAAAAATAAATATTTCAGAGTTTAATAACATAAATATTCAACTTAAAACACTGCTGAGCATAATGTGTGTTGGGGGGTTGGTGTTAGAGTGAGAGAGAGCAAATATTGAGAAAAATTCTCAATTGAGTAAATGCTTAGAAAAACATTTTTTTTATCCCTGTATTTCTTAGTAGTTCATTTCTAGTTTAGTCTAAGAAGGAATAAAAGTGTAATCTGAAGTATAGATTGGTTCAATATGTATACTCTAAGAGACTTGAGACAGTTGCCATATTAATATAGAATTTCAGTAATACTTTGTGGGGAACTGAAGGATGTAGTATAGATCAAGATGCCTGAGAGCATTCTTGATTGTGCCAGAGCATACTCAAATCCAGCTTGTTAGGGGTGAGAAAGTTAGGAGTAAAAGTTTTGTTTTGTTTTGTTTTGTTTTTAGTCACCAATTTTTCTCCTTTTACCTAAAACAACATCTGAATGTATATACAGAATTAAACTCTTAAGTCATTTTAAATTCCCTGATCTCTAAGAAACAGCAAAGAGCTATGGGTTTGGTTATGTGACCTCAGACAAATCACATATCTATATGTTAGTTTCATCATCTATTAAAAAAGACAGGAACATATGCCATCTCTGTCTCATAAGAGAGATATGTATACTTCTTGGGGCTGGGGCTGTAGCTTGATGGAAGAGTGCTTGCCTCACAGGTGTGAGGCACTGGGTTTGATCTTCAGCACTACATAAAAGTAAACAAAGCTATGTTGTCCATCTACAAATACAAAAAAAAATTTAAATGTATACTTCCTAATAAGACTTTTAAAAAAAAAATTCTAAACATATTATATTCTTCTAGATGCCTCTAACTCTATTCTGTTTTTTTAATTTGAAATATTCTTGTGCTGTATTTCCACAAACATGTTCTTACCTTACAAGTCAAAGTCCTGATTGTTTCCATATTTTATTGGTGCATTATAATTACACAAAATGGTGAGCCTCACTGTTACATATTCATTCATACACACTGCTATATTTGTAAATGGAAACAAATTAGCTCAAAATTCAAATAATTTCTAGTTTATTCATCTAAAAAATAATATTATTCTGTGAAAACTTATTGGTACATTTTTATCATATTCTATTATTTATTATCTCTTTGGAAATAAATTTTTACCTTTCTTGCATCCAAAAAACATGCCATATGTAAAATGATTTTTGGCCAAAGCAGACAAGTACAAATTTTTAAAAGTTGTATTTTATTTGGGTGGGAATATGGTATCTTGTTTTTTTGTACTTGTTTATTATAAAATATTTGGAGAAAGGATCTTCATTAGTTTTCTACTTGAATTGCAAATTTATCAACAACCAGGATATGGCATTCTTCTTGAAATTCCTTCATGTTTATGATTGCTGTGTATCTTGTGGATGCTCAGTTAATGTTATTTAATGATGATAAAGAGATATTTAGTAAATGTTGCTTTTTCCCCTTTTCATGTTTAATTCTCCTATTAAAGACAATACAATATGTGACTATAAAATTGGTCAGAGTACTCTCAAATTTTGCATTTGCTATCATTTGGACAAGTAAACACAATGGCCCATATGTGAAAGGCTTGGTCTCTAACCTGTAGTGCTAATGAGAAGTGGTAAAACATTTAAGTGGAAGGGCCTAATGTGAGGAAGTTCACTGGTATGAACTTGAAGGGGATTTGGGGACCTCAGTCTTGTTCTCTTTCTCTTGCGCTTCCTGGCTCTTGATGAGGTAAACAATTTTGCTTTGAGGCACACTCCTGTCATCTTGTGCTTCCATACTTCAGGTTTGAAAGCAAGGGGACAAGAACATAAAAGTTCTTGGAAAGAGAACTTAAAAGTTGTGACCAAAATGAACCTTTTATCTTTTTAAGTTGATTATCTCAGATATTTTGTTACAGTAACAAAAAAGCTGGCTAACATTCAGTATTTTGAATGAATTTTTGATCATGCAATTACTTAATTCACTCATGCAAAAATATTATTTACCCATTAAATGATTAAAATATAACAAATTCTTTCATGTCCCAGTCTTTAAGTCATATATTCAAAACATGGAAACTGTGTAGTGTCATTTCTATTAGCTTCCCTAGAATTTTGTTTTTGAACATTTTTGTCACTGGTCCTATAGTCAGGACTTTCAGAAAACTTGCAAAGGAGGTCACTTTTGGAAGCAAACAAGATATTTTTTTCTCTTTTTGGTGATACTAATGATTGAAGCCAGGGTCTCTTGCATACTAGGCAAGCACTGTACTTCTGAGCTATATTCTCATCCCTCACACAAGATTTTGATGTGGCAAGTTTCTTTTATTAAAAGGTCTTCATCCGGGTATGAGCATTTAAATATACAGAATTCTGAATATGTTTGAAGCAGTTTTGCTTCTCCACAGTTCAAGTCTTCAATGTAATGATCACACAAGATTTCTAAATAGTTACATGCACCCAAAATGGAGGGCCAAATTGGATCTGAAGATTATTTTCAGATAAAAGTTTTTTATGAAATTATGCTAATATCCACTTGAATCATATATGGAGTTTTCAGAAGAAGGCACAGCAAGACATCTGTAACACAAGACTATGAATGCTACTTAGCAAGATTTGATATTCAATTTGTGTGTATCACTCTAATATGGATATTGCACAGTTGGAGCCAGGCAACTGCTAGCTATATAGCATGGTCAGAACACCTAATGGCAACATTTGATAAGTGAATGTACAAAGAAAGAAACCTCTTGTCTTTTCCTTAATCATTTACTTGCTAATGAGTTCTAATTTATTCCCATACTAATCTATTACTAAATGGGAAAATATAATTGCCAAGGTCATTTTTAGAAATGTGAAAGCTTAAACTTTTTAATATTAATTTATTCATGCTCAAACATATTCCTTTACTAAATTAAAAATAAATATAATTTTTAAGTCTCAGCCTTTAAGTTATTGCAGTTTGATGTTTAATAAAATTATTTTAAAATATATTTATTCTATAATTATGGTTATAATTCAGCTACATTTGACCTATGGTACCTATATTTATTATAACAAAGTAGTAATAAAATAGTCTAGGCTTGTAAGATACACAAAATTTAGAGATAACGAAGATAAAATTTAGTACCTCAAAAACTTTTTGTTTAACCAGAAAAATTATATTTTAATAAACATTGACCTCATCCAATAGGATCTGTCCTATTTGAATGTTTAAGTCATAGTCATCTGAATTACAATGAAATAACAATAGTAGTAATATTAAGAGACTATCTACAGATAGTTAATCCACACTTTGGCATCTAACTCAGCTGGATAAATATTACTGTCCTATTTTCAAAGGAACTCAGTCCAGCCTTCACTATTACACTAAGAGTCATAAGAATATGTTAAGATTAACCACTAGCAAACCTGCTATAAAATAACTATCAAAAGAAGGGCATAATGTCTTAATACCAAATTGAAGACATATGTTAGAATGAGTATTTTGTTATTTAATAAATTAATAAAGAAACAGAGCTTACTTGCCGCAGTCTGGCTGGGCACAAATGCCGCAGTCTGGCTGGGCACACAATCACGAGCCACCACACAGCTTGTAGATTCAAACAGCAACTCTTTATTCCCGAACTCACACCAGCCGTCTACAATCACGTTCTGGGGAAATCCACGTTCTCTGCCCAAATCCACGTTCTCTGGGCTTCTATCTCCAAAATATACTGTCTGAATCCCGTGAGAACTCAAGGGGAACTCAGGCAGCAGGATACGCCCTATTCCCAGCAGGAATAATCTTAAACCTTAAACCTGGAACCTAAACTGGGAACGCCCTAAACACGATTATCTTAAAACCAGGAACACCCTAATCTGCCTTGGTCCTTGAGCAAGGTCACCTACATTCAATGTCGCTGCAACATGTCAGCAACATGGGGTACGCTGGCAAGGAAATTGTCATACCTACTTGGCTAATGGCTCCCAGCACTTACTCAGCAGTTTTACTTAATTTTGTTTGATACAGTCATTCATTCAAAATATGTACAAGTTCACAATTCTACTATGAAACAATGAGTCCAGTTTCATAAGCTAAAAATTAGACTCATTATATCAGTTTCAGAGTCCTATTATGTCTATGGTAGAAGAGGTGATTCAAATAATGTTAGGGCAATGTCAAATATATAAGCAACTGAGTAATTTCACATAACTCTAGAAGTTAATACTTCAACACGTGATATTTCAGTCAACCAATCCAATATTTCAATGTCTCTCTGCTACAGATTGTATGGAATAGACAAGAAATAGAAGATGTATTTCCTCACTTCTGTAAGCTTATGATAAAGTTGGAAATAATAAAGCAACATATTTATATTTAAGTATAATTGAGAGCTAACCTGACAATAATAACAATAGGATTTCTGAGAGAAACCAGTGTGAGCTAGAGTAACTCATTTAATATTGGTTAAGTTAGGATTTGGGTTGTTTCTAGAAAATGTGTGGCAATAATCAATCATTATGATATACTTCTCAAAAGGTCTAAGTCAATTTATTAAACTTAAAATGACATATGCACGTATGTGGTTCTTTTTCTTTTCCTAAGTACATAAAAATTATAGTCTCAGCCTGAATACAGTACATCATTTGAACTTCCTCTGTTTTCATTTTACAGACTAATACAGTAGATTGAAAAGAAAGTCACAGGCTGAGGTTGTAGCACAGTGGTAGACAGTCTGCCTAGCATGTGTGAGGCATTTGGTTTGATCCTCAGCACTACATAAAAATAAAAAAATAAGGTCTATCAACAACTAAAAAAAATTTTTAAAAAAGAAGAAAGTCACTCTCCACCAAACAAGATAAAACCTGAATTTATATGATTTTAGATCTGGAAGGAAAAAAATGGTGTATTAACTAACAGAATATATGCATTATCATGTAAAAATTTTTTAAAAATGTACATTATTTGACATGTGTTAACATCTGAACATAAGAGAATTGCTAAAGTATTTCAGTGAGGATCCAGGTCAGTATTACAACTATAGAGAGGTGATGCTATCGTTGTTTACTTTGCAATCATATTTTTCAGACTACAATAAAGTCACTTGTTCCTTTTAAAAATATGAATGTTAACACTTGAGGTTCAAATAATCATAGCATGATGTTCTCCAGAATTGAAGCTGATGTTCTGGGCAAAATATTTTTGGGTTACTAAGTGGCCAAGCTTCAACTACAACAGAGGGTTATGACTTTGGAGAAAATACCTATAAAATATATAGCATGGTTTCTGAGGCAGAAATGTAACTGGGAACCATCAGTGCCAGTGTTCTTACCAAAAAGGTCACATCTTTGGCACTTATTCAACTTTTGTGAGAGAATATGAAGAAAGAACAGTGATTTAGGAATTTGCTATTATGTTTTCTACATCTCCTAAAACAAGCTAAATGGCACTGTTATCCTTTAAATCCTCTAGTTCAGTGGTCTTTCAGGATATGGTATCTTTACTATGAACACCTAACAGTGTGATCTATAGACAACTTCATCTGGTTCAGTAAAAGAGATCAACGTTCACCCAATTTACCTAAGCCAGAATCATGGACTTGATCTTTTGTCTATTCCCTCTTCCTCATTTGCCATGTCATTGATCATATCACACTTATTAGCTCTTTGTATTTCTTAATTTTGCTATGTGTCTCTATCTCTATTGTCATTGTATTAGTTTAATCAATATTCATCATCTTTCACCTGTTCTATTACCTTAGTCCCCTAACTAGCCTATCAGCTTCCATCTTGCTCTATGCTTATCTATGACATCCAGTGTCCTTAGGGGATCTAGCTTGATCTTTCCAAAACATAAACACCTGTTACTTCAAATACTATAAACTTTTTAATGGTGTCCAGTAATCTACAGGATTAAAATTATATCCCTTGAAGTAGCTCATAGCTTTTCATGATTGGCTTAAGGTTTTCTTCACCAAACTTTTAGCTATTTAATGAGGTTTTTTTCTCTCTTTTGAACTGGGGATAGCACCAGAGCTTTGCAGATGTGAGGCAAGCACTTTGCCACTGAGCTACATCACAGCCCTTTTTTAGTTATTTAAGAGAAAAAACTGTGTCATAACTTTATTCTTAATGCTTAGCAGAGTACCTACCTCCTAATAAGCTCTCAATATTATGTGTTATAGGACTTGTTTCACTACTTAAAGATAATATTTGGTTAAATGAGTTACAAAGAGTATACTATAAATAAAACACTTCTATGTATTTTATAACTCATGGACAGAAGTTTTACCTTAATTAGGTGACCCCACTCTACAGGTGTTTTCCAATATAAGAGGAAAATTAAAGCTAAAGGTAATATAAGAGTTTAAAGGTAAGCCATGATTATGTCTTTAGTTGGGAGTTTATAATTTTGGAAGATAAACAAATATTAGACAATGATACATTATATACTATAACATTCATTTGATATTGATTGAGGAGCTAATTGATTTCAGGCACTGTAAAAGTGCTAGAGATAAAGATATGATTATAACATAGTACTCAAAATTACTGTCTAATGAGAAGAACAATGATAAAAATACAATGTTATCTGTAATAGGTATACAAAGGACACTATGTAAACTTATATGTTCCTAACCCAGAGAATATTAAGGAATACTTCTCAGGGTTAAGTAGGAGCT
Source organism: Marmota flaviventris (assembly GCF_047511675.1). Taxonomy (NCBI): domain Eukaryota; kingdom Metazoa; phylum Chordata; class Mammalia; order Rodentia; family Sciuridae; genus Marmota; species Marmota flaviventris. The sequence goes on from NC_092518.1 coordinate 70,111,737, forward strand.
CCTTAGACAAAGAAGCAGGATAGGTAATCCAGAAAAAGCAAAGGTCCATGAAAAGCCATGGAACTGAGAGAAAATGTGCTTTAGTTGAAGACCTGTACACAATATATGCATGTTTCAATATATAGCTGGAACACATGAGGAGATGTTCCAACCAAAGACTTTTCTAAGTCATGGTAAGGAATTTTATTCTAAAGACAGTTCATGGAGTGGGGAATCAGTAAGGAAAACTAAAGATTTTAAATAAAAGAGTGCCATAATCAGATCTGCATTTTCGAAATGTCACTCTGATTTGTCATTTTTAAATAAATTTAAACTAAGCAAATATCACTGTGGTTACTGTATGCACAATGGATATGAATGAAGGAAACAGTAAACAAGATTGGAAACAGAAACACTAGTTATAGTCAAGGCAAGAATCGATCAATGGCCCAAACAGCAGAAATGGAGTTGGAGTTGACAAAGATACTTAAAACATAGAATTGACAAGTCTGATAGGATATACAGAGGGAAAGTCCAGAATAAAGTCTTGGTTTATGATTTGGGCTACTAGATTTGTGGTTCTCCATTCACTTAGATGAGAAGAACAGATTTGGAGTTAACAGTTGTAGCTCTGTTAAGTTTGAAGGATCTATTGATCATAGGGGTGGAGTCACAGAGTGGACAGTTAAATATATATAGCTTCAGCTTAGGATAAAAAAGTATTAGTTATAAATATGGTAGAACTATAGCAGTATGTGACTTCCAAAACATACTTTCACCAAGAATTTTCTTTTGGCTTCAGATTCAGAGGCAGCACATATTTTCAGTTAAGTGGTGGAAGACAGAGGCACATAGTAGGAGATTAAGAAGATAGAGAGGGAGACAAAGAAATAAAGGCAGTAGAACATCTTTTATGAAAATTGAAGTTGGGCTTAGTGGCACACATTTGTAATCTCAGCAACCAAGGAAGATGAGGCAGGAAGATTGCAAGTTCAAGACCAGCCTCAGTAACTTAGCAAGACCCTCATAACTTAGTGAGAACCTGTCTCAAACTTTAAAAAAAATAATAATCAAAAGGACTGGTAGGACTTCATGGTTAAGCACTCCTGGGTTCAATCCTCAGTACTTCCTCCACAGAAAAATAATTGAGTGTGACTCTTCTGTATTTATCCTGCCTATTATAGGGATACACGTATGTTCATGTGTATAGCTGTACAATTCATAATTACCAAATTATGAAACTAGCCTAGGTGTCCATCAATCAATGAATGGGTAAAGAAAATGTTGTTTGTATATATAATATAATTTTATTTGCCCTAAATAAAAATGAAATTATAGCATTTTCAGAAAAATGGATGGAATTTCAGAACATTATCCTAAGTGAATAAGCTGAACTCAAATAGTCAATTGTATTTTTATTTCATTTGTGGAAGCTAAGGAGGATAAAGAAAAATGGGAAGTATCTCCATGAAAATCTAAGGGGGATCATTAAATTAGAGGAAAGGGTTCAGGGAAGGGAAGAGGGGAGGGAAAGGGAAACACTGGGGAATGATACTGGCCAAATTATATTTTTATATTGTGTGAATGCCTAAATATATAGCAATGAATTCCAGCATTATGTAAATCTATAATGCACCAATAAAAATATGGGAAAAAATAAAATTGAGTGTGAAAAACTCAACAAGTAGTGTTATTCATAGAGAAAATTTAGGATCAAAAGAATTGATGAAAGCAATAGAGCTCAGAAAGAAGGACATATTTGGGACTAAAATTGGAGACCAAAAATAAAGGACAAGTCTGGAACAAAGACAATTTTGTCTGTTGATGTTCAGAAGATTGAGGGAATGCTCAGAACTGCATTTTATAACATCAGTACAACAACATATGAATATTGAATTGGAGGTAGTTGAATTATTTCATAAATGTATTTATTCCTCAAGGCTGGGAGGGGTTCAGAGTTTTAGCTCTTAAAGAAAAAAAAATCATAGAATAACCCGTACATTCCTGTAAACCCACTCTTGCCACAAGGTTGGATATAACTTCAGGTCTTTATTGACCCTACTATTGAAATAGAGCAGAATGCAAGACCAGTATACAAAATGAAATGTGTATCTATATAGGAGCAATGATTAATCTTAAAATAAATACCACCAACATACCCACCCATGAGAATGGGATTCTAATTATGATAAGATATATCCCATGCTTGTATAATTTTATCAAAATGGATTCTACTGCCATGTATAACTAAGAAGAACTAAAAAAAATTTAAAAATGAAATTAAGAAAATAGTTTCATTTACTATAGTATCAAAATGAAAAAAAGAAAAACCTAGGAATACATTTAACAAAAGCAACATAAAACAATAAACACAAAGCATTGTTGAAAGAAAGCAAAGAAGACCTTAATGAATGGAAACACATCCTGTGTTCATGGATTAGAAGACTTAATATTGTTAAGATGACAATAATCCCCAAACTGACATGCAGATGCAAAGCAAGCCCCATGAAAATTCAAACTGCTTTTTTCTCAGAAAGAAATATTAGGAGCCTAAAATTCACATGAAACGAAAGGGACCCAGAGCAGTCAAAATAATTTTGAAAAAGATGAACAAAGTTGGAGAATTCACCAATGGTGTATAAGAATTCCCTTTTCTCCACATCCTTGCCAGCATTTGCTTTTTTTTTTTCTTTTTGATAAAAAACATTCTGAGTGAAAAATATAATTCATTGTAGTTTTGGTTTGCATTCCACCTATGACTAATGATGTTGATCACTTATTTATAAACATTTTGGCCATTCAAATTTCTTACTTTGAAAAGTGCCTATTCTTATAATTTGCTTGCTTTTAAACTGTGTTATTTGTATTGGCATTATTGAGGTAATTTGGTTCTTTATATATCCTGGATATTCTTTATATATCCTGGATATTAATTCTTTGTCATATAATCAGTTTATTAATTTTCCCTTATTTCACTCTTTTGACCATTTCCCTTGCTAAACAGTTGTCTTAGTCTGGTGTATTCCCATTTATCTATTTTTTCTTCCGTTGTTTTTTACTGTGCTTGTGGGATCTTATCCCCGCTACACACAAACACACACATGTCAACTATGCCAATGTCTTTATGTGTTTCCCTAATGTTTTCTTCTAGTAGTTGCATAGTGTCAGCTGTTACATTTGAGGTCTTTGATTCATTTTGAGTTGATTTTTTCTTTTTCTTTTCTTTCTTTTTTTTTTTTTTTTTGGTACTGGGGACTGAACCCAGGGGCACTGGACCACTGAGACACATCCCCAGCCCTGTTTTATATTTCATGTAGAGACAGGGCCTCAATGAGTTGCTTAGCCCCTTGCTTTTGCTGAGTCTGGTTTTGAACTAACAATTCTCTTGCCTCAGCCTCCTGTACCACTGAGATTACAGGCATGTGCCACTATACCTGTCTCAAATTGATTTTTGTGTAGGGTGAGAGATAGGGGCCTAGTTTCATTCTTCTACATATTGGCATACAGTTTTTTTTTTTAAATTGGTTGTTCAAAACATTACAAAGCTCTTGACATATCATATTTCATACATTAGATTCAAGTGGGTTGCCAGTTTTTGTAATACCACTTATTAAAGAGGTTTTGTTTCTTCATTGTATGTTTTTGGTAACTTTGATAGGAATTAGTTGACTATAAATACATGGTGTTATTTCTAGGCACTCTGTTCTGTTACACTGGTCTATGTGTCTATTTTTATGCAAGTACCATACTGCTTTGATTACTATTGCATTGTAATATATTTTGAAGTCAGGTAGTGTGATGCTCCCAGATTTGTTCCTTTTGCTTAACATTGTTTGGGCTATTTGGGGTCTTTTGTGGTTCTGTATGAATTTTAGGATTTTTTCCTATTCATGTGAAGAACATCATTGGTATTTTGATAGGAATTGCATCGACTCTGTGGATTGCTTTATGTAGTACAAGCATTTTAACAATATTAAATCTTATAGTCCACAAATGTGGGAGATGTTTTCAATTTTGTGTTTGTCCTCTTCAATTTCTTTCATCAGAGTTTTGTAGTTTTTATTGTAGAGATAATTTAATTTAAATCCTAGGTATTTTTGTAACTTTTGTGAATGGGATTACTTTCCTAATTTCTTTCTCAGCAATATTGTCATTGATGTATTAAAATGCTACTTATTTTTATGTTGATTTTGTATCTTGTAGTTTTGTAAATTAGAGTATACACTATGGAGAATGGTATTGATATTCTTAAAAAAAAACACCTTAAAATAGATCTCCATATTATCTGGCTATCCCACTCAATACCTAAAGAAAATGAATCAATATATCAAAGCTATACTCCCATGTTTATTGCTGTACTATCCATAGTAGCTAATATATGGAATTAATCTCCAAACCCATTCATAAATAAGTGGAAAATAAATCATAGTATATATATAAACAAAGGAATATTATTCAGCCATAAAAATGATAAACTATAATTTGAAGCAGAATGGATGGAATAGGCCATTATATTAAGCCAAATAATCAGAAATAGAAAGCAAAATACTGCATGTCCTCTCATATGTAAATGCTAAAAGTCAATCTGTGTGTGGTGTAGTGATCACTAGAGGCTGGAAAATGAGACAAGGAAGTGGACTAAAGAAGATTAGACAACTGATTAGAATAACTAAATTTTAAAAAATTACTTCCAAAAAAAAGGTATCAAAACACAGTAAGATAGAAGTGATGAGTTCTGGTGTTCTCAGAAATGGTGAGATGACTAGAGTTCATATTAATATATGTATTTTTCAAGTAAATCTAACAAAGTTTCCAAAAAGAATGAAATAATAGGGAGATGGAAATGTAAATTACCATATTTTAGTCAGTATATCTTTTATATGTTTTGAAATATACTATAACTACAAAATGTGGACAATTAAAACACTAATTAAAATGTTGGTAGACTCATATTTTTAAACAAATCTGTGATAATTAAGATGATGAGATATTGGATAAGGATATATAGATCAATGGAATAAAATTGAGAGTTCAGAAATAAAGCTTCACTTTCACAATCAATTGATATCTGATAAGTTTATCAATAAAATTCAATGGAAGAAAGTTTTCTCAAAAAACTTGCTGGGGCATTTGGATATCCATATGCATAATAATGAAGCTACACATACTTCACACCATACACAAAAAAATAATTCATAAAAGATCACAATGTAAAGCTAAAAGCTAAAATTATACAACTTTTAGAACATAACAGTTGTAAATATTTGTGACTTTGGTATCATCAATGGTTTCTTAGATATAACACAAACACACACAACTGAAAACAATGCTATTTCCAAGGATTACATATTATATGACCACATCTATATTGATTGTCCAGAAGAAGAAATTTTAAAAAGTCAGAAAGTAGATTGATGGATGCCTAGATCAGTGGTCTTTGGGAAGAATTGATGAATGACTTCTATAGACTAGAGAGTTTCTTTTATGGAGGTGATGAGAATGTTATAAAGTTACAGCAATAGTTGGACAACTCTGAGAATATACTGAAAAACTAATGGGTTGTACATTTTATGTGGGTGAATTTTAAGGTATATGAATTATACCTTTGGGAGTTTTCATTTTTAATGGAAATTAAAAATTAATGGAAGTCACTGGGATATTTCTACACCTGCATACATCATACATTGATTGTGTTCACTCAGTCCTCTACCCTTTCCTCCCCTTCTGCACTTTCCATTCCCTAATATTCCATTTCTACTTTCAGGGCTTTTTTAAAGTTTCTACGTATGAGCATGAATATGTGATATTTGTCTTTATGCATCTGGCTTACTTGCTTACTGTAATGTCCTCCAGTTCAATCCATTTGCTGCAAATAACAGGATTTATTTCTCTGTGTGAAAATATTCCAATATTTATTTGTTCTTTATCCATTCATCTGTTTACAAGTACGTAATTTGGTTCCATATTTTGTGTATTGTGAATAGTGCCACAGTAAACATGGATATGAAGGTATCTCTTTTAAAAGCTAACTTCATTTTGTTTGGATTTATACCCAGGAGTGTGAGAGCTAGATCAGATAGTAGATAAAGAACATATATTACAAATAAACATTAGATCTTAAAAGGTATCGAGGCTGGGCATGTAGCTCAGTGTTAGAATGCTTACATAGCATGGACCAGGACCAGGTACAAACCCCAGCATCACAAAAAGAAAAACAAAAAGAAAGAAAAAGCAAAAAAGAAAGGAAAAGTTCTTTTCTTCTTTTATTTTCCATATGATAGAATGAATATCTCTACCATAATTGTTGGATGACCTTCTTAGTGACTTTACCTTGAAGTTTTGAATTGGGATTTTAGTTTCTTATGCAATGGTGACTTTATTTTTAGCTGGTTAATGTAGTGTAATCTCCCTGTACTTTTTTGGATGTGATTAATGAGTTTGGGTATAGTATGTACTATATTAGACTTAGAGAAACCCACTATTTCTGTGGATTGCACAAAATCAGGGACACTCTTAACAGTTTGGGAGTGTCCCAAAGGTATATTGTGTACAGCAGAATATACCCAGTGTGGTTACTCCTACAATGGAAGTGGTTGCCACTATCCAGTGATGGGAATTTCTTCATGTTGATATTGACTCTGTTCCTTGAATGGGTCTCTGGTATTGGCTACTCCAGTACTGGTAGGGGGCCTGAAGCACTTTTCCTCAGAGTAGACACTGGTGTTTGTCCAGGTGATTCACAGGGAGATGTGAGGGAGAAATCATAGAACCTTTTGTGTAAAATTTACACCCAGTCTTGCCAGGAATTCATTATAAGGTGCAGAGGCAAATGACACAGGACCAGAGTAGGTATGCTATCAGAAAAAGTGTGTTATTCTTCTCAGCTGCTACAGTAGATGTGCACGCCAAGGACCAGGTCTTGAGATCCCTCCAGGTATGCATGGTTGGAAATAAAAAGGTGACCCAACATTTTTACACTATATTGTCTGTCAAGGAGTGGGGCACATTGGAAACCAGTACAATTTCTCTCAACTAGAGAGATCCCAGGAATGAGCACCAGCAGAACACAACTATTGCCATGCAGTTTCTCTCAGGACCTTCCTGGGCTGTTTGCACCAAGGGTAGGGTGACAGCCTTGGGCTCATCCCCCTCATCCTCTTAGATGTCTCATCCACCAGGGATCAAGCAGGTGTATGTAGTAGTTGGAGCTTTGATATCCTAATAAAATTAATTTTTTTAAAAAAAGCAAATAAGTATAAGTGATGAGAAATTTCTTACTTATGTGTTGCATGTCACATTTTTAAAAATATTTCATGCATCTTCTCCTAATTGATCATCTCATTATCCTTTAGAGAGAGAAACTAGATTATTTTCTTGCCTGTTGTCCATTCCCTCTGAAGTACAATATCTGTGTCTTATCTATCTCTGTGTCCAGATTTTTAATACATAGAAGGTACTCAGTAAAAACTTATGGAATGAATAATTCAGATAGATATATTTCTACATTAAAGATATTTTTTGAGGTAGACTCAATAAAAAGATATGCCTTGCCATACATGCACTGGACTCAGCATTTTATCTACATTATTTCATTTAAAGTTCATGCAAAAACAAATAAGGCAGATATTTTTATTATTCCTATTTTAAAATGAGGAAATTGCTAGGTGTGTTGCCACACACCTGCAATGCCAGCAACTTGGAAGGCTGAGGCAGGAGGATCACAAGTTTGAGGCTAGCTTTGGCAACTTAGAGAGATCTATTTCAAAATATAATAATAATAATAATAATAATTATTATTATTATTATTATTTTATTACTGGGGAATATTACTCACTGACAAAGTGCTCCTGAGTTCAACTCCTAGTACCAAAAAAAAGATTTTTAAAATAAAGAAATTAAGGCTCAAGAGATTAAATAGTGCAGAGCTGATGCTTGAATCTTGGAAATATATGTGATCACACTAGGAAAATACATGGATTAAAAAAAGGATAGATGATAGAAAATTGCCTACTATTTCTAGACCTATTCCAGTAAATTTTGTGTTCTCTTATTTGTTTCTAATTCATAACATAATTTAAGACGTAATACCTGAGTAGAAATTACATTTTCTGATATAAAAGTTAGGCCATTTATTATTTAAAAAGTGGTTTTAAATATCTGTGTATTTATTTACATAAAAAAGTTTTGCACAGGTTATAATTCCATTTTGCCTAATATATTTAGCAAATATCCATTATTGAAGAAAAGTTATATGAAATCAAGGCTGTTCCTTTAAAAATTTAAGACATATGATCTCTCTATTAGGTGTAGTGCCAATGGAGGAAACTGAGAGTAACATGACTCATATTCTCTCAGGATTTATATTACTCAACAGTTGTAAAATGTACACCTTTGGTAGATGCATTCACTCTTTAGACTAGTCTGCAATACTTCAGTGTATTCTCTTAATGGTACTATATAAAACTCAAGGGAGGTGACTACATTTTAATGCAGCTTCCAGCATATTCACATAAATGTGTATTTGTGGGTGCATATGTGTGTGTGTGCATGCATGTGTGAGTGACATACATCAGAGTGAGAGAAAATATTTTACTCAGAGATTAAAATGCTTAATTTCATTAGATTTATGGACCTCTGTCTAGAAATAATTTCAACATAGCATAGGAGAGTGTTCATTAAATGATTTTTTTCAGGAAATTATGGCTTTAAATTCCTAGTTTTGAAAGACCATCTTTATAATAATATTGTGTCCCCACATACCTGAGCTGTGTTAAGTTGTACTGTTAATGAGTTATTTTTCTACATTTACATACAATTTCTACTTATAAATTCATGATTTATTTTTCTTTCTTTTTTTTAACCTTATTTAGTTATTTTTATGTGGTGCTGAGGATCAAAACCAGCGCCCCCATGTGCTAGGCAAGTGCTCTACCTACCACTGAACTACAACTCCAGCCTCATGGTTTCTTTTTCAATGATAAATGAAAAACTTTGTTTCTGAGTTTCAAAGAGCCAATCAGAAATATAGTAAAGGATACTGAGAAAGTTAAAATTCTTTTCACAATTGATCCAAAAGAGCTCAAAGGGGACTTAAACTCACTATTTCTGGAAAATAAGGTTATTATTTGAAGCAGGATGAAGAAAAGAAATAATTTTTCAATGCTGGAGTACTCCTAGAATATAGGGTGAAAACTATTTAGCTATTTCCCTTTCTTCTATTTCTTTTTTTCCACTTATTCCCAGATTAGATTATCAACAATGCACCAGATATTAAATACACAGCACTTAATTATTAGCAAAGGATCTTGCATATTCAGTAGGTTGGTTCCTATTATGCCTATGTATTGCTAAGATGACTCCTATTTGTGCTTGGTATTCTCACAGGTATTTAAAGTAGAAGATCCCAGAATAGTGATTGCAGACTTCATAAAAAAAGTAATCAATGTTATTCCCTTTGGTCTTTAGCATAAAAATGCTTTCAATGATTTTCATTATTCACTGATTGCCGCAGTCTGGCTGGGCACAATCAGGAGCCACTTGTCAAAAGAAACTAACTTTATTTTTAGAACCACACACCAAACAAAACAGCTCCTCAGGAAAAACCCCTCAGAGCCTCAACTGCCACCACCGGCTTTCCACAAGCCTGTCTCTCCCCCCACAAGCTTCTCTCCACCTCCCACAATCCTCCTGCTCTTGAGGCCGATTGGCTGGGTCACGTGGGCAGAGCCAAAAAGTCCCCCAATGAGCAGCTCCGTGGTCTGAAAGGGCAGGGAAACAGTCCAATGAGCATCACCGCAGAGGAGCCAATCAGCTAGATGTTGCTGGGGCCGAGGAGCCAATCAGCTAGATGTTGCTGGGGCCGCTGTGAGCCAATCATCAGCCGGCAGCTGGATTGCTGGCAGCTGGAAGTTTGCTGGGGCCCCTTCGGCTGTGGCTCTCAACATCTCCCCCTCTCTGTTTAAACAACAAGCATGTGGCTTAGGGACTGTGCCTGTTAGGCAGTCCAATTCAACATATGGTCCTTACCCGTCATCGGATGAACTGACCTCTAGGCGTCAGCCTCCTGTCTTAGGTTGGTACCACTGCAATTGGATCATACCCGTCACTGACTACCGGTCCAGCATACAGCTGTACTTGTGGATAGGCCTTTGCACCAGTGGGGGGGTGAGGTTCTTTGCCTCACCTCTGTTGGCCCCCAAATTTTAGACCATCACTAGTAGGATGCAAAATGCCATGACATTAAGCCAATTGAGGGCTCCTTTGAAAAATTGTACCACCGGTGACATCATCAGCAAAAATACCCCAACACTACCACAAGTCGCTGCACCAACAGATAGTTCAAAATGCATACAGGTGAGCTCACAATGTGTCCAGGCAAGTTCTGCAAGCAGTTCAGTGATGGCTATTGTAGAAGGTGTAGATTGGTTTTATCTTTGACTTCACCAGCACTGGGATGAAGATAGGAATTCTGGCAATAATGGCTAAAGAAAAAATTATGTAACATTACAGAAGGCACTGAAAGAAAACAATTTTCTTAACAATTTACATTGTCTTTACCGGCACTGGGATGAAGATAGGAATTCTGGCAATAATGGCTAAAGAAAAAATTATGTAACATTACAGAAGGCACTAAAAGAAAACAATTTTCTTAACAATTTACATTGTCTTTAAGAGAATTATTAAATATAATGAAAAGGAAAGGTGAAAGTAAACAAACAGATCTGTTAACCTTCTTTTTTGTTTACATATTAAAACAATCCTCAACAGTTGTTTACCCAATTTAAATTAAACCATATAAATCACGTGAAAAAAAAATATTTGGATCCATTTTATCATGAGCGCTCATCATATATGATATATGGACATTCAAACATATAACACAAAACACAAGTGTGCACACATAACATAATACATACAACACATAACATTATAGTAAAGGCCTTATAACTTTTTACAGGTGAAATCTCCATTGCAATGTTTAAAAACTCTATAGTCAAAAAATAGAACTGATCAGCAAAACATTAACCTAGGTCTGTATGAGCTCAAAAAACAAAATAGAACTTCATGATATGGCAAAGGGCAATAATAAAATAGATATTGAAAAAAGCATCCTGGTTCTGTTGCAGATGTAAGAATAGCCAAACTGGAGTTTTGGATATCAGTTGTTATGGATTTGAGCCAAATCATCTTCTTTTTGGTCTGTAGAAATCGCTTTAGTTAATCTTTCTGGAATCCAAATCGGCTGCTGTTCTCCCTGTGGAAACACATAAACAGACCCCCGACTCCAGACAATCACTGGGTCAGGACCTTGGTTAATCTCTCTGGAATCCAAATCGGCTGCTGTTCTCCCTGTGGAAACACACAAACAGACCCCCGACTCCAGACAATTACTGGGTCAGGACCTTTCCATTGTCCTGTTAGAATATCCTTCCAAAGTACCTTGGGCTTATGTACATTTTTTGGACACATATGCCTTTCCGCAGCACTAAGTCCTGATGAATCCAAATTTAAAAAGTTTAGAGTAAAAAGGGTTATTTTAAGTTTATCTTTGGGGAATATATACCCCTTCGTCACCGGTGGTACAATTTTTCAAAGGAGCCCTCAATTGGCTTAATGTCATGGCATTTTGCATCCTACTAGTGATGGTCTAAAATTTGGGGGCCAACAGAGGTGAGGCAAAGAACCTCACCCCCCCACTGGTGCAAAGGCCTATCCACAAGTACAGCTGTATGCTGGACCGGTAGTCAGTGACGGGTATGATCCAATTGCAGTGGTACCAACCTAAGACAGGAGGCTGACGCCTAGAGGTCAGTTCATCCGATGACGGGTAAGGACCATATGTTGAATTGGACTGCCTAACAGGCACGGTCCCTAAGCCACATGCTTGTTGTTTAAACAGAGAGGGGGAGATGTTGAGAGCCACAGCCGAAGGGGCCCCAGCAAACTTCCAGCTGCCAGCAATCCAGCTGCCGGCTGATGATTGGCTCACAGCGGCCCCAGCAACATCTAGCTGATTGGCTCCTCGGCCCCAGCAACATCTAGCTGATTGGCTCCTCTGCGGTGATGCTCATTGGACTGTTTCCCTGCCCTTTCAGACCACGGAGCTGCTCATTGGGGGACTTTTTGGCTCTGCCCACGTGACCCAGCCAATCGGCCTCAAGAGCAGGAGGATTGTGGGAGGTGGAGAGAAGCTTGTGGGGGGAGAGACAGGCTTGTGGAAAGCCGGTGGTGGCAGTTGAGGCTCTGAGGGGTTTTTCCTGAGGAGCTGTTTTGTTTGGTGTGTGGTTCTAAAAATAAAGTTAGTTTCTTTTGACAAGTGGCTCTCAACAACTGATTCATTCAACAATATATTAAGTGCCTATTATATACCTAGAACTGTCTTATACACTGGAGATATAGCAATATCCAAGTTAAGTCTTATCCTCACAGACCTTACATTCAAGAAATGAGAGGAAGCATATAGTAAATAAATAAGCAAATAAAGAAGATTATTTCAGATTATGCTAAATTTTATGAATAAAATAGTGAGTTGTATGATGACTTTGGGGCGGGTAATATTAAGTGGAAAAGTTAGGGAAGCTGATTAAAGACTGATATTTGAGTTGAAAGTAAAGGCTGAGAAAAACCATTTCATATATGAAAAGTTAGAGAAGGAAATTTCTGCACAGAGAGAAGACCAAATTCATAAGCCCTTAAGGGAAAAAAACAGGTTTTCTTATTTCAAGGAAAGTAATTCAGCATGTCTGAAATGTTGATGAGGTACATGAATCATTTTGGACTTTGCAGGATATGGTAAGACATTTGTGTTTTGTTTGTTTTCAGTTGGAAAGTCACACTGGAGGATTTTCTCGATGGCAACGACTTAGAATGTTGTGCAGAGATTGTTTTGTAGGAAGCCACAACTGGAAGCAGGAAGAGGGGTTTGAAATCTGACAGAAGTCTCAGAGAGACATATTGTCCTTGGAACAGGACAGTGTCAATGCAGAGAGAGGAAAGCAGACTTGGAACTCTATTTTAGAAATAGAACAAATAAAACACACTGATAGATTGAATATAGAGCATGAAAGGAAAAGAGGAATCAAAGATGACTGTAAGGATTTTGGCTTGAGCAATTGGTATATGAGAAACATTGGAGGATGAGCATGTCTAATCATAAAATTAAAACCTTACTTTCATCTGAAAAACTCAGATTTATTCCTCTGTGATTGAAAGTAATCCTGGTTACAGGTATTACTTTCCTAGGTATGGCTTTTATCCTGAAACATTTGGGAAAACTTCACTAGGATTCAAAAGAGTGAATAGGGCAAGTATTTGGCCCCTGACTCCCAATAAATGGGGCCCTGTTCTGGCTTTTCTAGATAGACTCGATGTATTTGTATCTTCCAGCATACCCTTTCTTTCTTCCTTCCTTTTTTTGTCTTTGTATTACCAGTGAATTCCAAAAACTTCTCTTGATTTCTTTAGTTTTCCAAAACTCACAGATGATGTTTTCCTTCTTTGATCATGAATTTAAATGGAAATCTGAAGTCTTTCCTAAATTGTGCCTTAACAAACTCCTCCCCGTGGCTTTATATTTGTTCTTTGAAACTATCATATTGAACTATTGATGCTTTAATGCTATATTCAACTTATCTGCCTCACACTCTCATAGCATCAACCTTACTGTGGAACTAGAACAATAGAATCCCTGATTATGTTAATTAATACTGAATAGGATGTATCAAGAATTTCTGAAATAAGATATAGAAGAGAAATTTCTTTTTATGAAATAAAGATTACATTGGTTATGTTTTTGAAGAACATGGGGAGGTTCAGTTTTGTGTCCAATAACAGTGACATCAAACTAGTGTGACCAGGATAGACCCAGTATCTGCCTATTGTTTCTATCTAAACATTAATAGCTCCCTGCCTTAGGAGTTCTGATTGGACAGCAAATGATATGGTGACCCTACCTCAAAGATGTGATACAGTCACTAATTTTGGAGAAATTTGTCTTGTTGATTTGCTTTTGTCACTGTGACCAAAATATCTCACAAGAATGAGGAAGAAGAGTTTATTTTAGCCTCAAGGTTTCAAAGGATTCAGTCCATGTTTCACTGACTTGAATGATTTGGGCCTGAAGTGAGGCAGAACACCATGGCAGAAGGTAATAAGGGAAGAATGATGCTCAGCTTCTTGGCATCCAAAAAGCAGAGTGGGGGTGCAGGGAGAGAGAGAGGAGCCAGGGATAAGATATATAATCCCTAAGGTCAGGTGTCAGTGACCTACTTCCTCCAGCCTATGGTTACCACCCAGTAATTCATTCAAATTATTAATCCAATGCATGGATTAATCCATTAGTTATGTTATAACTCTCAAAATCTAATCATTTACCTCTGAACATTTCTGCATTGTCTAATATGAGCTTTTGGGGCACCTCACATCTAAACCATAGCAATTATTTCCATTTAAGTAACTGTAGTTTTTTTTTTTTTTAACCCTGATGTGCTCAAAAGAGTGGAATGCCACACTTTTATCACAACTATTATCACCACCATCCTCAGGGTCTGATAAAAATACTCCCCCCAAAAAACAAAAAAAGTAAGTAAGTTTTATTCTGGTCCTGCCTTTTATTCTATAATTACCCACTTTTAAATTTTGCCTAAAAAGACTTTTTTCTTATATCTACATAGTTGTATTAACAGTTTGATCTGGATTAAAGATTTTAAATTTGACCAAGTAGGAGAGACACACCAGTTCTACATGCTGAAACTTCTTCCTCTGGAATCCTTATCTTCAAAATATCCACATTGTTGAAGATAAAGAACCTGCATTTAATGGCCCCCAAATCCAAATTTTAGATAGGCTTCTTTTCATCACATCTGATATACCTACTACAGAAAGAAGCATGAACCAAAGAAATTAGATCCACCCTGAAAAAAAGGGTAGCCCCTTTAAGACTTGAGACATGGAATGATCAGGAATCCTTGATTCTACGCACTATGACATCATTGAGCAAATAACAGAGAGACTAGCTATAGATACAAGGGAGGCTTTCTTGCCAACCTTCATTGAAATCACACTTTCAATAGTAATGGTTTTCTTTTTTTGTTTTGTTGTGGTTTTTTATTTTATTTTAAAGAAGATTGCAAAAACAAAGCAGAAAAGGAAAGCTCAAAGACAAAAGAAAGATATCTAAACAATGGAGAAATATTGGGTCTGTCTCATTCTTCCTGATTGTATCAGTAGGTCTTTCCAGATGAAAACTAACCTTTCTCTATCTCATCCCCTGATGATATTATCAATACAAGATTCCCTATCCTCAAAGGTGATTGTGGATATGAGCTGAAACTTAGGGATGGGTCTTAATGTGAATTTCAATTTTTTTTCTTTTTAAGTCAAAGTCTGGTGGATAATTTTATATGCAAAATCAAAATTTTCAATGTTAAAATAACTATATCAAAATAGCTATGTAAAACTATCCTCAATTTTAAAAGGGCTCCATCAAAATAGCCATACCACAAATGTTATATACCTGCACATAACTAGTGTAGCTATAACAATACGCTTGGTATAGACCTGGATCCACTCTTTTTTTTTTAATCTTTTTTTTAAATTTTTTATTGTTGGTTATTCAAAACATTACATAGTTCTTGATATATCATATTTCACCCTTTGATTCAAGTGGGTTATGGATCCACTCTTATATGTCTCATATATGTGTTAAAAATGTCAATTCCTTGTTTCAATTGTCATATTACTACAATTCAGTCTCTACTCATATGTTTACTTGAAGGATAGCTTTTGAATTCTAAGTTTTTATCAATTAATTAGCATAGACTTTTTTTCTTACAAAACTATAGTATGCTGTGGCCCTTTGATGCTGTAGCTCTCTGAATTTGACCTAAATTTTTATTTACATGAGTTACTTTCTGTCAACTGTGTTTTCTCTGGGAATTTGTTTCATAATGTAACAGTGGAAAACTGGATTTAAATTTAATCCTTTTGTTTGGAAGGGTCATTTACTGCTTAGAGTGTGACTTAAATGTATCTTCTACTTGGAATTCCTCTTTAGGAAACCATTTTCCATCCCTAAAATGATGATTGATTGATAGGTAGAATAAAATAAATAGAGGCTTACAAAGTTGTCAGTATAATACATATGTTAACTGTTTCAGAAATTATATTTATTTGTTATTTTTAGGAACAGGTCTGGAGCTGTCTTAATATTTAGCTCTAATCATGTAGAATCAAAATAGGCTCTTATATATTGTGTTTCAAATTTCTTTAAAACCCTGACTAACATATTTGTCTTTCTCTTTAAAAAAAAATCTATGAGCAGAATCCCTGGAGCTTATCCCATCAGGGGGTGCTTCCTGGAAGTCCTGTATCTCCATCATCACAGTTCTCTGGAAGAAATTATAAGTAAGTTATTCCTTAAAAGGGAAATTAACACATACAAATGCTGAAAAAAATAAACAGTATTTCCTCTGGGAAAAAGTTATTGGGTAGTTTTAATTTATGTATTTACTTTTTAGTAAGAGGTATGTTACAGAAAGAAAGATGAATAGTCAATAATAATAATGTTTCCAACTGTGAATATGTACATAACTGTGCTTCTGCCCAAATAAAAGATAATCTTTTAAGACATTTCCTGAAAGAAAATTCAGCTGTGACAAATATTAATTTGTTAAGACTTTCTAAATTTTACCTTTTTCATTTATCTAAGTACCAAAATAATTTCTCAAACATTTTGAGACAGACATAGGAGATATTCCCTAACAAAAGAATAAAAGGATAATGGTACAGTTCTTTCAGTTTCATAAGGATGTCATTATTTTATTATGCATGTTATAGCAGTCTAATGTGACTTCTGAATGACTTCATTTATTTGATTCATATAGAATATCTCATCATAACAGTGTTCTAAAATATTTTTTTTTAATCCTAAAATATTTTTCTTTAATTTAAAACAGCTTTATGATTCATGAGCCCAAAGAGGACAATCATTACAACTATCCATCTCATAATTGGGATGACTCTCAGGGACCAGCTAAACCTGAAGCAGTTTATGGGAACAAATACTCTTCAAACATGCACATGAAGCCACTCTTCGTATGTATTATGCATCTCAATTTCTATATATGATTATTGCCATAATGCAAATTCATGTATCACAGTGAATGCTAAGACTTCATTATAAGAAAACTGTGTGACAGAATTGATTCAAATATGGGTTTGGGATGTTTACTTTATATGACAAACTATAACTACTCTGTCATTTATTAAAATAAGATTCAAAAAATGAATCAAAGATATAGTATATATAAAATATAATATGTATTAGTATATGTATAGATATATGCAATATATTCATAAATGATTTATAAAACAGTATTATATAAATACATTTACAATCTTTAAAAGGATATTTGAGATCAAAGGAAGAAAGACTACTTGAATCTCATGAGACTGACTCAGAGGTGAAACTGGTCTTATGTTATTATAGTTACTAAATTGTCATAATTTAACAACACAATTGTGGTTTTTTGTGTTTTAGTGTAGTTTAGTATATCATGAAGTACATCACCCAAGTTAATGCTCGATACTAGCTAACTGCTGATCACCAGTTATACGACATATTAACACAAAGTAAAAACTGGGTTTCTTTGTAGAAGTGTTTAAAAACAGCAATCAGAGAAAAACATTAAGGTAGATAATTATCTGAAAATTATTTTTACAAATTTTCTTAACAAATGATACAAATTATAGAAAAATGAATACCTGATGTTTGTCAATATAATTAACTGGATTTTGAGGGGAGGGGATAATTTTTGGTTGACTGTAGCAAAGAAACATTCTCTGAAAAAAATCCATTGTAAATTGAAGAATAACCCCAGAGCACTAAATCATGAAAATGCAAATGTGGAGTTTTAATGATTTTAATTATTCAAGAAGACAAACATGCTAAATGTATGATTGAACAAAAACTGATTTACTACTGTGCTCTAGCACATTTTAGAATAGAATATGTGGAGCAGTGATGGAACTGGGAAAAAAATCTGTGAATACTTAAGGGATATATGAAATTCTGAAAGAAAAGGAAATGAGAAACAATTGTACTGAATTCATTTAGGTCAATATGTATGGAAATTCAAGAAGAGAAAGCCTAAGTAAGAAAAGAGGAAAGGTTAATATTGATAATACAGAGGGGAAACTGGCTGGGTTTGAATGTCCATGGCTTCAGGATCAGTTTTGATTTGTGTATTAGTTCTCTATTGCTGCATAACAAGTTCCCACACACTTAGCAATTTAAACACAATTATTTTCTCAGTTTCTATGGATCAGGAGTGGACATAGGTCCACTATTCAAGATCTCAAAAGGCTGCAGTCAAGGTATTAGACAGGCTTCCTTCTCATCTACAGTTTGGATCCTCTTCCAGGTTCACATATTTGTTGGCAGCATCCACTTTCTTGCAGCTGCAGAATATTATTTCCTCTCCACCCACCCCACTATTCCTTGCTGTCAGCTATGAGCAACTGTCAGTTCCTAGAGGCCACCTGCAGTTACCATATGGCCCTCTGACAGACCTTCTCACAACATTGCCCCTTATTTTTTGAAGGCCAGCAAAATATCTAGCTCCATTCTTATAGGATGGAATCTTAAAGAATGGAACCTAGTCAAGAGAGTAGCTATCTCATTTATACTCTTTCTTCTGCTGCTAAAAGAAAGACACAGGTTCTTCTCACACTCAAGGAATGGAGGAAGTTATACAAGGGATATAACTCCTGGGAGGGTCATTTATTAAGGTGTACCTAGATAATAGCAACTTACCTTTTAAAGGAAATTGAAATGGAATAATTGGGGATTTTATTGGAAGCCATGGTGAAGAGGGGAAAAATGATGATCCTTGAAGATTATGGGATTATAGGAAGTCTGGGACAGACAGATTATTGACTAACATCACATTATCAATTATTCAACCAATTGGTTGAACCAAATATGCCAGGCACTGTGGTAGTTAATGATAAAAAAAATGGGTTCTGTCCATGCCCCCATGGAGCTATAATTTGGTGGGGAAAACAGATATTGAACAAGTAAACATGTATAGAATTACAAATTGTGATGAGTGCTATAAAATAAAAGCCCAGAAGGTACTGAGAATAAACAACAATCTTGAATAACAATTACATAGATTAGTGCAATTACCTGCAGTGTATTGTCTATACCATCATTATCCTCAATTATAACTTCTAAGAGCAGCCTGGGAAGCTGAGGCAGGAGAATGATGGAGGAGTTCAAAGCCAGCCTCAGCAACTTAGAGAGGCCCTAAGAAACTCAGCGAGATCATGCCTCTAAATAAAATATACAAAAGGGGGTTGGGGGTATGGCTAAGTGGTTAGGGTCCCCTGGGATAATTCCCTGGTACCAAAAAGGAAGGAAGGAAGAAGGAAGGAAGAGAGGGAGGGAGGGAGGGAAAAGCAATGATGATAAAAGAGGTGGATAAGAGACTCAAAAGGGATGACGTCAGCCATAGCTGTCTTTCTTGGCTATCTCAGTCAAAAAGTATTGGTAATAATTTCCAAGAAGTAGAGGAAGCATTAGCAGTGAAAAACAAGGAAAGAACAAAAGTTGAAGTGATGCAGATATTAATGAGGAGAAGATAGTGTGCACATGACAAGAAAGAATGTGGCCAGAGCTCCTTAGAAAATATCTGAAGAAAAATTTCATCTCCCTCTCTGCTAATAACTTGAAAAACTTTCTTCTACTCAAGAAATCTCTCACTGTATTGTGGTTTAAAGATTATATGGAAAGCAGTCTCAGCATTCTTAAACCATATTATTAAAACTGGTGTCTGAGTGTACTATAGTTGTTAGATACAAAAACCTATATCAAGATTTTGCCACTCCTGACCTCACCAGCAGCACTTGGTACTCACTGATTCTTGAACGCTTCCTTCATCTTCCAGGATATTTCTTTCCTGATGATCTGCTTGCCTCTCTGACTATAATTTCCCAAACATTTTCAGAAACACTTCAACCCTGTTCACAGCTTAAATGTTGTTATTTTCCAGGGTTCCATCTTGTTGGTAAATTTCAAATCTAATTTCACCTCATAAAAGTCTCTCTAGATATAGACCAGTGATTCTACTAGCCTAAGGGATAGCTGTTCATTTATATTTCTAGCAGGGCTCTTAAAGGCAGAAGCCATTATCCCTTCAACACCCCCCCTTCATCCTCTGCCATACACTGTTATCTCAGTGAATGGCATAATTTATCTACTCATTTAAGCCTGAACTCTGTGAACACAAGGAAGCCCTTTTTTCCTTATCAGTCTCCCTAAATCTAACCATACACAAAGTCACATGGGATTTTTATCCTAAATCTCAAGTGACCAACATATCACAGTTTGATTGGGATGATCTAGGTTTTAAAATTGAAAGTCCTACCTCCCAGGAATCTCCTCAGTCCTGGAAAAATCCATTTCCTCTGCCACTGACATAATTCAGGTCTTCATTATTCCCCTGATAAATTATTGCTAACTACTCTGACACCTGTCTCTTCTATTTCAGGCTTAAATATCACACTGTTGCCAACATGACCATCCTTAAAACAAATCTGATCTTATCATGACAGCATAAAAGACCTTACTTGATCCTTACTGCTTATAGGTCAAAGTAAAAACTCCTGAAGAAAGCATAAAAGGCTGTTCACATTCTAGCCCCTCTTATCTTTACAGCTCTCCAGATTTATCTCTTGTTACTCTTGGGCTTATGCACTATTGATTTGGCCATACCTAACCTACTGTTTTCTAAGTATGTGGTTACTGAGCATTTATGATTTATTTTCTAAAAAAAAACTGAGTCGTCCTAAAATACCTACTTGAATATCATATTCTACATGAAGCCTTTCCCCAAATCTCTAATCAGAGGTAGTGCTCTCTCTTCTGCCTTCCCATCAGTACTGTGTTGTTGCCTTTATTCTTTTACTAAGGTAACATAATCATTTATCTTTTTTCTATTGATCTATGCCTCTCACTTGACTTTGAATTCCTCTAGATTAGGGAAAATCTTTTATTTTTATTCTTGCATCCTGAATGTCATGCACAGTGCCTTACCACAAAGTGATGGTGTGTGTATGGATGGATGTGTGTGTGTGTGTGTGTGTGTGTGTGTGTGTGTGTTTGTGCACATGCGTGCGCATGCTTATATATAATATTTGAGTTATTCTCGTACAGAGGAAGGTTACCAGAAAGTTTCCTGGTAAAAATAGAGAAGTCTCAAAGTAAGAGCCTACAGTATTCATACTTTCTCAGTTCTGTCTTAAAATGATAATTTAGATGCTCAAGGGAACTTTCTTAGGGTCTCTGTAATAAAAAAGTACATTCATGATTAGAGATTTTTAATTATTAGAAAATAAGATGTTATGCTGAGGAAAATGAAGTTTGAGTATGAACCACTATCATAAAATTATTCTATAGCAGTGATAAAATGTTGGTTGTATGATAGAAATAATAGGTGTTGTAAAAACAACCATATAATTAGAAATTTGTGTACAAAACTGTACAAAAAGGAAAAATGTGATAATTCATAAAACAAAAATATTTAGTTTTGACATAATACTATGCTCCTATTCATCCTTGTGCAGCATTTGACTATGAACTTTGGTAACATAATATTCAGAAAAAAGAAATAGTTGTTTTTCTTATGTACATTTTCTCCTGTAATATTAATTTCATACTTTAGTACTGAGAATTTGGATTACACGATATCTAAATCAGTCTGGAAAAATTGTGTTACAAGTGTAGTGTTTAACGGTTATTTAAAAGTAGCCAAGAATTCACTTAGTAAAGGAAAATATTTTATGTGTTATTTTAAATCACTACAAATTTCTAAAAATGATTAAACAGATTTCTAAATTAACTCAGATAATATAAGCCTAATTTCCCAAAACATAATCATATCTAAACAAGAACAGGAATTTTATTAAATGTCTTTTAATTACATTTGATATTTTAAATTTTCTTGCAGGATTTTTCTACACCAGGAGTTCCAAAATCAAGCTACATTCAAAAAGAGAGACAACACAACATTGGTTATTCAAGTTCTGAAGAGCCAGGAATTCCTTATAGAATAGGACGTGTGCAGATGAAATCCAACTATTAAGTTCCCTGTAGAGAAAAATATATATGTACAATAAGATACATGATCATCTGATCATTTTTAAAGTATTCTTGTAACACCTTAAGAAAATATTATGATTTATCTGTGCTCTAAATACTTTACTTTTCTTTCTGCATCAGTGTTTCCCTTTATATCTTGAACATTTCCTACCTGTCCTCTGTTCACAGAGGAAAATTTTCATCTCCAATATCCAACTTCAATAACTTACCTGTTATAGCAGATCCATGTTACCTCCAAAATTTGGTATAATACTTGTTTACTGATTCATGATATGTAACTTTGTAAAGTGTTCAGTGAGATGCATAATATATTGATTGCAAATTACAAAAAATACTGAGTACTTTTGTAAATTACAGTTATGGAATAAATCTCAAGAACTGCATCAAAGCATCAGTATACAACTAATGAATTATATTTGAAATATGCAATTTGATTATAAATTAATTCCTGAAAAATAAAATAAGAATGGATAAATGATTTCTATAAACTGAGTGTTTCAAAGAATGATCCCAAGATCTGGGTTCCTCCCTCCAATATTTCCTTTTTTCTTTTATTATTGTTGTCCCCTTTTATCCTTCCTTTCATTAGTTAGCACTTATCATGCCAACTAAGTACCAAGGACTGGTAAGTTACTAAGGTACAAAGATGAATCTGAGATAGTCCCTAGAGATTAGATTGTAGAAGAGACAAAGACAAATATCAATTATTGGTCACATAGTGTGACCAATGCAATGATAAAGATGTATATAAGAACCTAGGAAATCAAAGACTAACTAACTAATAATAGGAAGAAGTATAAAGATAAAGGTGGAGGAAGAAGACCATTTTAATTAAGTGATGCTTAAGCTGTTGCAAGAAAATGAGTAGGAGTTGGCTTTATGAGAGTTTTGAGACAAAGAGAGTGAGTACACAGAGAGAATAGAGGTGAAAAACAAAATGGAGTATGAAGGCAATTATAAAAACTGTTGCAGCATAAAAGTGGAAAAGGGAATAAGATAAGCGGCGAGGCTGAGGAAGTGGCAAAGACTAGTTCTGAAGGGTCTTATATGCCATATTAAGGAAATTAGACTAAATATTAGTAGTTATAGGGTTCTGTAATAATCTGTTTTGTGACACTAGATTTATAAAGAAAAGAGGTTTATTTGGCTCACAGTTGTGGAGGCTTTAGAGTATGGCCCCCTAATCTACTAAGCTCTGATAAGGATCTTATAACATCACAACCTGTTTAATGCCATTGCTATGAAAGCTTGTGCAAGAATGAGAAATCGCACGGTAATACAAGAATCCAGAGGCTGGGGAAGGGCCAGGCTTGTTATTCTTATAACAAATCATTCTTGAAGGACTAATCTACTCCATGAGAGTGGCACTAATCCCTTCTAAATACAATCTTATATGACCTACCACCTTCCACTGGACCCTACCTCTTAAAGATTCTACCACCTTTATACTACCACACTGAAGGTCAAACCTCCAGCATTGTTAAAAATATTTTTTAGTTGTCAATAGATCTTTAGTTTTTTTAAAATTTATTTTTATGTGGTGCTGAGAATCAAACCCAGAGCCTCACACATGCTAGGCAAGCACTCTACCACTGAGCCATAACCCCAGCACAAACCTCTAGCATTTTAATCTATGGAGGATATGCTCAGACCATATTCAGATCATAGAAAGCTCCATTGAAAAGTTTTACACAATCATGGTCAGATATTATATTTTAGATGAACACTTTGATGACTGTGCCAGTTGAAGGGAGACAATATGGGAGTCAGGAAACCAGTTAGAAGTCAGAGATAATAGACTCAATAACTGAACCAAAGGATAAGAACTGAGAGAAAAGGCCAATCAAAGTGATTTGGGGGAAGTATATTCAAAGAACATAGAGGCTCTTAAATGTCATAAACAGGAGGAAGAAATTATAGTTGAAAGTATATTGTCACTATTTGTGGGCATAGGTCTTAACAGGTCAATAGGTCAATGATAAGGCTGGAAAAGAATAGGCTAATGAAAGAACTGTAAGGATAGGAGCAGATGAATAACAATGTAGATCCATGACTTTCAGGTCAAGTGGGCAATTAACACTCTCCAAAATCTGACAATGAAATAGATCACTCTTCAATTCCACACAGTACTTATTTGACACCTTTCATTGAAGTTTGACCCATTCCAACTCACCTCCATTCTTGACAGATGACCTCACCTTGTAATTTAAATAACAAACAAAACCCTTCAAATGCAAACACACAAATCCACAAGTAGTCCCACATTCATCACTTGTTTCAATATATCTCACACCCCATCTAAGAGTAATACTTTTGCTTTTTGTATAAATTTCATTCTCCCCAGCATTTGCATTGGCCTTACTCTTACATCATTTGACCCTGTTTTTAAAATTATCAACTCTAAACTAAGAACAGAGTAGGGTAGAAGAGCATGAGAAGAAGATTAACATTAAACAGGGATGAGAGGTGGGAGGGAAAGGGAGAGAGAAGGGAAATTGCATGGAAATGGAAGGAGACCCTCAGGGTTATACAAAAGTACATACAAGAGGTAGTGAGGGGAAAGGGAAAAATAATACAAGGGGGACAAATGAATGACAGTAGAGGGGGTAGAGAGAGAAGAGGGGAGGGGAGGGGAGGGGAGGGGGGATAGTAGAGGATAGGAAAGGCAGCAGAACACAACAGACACTAGTATGGCAATATGTAAATCAATGGATGTGTAACTGATGTGATTCTGCAATCTGTATATGGGGTAAAAATGGGAGTTCATAACCCACTTGAATCAAAGTGTGAAATATGATATATCAAGAACTATGTAATGTTTTGAACAACCAACAATAAAAAATTTTAAAAAAAAGTACAGAAAAAAAATAAAAATAATAAAATTATCAACTCTAATAATTGCAAATTCTTTATATCCTGTACTAATTTTTCAACCACTGATCCTTTTCTTCAACCATCTCTCCTTAATCCCCTGGGTGGAGGGGGCAGGAAGTAGAAGAGACAAAGTAGTTATCAAGTCTCAGTTCCCATACAACATAATTTGTCACCAGTACCTTTCCCTTCTTACTTCCTAAATATATTTCAAATATGTCCAGTTTCACATCTTTATCTCTATCCACTCTGCCACTACCCTCATAAAAGACCTCACCATCATTCCCCTGGACAATTTTAACAGGCTTCTAGTTGATCTTCCCAAATCCACACTTCCCTCTATCCAATCCTATTGCCACAGTGCAGCAAGCATAATATTTTAAAATGCAAACCTAATTTTGTTAAAAAAAAAAAAAACTCCTCCTTAGAACATTTTATATCTTCCATTTACCCTAGAAGAAAACTTCAAATCCTTATACTAGGTTACAAAGTTCTCAAAAACTCTACAGTATGGGGTTTCTGTCTCTTTCTGCCTTTTTCCATCTATATTTATATCTATATCTATGATGTGTCTGTTTCTATGTGTTAGTGTATAATGTCCTATAATACAACTGCAAAATGCTTCACATGCATTATCTTATGACATGTTTATACCTTCCCTGTGAGTTGGGTACTATCATTTTCCCTAATAACTAATGAGGAAATTGAGGCTTTGAGTGATTTATTAACTCGTTCAAAGCCACAAAATTAGTATCAGAGCCAGAATTCAAGCACAATTATCCTGACTACAAAGTTTATAGCTACAGCAGTATGTATTTTCCAGTTTATTAACATACCACTCTCAATCTTGCCAAATGTTCTAGTCATACTGGATCTGGAATTTTTCTTTTAGGGCTTTCATACATGTAGTATCCTCTATCTGGATAATCCAATGAGAAACACATTCCTGACATTCAGATGCTGCTTCTATGGAAGATGTGACCACCTAAGAGAAAATGTCTAAATTGATCTGGCCCTGAAAGAGTTCATGGCTGGCTTAATGTTTTTCTATGAAAGTTACAGAGTCTGGAACATGAATAGATTTCAGGTTGTTAAAAGCTTCCTTTACTCATACTGAAAGACTTATAGGGCCAGACTTTGGGGGTAAGACTTCTGTAGGATTTTAATACTATACAAAAGCAGACTCTAGCTGGATCCTGTATGTCTAATCAGAAATATACCTTGGGTGTTCAGAGTATCAGAGTATTTCTCTCTCTCTCTCCTTTTTTTTTTTTTTTTTGGTGCTGGGGATTGAACACAGGGCCTTGTGCATGTGATGCAAGCACTCTTCCAACTGAGCTATATCCCAGCCCCAGAGTATTGGTCTTTTAATGCTGATGCTGACATAACAACAGAGTCTGGGTTCTCTCTGTGTTCATTAAAGAGCTCTCAAATTGTCAAAGGATTCTACTGTTAAGTTCTGACATCATAATAAGAAAAGACCCAGGATAGTCAAAAGCATAGTCTATATGTAAGGGATAATCTAGCATAGTGGTTAGCAGTGTAAAGGACTCTGTAGACGGCCTCCTGAATTAAAATCCCAGCTTCTCCACTTACTACCTGTGTGACATTAGGCAACTGATGAATCCTTTATGCCTCAGTTTCATCCTCTCCACAGTGAGGAAAATAGTATGTACTTCATAGGTTAGTTGTGAGGATTAAATTGACCAAGACAAATAGCACTCAGAACAAAGTAACCAAAAAATCATAGCTATTGGCTGCTACAAATTAATATGGGAATAAGGCTTATATGAACAAAGGCTTCTTCTGCTGGCACTCCAAGAAAGAAATTCCATGTTTGATCTTATAGTACATGCTTGATTATAGCTGCCTTAGCTGACTTTTCCAAACTTTTCTTCTACCTCTCTTTCTCTTTTTAAAATTCTTACTATTCTGATATATGATACCTGGACTGCCTGTTTAATTAATTATGTGATCAGGCCTGCTTGTTGACTCCTACACCTATCTCATCATGACCAAGGCAATTTGGTTTACAACTCCTTCCTGTTAGGCACAAGGATGAGTTTGGTTTGACTTTCTGACATTACCAAACATGATCACAAGTCTTTGTTCCTCATGACTAAAGGAGAGAGACAAAATTAGCAAAGATAACAGTATGTTTATGGACTAAGTACCCCCATAGTTTCTCAGCCAAGAAAGAATTTTTACTACACTCTTAAAAGAATGAACACTTCACTTTATATTACTTTTCTAGGCAGAAGTATCAAGCTAAGATTATTTTAATTTTATCCATAATAGTTCTTCTTTTAGCACTATCCTTGAAATAGCTACAACTTTATAGTCTTTTATACAAATTTGTTCATGCTGAATTCTGTAGGAATATTCATACCTTATGGGATTTTTAACAGTTTCAGAGGAATTTTCCCTTCCTCCTGTACTCTTAAACATTTATCTTAATAGATGCTTTGAGCATACTGTATGCATAATTATGAATGGTTTATGCAGCATGTTTAAGGTTTGTGATTTCATATATAATTGAGATACACAGTAAGAATATTTTCTAATTATGATAAAAATAATATTTTATCTTAATAGGAGAGGTCAAGTTCTCAGTGTCCTCCTCTCTAAAATGAAGAGGATAGATAAAATGACTTTTCAGTTCCCTTCCAAGACATATCTAAATCCTGAAGGATATGTCAAAAGTTTCTAGACCAAGGTCCAGAAAGTGGGTTAGATCTAGGAAGAATTTAGCAGAGATTAAGAACCCAGGCCTATTGACTGGGTAAGAAAAATCCTAGAACAAAGAGTCAGAGCAACAAAATGATACTAATTATTGGATCTAAGTGATAGACACAGGTCATCAACAATAAAAAAGAAGTTTGAAACTGAGCCAAAATCTTTTTAGAAAGGAGCTTACAACAGGCTTCCTGCACAGGTGTCTTGGTCAGCTTTTTTGTTACTGTGACTAAAGGACCCTAATAGAACAACTGTAAAGGAGGAAAAGTTTATTTGGGAGCTCACAGTTTCAGAGGTCTTAGTCCATAGAGAGCTGGGGCTCCATTCCTCAGGGCTCTAGGTGAGGCAGAACATAATGATGGAAGAGTGTGGCAGAGGGAAACAGCTCACATGATGATTGGAAAGCAGAGTGCAGGATACAAATATATGACCCAAAGCCATCCCACAATTTCCACCTCCCCCAGCCACACCCTACTACTTCAATTATGACTCATTTAATCCCTATCAGGGGATTAATGCACTGATTGGGTTAAGGCTCTTATAACCCAATCATTTCTTCTCTGAGCCTTCTTGAATTATCTCGCACATGAAACTTTGGGGGACACCATATCTAAACCATAACATTCATTCTCTGGCAGGCAAAAGCTCATACTCATCTTACAATGCAAAATACATTTAGTCCATTCCCAAGAGTCCCCATAGTTTGAACAGGTCCAAGACTGGTCAAAGTTCAAGTCCAAAGTTTTCTCTGAGGCTCAAGGCAATCTCGCATTTTGAGCTCCTGTAAAATTAAAGGAATTTACAAATATCCAATATAGAATGGTACAGAATAAACATTTCCATTCACAAAATTAGGGGCATAGAAAGAAGGTATGGGACCAAAGCAAGACTGAAATCCAGCTGTAGCTCCATGTCTGGCATCTGGGGTATATGGAATCATGATGCTCTCTCCAAAGGACTTGTGTAGCTCCTGTGGCCTTTTTGAGGCTGCCCAAGTGATCTTTCTGTTGGCTTGTCTCTGTTCAATTCCTGCAGCTTTCCTAAGATGATGTCCCATGTTACTGGCAGTTTTTAATCTTGGGGGTCTCCACTGCAGCTTTGGCTTCCTCCTTACATCTCCACATTTTGGCTTCTCAGGGGGTGCTCACAGGGACTCTGACCCTGCTGCACTTTGCCTGGCCTCCCGGGGCCTCCTTTGAAATCTTGGTGGAAGCCTACAAGACCCCCTAACTCCAGCATCCTACATTCCTACAGAACCAGCACCACATGGTTGATGTCAAGGTTTGCCACTATCTGGAGCAGTAGCCAAGCCTCTAGAGATCTTTGCTGCAGCAACCTCTGAGTGCCTAGGTAGCTGAGCGCATTGAAAAAAACTGCCTAGGCCCCTTGTGCAAGAGTGCCCCAAGGGTCTCTACACAGGAAGAGACTTGTATGCATATCCTTGAGCTAGAGATGAGTGTGGTCTTGTCAGTTCCTAAGATGCCCTCAAGCCATCTTTCTTATTGTCTCTAAGCAAACAGTCTTTAGCATCTCTTCAATGATGGTAAAGTCTTTAACAATTCCAACTCTTCCATCTTGATGTTCTGCCTCACCTGGAGCCCTGAGGAATGGAGCCAGCTCTCTATGGACTAAGACCTCTGAAACTAAGGAAGCCCTAGTTTTACTCAGACCTTTAAAGTCCAAGTTTTCCAAATCTTTCCGCTCTTGATTATCATAATAAATTTGGCTAAAGGCTTCCAGCAGTACCCATGCCACCTCCTTAATGCTATGCTAGGATGTTGCTCAGCACTTCAGCAACCCTGAGTTCAATTCCCAGTACCAACAAACAAACGGAAACACAAATAGGGAAACGACAGACTCTTTAACAGTGGTGGGAAATTGGATATTCATATAGAAAATAATGAAACTGAAACTTTTTTTACAGCATGCACCAAAATCAATTTAAAATGGATTAAACATTTAATCATAAAATCTGAAACTGTAAAACTCACAGGAGGAAATAAGGGCAAAGTTCTGTGATATTTGTCCCAGCAATGATTTCTTAGATATGAGACCAAAAGCACAAGCAATAAAAGCCAAAGTGAACAAGTGAGACTACATTGAACAAAATAGTTTCTGAACAACAAAGGAAACAATAAACAGAGTAGACAGTAAACCAACTGAGTGGGAGACAATATTCTCAGATCCACTAAGGTTAATCTTCAAAATATACCATGAACTACAACTCACTAGCAAAAAATAAAAATTAAAATGAAATAAAATAACCTAATTAAAAAGTGGGCAAAGAACTTGAATAAACATTTTTTTTCAAGAACTATATTCAGAAGGTCAATAAATACATAAAAAGATGCTCAACAACACCAGTCCTGGAGGAAATGCAAATCAAAACCAAAGTGAAAAATAATCCCACTTCTGCATCTGTTAGCATTGCTGTTATCAAAACATCAGAAGATAGAAAGTGCTGGCAAGGATGTGAGGAAGGACACTTATATGTTGTTAGTGAAAAGGAAAATTAGTGCAACCATCATAGAAGGCAGTATGGAGTTTCCTCAGAAAATTGAAAATAAAACTACAGATGATCTACAATTCAAATTCTGAGTATATATCCAAAAGAATTGAAATAAGGATCTGGAAGAGATATCCACACTACCATGCTTACTGCAGCACTGTTCACAATAGCCAAAATTTGAAAACAATTTGTAAGTCCAACTAATAATGAACGGGTAAAAATGGTGATACATAGATACATTGGGATACTTGCTATTAAAATGAAGACAATCCTGCAATTTGTGATAAGAGAGAAACATAGATTATATTATTCTAATTAAAATAAGACAGACACTTGAAAAACAATCTTTTGAGTCACTAGGATTGAAGGTATGTGCCATCACACATTGCTTTTTATTTATTTATCATGGTAAACAAACTTAACATGAGATCAACTCCCATGACATGTATTTAATTTTAAAGTACAGTATATTAACTAAATAAACAGTGCTGTAAAGAATATTTTATGACTTAGTCATCTTGTGTAACTGAAATGTTATACCCACTGATCAACAACTCACCATTTCCCATTACTCTCACCCCCGCTTACCCTTGCCTCTTTCAGTCCCCTTCTTCTACCCTAATTATCTCTCCTGCATTTTCATAACTGCACTCTCTTTTTTCTTTTTATTCTCTAACTTCATGCGTGATGGAAAATAGGTGATACTTGTATTTCTGAGCCTGGCTTATTTCAATTAACTTAATGCTTTCTAACTTTATTCATTTTCCTGCAAATGACATCATTTCATTCTTCTTTATGGCTGAATAAAACTCCATTCTCTCTCTCTCTCTCTCTCTCTCTCTCTCTCTCCATATATATATATATATATATATATATATATATAATATGAATTTTCTCCATAACTTCTTCTGTTGATGAACACCTAAACAGATTTCATAACTTGTCTATTGTAAATTGTGTTGCAATAAACACAGAAATGCATGTATCTCTAGAGTACGCTGTCTTTAATTACTTTGAATAAATATAGAAGAACAATATGAGTGGATCATATAGTAGTTCCATTTTTGGGGGGGGTGTTGATAGACCTTTATTTTATTTATTTATATGTGGTGCTGAGAATCGAACCCAGTGCCTCACATGTGCTGGGCAAGTGCGATACCACTAAGCCACAACCCCAGACCTTCATTTTTAATTTTTTTGAAGAACTTCCATAATGGTTTCCATAGTATTTCATGTTTCATTCACTGATGATCTTGCTTGGGTCTGTTATTTCATTTGCGCTTGTAAAATGGTAATTGGCTACATTTACTAATGGTACTTCCTGAAAAACAAACAAAAAAGTTATCTAATCCAACTAATCCTATTTATTCATCTTGAAATTTTTTGTACAGGAAAAGCAGAATAAAATGGTGTGTACTTTTCATTGTTAATTGACAGAATATAGAGATGATGTTTTATATATAAAAGAAAAATGGCAAACATTGATGTTTTTCTTTGGGAATGGGAGGATTTCTCTAATATTTATCCTTACTCAGCTCATAATTTTTTTTATATATTTGATATGTTGCCATCATTCCAAGGAACTGTTATTTTTATGCTTAAGTATACTTTGGCCATGATCACATTAGTCTTAATGGTTTCTTTGCTCTTTGACAACAAAATGACACACTCTCATCATATTTATTTCTCATCTGAATTCTGGAATTAGCTATTTCCCCCAAGGAGTTCTGGTACTTTTTGCATAGGATGATATTTACAGGCTTTTGTGTGTCATTTTTTATTTTTTATTATAGACTATTTTAAGGAAAAACTGTATTCTTCAGTGGTAACTTAAATTAAGTTTTTTATACTTTCATTTAAACAAGAACAATAGTAGAGCAATGTAGATATGCTTTGGGCTTATGATGTTTTTACAATTATAAACCAAACAATAAATAGCAAAACTAATAAATTAACAGTATTTATTCAATATTATATATTATATTGTTTTGCTGAAACAAAAATGCAGCTCACCACATGAATATGACTCTGCAATGGCATATTGATTGTGGCTTTCCTTATTGTATGCTATGGAATGACTCACTTCCCCCACCACTCTATGAAGAAATTGTATTCTGTACAGCACACCTGGTGGAACCATATAATTTACAAATGAAGTCTGATGCCTTTATTTCAAATCATCTCAGGACAATTAAATCAGTACTGTCTGGTGATAGTGTGCCTGTAAATAATACAAATGTGAGTGTTGGTACTGTAAAACTGTATTCAGTAATAAGGTGGTCTTCATTTATTTTGGATTATCTTCTTAGGAGTCGTGAAGACTACAGAGAAAGCAAGAAGGAGGAAAAGTTTTCATAGAGGAATCTGAGATAAAATTTAGTATAGTTGATGATAAACTGTGACTCCATAGTCATATTAGGATAGGTGCCTAGATAGACATGAGTAAGGGAAGTGGGGAAAGGAAATTCAGGCTCTGTCCCTGGCTGGCACCCATCTGAATGTTGCACTTCTGAGGGACTGCTTTCTTTTGGCCAGATAGCTATTGGTCAACTTGGAGAAAATGGTTGAAGTCTATGCTGGAAATTTTACATTGTAGCGAAATTGGCACAGGTGCAGCACTAAGTCATGGCAGGAAACTACAATAACCCCACTCCAAATTCATAATGTATGGGGGAGGGTCCCAGACAAAATTTAAAGACCTGCCTTGCAGGAAACCCCATATCCCTTC
Source organism: Marmota flaviventris (assembly GCF_047511675.1). NCBI lineage: Eukaryota > Metazoa > Chordata > Mammalia > Rodentia > Sciuridae > Marmota > Marmota flaviventris. Next base: position 70,144,722 of record NC_092518.1, read on the forward strand.
CCCTCTTGGAGGAGGCCTGCTCTATGTCCCAGCTTATTTTCATCTCACTAAAAAACTCTTTATGTTTTTTCTAAGTGTGTCTCTTGACAAATCTTTGTTTCATAAAGACAGGAGTTGAGGAAAATCTCCATCTGGTAACAATATAAGGAAGAAGAGCTAACAGTATTTGGTGTCTAAATGTCCCATAATACACAACTTTTAGTTGGCTAAGATTCGAAGAGGGAAGTAGAGGGGATGAAGGTATCAAGTTACAAAACCAAGAAAACTATAAATTAAATTGATTAATAGCACCTTATTAATATTATTGGTCTTGTAGCTACTGTGCAACTGCAGAAATTCTAAAGCATGGATATAAAACAGCACTATTCTTAAAACAGCATAAACTGCCTTGCTTAATAGTTTTTCCACAAAGTAGTTATTTCCTATACATGTTGAACAAATACCCAAAAGGCATGTGTGAATGGTCTTCCCCACGGTTGCTAGCTAGAATTATAACTATCCTGTCCTTACTTGGGTGCCATGAGATCTAATAGCAATTGACAGCAAAGTTTAAGCAGAGTAGTGAGATATTAATCTTGTTATACAAGTTAACTCTCTGTTGCTGTAGATTCTACACTGCAAAAGATATTAAGTGGAAAATGAATGGAGCTGCTAAGCAAGATAAGCCAAACCCAAAAAACCAAAGTCCTAGAATGTTTTCTCTGGTAAGCAGATGTTAATCCATAATGGAAGGAGTAGGGAAGAATGAAGGAACTTTGGATTGTTCAGAGGGGAGTTCAGGGAGGGGAGGGGTTGAATTGATGGGAAGGACAGTGAAATGAGACGGACATTATTAACATTATTATCCTATATACATGTATGATTATGCTACAAGTGTGATTCTGCACCATGTTCAGCCAGAGGAAGTAGAAGTTGTGCTCCATTTGTGTACAATGTGTCAAAATGCATTCTACTGTCATTTATAAGTAACTAAAACAAATTAAAAATTAAATTTAAAAAAAGAAAAAGAGGCTGGGGTTGTGGCTCAGTGGTAGAGCATTTGCTTGGCATGTGTGAGGCACTGGTTTCAATTCTCAACACCATATGTAAATAAGTAAATAAGTAAAGGTTCATCAACAACTATAAAAATATTTTAAAAAGAAAATAAAAAAAGAAAGAAAAGAAAAAAGAGATATCAAGTGGAGTAGAGAGACTTTTAGGAAAGATATGAGTCAGAAGAGATTATAACAGTCAGATTTGTCAACTGAAGTGAGAAAGGAATGGGGAAGCTCAATTTGAGATATTTTTCTGATTTGGTGATATTTTTAAAATTTTGGCATTTTTTTGAGTATAGGAACACAGAGGGACTTCTTAGCAGAGTGCTATAATAATGAAGGTAAGAAAGAATGTGTGAAGGGAAAGCAAGAGATGGGCGAGCGAGAAATTAAAGATAATGAAAGACAGAGACCAGGCAGAGATACAAATAAAGCTGACAAATAAAGGCCATATCTCTATAGGAGAGAGAGGCCCCAAGATGTTCGGGTGTTCAGCTTTTGTGGAGTAGGGTTTTGGAGTTGTAGTTGTGGTGTTATGGGATAGGCTGGAGTGCTTGCATCAGAGCTAGGCAGGTGAGGGTATAGCAAAGGATTTGTGATTTGCCTTAGGTGGATGGTACAGTAGGACTTTCCAGAGCAAAGGGGTCGTGTCCTTTTGGGATTGGCTTAGGGTTATGGTACTATGGGGTAGGTCAATAATGGGGGTGGGGGTAGTTCGGTAAGTATAGGAAAAGGAAACATAAGATGGTGGTTAACATTAAGATGGCTGCTTGAATGTTAAATCAATACCCTAAAATTGTTAGTGAATCTGAACAAAGTAATAATATTAGGAAGTGGGGGAAATGTTCAGTCACACAGATATTAGGGAGGTAGAATTCTCAGGATATTTTGATTGACCAGATGTTTGGAGAGAAAAAAGAGAAAGGATGATCTTCAAGTTTTAAAAATTATCTACCACAGTGTAAAATTCACAAAGATGATTGATATAAAAACTCTACAACTTTTTCAACTTTCTTTTCTTAGTTATCTGTTGGAATTGTCACTAGGAGTATAGGAAAATGGAGGGACTACTTAGCAGAGTGCTATAGGAGAAGACCATTAAGTAGTGTTTGCCAGGATATAAAATATGGAAATACATTTCATGCATGGGAATAAACTCATAAAATATCTTTCTTCATCTAGGAAGAAAAATAAAAGTATAAATGAATGACAGCTACTAGAATGGTAAAACTATGGTCCACACACCACATATGTACTGCTGCCTGGTTTGTTTCTTTTTTGTATGGCCTGTAACTAAGAAAGTTTTTTACAGTTTCAAATAGTTAAAAAAAATTTCAAGAATAATTTTAATGACACAAAAAATGAAATAAAATCCTAATGTTAGTGTTCATGAATAAAATTCTATTGTATAACAGCCATACTCACTTGTATATTTCCTCTATGGCTGCTTCGAGCCTACTATGGCAGAGTAGAGTAGTTGTGATAAGGATATTTTACTAGGATAGTAGTGATATTTTACTAGGCTAGCCCAGTGGTAGAGCACTTATGCAGCGTGTGAGGTCCAGGATACTATCCTCCCCCCCGCCCCCCCCCAATTTAAAAATTACTTGTTACTATATATTTACAAAATTAAAACATTTGCTGTCTGGCCATTTAAAGTTTATTACCTCCTGTACTGATATGAGACAGATCTTGTACTAGTGCTTTCACATCTTGTCTTCTAGATAATCCACAATAATAACATATTTTATTTATAAATATTCAAATTATTTATACACAGGTAATGAGTTCCTCATAAAGGATTGTATCCTTTCTCCACTAAAATACTGCTATCAATTTCAATATGATTCTAGAATTAAATATAAATTGTCAGAATAAAAGATAATTTACAAATGCAACCTAGTCCCTACCAACCTTTCAGTCATATCTCTTCACTCTTTTCTCCACCCCTCCTCCACACAATTTCTCCCTGTTCTCCATATGTTGACAAAAACTGAAAGTGACACGTTCAAGAAATATTTAGTGTTCACTGCATTTAGGTCCCTCGTCCTCCTTTCCCTTCCTTGCTTTTAAGTCTACTTTCTTCATTACTGTCTACCATTAGGAAATATAAAAGGAATGAAGGGAAAGAGGGAGGGAAACAGCAAAACACAGTTTTCTTTTCTTTCTTTTTTTTTTTTGGTAGAGATGAACACCTCTTATCTCTGGTCTGGTCAGCCTGATTTGTCAAATCCTCGCGGGTTGGACCATTTTTTTTAACGCCATCCAATATCTATTAAAGGTTCAAGGAGTGGTCATTCTGTCATTGATTTTCCCCTCCCCACCCTCTTCATCTCCCTCGGGAAACCTGGAAAACAGAAAATCCTCCCACAGAAACTCCTCAGGGGCGCGCCAAGATCTGGGCTTGCGCGTTTGGATTCGGCCAGCGCTGCATCCCCCGCGGCAAGTCCGCGGGGTCTCCAAGCACAAACCCAGCGCGGGTTCTTCAATCTCCCGCGCGCGCGCCTGCGCGCGCTCCCTCCATGGCCCCCTACCCTGCAGCAAGGGTAGCGTGACGTAATGCAACCTCAGCATGTCAGCAGCGATATAAAGGAGAACAAGGCGACGCGCCTCCCAGTCGCAGAGTAGCTTGTGATTGGCTCCGGCTGCGGAACCTCGGAAACCTTAATGTGAGGACCTTACGGATCCACAGCTGCCGCCCCCCGCAGCAATCTACATCACGGTCCTACTCCGACTGGCGGCGGCGGCGGCGGCAGCGTTGGCGGTGGCGGCAGCCGCAGGTAAGGAGACTACTGAGGAGAAACTAGAGGGACTCGGGTCCGCCGTGTTCAGTGCCTCTTGTGTGAGGGGAGGAGAAGCTCACACCCAGTATACAGTGTAGGGAGAAGGGAACAATGGAAGTGGCGTCTAGTCCCTAGGCTTTCCTCACCCTCAGGCGAACAGTCTTCTCCTCGGCGGCAGGCAGGGGCTGGAGAATTTGAAGAAAGCAGGGGTCCCCCCCAACCCCACGACACACATATAAACACACAGCCAATCTCTTCTTACCCTAGGCCAGAGCCTCAGAGAACTAAAGCCGTCGTTGAGGCCGTCGGTGGTTTAGGGTGACGGGAAAATGGCGGAAAACAAAACGATGAAGTGAAGAATGCGGCGTCCCCTTGACATTTTCTCTCAACGACCCCCCCACCATGTTCCTTTCAGTAGCGCCCCCCCCCACCCACAGTGTCGCTTCTGTCCCCTGCCCAGGCTGCTGGTGACCTTTGGAATGTGTGAGGGATAGCAGCATTTGAGAGGAAGTGGCACTCAATCGGGCATTTTAGGGAATAGGGAGTAGAGAGCCTTCACAGCCTGTGAGGGGGGTGCTGTGTGCGGCAACTGTCGCCTCCACTAAAACACCACCATTTTGGTTCCCAGCCGTCTCCCACGTAGCAGGGCAGAGGGAGCGGGAGGAGGCTGAGGAGCTGGGCAGCACGGCGTGGGTAGTGTCGGTGGCGACCGCTGCGCCAAGTGAGAAGGAGGAGGAGGGGAGGAAAAGATATTCTTGTCTTGTCGGTCTCTTCATTTCCAGTACGAAGGTTCTCCCCTTCGGTTTAAGATCAAGACCGATGGGTAATATCCGAAAGGGCACGTGTATGCGTTCTGCTTGAAATGATTGAAACTTGGCATGGTCGTGGGAAAGGGAGACTTATGCGGGAAGAGGGCTGCGTCCAAAGCTGCAATACTGCTACTTGCCAGGGTTCCTTTGTCTCCTATCTGCAAATACTACTTTCGCATTCTCTTGCTCTGCCGCCTTATCATTTCTCTTCTGTGCTTCACCCTATTGACAACACTGAGAAGCTTGGTCCTGAATGAGCTATGTTTAGAGGAGACATATGGGAGTAAAATTCTATTTTCGTTCCTCATGCATTGATGGAAAGATATTTACTTGAAGCATACTTGGTGTTACCTCCATACTGTGAGAATTTTGAGATACACTCTAGAGAAGACTGAGAAATCTAGCTATCTACTGGTTATTGAATGCTTAACAAACTGCTGTTCTCTTGCTTCATTTATTATTGATCTAATTGAAACTTCCTATATGGGAAAATGGTGTACTAATTTATTTGGTATTCATGCAGTGTGATACTTCTCATAGTAGTTGAATTATGTGTTGTAATTTTTACACTTCAATTGAGTCCTAGGGTGGATATTTTTGTATGGATTTACAAGGATAAACCTTGCTCTTGGTTCTCTTTTCAAAATAATGTGTTCCTAGTGGTTTTTAAAATACATTTTGGAGAAGATATTGGTTTAATCAAGTGTTTAATCAATTTAATCAAATTCTAAGTGTAATAACAATGCACATGTTGCAGTAGATAGTTATTTCTGTTGGCATCTCTTTGATTGCTTTTTGGATAAACACAGATTTGAGCATATGAGCTCTTCCCAACCTCATCCTGAAAGTTGAAGTGTAAAGAAAAACATTCCTAAGTTGTGTAAGGGTTTTGGTTTAAAATGTTTTGAAATATCTAATTTTGAATATATCTTTACTATAGGTAAAAAGAACATTTTCCCAAAGAAAATAACATAGTTCAGAAGGAAAAATAAAGAGAAATTGCTTCAGATTTTACTTTACAATGTGATAAGAAAATCTACAGTTTCTTCAAGGCAATCGTATAAAGGTGATTAACAAATTATTTAATATTTTATTTAACAATTAAACTAAAATTTAAGGCATTTATAATTGTTTTGTTAGTTATGTATAAAGAGAGCAATTAATCAAATTAAAAACCAAATAGTACATTGTTTTAAGTGTTAAAAACAAGTCCATATTGCATTTTAATTTATTTTATGAACATACAGATAATTTATTCAGAACTCTCTTGGCCTCTTGACCTCATTTTGCTTAGCAGAAAGGTTGAAAATGACTTGATGTTTGAAAAAAGAATTTTAAAAAGCTAAGAATTTCTAAAATTAGGTAATTTTGTTCAGGTATAGACAAAGTGATTTTATCTGAATCCTTTGATAAATAGAAATGTCACTCATTGCTGTAGCATATTTATATATACATTGTATATAACTCAAATGTTGCTAAGGAGTTACCCAGAGAGGTTCTTCTACCTCTTTTGTATCTCTAGAGCCTTAAAGCAAAGGGAAAAAAAGACAACTTAGCAATCTCTGAGCATCTAAGAAAAGATTTTGTTTTACAGGACAACTTTGTAAAACTTTGATTTTCCGTAACCTCATCTTTTGTGAAGTATATCCCAAAGTAGTAAATACTTCTAAATGAAAATGTGATAAATTCCTTATGAAATTGATACTTTTTTGTTTGTTTTACTTAGGATCTTACATTTGAAAGGGAAATTCACATAAGTAATTATAAGAATTAGGTTGAGTGATGGCATTTGGCTTTCTGTTTCTTACCATCTGATATTCTTAAATATATGATTAATTATTTGAAATGAAATAAGTTGAGCCTTGGTTTCAAAACCACCATGTGGCTAGCATTATTTTATTAATCATTACTGAAAAAAATCAGTTGTATAATTACAAATGATATGCTGAAACACTTTGCTAAATGTTTGTATGTGATTGATCTTATCTTTACCATATTTAGGAAGCAGTCATGTTTCATGAGTCCTCAAAACTGTGAGACAAGAGAATGTAGTAGAGTGAGGCCAGAAGTCCTTACTGGTTCAAAGAACTCCAGGGAAACTGGGATAAAACATTTACATTATAAGTAGAACCCCAGGAGCCAGAGGTGAATACAATCTGCAGAGCTCCGCTCCAGGGCTGATCTGGGTCTGGAAGAAATGGATGAGAGCTACTGGATGAAATTCACTAATACTAGACATCTGAGTCCTCTAGTAATGTATAAATATCCCAACTATTGTCCGTTTTCATCTTGTTCTTTTTCTTCTTTTATAACCTATATTTTAACCTTAATCTCAGTGCTGCAGTTTTGTTCTTTTGGTTGCTTCTATCACTTCTCTCTGCCTCATCACCTTTACTGTCCTAATTCTCCATAATCTTTGGTTTACTTCACTACCTACCCCTTCTTTTAATTATGGTCATCACGTAAACCATAATCAGGTTTTGAGGATTTTTGTTTGTTTTGTAATAAGTTTTGCACACCTGGTTGAGAAGCATATTTTCAATTGCCTTTTTTTTTTGTCAGAACAACTGACTTGGGCTAAATGTATTTAAACTATTTTTAAAACCATTTCTTTTACAGATATTTTTGAGTGAACTTTGCTAAGTATGGATTCAGGTGGTGGAAGTCTTGGATTGCATACATCAGACTCTAGAATGGCCCATACCATGATTATGCAGGATTTTGGTAAAGCATTTTCTTTGTTGTATTTTTATATTTTTTAAAAGTAAGAACATACTAAATACCAAAAAAGAAATTAAAGAAGGGATGAATTAACAATGAAAATTTATTCTCTTACTAGGAATATAAAATTATAGAGCTTATTGGCTTTAAATAAGCTATGTATCAGTGGTATATTTAAATCATTCTTATAATTTGTAGGAGGATTGAAGTAAGGAAACTTGGAATATAGAGATAATATGTTACTGGAAATGAAAAGCTTAGGTTGCACATTAGTAAGTACATAATTATGTCATATTATGAATATGTGTGTGTATATGTGTGAATATAAAAATTCCCACATGTAGGAAATTTTAAATTGGTTTTCTAACATATTTTAAGTTTTATTGTTAATAAAGCTGGAAAAGGAAGTATTTTCTTCAATTCAGAGTAGTTAGATGCTTATAAAGTGATAGAGATAAAAATCATGGACTTGGTAATTAATTTTATTCTGATGCTTTTTCCTTAGAAAGTTGTTATTAATAGCATACATTTTTCTTTTTTTAAATATTTCTTAGTTGTATATTGACACAATATCTTTATTTTATTTATTTATTTTTATGTGATGCTGAGGATCAAACTTGGTACCTCACATGTGCCAGGCAAGCAACCTACCACTGAGCCCCCACCCCAGCCCCACATTTTTCTTTTCTTTTTTTTTTTAGAGTGAGAGATGAGAGAGAGAGAGATAAAATTTTAATATTTATTTTTTAGTTTTCGGTGGACACAACATCTTTGTTTGTATGTGGTGCTGAGGATGGAACCTGGGCCGCACGCATGCCAGGCGAGCGTGCTACCGCTTGAGCCACATCCCCAGCCCCACATTTTTCTTTTTAAAGAAAAAAACTCCCTACTTTTGTGGTTAAGTGTTTTAGTAACCCCTAAAAAGTAGTCATTTTGATAGAGATGCTAAAACTCTATTGATAGTCAACAAAAAAAATTGAATTCAGGCAGGGTTGGTCTGAATTACAGAGAAGATAGAAATATCTGAAATAAAAAAGCAGGAAAGTAATCATAAAAACTCAAGATCTGAGTAAAAGCAGAAAAGACAAATGGTAAATCAGGATAATAGGTAAACAGAAAACATGTGATAGAGTTTTTAAAACTGAAATTACTGATAGAGAACTGGAACCCATGATACTTGGCTTAATTAAGAAAATGATACTAGTATTTTTGGAAAATGTCATTGAATATGTCATTTGGTTCCATATTGAAAAGCCCAGAGTAATGAGTGGATTCTAGACATGGAGGTTCTGTTTATTAGGTGTGTGAACTTGGCTAAATAACTGAATTCACTTTTAAGAGTGGGTTAGACTAAAGAACATTAAGATACTCTCTAGTTCTATGATTCTTTGACACTTCTGTAAGCCTGAGTAAACTTGGATACATTAAGTTTGAATATGGTAAGGATTGGAATGCCTGTGTAGTTAATTGATGATATAGAAAGGAGTCATGAACTTATTCTCCTAAAAGATAAATGAATTGTGTTGAGTTAGAAATTATTTGGCATGGAAACATGTACAAAATAAATTCTACAAGAAATACAACATGGCTAAAAAATAAGAGATTATATGTGGCCTTATGAATTCTTGGCTCAAAAGGTGATAGTTTTCAGCACACTGGAATACTTTAATTTCAATATAAGCAACTTTTGGTTGAAATGTCAACTCTACTTTTTTACTATTTAAAATTGATATTTTAAAAATGGAAGTTAATATAGTATTTTTCCTGTTTAATACAAAACATAACCTCATCTGTAACAGTTGTGAAATTGCCATGACCCCCTTCACTCTTGAAGATGTTCCTTTTAGCAAGTAGAATGTGTTTCCTTCCAAAGAATGAAAATCATCTGATTGATGCTGGTGAATACTTACTTGGTGTTCCTCTTAATTTTCTTTTCCATTGTTCATCCTCAGTGCCTTGAAGTATAATTAATCCATTATTTCATTAATACTTTATTTTACTTTAGTTGCTAGGGAAATAAAACATGCTATTTAATATTTTATACATGTTTTTCCTTCTTTATTTTTATTGAGATATGATTCATATACCATACTACTCACCTCTCTTAAGATTTGCAGTTCAGTGGTTTTTAGTATATTCAGAGAATTGTGCAACCATTACCTTGGAGTAATTTTAGAATATTGTGTTACCTAAAAAACAAATTAAAACCCCTCATACTCACCAGCAGTTATTCCCCATCTTCTCTCTCTTCACCACTACTAGGCATTCACTAATCTATGAATTTTCCTATTCTGAATATTTCATATAAATGAAATCATACAACATAGGGCCTTTTTGTCTGGCTTTCTTTTACTTAAAATAACTTCAAGTGTCATTCATGTTGTAGCATGTTTTAGTACTTCATTCATTTGTATTCTCAAATTGTATTTCATAGTATAGGAAAACAACATTTTGTATATCCATTCATCTGTTGACAGAAATTTATGTTGTTGAAACACTTTTAGTGCGTTAGAACAATGTTTTGTTAGACCTAAAGCTTTGCATCTTAGATGTGTGCCCTTGGAGGCATGTGGCAGTGTGCCAAGGCATACTTGAAACCACAGAGTGAACACATCTTTGTATCCCTTTCATTTGAACTGGGGTAAATACACATACATACATATATTTACACACAATCATAGTCACATAAATGTTATGGCCTAGAAAAGAAAGTTTTCTTTTACGACCCCTTGTTACTTTAAGAGTAATAAAATGGAAAATTTTGAGAACTAAAGTTTTTAATTGGAATTTTCAAAGTATAATTTGAAGCCCCTTCTAAAATGAATTTAAAAGAGAAATTAAGCTTATTTATTGCAGAAAAAAGTATGAAGCTACTACTTTCTACTACTGTTATACTCTGTGATTTCACTCTGTAATTGTATTTTTGGTTATTGATTTTATGAAAGAATGTGTTCTTTTATAATTCCATTTTTATATTCATTAAATTTAGATATAAAAATCAATGCCAACTAAATTATTTTTACATTTTGTTATAATAATTATATAATAAATAATATAATATATAATTGTTTTATATTTTTTCTTAATTCCTAATTAAATCAATAATAACTAATATTGGTAGAGCCCACTAATATATGGTTAGGGATGATATTGATCTAAAATGAAAGCATACATATTTGCTTGGAAAATAGATTCTAAGCTCTTAGAAGGCAAGAACTCTTCTGTTTTTGATATACAGTTGTGACCACAATTTCATACATAGGTGTATGTTATTTTATGAAATGGAAAGGTGTCAAACGGGTATACTCATAGAGAGAATTTTGTTAGGAAGAATTTTGGAAATTTTGATTCTATTAATTTATATATTTTTTTTCTAAAGCAGCCCCCTGTGCTTTAGTTTACCAATCTGTTAAATTTTCTAAATTCTAACATTGTGTTTGGAATTAGACATATTCACTTTGAATTTCTGATAGAATCAAAACTTTGATATTTGCAACCCAATGAATTTAGTGATATTTGTGAAACATTAAATTTGGCATATATAGGTAGAACTAGCCAAATAAATATACTACATGTCAAGAACTCTAAATTCTATAACGTTCTTGGTTGGGAGTATGGAATGACTACTATAGAGAAAATCTGAACCGTTAATCTAGAATTGTTAGACCAATTTTTTAAAAGGTAGTTGAGGTTTAAAATTTTAGACATTGGGATATATTTTTATGGTATGTCAGTTTAATAATTGTTTTAAGATTTTAAAAAAATATTTACTTTTTAGTTGTAGTTGTCAATACCTTTATTTTTTGATTTATTTTTATGTGGTGCTGAGGATCTAACCCAGGGCCTCACATGTGCTAGGCAAGTGCTCTACCACTGAGCTACAACCCATCCCCTGTTTTAACATTTTGATATTGCAAAATGTCTATATTGCTTTGGAAGTTAAAGAGAAAAATAGCCTTAGACAGTAGTATAAAGCAGATCCAACAAATACCAAATTTTATTCCATCATGCTGGTAAAACTCCAAATATTCACATTTATTTATTTTTTTTAATATTTTTTTTAGTTGCCAATGGATTTTTAACTTTGTTTATTCATATATGGTGCTGAGGATCAAACCCAGGGCCTCACATATGCTAGGCAAGCGCTCTACCACTGAGCCACAACCCCAGCCCCAGATATTCACATTTAAATTAAGTAACTTGAGTAAAATGGAAAATACTGTAAGTCAGATCTTGCTTGGTTATGGCATTCATTTCACACTTGTTTTTTCTTATCATTTATATTTTCCTTATTAGTAAGGTAAATTCTTCATGTCAGTTAGTGCTGTTACTAAGGGTTTTAAAATTTAAATTAGTTTTTAGGTGATAGGTCTTTTTTACTTTTTCCCTCAAACTATTCTTCAGTAGTGCCCAACTTGGTTAATCCTATAAATTTCTTTTAAAACGGTTTCTACATTAAGTAAATAAGCTTTATCTTCCTAGTTAAATAAAAAAAAATAACTAGTCTGGAGTTACACAATAAGTTCAGTTACTACACTGAACCTTGGGCAAGCATACTTAACCTCTCTAAACTGTAGATTCTCCATATTCAATATGAGGATAATAATACCCACATTATTCTCTTGCTCTGAGAATTAAATGAAAAAATATATAAAATATTATCTGGTTGCTTTGCTCATTGTCAGTAATGAATATATCTAGTGTATAGCTTAATAAATGACTTTATTTAGGTATACAGTGAAATCTAACAGATAACTGAAAAGAGGGAAGAGCAAAATTTAATAGGAGACATCTTTATCTGAGTAATATGCTAGAATCCTGTGATGGACTTATCAATTCTTGGTCTAAGATCCTTCAGATCATTTGGTTCAGGTAAAAAAGCATATTTAGATTTAGTTTGTTTAAGATCTGATTTATTTTTACCTGTAAGTTCCCACTAGAAGCTTGATGAACTTAATCCCAGCCACTCCGAAGGCTGAGGCAGGAGAATCACAAGTTCAAAGCCAGCCTGAGCAACTTAGCAGTACCATGTCTCAAAAAATAAAAAGGGCTGGGTATGTAGCTAAGTGGTAAAGTGTCCTTGGGTTCAATCCAAAATAACAACAACAAGATTAAATAAAAGGCATTTATTATATCTCCTTAGAATCTACCCAGTGAAGTTAATCAGAACCCAGGTCAGCTTGAGCATTATTCTGTGCTTCTTTGTATGTACTCTCAGGAAAACTAACCTCTAGCAACTGCCGCAGTCTGGCTGGGCACAATCAGAAGCCACTTGTCAAAAGAAACTAACTTTATTTTTAGAACCAAACACGCCAAACAAACCAGCCTCTCGGGAAAAACCCCTCAGAGCCTCAACTGCCACCACCGGCTTTCCACAAGCCTGTCTCTCCCCCCACTAGCTTCCTTCCACCTCCCACAATCCTCCTGCTCTTGAGGCCGATTGGCTGGGTCACATGGGCAGAGCCAAAAAGTCCCCCAATGAGCAGCTCCGTGGTCTGAAAGGGCAGGGAAACAGTCCAATGAGCATCACCGCAGAGGAGCCAATCAGCTAGATGTTGCTGGGGCCGAGGAGCCAATCAGCTAGATGTTGCTGGGGCCGCTGTGAGCCAATCATCAGCCGGCAGCTGGATTGCTGGCAGCTGGAAGTTTGCTGGGGCCCCTTCGGCTGTGGCTCTCAACATCTCCCCCTCTCTGTTTAAACAACAAGCATGTGGCTTAGGGACCGTGCCTGTTAGGCAGTCCAATTCAACATATGGTCCTTACCCGTCATCGGATGAACTGACCTCTAGGCGTCAGCCTCCTGTCTTAGGTTGGTACCACTGCAATTGGATCATACCCGTCACTGACTACCGGTCCAGCATACAGCTATACTTGTGGATAGGCCTTTGCACCAGTGGGGGGGTGAGGTTCTTTGCCTCACCTCTGTTGGCCCCCAAATTTTAGACCATCACTAGTAGAGGAGGATGCAAAATGCCATGACATTAAGCCAATTGAGGGCTCCTTTGAAAAATTGTACCACCGGTGACATCATCAGCAAAAATACCCCAACACTACCACAAGTCGCTGCACCAACAGATAGTTCAAAATGCATACAGGTGAGCTCACAATGTGTCCAGGCAAGTTCTGCAAGCAGTTCAGTGATGGCTATTGTAGAAGCTGTAGATTGGTTTTATCTTTGACTTCACCATCACTGGGATGAAGATAGGAATTCTGGCAATAATGGCTAAAGAAAAAATTATGTAACATTACAGAAGGCACTAAAAGAAAACAATTTTCTTAACAATTTACATTGTCTTCACCGGCACTGGGATGAAGATAGGAATTCTGGCAATAATGGCTAAAGAAAAAATTATGTAACATTACAGAAGGCACTAAAAGAAAACAATTTTCTTAACAATTTACATTATCTTTAAGAGAATTATTAAATATAATGAAAAGGAAAGGTGAAAGTAAACAAACAGATCTGTTAACCTTCTTTTTTGTTTACATATTAAAACAATCCTCAACAGTTGTTTACCCAATTTAAATTAAACCATATAAATCACGTGAAAAAAAAATATTTGGATCCATATTATCATGAGCGCTCATCATATATGATATATGGACATACGTACATATAACACAAAACACAAGTGTGCACACATAATATAATACATACAACACATAACATTATAGTAAAGGCCTTATAACTTTTTACAGGTGAAATCTCCATTGCAATGTTTAAAAACTCTATAGTCAAAAAATAGGACTGATCAGCAAAACATTAACCTAGGTCTGTATGAGCTCAAAAAACAAAATAGAACTTCATGATATGGCAAAGGGCAATAATAAAATAGATATTGAAAAAAGCATCCTGGTTCTGTTGCAGATGTAAGAATAGCCAAACTGGAGTTTTGGATATCAGTTGTTATGGATTTGAGCCAAATCATCTTCTTTTTGGTCTGTAGAAATCGCTTTAGTTAATCTTTCTGGAATCCAAATCGGCTGCTGTTCTCCCTGTGGAAACACATAAACAGACCCCCGACTCCAGACAATCACTGGGTCAGGACCTTGGTTAATCTCTCTGGAATCCAAATCGGCTGCTGTTCTCCCTGTGGAAACACACAAACAGACCCCCGACTCCAGACAATTACTGGGTCAGGACCTTTCCATTGTCCTGTTAGAATATCCTTCCAAAGTACCTTGGGCTTATGTACATTTTTTGGACACATATGCCTTTCCGCAGCACTAAGTCCTGATGAATCCAAATTTAAAAAGTTTAGAGTAAAAAGGGTTATTTTAAGTTTATCTTTGGGGAATATATACCCCTTCCCAATTCCTTCTTTTTGCTTTAATAAGTACATTTTAATAGTTTGATGAGCTCTTTCAACTATGCCTTGTCCCTGTGGATTGTATGGGATTCCTGTTATGAGTAATGCCAAATGTTGAGCAAAATTGTTTAAAAGAGGTAGAAGTATAACCAGGGGCATTATCTGTTTTTAACTGTTTTGGAACACCCACAGTGGCAAAATTTTGTAAGCAATGAGCTATAACATCTTTAGTTTTTTCTCCGGCATGAAGGGAGCCCATCAAAAATCCAGAAGAAGTATCAACTGTAACATGCAAATATTTTAATTTTCCAAATTCTGGCAAGTGTGTGACGTCCATCTGCCAAATATGGTTAGGTATCAATCCTCTAGGATTGACTCCAAGATTAACTTGTGGTAAAAAGGTCACACAATTTTGACATTGTTTTATTATTTGTCTAGCTTGTTCCTTAGTTATTTTAAAACGCTTTTGTAAAGTATTAGCATTAGCCCCGTACGGGCCACCAAATGCCGCAGTCTGGCTGGGCACAATCAGAAGCCACTTGTCAAAAGAAACTAACTTTATTTTTAGAACCAAACACGCCAAACAAACCAGCCTCTCGGGAAAAACCCCTCAGAGCCTCAACTGCCACCACCGGCTTTCCACAAGCCTGTCTCTCCCCCCACTAGCTTCCTTCCACCTCCCACAATCCTCCTGCTCTTGAGGCCGATTGGCTGGGTCACATGGGCAGAGCCAAAAAGTCCCCCAATGAGCAGCTCCGTGGTCTGAAAGGGCAGGGAAACAGTCCAATGAGCATCACCGCAGAGGAGCCAATCAGCTAGATGTTGCTGGGGCCGAGGAGCCAATCAGCTAGATGTTGCTGGGGCCGCTGTGAGCCAATCATCAGCCGGCAGCTGGATTGCTGGCAGCTGGAAGTTTGCTGGGGCCCCTTCGGCTGTGGCTCTCAACAAGCAACGCTCTAAAATAAGTGACATTTCCTACATTTTAAATCTTTGGTTTGTAAAATGATTTTTATGAAATAGTAATTTTATTATCTATGTAAGATTTACAGTACTGTGAATTTTGTGTATTTAATATTATTTTTTTTCTTGCAAAAAGCCATTTCCAGACTGAATGCTAAATTTGAAACTTCTCTCCCTCCCTGTATCTGAAACATGTAGTGGAATAATAAGTGAATAAAATTATTTGTTTTATATAAACTCCCTTTGTCTACCAGACTTGCAGGATCATGGTGTGTTCTTTTGAGGTAATTTGGTGGTTTAGGTGAGAGTTTGAGAGTACTGACATGTATTCAAGAGAATAAAAAGATGCTCCCAAGAACTCAACATTCTTTTACTTTATTATTTGATGGGCTGAGTTATCCATGGTGTCAACTGTTCTCCATTCTTGTTAACTAAATTCCATAGTGGATTGATTAAAAAGAGTGAACATTGTACAGCAAATAGCATTCTCTCATAGTTTATACAAAGTGATCATTAGGTAGAAAAAAATATTTCAGTACAAAATTTCATTATAATCATATATACATAATTGCATTATAACCAGATCAACAAACAATCTTGTTTACTGTACTACCTCTAAGGGGCAGAATGTAATGATTCCTCATGGAGAGAGTTTACATTTATACAATATTTACAAGGCAAGTGGAGTTGGTATTTACCCTGCTGCTCATGAAGAATATTTATGTTTTGATCCTGTTGTAGATTTACTAGTATCAAACCAAAACTTAGTCTAAAATGCTTAGTTTTTGATCCCCTAAATCAGGTGTTGAATAATGCCTCCCACTTCAGACATAGTTCAGGGACTGTCATGTTTATAATACATATTTCGTAATGTATTTGTTAACTTTTTTGAACATAGTAACATTTTTGTTCATGTCTTTTTATTTTCAGAAAACAAATATACACTCTCAGGAATTAGGGAAAATTAGTACATATTATTTTTATGTTCCGTTTACTCATCTTTCTCTAATGTTGGCATCTTATATAACCATAGTAGTATATCACAAGTAGAAAATTAACATTGGTACATTACTTCAGACTTCATTCATTTTTCACCATTTTTACATGAATGTGTGTGTGTGGTATCTATGCAGTTTTAGTTCATATATAGGATATTGTAAACACCACCATGGTGAATATGCAGAACTGTTCCATCACCATATATATGCTATTCTTGTTCTGTTCACACACATATACCACATTTGGCAACTATTAATCTGTTCTTCATCCCTAAAGTTTTATTAACTTGAGACAGTTATACCAATTATTCCAGTTATTTCATTTATACCTTATATATGGCAATTTCAATGATTTTTTTTTAAATTTAGTTGTAAATGAACATAATAACATTATTTATTTTTATGTGGTGCTGAGAATGGAGCCCAGTGCCTCACATGTGCTAGGCAAGCACTGTACTGCTGAGCCACAACCCTAGCCCATGATGGCTTTTTTTACTCAGAATGATTTTCTGGAAAATCATTCAGGTTGTAGAATGTATTATAGTTTGCACCATTTTATTGTTGAGTAGCATTATGCAGAAAGGGTATGCCAGATTGGTTTAATCAGTCGTTTACCTGATAAATGATGATTGGGTTATTTCCAGTTTTTTGTTACTATCAGTAATAGCTACTATAAGTTGTTAATTTTTATGTACAATTATTGAACAAGCCTATGTTTTTTAAAGTTTTCTGGGGAAAAATGCCCTAGAATGCAGTTGTTGGTGTGTATGGTAAGTGCATGTTTACTTTTGTATGAAACTATCCAACTATTTTCCAGAGTTGCTGTTACCATTTTACATTTCTACCAATAACATATGAGACATTGAGTTTCTCTACATCTTCACCAGCCTTTAGTTTTATCACTTTTTTTTTATCTGTTTCATTGGAATATAATGGTGTGCCATTATGACTTTTATGTTTTAGTTAAAAATAAGGTATTTTATTTTTTAGATATTTATTTAGATTTTACTAACTTTTTTTTACCTACTTCTACTCCAATTCCTAGTTAGTGATATTTTTATTATAATTAAATTGTCAGTGATTTTTTAAAAATGATATATTTAGCAAGGATATTAATAAGTAATATTTTATAGCATTTGATATATTAAATACAGTACTTTTAATTAATAAAATAACTTTACCTTTTTTTGGATAATTGTTTGTATTATAGTGGCTGGAATGGCTGGTACTGCACATATCGATGGAGACCATATTGTTGTTTCAGTTCCTGAAGCTGTATTAGTTTCTGATGTTGTCACAGATGATGGGATAACTCTTGATCATGGCCTTGCTGCTGAAGTTGTCCATGGGCCTGATATCATCACAGAGACTGATGTAGTAACAGAAGGTGTGATTGTTCCTGAAGCTGTACTTGAAGCTGATGTTGCCATTGAAGAAGATTTAGAGGAAGATGAAGGGGATCATATCTTGACTTCTGAATTAATTACAGAAACCGTTAGGGTACCTGAGCAAGTTTTTGTGGCTGACCTTGTTACTGGTCCTGATGGACACTTAGAACATGTGGTCCAAGATTGTGTTTCAGGAGTTGACTCTCCCACAATGGTATCAGAGGAGGTTCTTGTAACAAATTCAGATACAGAAACTGTGATTCAAGCAGCTGGTGGTGTTCCTGGTTCTACAGTTACTATAAAAACTGAAGATGATGATGATGATGAAGATGAAGATGATGACGATGATGTCAAAAGCACTTCTGAAGACTACTTAATGATATCTTGTAAGTGAAACAAAGTCTTTCATTACTCAGGAGATTGATTTATATAACTTGGAAAGATTTTCTGGGAAGGAGGATATGTTCAATAAAATTCATGGGGGAAACTTTTGAAAATTTAATTTTTTTCAAAGGTGTGTTCAGATTTTTTTGAGTTTTTTTAATGTTTTCAGTTTACTCAGTGGAATTTTATATCCAAAATAAAGTGCTATAGTGCATGTTTTAATATCAGAATAGGAACAGCTTGGGAAGGTACATAAGGATACTGATACAAATTTTTAATGGTAAAAATATATATTTCAAAATTGGAAGTAACTTTTTTTCCCCACTATTGCTTTCTTTGTAACACAGCAAGCAGTGGACTTGTCAATGCGATTTTGCATAGGAATTTATGCATATTATTTTAAGAACTGTTGTATATATTTTTAAATACTTGAAAATTAAATCACTCAGATTGTGTTCTATAGTTCTCTTTGTGTGTATTCCATTTGACTAAGTATGTGTGTGTATGATTTATGCAAAACTATTTAGCACATTTATTCAGACTTCTTTCTGAGATCCTTAAAACTTTCCATGTGAGGAAAGAGGATAGAAATATTTTGTTCTCATTTGAAGTGATAGGTTTGCCAGAAAAAAAATAGTGATAATAAAAATCTCATGATGTTATCTTTGAAGCTTGAAAAAACAGTGGATTTTTATAAAATTTGAAGAAATTATGCTACAAGTAGTAAAGATTAGATAAAGACTTTTTACTTTTCTGAGGAAGGTTTTTGTTCTATTTAAAAATGCCAGAAAGATTAACTGGGAAGAGAATTACCATATACAGTGCATGTATGTATGAATATAGTAATTGCATGTTATATGTGTGTCAGTGATTTCAAAACAAACTAGATTTGTTTAATTTGTAATAAATATGATTTTAAAGTCTAGAATGTTAACATTCCTCTGTAAGCACTTTTGATGGTGAATATTTACATTGTTTTTAAGGGACTGATTTACATCATTAAAAATTGTGCAAATGTTATTATATATTCTTAAACAGATGTAGTTTACTATAGCAACTCATATTTACATCTTAACATTATAATAACTATGGTTATCATTTATAAAAGAATATGGCAAAAGTTGGTAGTTTCTTATTCATTAAATTGGTCTTAAAGTGACATAAAATTTAGATATCCTGTATTGTAAATAGTCATACCTTGCATTATCTTCTGATTTGATTCTGCAAAAGTTTTTTTAAATATTTCTGAAATATGTTAGATTCAAATATTTATCTTGACAATTACCACATATGTCAAATGCAAGGACTTCTTTGCTTCTAGTCTAATATAATTAGACTGAAAATTAACGAGAACATTATATAGCTCTAATGCTACTGAAACAACTGCAGGATAATTTTAGAGGGAGTTTAGGCTGAAGATTAATTTTTTTAAAGAGAGAGACTTTTTAATATTTATTTTTTAGTTTTTGGTGGACACAACATCTTTATTTTATTTTTATGTGGTGCTGAGGATCGAACCCAGCGCCCCATGCATGCCAGGTGAGTGTGCTACCCCTTGAGCTACATCCCCAGCCCTGAGGATTAATTCTTAATCGGTAGAAAAGAAAAAAAATATTTAAAATATTCATTTAAAACTAAATTCCTTTATGTTGTAGAAAATGTATCTACAAATACACATAAAATAAATATTTTCCTACATCACTCATTATCCCTCCATTCTTATCCTTGATTTTTTTATAATTCTTCCTCTATTTCACCATTTTCTTTTCTCTTAATCTGTTCCTTAATTTTTGATTACTTTTCACTACCACTCAGTTTCTGTTGGCTGTTGTTATCTTTCAAAAATCAGAGATTAAATTACCTTCAAGTGGGGCTGGGATTGTGACTCAGCAGTAGAGTGCTCATCTAGCAAGGGCAAGACCCTTGTTCAATTCTCAGCACCACATTAAAAAAAAAGGCATTGTGTTAAAAAAAATTACCTTCAAGTACCTTAATCAAGAAGTCATTTTCTCTGAAATATAGATTTTCAAAATATCTTAGAGCTGAGGACTTAAGTTAGATCTTTGTCTTGTTCCGGAATCCCTAAGTATTCCTGTAAGGAAACTTAATCAATAGCTGCATTTTAGCAGTAGGAAATTTATCTTCTCTTAATATCTTAGGTACATCTGAGTTTAATCTATGCTCAATCCAAACTTCATAAATTCTTTATCTTAGCAGATGGTTAGGATCTCCCACTTGTGCTAAGTAACTTTGAAATTAAGAGAATAACCATATCTTTCTAATAAGACATTTATGGGTGAATATTTTCTTCATGAAAAACTTCACTGGAACAGGGAGCCACTTTAATGCATTTAAATGGCTTTTTACTTAGCAGTGAATATAATTTTATATAAAACAAAAAGTTTGATCTCAAACTTCAACAATTTCAGGGATAAAAGAAAAAAGTGATTTTAAAAGTAAAGAAAAGAAAAAAGTAATATTAAAAAGTAAAACCACTTTATTAAGATACTTAATTCACACACCATGCCATTCACTCATTTAATGTTTGTAAATTAATTTTTAGTATATTCAGAGTTGTATAGCCATTGCCCAATCAATTTCCCAATGTTTTCATTACCCACAACTGAAATTCTATACCCTTTAGAAGTTACTTGCCATGCCATTCACCCACAGGCAATTATAAATTCAATTTTTAGGTTTTTCTATTCAACGTATTTCATGTGTGGGATCTCACAATGTGTGGCCTTTTATATCTGGCTTTTTTTCACTCTGCATAATGTTTTCAAGGCATTCATGTCATAGTATGTATGGGACTTCATTATTTTTTATTACCAAGTAATATTCCATTGTATGGATATGCCATATTTGGTTATCCATTCATCAGTTGATGGACATTTTGGTTATTTCCATTTTTGGCTATTATGAGTAATACTGCTATAAACATTTGCATATGAGATTTGTGTGAGTATGTTTTCAGTTCTGTTGGATATCTACTTGAGAGTGGCACACGTTGGAAATTTAAATGTGACTATTTTTGCTTTTTCTCTATTGTGAAATATAGATCCTTTGCACATTGCTTAACCCCACCCCTGTAGTATATCAGTATGCTGTATATTTGTATCATATACAGATACAATCATATGCTCCATATAATTTTTGTAGAAGCAGCTTAAAAGTGGTAAAATAAAAAGCTTACTTA
Source organism: Marmota flaviventris (assembly GCF_047511675.1). NCBI lineage: Eukaryota > Metazoa > Chordata > Mammalia > Rodentia > Sciuridae > Marmota > Marmota flaviventris. The sequence goes on from NC_092518.1 coordinate 70,166,308, forward strand.
GTTTTAAAAACAGTGTTATATTACACAGTTTGCTAAAATACAATTTAATCAAATTGTGCCGATAGGTTATAGACAAACATTTAATATTACCAAACTGTGCAGTGTTGGCAAACAATGTGCTTGACTATTTTGTTTTATATTTAATGCTAGTAGAGTAGATTTCTGTGGTGTAAATACAATACCCCCTTATTGGTGATTTGAGAAATAACATTGTAGGACTTGAATCGTGCCTTACAATAAATAAAAATGTTAACCTTGAATTTTAGATATTTTAAGTTTTTTTTTTCCATGCTAGAAATTGAATCCAGGGGTTCTCTATCACAAGCTAAACCCCAACCTTTTTTTTTTAACTTTGAGACAAGGTCTGCTAATTGCAGAGCCTGGCCAATATCTTGAGCTCCTCCTGCATTAGCCTCCAAGTATCTGGGATTACAGTCATAAATAACTGTCCCCTGCTGGTATTTTAAATTTTATCTTCATTAACACATTTTGTCCTACTGTCCCATATGTGGAACACATATAAAAACATAAATTAAGCAATAAATATACCACTTATGGTAACTTTGAAATAATTATTATGTTTTTAGAGGTCTATTATTTTGAGGAAAATTAATAGCCAAATGATTAGAGCACTTGAAAATATTTTAGAATTTTTCATTGTGAAAATGGCATAAACTTTGTTTTAGAAATTACTTGTACTAAATGTTCAACTCAACAAAATATTTTGTGCATAATTGATAGGTAATATAAGGAATGCATTCAAGAAAGTATTTTCTAGAACTAGGTTGTGATTTTTATTTTGAATAATGCACTGCATTTCAAATTATCAGATACTATAGTTGTCCAGTCTGTTTTCATTCTAATTAATAAATTATATATAAGCTCTAGAATATTTCCAACCTATTTTTATGCACTTATGTCATTTTCATTGACATATTTGCAAAATTGAAAACTTGGAATTTAATGGTTTAATAAGAATCTTTGAGGATTTATTTATTTTTTTAAATCAGTTCATTGCCTGGTAAGTCTATCAACATGTTACTTTTAGTGACAAAATTATAGAATAAATCTTGATTTACTTCAAACTGCACACCAACACCTTTAGTAGTTTTATCATCTATGGACTTAAAATACAGAACAAATACACTCAGTATATTTCAAAATTGTTCAGTCTGAGGAATCTAAATAAGAAATGATAGATGCATTAAACTTAAATCATGAACCTTAAAAACAGAAATAGTAATCTGAGAGAATAGCAACAATAATTACAAAACTTAAAGCTAAAATTATCTTACACATTTTAAGTTTTGCCAAAAATGTGTATTTAATGTCATGAGCTTTAATGTAGTGAAGGGCAGCTTTAATTCAGATTTTCCAGAGAGAACTGTGGTCACTTTAAACTATTCATATATAATAGAGCAGTGTTTATAAATAACTATAAGTTAGTCCAACTTTAGAGATTCATGTTTTGGACACATTTTAAGATTTTAGTCCTCTATTTGTAAGAAAGTACTTTTTTTCCTGAAAACTTAATTTATCTATTTTAATTTTTCTTATAATATTGTTTTCTAGCATATTTTACGAGCTGTAAAACCAATAATATCTTGTACTAAATCATTTTTTCTTTCTTTTTAATTAGTTTTGTTGTCTCCTCAAAATTGCCAAAAATCTAGTAATATAATTAGTTGCTATGATGGAATAAAATATTTAATACATTTATTTTTATCATTTGAGTGCTTTCTTCCATAGAGAATGAAATATTCAAAATCTTAAGTATGTGGAATCATGGTATTTAGTCACAAAGTTAAAGTAGTTTTTGTAAAGAGAGTTTCTAAAATGTGATATTTTCCATTTTGAAAAGCCAAAATAATATTTTTAAAATTATATGAATCAAATTTGAAACTGAAGTAGAGAAAATGGAGAATTTGACCCATTTAGATGTTCCTGAAAAATTCGAAGAATACCAGATTTATTGCTTTTTAGTGATAATTTATTGTTTCTCATAGTTCTGGAATTGTTATGTATATTTAGAGCCTTCAGAATTTGATGTTTCTTATGTTTCATATGCAGTACTGTGATATGTGTATGCACATACATATATACATATATATCAGATTTTAAATTTAGCATACATTTTAGTTTTTATAGGAATAGTATCAAAATTAAAAATGGTAGGCATATAATAATTAGGGAGAACATATTGCTTGAATTCAATTACTTATGGCCATAGGAAAAAATTATTAATATAATCTATTTATTACATAGTTCATATATTCTATTCATATGAAACTAAATGTTATCCTTAAAAACTGTAGAGCAGAAAATAACATTTAGTATGTATACTTGAAATGTAAGTAGAAGTCTTAAATACTGTTGCTTTTCCTTTGTATATTATTTATTTTTTTCATATGTACCGAATTATAAAGTTTTTATTTTTATTTTTTTCCTTTCTTTTTTTATTGGTTGTTCAAAACATTACAAAGCTCTTGACATATCATATTTCATACATTAGATTCAAGTGGGTTATGAACTCCCATTTTTACCCCAAATACAGATTGCAGAATCACATCGGTTACACATCCACATTTTTATATAATGCCATATTAGTAACTATTGTATTCTGCTACCTTTCCTATCCTCTACTATCCCCCCTCCCCTCCCCTCCCATCTTCTCTCTCTACCCCATCTACTGTAATTCATTTCTCTCCTTGTTTTTTTCCCATTCCCCTCACAACCTCTTATATGTAATTTTGTATAACAGTGAGGGTCTCCTTCCATTTCCATGCAATTTCCCTTTTCTCTCCCTTTCCCTCCCACCTCATGTCTCTGTTTAATGTAAATCTTTTCCTCCTGCTCTTCCTCCCTGCTCTGTTCTTAGTTGCTCTCATTATATCAAAGAAGACATTTGGCATTTGTTTTTTAGGGATTGGCTAGCTTCACTTAGCATAATCTGCTCTAATGCCATCTATTTCCCTGCAAATTCCATGATTTTGTCATTTTTTAGTGCAGAGTAATACTCCATTGTGTATAAATGCCACATTTTTTTATCCATTCATCTATTGAAGGGCATCTGGGTTGGTTCCACAGTCAAGCTATTGTGAGGTAAGTTCATGTTATCCCTAGTTTGTCTTGATAGACGCAGAAAAAGCATTTGACAAAGTACAGCATCCCTTTATGTTCAAAACATTAGAAAAACTAGGGATAACAGGAACTTACCTCAACATTGTAAAAGCTATCTATGCTAAGCCTCAGGCTAGCATCATTCTGAATGGAGAAAAATTGAAGGCATTCCCTCTAAAATCTGGAACAAGACATGGATGCCCTCTATCACCACTTCTATTCAATATAGTTCTCGAAACACTGGCCAGAGCAATTAGGCGAAAGAATTTAAAGGCATAAAAATAGGAAAAGAAGAACTTAAATTATCACTATTTGCGGAAGACATGATTCTATACCTAGAAGACCCAAAAGGGTCTACAAAGAAACTACTAGAACTAATAAATGAATTCAGCAAAGTGGCCGGATATAAAATCAAGTGGCCGCATAAATCAAAGGCATTTCTGTATATCAGCGACAAAACTTCTGAAACGGAAATGAGGAAAAACACCCCATTCACAATATCCTCAAAAAAAATATAAAGTTTTTAATAAGGAAAAAGAGGTGAAAGTACCCAATTTAGCTATTTCCTTTGCATGTGGCTTTGAAATAAAGCATATATTGCTAAAATTAGACTTAACAAAAAATTTGTGGTTTGTATCCCATTGACTCAGTAGAAATTAGAGTATTTACTAAGAATTTATTGTTATAAGGATTTATCAAAGCTTCTTTTATAAAATTTTTGATATGTTCTGTTTCTTCCCTTTTTTAAAATCCTAGATTTCATATGCTATTTTATTTTATAAACAACTGCTGTTTAATTTGGGAGTTGTTTATGGGCCTTATTTTATGACTTATATGTTTAATAAATTTTTCTGTTACTGATTTTGGTGATAGAAGATTATTCAGTCTTTTCCACAAGCTATTTTAATTAAAGCTATATAAGTTATGAAATATTTCCTTACATAAATTAATATCTGTGAATAGTTTTTTTAATATAATTGTGATCATGTAGTATATCTGATCTTGTGTACTATTTTCCTGTGAAACAACACTTTGTGACTGCATAATAGGTCATCAAATGAATATAGTAGATACATGATTAAAATACATTATTTAATGTTGCGTTTAGGCTTGGCACACCCTAAATATCAGTGGTACTTTTTGACTGAAATAATTTCCTCTTTATATTTTACAGTGGATGATGTTGGGGAGAAATTAGAGCATATGGGAAACACACCATTAAAAATTGGCAGTGATGGTTCACAAGAAGATGTTAAAGAAGATGGGTTTGGTTCAGAAGTTATAAAAGTATATATATTTAAAGCAGAGGCCGAAGATGATGTTGAAATAGGTACAAAGACTAATTTTAGATTATTGCTATTATATGAATTAGATTTATTCTTACTTTTTATGTGGACTATTCTGAAATTTTCCTCAAAGGACAGATTTTAATAGTTTTCTTGGGTGGTGTATTTTAAAGTAGTATATATGAATATAAAGCAAGAATAAAAAAATATGTTCTTAGAGTTTCAAACATGAATATTATAGCTGAAAATCTCAAAATGAGTGATGAGAATTTAGAGTAAGAAATTAAAATGAGTATTTGATATCATGAATTCTATAGGCAGGATCTTTGGGATTTAATCTTAGTTCTGACATTTAGCTGAGCCACCTTAAGTGAGTTACATAACCTCCATCTGTCTCTTGTTTCCTCATTAAAATGGCCATAATGATAGTAACTACCTAATTGGGCTATTGTAAGGAATAAATAGGCAAATATATGTAAAAAAATAAATGATATTTGGAATATAAGTGTGATTTGTTAGTAATTGTTATTTCTCTGATAGCAGAAAATTAAAGTGTAATTTATGACAATTTTCTTCGCACTTTGAAGTTTATTTTGGAATTTTTAAAAATGTATTTTTCTAAAGGTAAATAGTTCTTGTATATTCTCTTTATTAATTTAAGGAGTTATTCCATGATACTTCTCTATTTGGATATGTGTTTTAATTTTTAAGGTGGAACAGAAATTGTCACAGAAAGCGAGTACACCAGTGGACATTCTGTAGCCGGAGTGCTTGACCAGAGCCGAATGCAGCGGGAGAAGATGGTTTACATGGCAGTTAAAGATTCTTCTCAGGAAGAAGATGATATCAGTAAGAAAAAAGGGCACTGTAGTAACACATAAGTAGGGAATCATGGATTAAAAAAAAAAAAAAAAACAAGCAATCTCAGAGATAGAAGCACTGTATAAGAACAACATTTATTAAAATAAGCCTGACCCTTTGCTGAAAATACATGTATACATGTATTGTTCACATCCACAAACATGAAATATAATATCTAAGTTAATATACTAGAAATACAGAGATAAACAGTGTACAGTTCCTGACTTAATGAAGCTCAAAAATATATAGAGTTGAGTATCAATGTTATATGTGTTATTGAATATGTTACATATACATTTTCTCATTTTATTCTCATTACTCATCTCTGAGGTAGACGGTGTTATCTTTATTTTATGGAAGGAAGAAAGACTGAGGGAAAATAATTTGCCCAAGACCATTCCAATATTAAGTTTAGAAGGTAGCATTTGAACTCCTGTCTATTTAATTGTACTTCAAGTGTTCTTTCCATATGGCCTTGAGCACTATTGGTTTGTCTCTGGATTTAGCAGGGGAAGGGCTAACTGTTTGTTCTCTTTCTGTCACTGAGAGGTTAGCTATGTAAGTATTCATCCAAGTTAATCTGCTAAGATCTTGATTTTTAAAATGATGTTGATGGTGTCTAAGTAGTTATTCCTTAAGATTTCTTGGGGCAAAGTACCACAGGATAAAAAAATCCTCAGGTTTCCTTTCCTGTCATGCTTTCTGAACACATTTTACTCTCTGCATACTTTATCCACACCTCAGTATACAGCCCTTCTCTAAGGCTACTTCTGTCTCCTTGACATGTTAAGGGAAAAAAAAAAAAAAAAACTATTGTTTTGTGCGAGTAGGGCAAGATCCTTCATTTCACAGCATTACCCTGACAATGTTGGGTTTTTACCTAAGCTGCATTCTGATAGCTATTCCTTTCATTTCCTTCTCTAGAAGACATGAATTCTATCCTCTTACATGAATAGTATATCACAGCTGAAATATCAAAACAAATGAGTGGAGAAGATTTTTATAGAGATGAAAGAGTTCAATGAAATAATTTCCATATGGTTTCTGAATCCTTTATTACTGTATTTAATTTATTAATAAAGGGGCACAGTAGGAGGTGGGAGACTAAGGTTTAGGTTGGCTGATACCAGAGTGCCAGGGGGATGTGAGAAACAAACCAGTGTCTCTTTTCTGGTAAATGGAGAGAAGAGAAACTTGGAGAAGGAAGGACACTTTTTCCTAAAGTTATTTTTACCTGCTTCTATAGTAAATAGAAGATCCCAGTGTGTGAATCAAAGAAAAGCATAAATTCGAGTCAGCTTTCTATTTAACAGGTTACATGTAAACAGATGCTTTCACATAAAGTACATACAGTGGCTCTATATTTAAATATTTTTAACCACAATGTTTTTTTAAATGAGCCTCAATCATTTTCCTCCTCAGTACTCTCTTAAAACTCAGCTTCTTGAAGTGTGTCCACATGTCTTTGAGCAATAGCATTTAATAAATACATATGTATGCATTTACATATACATATATAACCATTTTTGTAGAAGTTTTCAATTACCAGTATTTTGATTATTTTTTTATTACATGTAATATTGAACATAGTATATGAGATAGTGTAAATTACTTTCTAATGTTGACTCTATGGGAAACTTAGTCTGAGTTTGAAGTACTATCAGGTAAATTTATTGGATACAATTCCTTTTATAAATTTGTAATTTCCAATGGGCCATAAAATCAGTCAATATATTTCATGCACACATTTTATACAATTAAAAAGCCATTTCAGAAGACTTGGATCTGAGAGGAGAATAAGAATTTTTATAAATTATTGTCTCCTAGTGGCATTAGCCTCCAAAAGTGCCTAATATAAACCTACACTAAATTTATAAAATTTTAGATTAACCAAACTGAAATCTTGAAAGTTGAAAGGTTTAAATTGTTTGGAATTTTTACCCATTTATTAAATATTTGGGGTTATAAACAAGGAATTATTTCTAAAATTTAGGTTGCGCTGAAATAGCAGATGAAGTTTACATGGAAGTCATTGTAGGGGAAGAGGAAGGAACTTCTCTCCCTGAGATTCAGCTTGAGGACTCTGATGTTAATAAAACAATTGTCCCTGTTGTCTGGGCTGCGGCATATGGTAGGACACTGGCATTTTTTCACCTGATAAGTACATAACATATGTATTTAATCAGCCGTTTGGCCATTAAATATGCTGTGCTAATGCCACTGTGAGTTGGCTAATATAATAAAATGTTTTGTGTGGACTGATTCATCTCTAGTTACTTTCTTTAATTTTTTTTTTTTTTTAGTTTTTTTAGGTGGACACAATATCTTTATTTTATTTTTATGTGGTGCTCGAATCCAGTGCCTCATGCATGCTAAGCGAGCACTCTACCACTGAGCCACAACCTCAGCCCCCTCTAGTTACTTTTTACGTGTTTTTTTCTATCACATATTTTGTACTATTTGAAGTGAACTTTGCTTAATACATTTTCAGTACCATCTATTTTAAATACTACCTGTATAAGTGCCATAAAACATTTTATTTTCCTAAAATAGGAGTACCCTTTGAAAAATTAATCTTTTCCCTTTTGGAAAAATTCATTTCAATTATTAACACCACAGATAAGATGTTGGGGTTCTGAAAAGCAACAAATTCAGGTGTGCTCTTTTAGAAGTATGTCATGGAAGGTAAATTTATCAAGTTATTTTCTTCCCCTTCTGTCTGTTTTATCTGATTCCTGTGTAATGTACAAGAAAGTCCAGGTATACTGTGTACTTTGAAAAATATTCGTGTTCAAATGCATTAATTTACCTAAACTTGGTTCACCCAAAGGTACATTCATTCAAGAGTCATTATTGAACATCTCCAGGGCTAGAAGTACTTTGAAGAAATAGTTACAGAGTTTACATTTAAAAAGTAAAACTGTCCAAAGTATAAACAATTCCAAGAATGCTGACAGCAGCCCTTATTTTCAGTGTGCAAAATTACCTAATCCAAGAGAGTGGAAGAATTTAGCAAAATATTTTTTAATCCGAGGAATGATGGGCAAAGTAAGATTTTAATAGATTAAAATGTGATCTCTAGTAATCACTATAATCAGCATATTAGTTAGTAATTAGTCTTTTTCTTTTTCTTTTCTTTTTTTTTTTTTTTTAGGAGATGAAAGAAGAGTTTCCCGAAGGTATGAAGATTGTCAAGCATCAGGTGAGAGAACATTTTATATAAGATATAAGTTAAATATCTGGCTTTATATACTGCTTGGTAAGTAAAGAATAGTTTGAATCTGCAGAAACATTTGTTGGATTATTACTTGCCTGGTCATACCTAATATAGTTACATAGGAATTTGCTTCTTTGGGAAATTAATTTACATATGGATATAATGGGAGTTAATCAGTGAATGCATTTCATTCCCTCAAGATACAGAGTTTACCACACTGGCCATAAAAGGCTGCTGTGGAAAAATTATAAAATACAAATTATTTGGGCAGAAAAGTAAAAGTGTGTTCATGATATAAGTCATTTGTTAATGTCTTTCTTGAGTGGAACTGTTTTCTTAAGTTAGATGGCAAACAGAGAGAGTTAGAGAGATCAATTTATAACAGTTATATAAAATCCATGTGTGAGCACAGGTTTTTTTTTCTTAGTTTTAATTCACTCTAAGTAGTATTTTGTGGTTCATTTTTTTTCTTTCTCAAGGTGGCTTTTCCTCATGACAAACTGTTTCATTGTTCTGTTTCTACCTTTGGGAAGAATTTGACTATCTAAACTTAAATGTAGATTTCACAGAAATTGATGATATTTGTATATTGCAGTATACAAGCTAACCTGAGAGTTTTATAGATCTACAGTTTTAAATTAAATTGCATAGTACCACAATAGATTTGTGAGAACTGAAGTTGTATTAAGGATTTTATTCCCTATGCACTGAGTCCACTGAAATTGTGGCAAATTGCCTGCCACAGTTATTTAAATCTCTAAAACCTACCTTAATACCCATCACATCAAGTATACTATTCTAAAGCACATATATAAGAGGTTTAATTTTTCATGCATTACATATAGTTATCATGATTATATTCCTTCACTGATATATGTATATTTCTTGATAAATCACTATGATTTTATTAGCTACCTTTGGTGAGAAATTGGTCTGATGACAAGATTTTTAACAGGGTCCTAAAATTCGGTTTCTTATGTTACATGTATCTCATCGGTTTCTTCTTTTAGGATGATTAAAGTGATATATTTTGACATTAATTTCATGTGATATCCTATTCAAAGTGTTTACATGTATACAACGGTGAGAGAGGAAAAAAAGAGAATGAGAATGAATTGAAATTCACTACTGCAAAGGCAACTTGGTACCATGTCATTTGTAGTAATTAATCTAACAAAACCAAAAAAGTGTAATGCTATGTGTTTTAAAGTGTGTTGATTTTTTCCAGGAAATACTTTGGATTCAACATTAGAAAACAGAAGTAGTACAGCAGCACAGTACCTTCAAATTTGTGATAGCATTAATACAAACAAAGTACTTAAACAGAAATCCAAGAAGAGGAGAAAGGGAGAAACAAGGCAGTGGCAAACAGGTAAATACTCTGCTCTATGAATATCATAATAATTGGAGATGTGCAATTATTTTTTATAACCAAAGAAAACTGTTGCTTACAGGTAGTCATACTTCCCATGTTCCTGTTTGTGTATTATATAGATAATTGTTTTTTACAATGTGAGACTGATATGTAATAAAACTATGCTTGTCTGCTCCTTTTAAAGAGAATTTTCAAGTTGATTTAATTAAAGGTTGTCAAATTCTGGTTTTCAAAATATATATATGATGTTAGCATTTTGACAGGTGAGTGGTCTATAGTAAAATGTGCCACTCATTTCTTTCCAGTGAACTACTTTACCATAAATTTCTTTTCATTTGCATTTTATCTTGTAGGATTTTATTCAACTAATATAGTTTTCACATAGTGAATATCAGCTAGTTTTGTCACCTTTGTTGTAAAATCCTTTAAAACAGTCTGACCAAATGTCAAATTTCCTTTATTTTTTTTACCTAGCTGTTATAATAGGTCCTGATGGACAGCCCCTGACAGTATACCCTTGCCATATTTGCACAAAAAAGTTTAAATCCAGGGGATTCTTAAAAAGACACATGAAGAATCATCCTGATCATTTGATGAGAAAAAAATATCAGTGTACAGATTGTGACTTTACAACTAACAAGAAAGTAAGTTTCCATAACCACTTAGAAAGCCATAAGCTTATAAATAAAGTTGACAAAACACATGAATTTACAGAATACACGAGAAGATACAGAGAGGCTAGTCCACTGAGTTCAAATAAGCTTATTTTAAGAGACAAGGAGCCGAAGATGCACAAGTGCAAATACTGTGACTATGAAACTGCAGAACAAGGACTGTTGAACAGACATTTGCTGGCTGTTCACAGCAAGAATTTTCCTCATGTTTGTGTTGAATGCGGGAAGGGTTTTCGCCATCCTTCTGAACTCAAGAAACATATGAGAACCCATACTGGTGAGAAGCCATATCAATGTCAGTATTGTGTCTTCAGGTGTGCAGATCAATCAAATCTGAAAACTCACATTAAGTCTAAACATGGAAACAATTTGCCATATAAATGTGAGCATTGTCCCCAAGCATTTGGTGATGAAAGGGAGCTTCAACGCCATCTGGATTTGTTTCAAGGACATAAGACACACCAGTGTCCTCATTGTGATCATAAGAGCACCAACTCAAGTGACCTTAAGCGGCACATCATATCTGTCCATACCAAGGATTTTCCTCACAAATGTGAGGTCTGTGATAAAGGTTTTCATCGTCCTTCTGAGCTCAAAAAGCATAGTGATATTCATAAGGGTAGGAAGATTCATCAGTGTAGGCACTGTGACTTTAAGACATCAGATCCATTCATTCTTAGTGGTCATATCCTTTCAGTTCATACTAAGGATCAGTCATTGAAATGTAAAAGGTGCAAGAGAGGGTTCAGACAGCAAAATGAGCTCAAAAAGCATATGAAGACCCATACTGGAAGGAAGATTTACCAATGTGAGTATTGTGAATACAGCACTACAGATGCATCTGGGTTTAAACGACATGTGATCTCAATTCATACAAAAGACTATCCACACAGGTGTGAATTCTGCAAGAAAGGATTTCGAAGACCATCAGAAAAAAATCAGCATATTATGAGGCACCACAAAGAGGCTCTTATATAATTATATCAATATAAAGAAAGAAGCTATTTACAAAATAAGATATGCCACTTTGGAGGAAAATCTGTTTTATCTGGTTTCAAAGCTTGATATTAAACCATAACTTTACATTCTTTGTATTAAAGATCTTAAAATATTTGAATTGACAGGGGAATCTCATAGCCCTTTGAAAATTACATAATGAATTTAGAATTGTTTTAGCAAAAACTTAAATGTCTATTTAATAGTATTATATGCATAATTAAATTGCAAAGGGGAAAAGTAAAGACAAATACCTTATTGGCTGATCATACTAGAGACAAATGTTTCTGAAAAGAGAACACATATTTGAGGAGTTTTAGCAATGCTTTGCTTTAGCAAGCAAGCCTCACTTGTATGCAATTTTAGAAATGGGGTAGGGAAATAAAATACAGTCATCCATCAGTCATTTAGTCATTGAGCCTTTTATATTGTACCTGGAAATTGAATTCCAGAAAAGGAAAAAGTTTTGTGTGTTCATTCAAATAAATTTCACTGAAAAACAGGTTAGATTGATTCAGTACTATTAAAAGAATTTCAGAGCAGCTAATATTTTATCACAGGATAGGATGTTTAAAATACAGCATTCTGTGCTGAAATCTAGGGTAAAGTCTAAGGACTAAACTTCCCTTTTTTTTCTGATGTTCAACTTTATTGTTCTGTATGGCATATATGACAAAAGTATATTTGAGTCAAATGTGGCTTTCTAAAATGGATGCAACTGTAGTGTTGCAAACAAAATCAGCACTATATTTCTTAATGATCTAAAGATTAAACTGAGAGAACACTTTTCTTAAATATAATGTTTAGAGGTTTTTTTAGGGTGTCTTAGCAAGTATGATTATTCTAGTCTTACTTGCTTTAATGTTTAAAGGTGCAATTTTATGCCATTATTGAAATTTTTGATTTAAAAAATCTATATACCATGTTATTAACATGCATTTTCAATATGAGGCAGTATTTGTGTGGTATTTAACAGAACAATATACTGCCAATAGAGTTTGGAGGTGGATATTCAGTTTACAGTGTATAAATTTAAAATATGCATCCCTTTAACAACGCTTTGTGTTAGCATGCTGCAAATCAAAATGGCGCTTATATTAAAAGCTGGTTTAGGGAAATTTTAATGAAAACCCTGTTCATAAATGTAATGCATATGATGTGTACTTTTAAGTCTTAGTTGCTTCATGTTTACATTCAGCTCTTCAACATAATTAAAATGTAATTTTACTTCATGCTATATTGTGGCTTTGTGTTTCAAATAATGTTCACTTTTCTTTTTTTTTTTTGTTTGTTTTTTTTTGCACCAGATAAGAATCAGTTACTCGAGAATATTTTTGTTAATCTTTCTTAACTTCAGAATATTAAATTTGGAAAATCTAAAATTGTGTGTTATGTGGCTGTAAATGATGTACACGCTGTAAAATAAGATTGTCACTGTTATGTGGGATTATTATTTCTAAATGTTACTCATTGAAATGAGCATACAATAATAAAAAGCATTTATTGCACTTTTAGGTTTTATGAGCTTATTTAAAATTGAGTTGTAATGTTCATTCCTTATTAAAAGCCTTTTAGCTTAACATTTATCTTAGGCAATTTGGACCTTTTAATCATCTTATTGAGTTTTGTGAATTAATAATAGTTTGAGCTAGGAATTTAAACAATTCTGGTGGCAGGTTTATTCCTGAAGAATGTATGTTATTTGTTAAAATCATAATGAAGTGCTATATAGTTACCCATTTTAGAGTCTTGAGATTTAGTAAAATCTAAAGATTCTTAACCTGTTTACATAACATAGTTCTGAGATAAGAATATATCTATTTATATTCCTAATGTACATGGGAAAAGGAAAGTATTGATTCAAGTATTTAGGAATAATTTCTGAAAATGAGTACAAAATTACTTGCTGTGTTCTAACTAGGCCAAAGTTAATAGAATGCTAATAATTCTAGATATATCACTCTTAGTTGTAACTGTCAATTGGATTATCATTCTTTAATAACCATTAACTGAAAGGAAGAAATCAATTACTTTTCCATGTTACACCAGTTTTCTCAATTTTTATGTCTATTGATTCACCTAGGTAGCTTATTAAAATTCATATTGTAATTTAATTGTGGGGCCTACAATTGTGAAATTCTAGAAAGCTCCTTTACGTTGCCACCAAATGAAAAATAAGGTATAAGAAAAGCATCCAATATAATTGATTACTATGGGTGAGTGGACAGAGGCATTCCTTACTGAGTACATGTCATTTGAGTAGCAAGAGGTAAGCTGTCACATGAAGATCTTATTGAAGAGCAAGGCAGAGATAACAAAAAAATGCAAATCATGTGTCAGCAAATTTGGTTAAATAATGATGGGTAAGAGGAAATGATAGGAGAAGGGACTTGTGAGGAGGTTGAAGTAGGAAGCCTTTTGGAGGTTTCAAGGAGGATGTGTAATAGATTTGATTTACATTTTGAATAATCACTCTGTAGGCTGTGTGAAAATATAGTGTTTCTGAAGGGAGCAAAGAGCCATGCTAAATTATTCCCATAGTTCATGGTTACAGTGGAGCTGGAGAAAGGTGGATTGGATTTTAATTTTATTTATAAATCAGACCTAGAAAGCTTCAGCCCAAGAAAAATAAAACATAAATTAAGTCAGTGTCACAAATTAAAGATTATATTAAATGTATAGGTTTTTACTGGCAAAAGGTTTTCCTATGTACCACGCAGATTCCATCTAAAAATGTAGATCTGCAAATTGAAGTACCTTCACAAGAAAGAAAAGATGAAAATTACTGAAAAATCATTTTTTCCAGAAGAGTTCATGGCATTATATATCGATGGGTTTATCCCATTGTCACATCTAAAAGGCCCAGGGCATGACAGAGAGGATAGTTAGGAATAATTATTTAAGAAAGCCCTTTATAATCAGTTTCTTGTGTTTTATACAAGACAATTACCAGTTGGAACCTGGAACTGCCCTTAAAGACACAAATATGCAAACGTAGAATATAATTAGCCTCTATGTAGCCCTCTCCCAGTTCAATAATTATATAATTTCCTGACAAATCGTTTTTGATTTATATTTTCCTCCTTCTTCCACTTACCAATTGGTTGATTTGATGCCTTCTCCATTTGGTTTAATTTGGAGCAAATATTAAATATCTTTTAAATAATTTGTTGATATATAGCAGGCAGAGGAACAAAAGAATCCTCTTGTTCAGATCTTTGAGAACCTCTTGTGAGAACAACAACAACAACAAAAAAGCTAGCTAGACTTAGAATCAAGTTCTTTAAAATCAGTAAGGTTTCATTTACAAAAAATGAAGGATTAGATTTAAACCATAGACTATCATCAGAGTTTTCCCAATTTCCCAACTTTGTATAACCCCACCTTACCCTTCAAAAAGAGGCAGCATGTGAATTTGGAACTCACTGAGAAGGGTATCTTAAAACCTTGGATCCTAGATAAGATCTGGATGTTATGAGCAGTAGGTTCAAGACTAGATAGTACAGTATCTCAGACTAAAAGTGTTTCACCTGCGTAACAGGTGAAACAATTATTATGCCTTTCTCTTTGAACCATTACCCAAGTAACTATTGCAAAGAGAGCTCTCCACTTTTAAAACTGAACCAATTGACAATATGGACACTATCCCACTTAAACCCTAATATAAGTCTTAATCATTTCCTGTTTAATTCCCAAACCCTGTCATTCTAGATTCCCAAACCCCCCACTCTTTTTTTAAAAAAAAATTTTTAAAGAGAGAGTGAGAGAGAGAATTTTAATATTTATTTTTTAGTATTTGGCGGACACAACATCTTTGTTTGTATGTGGTGCTGAGGATCGAACCCGGGCCGCACGCATGCCAGGCGAGTGCGCTACCGCTTGAGCCACATCCCCAGCCCCCAAACCCCCCACTCTTAATATTGACTAGCTCATCAGAAACTTTTAGAACATGATATTAAAAAGCCTATGTATGGGTTGGGTTTGTGGCTTAGTGGTAAATTGCTTTCCTAGCATGTGCCAGACACTGATCCACAGAACCACATAAAATAAATCAATAAAATAAAAATATTGTGTCTATTTACAACTAAAAAATTTTTTTAAAGCCTATGTATTTTCCCATTTTAAGAAGTTGGTGTGCTTTGTTGAATCTTGGCACATATAAACTAGGAGCATTCAACATTGATTGTATTAGCAAACTAGCTATAGGATCAAAGTAAAATTTCCCCTTAACATAAAGTATCTCAGGAAGATATACTTCAATAAAAAAGTACTATTTTAATGTGGTGGGATGAGAAGCCAACAACATCTCATTGTCTACAAGGGATAGATACAAGTAGATTACTAAATCTATCATATGATGATGTTGGCTATCATAATTATGTCAGAGTAATTCTAGTTTTTCTTTGTGGACTAAAAGTGGTATCTCTTATTCTAGAGTAAATATTGCTAAATATTTTTATTAAGGAAGATGTGTTTAATACATTATTTATTTTTAGTTTTCCTGTTACTCTTTATCTTCAGATGAACATTAAATACTTTGCATTTTTGATTACAAAAAATGTACAATGGAAATCCAATAAATTTAGTAATTACATGTGATGGGAAGGTTGTACTATTTGAGGAAATATTTTCAAAGCATCATTTACTTTGAAAAGAAACATTTATCTTTGTAGATTGCAATAATGAGAAAGAGGTGTGAGGATGGCTTAGGTAAGGATCTAAATTGTGTAGTGAGATACAATTTTTTCAAAAGATTTATTTTGTTCATTTGGTACTGTCCATATTAAGAAATGTAATACGATTAAAACCTCATTATAAAGATGGGATGAATGCATTATGGAATTATATTTGAAACAAGTACTTAGAAAACGCTATTTATATGGAAGAAATTCAAATATGAAACAGAAATCTTCATCAACTGGAGGTCAAATTATGTTGAAGTTCCATCATTACTAGTTCACATTAGGAAGTCCTTTTGGGGTGGGTGTGTGTATATGTGTGTGTGTGTGTGTGTGTGTGTGTGTGAATTAGAATGGTGCTTATTAGTTCCCACATAAGTATTCACATGAGAATAACTTCCTGACAAAAATATACAGCTAAGTTAAAAAGCCTTCCTACACATTTCTTACTTGAACTTTCACAAATAACACATTTTATATACAAACAAATTACTTTATATGTTATTGTACAGGTTCCATTTTATTTGATAAATCTAAAGTGAAAACATTCTGAAATAGATATTAAGTAAACAAACATTCCTAACCTGACATCTTTGTAATTTTCGTAAATAATTTGCTTAAAACCAGTGAGAAGAAAAGATATAACTACTCTTTCCATTGATAATAATCACAAATGAAAGATATTTAATATATGTGCATATATTTATATATTTGAATATACATACATATATTTAAATATATAGAAGGACGCTCCATAGTATTAATTTTTCCTTAGAGTTTTTTAAAAATAATTGAGTATAATAAGGACCTTAATATGATCCATATTCACTATCCATGGGTCAAGTGGGCCAAGAAACCGCTGACTTCTTAATTGCTTTCAAATTTTGAATATTGTTAGTTTTCAGTATTTTAGAAAAATCACACCTGTACTCATTTTCAAACAGTAATGGTGGCAGTTTTCTATCAGGCTTATAAAGTTTCTTTGCCTTATATCACTTATAGTGGGTGCATAACTATATATCTTTATTATGGTTACTTACATATATGAGCAGTTAGCAGATGAGAAACTCCTCTGTTTCTACTACACCAAGCAAAAAATGTAAGACTACGGTTATCTATCACAAAATATTGATAAAATAGGAATTGAATCAATTCAATAGAGCCTAACATTTTGCCCAAAGCATTACATAATATAAATGAGTCTTTTTACCTGCATAATAAGACCTATTTGTATATTTCTATAAAAGAATTTTGAAAACATTTTTCTCATTTATAGTTTCCATTAGCATATAGTGCATCATCTGTACTTATCGTAACAGTTTCTTAGTAATTATTAGAATACTACTATAAATCACATGATTTTATATAGATATTTTCAGAGAGTTCAGTGCAAAAGTTCATTTACATGTAACTCAAATTATTTGTTGCCTTATTACAAACACAATGACTTTTAGTAACTCTTAACTTTAGCCAAACAAGTTGAAATTAAGACATTCCATTCTTACCTTGTAATGTATTTAAAAATTCTTTTGTTCACTTTGTAAGGAAGGTCATCAAGAGTACAATTAATTAAACAAACTTAAAGTACATTACTATAATTTTTTTTCCCAAGAAGTATTCACCATCAAATATTTGTTGCTATTTTATTCTATATGCTTTTGTATATATGCATTACTTCAATATAATATTTGTATACCACTATGAAAAACTACAACTTCTTTTTGAACACTAATACAATAGAGTATTACATATTTTAAGGAAGTGAGTGGCCTCATTTGGGAAGGAAATGCTTTGAAAGAAAATTTTCAAGACACAAAAGGGTATTACTAGGAACTCTGTAGCATATTGTACAATTAAATGGATTTACTTATTTAAAAAGATATCATCCCACTTCCCTGCTAAATGAAATTAACTATCAACTTTGGCTTAGTTATGTTTCCAAGAGGTGTAATAGTATGTAATAAAGCATCTCTTTTAGTCATAGGCTTCAAGTGAGAAAACCCAATGTACATTATATGTATCATGCCCTATAGTCTTTTATTTTAAAGATTCATTTTTTTTGCCTCTTGTTGTTAAAAACAATGTTAACTCTTTTAACAAAATTGTATAATAAATATTGGAGAAAATATTCTAATGGAATAACTTATAAAATCTCTAACTCCACAAATTAGTTAACCACCTAAGATGTACCATATTTTTAAAAAATAGCTGGTTATGTTCTACAGTGTCTGCAATGGAAGTTCAAATAAACAAGTTCCCTCTTTTAGTTTGTATGCTGCTACATTGCAGCCACAAATAGAAAGGATTGATATTTCATAAATGGCTGGAGAAACTCATCTGTAGAATTAAGTCATTCCATTAGATTCATTGGTTAGTAGCATGGTTCAAAATTTTGATTGGCCTTTAGTGAAGGAAAAAGAAATTAAAATACTAATACAGACACAGAAAACTTCCTTTGAGATGTAATACTTTAAAGTTGTTTCCATTCATGGCTAGAAAAGAAAAAAAAAGTTATCTTACAATGGGTCCATAATTAAAACATTATTATTATTGTATGCTTACAATTATGAAAATTATTTAAGTTGATATGTATAAAACCACTGGAAACACATTGTACAATTGTGGTTCTCTTTTATATGGTATTAATTGAAACAAAGACCTGTCTTTTGACTTTAGTGAACTTATAGTTTTCAAATGATTTGAATCAGGGTGCAGGGAAAATTGAGTTGATTTCTTCCATAGTTCATATTTATAGTTTAGATATATGCTCAAAGGTTTCAGTTAATAAATATGGATCATCTGAATTTACTTGAATATATTTTGAAGTTCTTACCAGTCTCTAGAGCCTTTTCAGATATCGACTTTAATGTTTATTGCTTTATGTTTTAATGTAGAGGGATGAAATGGCTACTATGCTAAACTCTTTATTTGGCAGGTCCTCACACTGTTGTCACCTATGGGCACATGTGGTTATTAACAATTGTTTCCACTTTGAGCATGAAATTATCTGAGTGACAATTTTAAATCTTATGTTGACATTTTTTGCTAATCATATATATGGTTCTTGGGTCATCAAGTATACTTTATCAGTTCATAATTAGCAATAAGTAATTCTCAACTAATTAATGACTAAGTAAAATAACATTTCAAAGATCGGATTATTCAGGTATATTTATATGGGGTTATTAAATATTGGTTGTTTTCACTAATGATAGATAACCATATTTACAAGACTGATGGCTTGATTATATAGTTAAAGGATGGTTTCAGAACTAAAAACTAAACTTTGAGTTACTCAAATAATTGAGCTTGGTCTGGGTTTGTAGCTCAGTACCTTCCATGTGTGAGGCACTGGGTTCAATCCTCAGCACCAAATAAAAATAAATAAAAAATAAAATAAAGGCACTGTGTCCATCTACAACTAAAATATTAAAAATATATTTGAGCCAGACACAGTGGCACATGCCTGTAATCCCAGCAGCTCTGGAGGCTGAGACAGGAGGATTGTGAGTTCAAATCCAGCCTCAGCAATAGAAAGGTGCTAAGCAATTCAATGAGACTCTTATCTCTAAATAAAAAACAAAATACGGCTGGGGATGTGGCTCAGTGGTTGAATGCCCCTGAGTTCAATCCCTAGTATCCCCCGAAAATTATATGTATATATACATTTTTTGTTTAGCCAAAAGATGTTTGGTGGTAAGGTTAGTTATTTGACAGATAATTTTATTAATTATACATCTGAAATATTTTATTTTATTAATAATACATCTGAAATATAATTTTAATTTCTTCAAAAGGTTCTGAAGAATATTTATTTCTATTTACTGACATATTGCAAACATGTAGAAAAGTACAACTAAATGAATTTTCCCAAACTGAACACACATATACCATCATCATACAACTCAAAAAACAGAACATTATTTATTAGTAACTAGGTGTTCTCTTTATAGTCCTCTGCCTACTTCCCAATAATAATCACTTCTTGACTTTAATGACCTATGGATTAGTTCTTCCTGATTTTAGTACCTAAGCAGTTGGATAGGTGGGGAATTTTAACATAATGAGAATTTTTACAATGTTTTACAATGGATTATGTATAGTTTGAGAGCTGGCATTCTCAACCTTTTTCCTGTCCATTGCACCTACAGGATATCACACATTCCTATGCTCAGTGGATTATTATTAGAATTATTAGAGTGTAGGAGTATATAATTAGAGAAAAAATGAAGAGCATTTTGTTGTATTAGCAGGGTTTCTCAACTTCATCTCTATGAATATTTTGGGTTGGATAATTCATTGTTGTGAGGGATGGTCCTGCACATTGTAGGATTTAGAAGCACCTTTGGCCTTTGCAAACTTGATACCAATATATATCCCTGCTTTAGCTGCCAAAATGTCTCTAAACATTGCTTAATGTGCCCTAGAGGGCAAAATTACCCTTGAATAGAACTACTGTGCTGGGAATATATATTTCCTCCTCTTTTTTTTTTTTTTTTGTACTGGAGAGTGAATCCAGGGGCACTTAACCACTGAGCCAAATCCCCAGCCCTTTTTTATGTTTTAATTAGATACAAGGTCTAGCTGAGTTGCTTAGAGCCTTCCTAAGTTGCTGAGGCTGGCCTTAAACTCATGGTCCTCCTGCCTCAGCCTCCCAAGCTCCTGGGAGTACAGGCATGCACTATTATGCCTGGCTATACTTCCTCTTTGATGATCATTAATTTAAAAGTCAACAAGTCAATCAATAAAAGTTCTAGAGAAGTAGCTATCACTTATCATAAGAAGGTTTTAATAATTAGCCCCTTAGCAATGAATTGAATGATGCGGAGGTAGGTCTGTGTTACCTAGTGATTTTGGATGATGTTTTAGAAAGTAGATATTAGACTACATGGCATTTAAATGACTGTTCAGCAGGCTCACTCTACACTGTAGGATATAAAACTGGAAGATCTTACAATCTAGTGATATATATATATATATATATATATATATATATATGTGTGTGTGTGTGTGTGTGTGTGTGTGTGTGTGTGTGTCCTCTTATCTTTCAAAATTGTAACAAAATTCTAACAAACTTTACAGGAGTAAATACCATATTCAAATACACAAAACAGATTCTACTAAAACATGTCTTTACCCCATCCTTCACTCTCCTTCATAATTGTCTAGGATATTTGATATTTTGCCTCAAAATGTAAAGGCTGTTAAGATATAGTCAAATTAGGTATAGAAGCACTCATGTGAACTTACACAAGTCCATTTGTCTTCTGTTTTCTCAATCACAATAGTCTGTGTGTCACTACCTGGTGGTATGTATTCATAGTCATCATACAGGAGGCCTAGGATTGGATATTGTGTCCTGTACCTATACACAGGAAAAAAGTTTACAGTGTATGAGAAAATAACTCATATTTAGTTGCTCATAGTTTGATTCCCCTTAATAAACCACTTGGCTCTGAATGACTTTTAAATGTTTCAAAGAAAGAATATAAACCACCTCTCAATAGGCAACGATTTATTACAATTATTTTCCAAAAAACAAAGGGGAGAAACTTTTACCTCTGCCTGTCATGGATCATTGACAGCACAGGAAAATGATTCCAGACAAGGATACAAATGAAGTGTGTCCTATAAAGCCTAGCTCACTGCCTAGAGAGATTTACTTGGTTAAAGGATAGGGAAAACTAACCAAAACATACTTCAGAAATATCACCAAGCAGAGATGACAGAGTGTAGAGAACAGGTAGGTTAAGGCAGTCAATTTTTGTTGGAAGATTACCAGAAAATAGAAAGTTATACAGATGGGGAGAGAGGTCAGGAGAGGCTTCCCTATAATTTGTTTGGTGAAGGCCGTTCAGTATATGTATGGGAAGACGTCATCAATTCCAGGGAAAGACCATTGAAAAGGAGCAGGCTGGAAATCCCTTGAACTTGTACAGGGATGGTCATTTTTGTGTTCCTCTAGCCAGAGTAGAAATAACTTATAATATATGGGACATACCATAGACAACATAGAAAACTACTGTTTTGGTAGGGGTATGAATTAGCCTTAAGTGCAGGTTGTTCTAACAGTTTAAAAGCATGACTTGAAAGTATTAATCTGTTTCCAAGTAAATTTATCTCAGAATAAAACTTCCAAATATTTTAAGTAATACCAAAAAATCTAGAATACAACAACATAAAACCTTAATATATGGCATCCCATAAAAAATCAGTAGTCAGCCAGGTGTGGGGGGTTCATGCCTGTAATCCCAGCGGCTCAGGAAGCTGAGGGAGGAGGATTGTGAGTTCAAAGCCAGCCTCAACAAAAGCAAGGCACTAAGCAACTCAATGAGACCCTGTCTGTAAATAAAATACAAAATAGGGCTGCGGGTGTGGCTCAGTGGTCAAGTGCCCCTGAGTTCAATCCCTGGTACCCCCCCAAAAATCAGTTGTCATACAATGAAACGGGAAGATATGACTAATAATGGAGAGAAAAATAAATTAGTAGAAACAAGCCAAGAAATAATACTAATTAAAAATGAGTAGGAAAGATGCATCTATTAGAAATACAGAAAATATATTCAAGAAGTTAGAGGAATTCATGAGCACAATGAAGAAAGTAATAGAGGATATTAAAAAGGTCATATTGGAGTTGTAAAGATGAAAAATACATTGAATAGGATTAACAGCAGAGTGGACACTGTAAGAAAAGACTAGTAAATTTGAAGGCATAAATAAATTGTCTAGAATAATACATGATGGAAAAAGACTGACATATACAACATGTAGAAAATGGTCATTGCCATTGTGTGTGTTTGTGTGTATTAAAGTTATGCAGAATGGCAGAAGATAAGAAGTAATTGAATAAATCACAACCAAATTATTTCCAAGTTTGATGAAAAATGAAATTACAGATCTAAGAAGTTGCTTAAACCTCAAGAAAAAGAAATATGAAGAAAACCACAGAGAGGCACATTTTTTAATTTATAAAAGCCAGTGGTAAAGAATCTTAAAACAGCCAGAGAATAAAGAACACTACCCAGAGGGAAAAAAATCATAATTTTAACATCAAACTTCTCATCAGTCACAATGAGAGTCAGAATACAAGGGAGTGACATCTTTTATGTACTTCATTTAAAAAAAATCTATCAGCTTACTATTTTATACCCTATAAAAACATAGTAGTCCTCCCTTGTAGTTTCAGTTATTCTCAGTCCAAATTATTAAATGGAAAATACTAGAAATAAATACTTTTTAAATTTCAAATTCTGCACTGTTCTGATTAGGATAATGAAATATTTTATGCTGTCCTATTCCACTTGGGATGCAAATCATCCATGTTTTTCAATATATCTATGGTGAATATGTCTATAGCTTCTAATGAATTAGTAGCTTTCTCGATTATCAGATCAATCATCCTAAAAACTAGTGCTTGCATTCTTGTAATAATCATACTTAATAATAATGTCCCCCATGCATAAGACTAGTGATGGTGGCAATGCATATATATCCAAGAGAAGATATATTCCCTTCAAGGGAAAAGGTAAAAGCTCTCCCTAAGGAAAAAAAAAAAACTATGATGTTGTTGCCAAGATTTATGATAAAAACAAATAGGAAAAAAGCATAGTATATATAGGGTTCAGTACTATACCATGTTTCAGGTATCCACTGACAGTCTTGAAACATGTCCCTCTCAGATAAGGAACTATTACTGTATCTCTGGATAATGGGGGTAAGAAAAGACTATTTCAGATTTAAAAAGTCAAAAGAAGTCTTCACCAAAAGAGCAGCATAATAAAGGTTTAAGGAATTTATTCATTCAGACAAAGGGAAAATCACAGAAATTTGGATCTAAGCAAAGGAATTAATAGCTCCAGAAAAGATAAATATGCAGGCAAACTTAAAACACTGCTTTTTACTCTTAATATGTCTTTAAAAGATAATTGGCTAGGGGCTGGGGTTGTGGCTTCGTGGTAGAGCACTTGTCTAGCATGTATGAAGCACTGGGTTCGATTCTCAGCACTGCATATAAATAAATAAAATGAAGGTCTGTTGACAAGTAAAAGAATATTTTTGAAAAAAAGATAATTGACTTAAAAATAATCTATGCAGGTATTTTAATATATGTAAAAGAAAACATATAGGCCAAAATTAAAACATAATTATGTAAAGAAGTAATTTATCCAAAAGAAGAAAGGAAAAGAGCAAAAGGGGAATAAATAAAACAATGAAACAAAACCAAAAACAAATAGTAAGACAGTAAATTTAAATCCAGCATTACAGATAATCATATTAAGTATAAATGGTTTAAACACTCTAAGTTGAATCTCTGTAACATACAACTAAGAGTTCTCACTCATACAGTTGGTCAACCAACCAATTATTTGTATTTATTTACATGTTATGTAACATTATGAATATTAAAAAGGTGTGTTACAGGACTGAAGACAATAACAATGTCTTGTAAGTATTAATCCTTCAATAGAAGTATTAGCTAGTAAAAAACACCAAACTTTGTCTAGTGCTGAATTTTAATAACTTATAATATATAATAACTAGGACAATAACTTGAAATGTATAATTACCAGTCATATTAAAACTTCATATAAAAATACATTACTTTTTAGTAGTAATGGTAGTCCTTCCAGAACTGGAGGGTTGAGTATGTGATGAATATATTTCTTGTCTCAACTTTGATAGTTCCTTAAAAATGAAAAACAACATAATCCTTTTTTAAAAAGTAGAAACATGAGTAAGATGTATGCTTGATCATTAAACAAGCTTACTAGGATAATTACCACCCCTTTCCTTTTTAACCTCCAGGCAAAAATGTTCTAATCTCATTTGTTGATTATCATATAATATTGCTTAATGGTATTTGAAAAGTTATATACTTCTGTAGGAATCCACTAATGGAGGTAGGATATCTATATTTTGTGGAAAACTTGAAATTAAATGGGCATAGTTCTTATGATAAGGATGTGAACGTTTTTGTCTTAAAAAGCCTGAAAAATATAGCCAAAGCATAAAAGTATTGATACATCAATATGGAAACACATATAGGTTCCTAATAGTGAATGTTACTATAAGCACCATTGTTCAATAACCACAATATGATATTAGCCACCATTTTGGTTGTTCCCTTTGTACCTATTTTATGCCAGATCCTGAGCTACATACTGAAGATACAGGGAGGAATATAACACAGTCACTTGATGAAGCAGCCCATAATTTAGTAAGAAGCTCACAGTCTTTGAGGGAGTTTCACTGCTAATGAAAAATAAAATCAGTGTCTTAAAAATGTCCAATGTACCTGCCAACAGAGGGCTGAAAACAGGGACTTGTGCTGTCTGGCTGCCTGACGGGCTGCAGGAAATATGATTAATGAGTAAGGTATAATGATATCAGGAACCCGATTAGCACCACAAAAAGGTCACAGATCAAAGTAGTATGCATTTCATGAGCTACAATCATTGCATAAAATCTGTGGAACTGAAGAGGGAAAGCAAAAAGAAGAGGGAGATAAAACCCTTATGTGATAACATGCTAACAGATACATAAAATAACAATTTAGTCACTGATAGAAAGTTAATAGGAAATTATAAAATGCATCAATATGAACTGTACTGTGGGAAAGCTTTGTTCATCATAAGTGAATAACAAATATTTTTGAATGATTAAATTCTTTCATGAAGACACACACATATATAAAATTGATACCTTTCCTAATTATGAATGCAAATGATCAGAGATATAAATATACAATTCTAAACTACAAAAAAAAAATGTCCAATGTACAATACCAAGCACTTATTTTTGCTTCAGTTCTTTCATTTGAATTATATCTCCTGAAATATAACTCTGCTTTTTCCCATGCATTTCCACATAATAAAGCATGTCTTGGTAATGTATCCTTTTCTAATACCTGGGAAGTGTTTATCCTTTTGGACTGAGTTATATTATTGTTCTTCTACTTTCCTATCCCTTTCTTTCTTTACCTCTGACTGACGTTTTATAAGGGAATCCTTCTCTTCCAGCAAGCTGGTGAGTTCATGAAGCTTGAATTGGAAGTCACTACAACTTCCTTCTCTTCTTGAAACATCTTTTTGGTACTGGTTTAACTGGGACTAAAGATATAGAAAGAAATAAATATTATTATAGCCCTTATTTATAAAGTGTATTACTGAGCTCCAGAATAGTTTTAGTTACACAGTCACACAGCTAGTCATGAATGAAAATACTAATAATTACAAACTTCCATAGAAATTTGTAAATATAAAAAAGAAAGGCATTTTTCTTTTTTCTTTCCTTTTCTTTTTTTTTTCCTTTTGGTACAAGGGATTTAACCCAGGGGCACTTAACCACTGAGCCACAACCAAAGCTCATATTTTTATATCTTTATTTAGAGACAGGGTCTTGCTGATTTGCTTTGTCCCTTGCTAAGTTGCTAAGGCTGGCTTTGAACTCATGATCCTCCTGCCTTAGCCTCCCAAGATGATTGAAGTTACAGGCATGCATCACTGCCCTGGCTCATTTTCCACTTTATCACTTATG
Organism: Marmota flaviventris; assembly: GCF_047511675.1. NCBI lineage: Eukaryota > Metazoa > Chordata > Mammalia > Rodentia > Sciuridae > Marmota > Marmota flaviventris. The sequence goes on from NC_092518.1 coordinate 70,193,052, forward strand.
TGTACATAGGTGACTGTTTGGTTAACGTTAGTAATGTTGAGAAGACAAGGAGAAAACCAGTGGAGGAAATCTGGTTATCAGTATACTTTTTAGAAAATTATGTTTTGTTTCATTTTGATTTTTGGTAAAGATCATAAGTGATATTTGAAAAGGAAAAATCTTTCATCATTTTGTTCATTAAGAAATTTAAGTATATTTGAGAATATTTAGGAATCAATATATTATGGGATATATTAAGTCAATTCAACCTAGAATTAAAAGGTAAGTCACTATACATTTATTGCAAATATTCTAATTTTATTATAATTATAGGCAAATAAAACAATATCATTTTTATCATTGTGCTGGACAAAGTCTTTGATATTTATCATCTCTCAGTGTTCAGGGATGATTGTATAAATTCAGTTATGGCTTTGCTAGATAATCTTGAATATTTCTCTTGCCTGTATAAGCATGCTATAAGCAAGATCATAGAGTGCTCCACCTATCCCCCCAAAACACATTGACAAATACCCAACACAATGAATTAATATTTCCTTTACTATGCTAGAAGAGATGAAGCAGAATTAGAAAACAATTAAACAATGATATTTTATGCATGATGATGTAAACTTAAAAGGTTCTATGACATATTCATAAAACTTTACCTTCAGTTGATTTTTCCTTGTGAGCTTAAACTTGAAACTATCATTGTGATAGAAAATACATGTTGACCTGTGTATTATGAAATATAGGATCAACATACCCTTAGCTTGCAGATCTCTCTGTCTTTCTCTACTCGCAAGTTTTTAACCATCTCCATGTAATGGTTGCCAATCTCATCCATTTTAGCCTGCAGCATCGGGCCTGTGCAAGTCTCAGAAACCTATACAAGATGAAATAACTTTTCATAATTGGATTGTTGTGAAGGAAATACATATTATGTTTTAAAGATTACTATTACATGAAACCATATGATTAAATATGACATATAAATAATGATAGTGTTTTTCAGAAACTGTTTTAGAAAGCTCAAATATCACTTTGATAAGAACTATGGTTATCAGAAAGCAATCTACACACTTTCTCAAGATGAACAGGAAGGAAGGAAGGAAGGAAGGAAGTGTTGTGGTGTGAACTGATAAACAAAATCAATAAGAGTGTAAGTTATAGGTTATAGGTTAGTAACAAATATAGATAATAGATTTAAGGTTTTGATAAGTGAGATAAGATGATTATAAAGCAAGAACTGTCATAGATAGTCCTAAGACTCCATTTTGCTGCCTTCTATAGAAAAACTGTTACAAGAACTGTTTCTAAGAAAATAAAATGAAAGCTGTTTTCTTATAATATATTGATTTCTGTACTTTGTATCCCACAAAATGTACTCAACCCAGGATATGGTGGTCTTGGTGACCCAAGACTTTGAAGTAGATTCTCACCCTTGCTAACCACCTGCTCAAACTCAGGATATGGTTGTCTAACAACTGCTCAAACCCAAGACACGATTGTTAAGTTGCTGTGCTAATTGCTGTCTTAGGTTCTATGATTGGCTTGCTTGGATGACACTAAGGAAAGTCCTTGAGCTGTGGTTTTCTGCCTTAAATTCCCAAGACAAGGGCCAGGAAATGGCTGTTCTCCCACGGAGCTTCAGTCTCTATGGGTGGGTGACAGTCCCTGGCCAGGTAAATAAAGCTCTCTTTGATTTGAATTTGGACTTAGAATGTTTTCTGAAGTGGTTCCTCATAACGGAAGGAAGGAAGGAAGGAAGGAAGGAAGGAAGGAAGGAAGGAAGGAAGGAAGGAAGGATGAACAAGATAAATGTTACTATTGCAATGCTAGAATTACACTGATATAACTAATGCAATTTTCCAACTTTAAAACAAAAAATTAGTACCTGCATTCTAAGGTTTTTATTCTCTTGCTCCAAATTACGTTTACAATATTCCAGTTCTTTTACTCTGTATTCCATGTCTGATAATGTATGTCGAAGAGAAAGATTATTTTCTTCCAATGCCTGACATTTTGAGCTTGAGTCTTGAAGTCCCTGCTATAAGGAAGACACAAGTGCATACGATAAATCTATTTGCAGTGAAATATTTTTTTTAATCAGTTCATTCCATCAAATCAAGCAAATATTTTCCCATCCTCATTTTATTATATTATTTCCCTTAGATGATATGTTAAATCAGCCATGTAAGATATTAGTCTTGCTCCTATTCTCAATTACCTATTTTTAGTGAAAATGAGTCAAGGCTACATGATTTTTTGGTATCCCAAGTCAGTAATAAGATTTTTGGTACTCTTTTATAATATTTTATCTTGACTTCTAGTAAGCATCAAAATGATGATGTACCTAATTATTTATATGACAACTACCAACTGAGCAAGAATTTAGAACAGTCATGAGGGTTATTAGGAAGGAGTAAGCCTTAGAGACTCAAAATGGTCTCTTAGAAATTATCTTTACTCAGATATCAGGAGAAATCTTCTACAGTTCATTCATTCTCTTATTATTCATTGCACAAACACAAGGTGAGATCTACAAAAGCTTTTTTCACATTAACACATTAGTAGATTAAATGAGTGAGTGAACCTAGATTTTTAGTATTCATATAATTCTTGTCACTCAAAAATACAGATAATTTTGTACTTTATATATTGTATGCCTAAAATATATAAGGTTGTCTTTTCTAAAACCACTCAATTCTCATATAAAAATTGTTTCATCATATATTAATTCTGTCTGAACTGTATCTCATAATTCTAATGTACTAGTCTTGTACATATAAAAAACTATCAATCTAGTTTATCACCAACAAAAATATAAACTTACTTGCTGCTGACGATTATTTGCTCTCACTGATGCCAAGAGTTCTTCATACTCTTTTATTTGAGTTTCTTTGAATGCCACATCCTTCTCAAGTCTTATCTTGTCATTTTCCAGTGACTAGAACCATAAATTATTTATTATGATTCAGAATAACATAAGCTTGTCAACAACCATATAATACAAAGACTTGCCTACATTAGAAGATTTAAATAATCTCTTGTTTCATTTGTAATTGCTTGATAAAGCAGAATTATTAAAAGTTAAGCAAAGTGTGGTATAAACAAGATTGAAACATTCAAAACCCATATTGAAAAGGATATTTTGATGGACTAACTCTAAGTGCAATGAAGCAGAACCTTTTGAATTATTCTAATGTTTTTATCCAAACTGCAAAGACTCCTTGTTAATCCCAGCAGGTGGTGAATTTTCAAATTAGAGACTAACTACATTCATTAGAATGAAGAAACAAAAGAAAAACCACTTCAAAGTCCTCAAGGAGTTATTCATTGTAAGGAAAGCATTCTGAATGTATCTAGTTGATGGCACCAAGAACACAGATTAAAATAGAAAATAGAACAGGTTAAGTTCTTAGAGAAACAAGTTTTTAAACTGTTTTGTTTGAAGAGAAAATCAGAGTATGCTTTATTATTAAGAAACGGAGAAATTCCTATTAAATGAGTCAGATTATTCTAATATTGTTGGCTACTCCCTGGTTTTCACCATTAAATTACCCTTAGTAGTAAACTAAATAATAAATGCATATTCAACATTCTTTCAAACTGGACATTACATGTTATACCCTTTTTTCCTTTTCTAAAACTAATTTAACTATTTTGAGAAAACCTTAGCTATGTCCGGGTAAGCATAATATTGCTGTGTTGTACTGAATTTTAAAAAAGTGTACTGAATGTCTTCATTTCTATGGTAGGAAGTGAAGAATTAGAAGTGGCTTAGGAAAGAAAATTAAACATAATTCTTACTGTCAAGTCATTTTGAAGATGTCCAAGCTCCTCACGTATATTGCTGAATGTGGACAGCACTAGCCTGAGTGACTTATCAGACATACCCCTCATCTGGAGGAAGAAAATAATTCATGGTTGATTTTTATTAACATTCAAAAATAGGCAATATAAGTGAAAGTAATCTTATTTTTCTGTTCCTACCAGTAAACTTATTTATAATTTTATTTTGGACATGACTGTATTAGAATAGTGATACAAGACATTTTTTTTTCAATAATGTGCTTAAGCAGTCCCAGCAGTATTCCTTAAAAGATCATAGCCAGGTATTGTGAACAAGGTTTTTTTTTTATGTCTTATATCACAAAGTATCACCTTTCTCAAAAGGTAGAATTCCATCAATTTTTCTTTCTTTTTTAAAAAAATTAGAAAACATAAGAGAATCAACCTTCAAGTAATGAAATTAAATTTCCTATGTGTGATTCCAAGAGCATAGAGCATATATTTTTTCCTAAATTAAGAAGAATTTAATAATAATTAAGTTTAAATTTGAAGTGCAAGATCATCTTTAATTATAAAGAAGAAGGAGAAAAAATCCTTTCACTAAATTATTTTCATTTATTTAAAGAAAATATATTTTTTTTAAAATAGCAAATTCTCCTTTATCTGGAAAGATAAAGGAGAAATACCTTTCCCTAGTCCTCTTACTAAGTACACTAGAAACCCTAGATATTATATATAAAACAAATATTTAAAAGCTCAGAATGGTGAAAAGAATGGTTAGTACATTTGGAACTGAGGGATGACACATTGAATTCTTGGATTTTATTTTGTTTTATATGTCATAGACTGGTGTTTGGAAAACAGGTAATCCAAATATACCAATGGATATGGGGAACAAATGTCCTAAGAAAAGCCTTTTTTCAATAGCCAAAGGTTCATGAAAGGACAGGAGGGCTAAGAAGACAGAAACTTTAAGTTGATAACCCTTGACTGCAGCAAAATACAACAGGAAAAAATTTTTAACACTACCCTCACCCAAACAAGAAAAGCTGAGAGTGAAACCTGGACTTCCTCCATCATCAGGCTCTAAAGAGGCATACCAACATCACTCATTAGGTTGGTATCAATAAAGGTAGGATAGAGAGATGAGTCTTTCATCTTAGATGGGGAAAAATGAAATTCCAAGCACTGTTGTATCAGTTGATATCATGAAGTGAGCTTAGGCTTTCATCCTATCATATCAAGAAAGGATGAGTAGAGAATCCTAGACATCTTCCTTTTCCAGCTGGCTTTGACAGTGCCTTGACTTCCTCTGGTGTTTCAGTATCAGAGATATTCTACTAGAACAGAATATTTGAATAATATCCAGTGTCATGGTACCAAAAATGGACAGATTTCAACTGAAAATCTCTTACCATTTCAAGAACAAGGAATATCTCAATTCAATAAGATAAACAATCTATGCCTACATCAAGATAACTGAAATGTTAGAACTGCCTGACAAGGTTTTTAGGCAAGCATTCTAAAATGCTTCAGCAGAAAACTACAAACAGACTGAAGCAAACAAAAGTAACCATGTCTCAACAACAAACTAGAAAGTCTCAATAAAGAAATAAAAAAATATAAAGAATGAAAAAGGATCTGGGAATAGCAGGGCACATCTGTAATCTCAGCAACTTGGGAGACTGAGGCAGGAGGATGACAATTTTAAAGCCAGCCTTAGCAACTTACAAGGCCCTACACAACTTAATGAGATGCTGCTTCAAAATAAAAAATTAAAAAAATGGACTGGGGCTATGTCTCAGGGGTTAAGTGCCCCTGGATTCAATCCCCACTACAAAAAAAAAAAGATAAAAAAGGAAAATTTTAGAACTGAAAAGTTCAATAAGCAATCAAAACAAGCAAAAACAAAACAACCCTCAATGGATGGAATACGAAGTAGAATGTGGAGGACAGAGAAAATAATGGGTAAATTAAAAGATAAAAGAAACAACATAAACCGAGTAGCAGAGAGAAAATAGAACAGAAAAGTAACTGAATAGAGCCTAAGAAACTGGGGGAGTATAATACATATCTACTATTCATGTAACTAGTGTCTGTAATGAAAGAAGAAAAAGCATAGAACTGACCAAATCTTCAAATAATACCTAATTTCCCCTAAATTAGCAATATATATATATATATATATATATATATATATATATATATATATATATATATATATTCCAGAACCTAAACAAATCCCAAACAAAATAAAACCAAAGAAATCCCTGCCAAGACCAATCAAACTTCTTAAAACTTAAGACAAATAGTTTGAAAGCTGCACAAAAAAGCCTTAACTATTAGGAAAATTAATTAAAATAATAGTAGACTTTTCATCAGAAACCATGGAGGCCAGTAGGAATTGGCACACTATATTTGTAAATGCTAAAATTACAGAACTGTTAGCTGCAAATTCTGTATCCAATGAAATTATTTCACTTTAGAGATGAATAGAAAAATCACAGAATTTTCAGATGAAAAAAATGAAAATAATTTGTCAGTAGGCAACCTACCCTGAAAAAACAAAAAAGCTAAAGGAATTTTTGTAATTCTGGCGAATCGGATACAAAAACATATCAAAAAAAATTGTGCACCATGATCAAGTAGGATTCATCCCTGGGATGCAAGGCTGGTTCAATATACGGAAATCAATAAATGTTATTCACCACATCAATAGACTTAAAAATAAGAACCATATGATCATCTCGATAGATGCGGAAAAAGCATTCGACAAAGTACAGCATCCCTTTATGTTCAAAACTCTAGAAAAACTAGGGATAACAGGAACATACCTCAATATTGTAAAAGCAATCTATGCTAAGCCTCAGGCTAGCATCATTCTGAATGGAGAAAAATTGAAGGCATTCCCTCTAAAATCTGGAACAAGACAGGGATGCCCTCTCTCACCACTTCTGTTCAACATAGTTCTCGAAACACTGGCCACAGCAATTAGACAGACGAAAGAAATTAAAGGCATAAAAATAGGAAAAGAAGAACTTAAATTATCACTATTTGCAGATGATATGATTCTATACCTAGCAGACCCAAAAGGGTCTACAAAGAAACTATTAGAGCTAATAAATGAATTCAGCAAAGTGGCAGGATATAAAATCAACACGCATAAATCAAAGGCATTCCTGTATATCAGCGACAAATCCTCTGAAATGGAAATGAGGACAACCACTCCATTCACAATATCTTCAAAAAAAATAAAATACTTGGGAATCAACCTAACAAAAGAGGTGAAAGACTTATACAATGAAAACTACAGAACCCTAAAGAGAGAAATAGAAGAAGATCTTAGAAGATGGAAAAATATACCCTGTTCATGGATAGGCAGAACTAACATCATAAAAATGGCGATATTACCAAAAGTTCTCTATAGGTTTAATGCAATGCCAATCAAAATCCCAACGGCATTTCTTGTAGAAATAGAGAAAGCAATCATGAAATTCATATGGAAAAATAAAAGACCCAGAATAGCAAAAACAATGCTAAGCAGGAAGTGTGAATCAGGCGGTATAGCGATACCAGACTTCAAACTATACTACAGAGCAATAGTAACAAAAACAGCATGGTACTGGTACCAAAACAGGCGGGTGGACCAATGGTACAGAATAGAGGACACAGAAACCAATCCACAAAACTACAACTATCTTATATTTGATAAAGGGGCTAAAAGCATGCAATGGAGGAAGGATAGCATCTTCAACAAATGGTGCTGGGAAAACTGGAAATCCATATGCAACAAAATGAAACTGAATCCCTTTCTCTCGCCATGCACAAAAGTTAATTCAAAATGGATCAAGGAGCTTGATATCAAATCAGAGACACGCCGTCTGATAGAAGAAAAAGTTGGCTACGATCTACATACTGTGGGGTCGGGCTCCAAATTCCTCAATAGGACACCCATAGCACAAAAGTTAATAACTAGAATCAACAAATGGGACTTACTCAAACTAAAAAGTTTTTTCTCAGCTAAAGAAACAATAAGAGAGGTAAATAGAGAGCCTACATCCTGGGAACAAATCTTTACTCCTCACACTTCAGATAGAGCCCTAATATCCAGAGTATACAAAGAACTCCAAAAATTAGACAATAAGATAACAAACAACCCAATCAACAAATGGGCCAAGGACCTGAACAGACACTTCTCAGAGGAGGACATACATTCAATCAACAAGTACATGAAAAAATGCTCACCATCTCTAGCAGTCAGAGAAATGCAAATCAAAACCTCACTAAGATACCATCTCACTCCAGTAAGATTGGCAGCCATTATGAAGTCAAACAACAACAAGTGCTGGCGAGGATGTGGGGAAAAGGGTACACTTGTACATTGCTGGTGGGACTGCAAATTGGTGCAGCCAATTTGGAAAGCAGTATGGAGATTTCTTGGAAAGCTGGGAATGGAGCCACCATTTGACCCAGCTATTCCCCTTCTTGGTCTATTCCCTAAAGACCTAAAAAGAGTATGCTACAGGGACACCACTACATCGATGTTCATAGCAGCTCAATTCACAATAGCAAGACTGTGGAACCAACCCAGATGCCCTTCAATAGACAAATGGATTAAAAAAATGTGGCATTTATACACAATGGAGTATTACTCTGCATTGAAAAATGACAAAATCATAAAATTTGCAGGGAAATAGATGGAACTAGAGCAGATTATGCTAAGTGAAGCTAGCCAATCCCTAAAAAACAAATGCCAAATGTCTTCTTTGATATAAGGAGAGTAACTAAGAACAGAGTAGGGACGAAGAGCATGAGAAGAAGATTAACATTAAACAGAGATGAGAGGTGGGAGGGAAAGGGAGAGAAAAGGGAAATTGCATGGAAATGGAAGGAGACCCTCAGGGTTATAGAAAAGAACATACAAGAGGAAATGAGGGGAAAGGGAAAAATAATACAAGGGGGAGAAATGAAGGTCAGTAGAGGGGGTAGAGAGAGAAGAGGGGTGGGGAGGGGAGGGGAGGGGGGATAGTAGAGGATAGGAAAGGTAGCAGAACATGACAGTCACTAGTATGGCAATATGTAAATCAATGGATGTGTAATTGATGTGATTCTGCAATCTGTATATGGGCTAAAAATGGGAGTTCATAACCCACTTGAAGCAAAGTGTGAAAGATGATATATCAAGAACTATGTAATGTTTTGAACAACCAACAATAAAAAATAAATAAATAAATAAATATTGACCAGAAAAAAAAAGGAATTTTTGTAAAGAGAAGAAAATATTAAACAAGGGATTGCGACCGTTAATATAGGGGAAAAAAACCTTGAAAAGTAAAATAAATATAAATAGAACATGCTTTCCATTTGTTCAGTTTTCTAAATTATGTTTGGTAGTTGAAACAAAAAATTATAACAATAAATTTTTGATGTATATATAGAGGGACTATTTCAGACAATAATTTTATAAATGTGAAAAAGAAACATAAAGGAAGCAAAGTTTTCTACAGTTTTCTTAACACATATCTTGATCTATGGTCCCTCATTTAATTATAGGGGAATTTATTGATCGGTTTCTCTAGTATTCCACAACTCAAGAAAAGCAAGGCACTGGCCTTTCAGCCTCTCAGTATCTGTGGTTGGGGAGACGATGGAATTGAGAAGAGGAAGGCAAATACACAGTGTAATTCAGATTTGTACTAAAACACTAAAGAGTGATTAAAGGCATTCCATAGCAGAAAATATTATTTCTGGAATGATTACCTAAATGTTAATCATTCAATAATAGTTTTTGATGGTCTGACTGAACTATCATGCAACCCTAATTAAATACTTTTATCTTTTATGCTTTTTCTTTTTTATACCCATATCCAAAAAATAATCAACTCCTGTGGAATATGGTTTTATTTGGGATTTTCTTTTCTTAATTAAGGGAGGCATCCTAAGGTGTAGTTTATTAGTGCCTATCTCAAACTCCCACCCTGAACACATCTCACCTGCAGAATATAGCGAATTTGCTGTTTTGTAAACTCTGACAATCCTTTAGGAATCAATGATTCAATGTCTTCTGACTGTAAGAAAAGAGAGATTTATACATTGACCACAGTAGTTTTTTAATCTTAGGGTCAGTAGTACACAGACTTTTGTGTAGTAAGGTACATTTTTAGGGACATTAAAAAGTAAATTCACTTTTTGATAAATAGTTTCTATAAACTGCATTTTTGTTCTTATCAATTCTTACTTTAAAAAATCAATTATATAACTTAAGCATGGAAAGAATCCTGATTTCTAGGCATTTTTACCAAAAAGCTTTGGTCAACCAATAAAACATTTAATTTCTATTTTGAAAAGTAATTTAAGGATAGGGATGGAGCTCAATGGTAGAGTGCTTGCCTAGGGAAAACAAGGCCCTGGGTTCAGTTCTCACAACTGAGAAAAAAAAAATTTAAAACAAAATGGTCTAGACATCATTACCCTAAGTACATGTATGAAGACATGAATGGTGTGAGAATACTTTGTGTACAGTGACTTGAAGAATTGTGCTCTATATATGTATTATGAAATGAATTGCATTCTGCCATCACATATAACACATTAGAATAAATAAATAACTTTAAAAACCAAAATGGCCTATTAAATTCCATTAAACATGTTATTTAGTATAGCTTTCTACAACTATAAGTTTTGTTGGGTGATATGACATTTTAGAAGCTGAATTTTTTAAAAATATTTTTGTAGTTGTAGATGGACACAATACTTTTATTTCACTTATTTATTTTTATATGGTGCTGAGGATCAAACCCAGTGCCTCATACTTGCGAGGTAAGCGCTCCACCACTGATTCACAATCCTAGACTCAAAGCTGAATTTTTAAATAATGAAACTTTGGAAAATAAAACTGAAGGTATTTCAGGGTTTAATTGAGAAGTTACACAGAGCTACAGTGACTTTTGAGAGATTAAGGTGTTACCACAGCAACAGTGGGAAGCTTCAACTAATTTTAAGTGAGAAGCTGAAGTGAAGTGCCTTTTTAAAGGCAATTTAGGACTTACTGAATTATTGTAATGAATTCAGTATGCCAATGCATTGAAAATAAAAAAATAACACAAAAGAAGTGATTGGGCTTTTTATTGCACTGAAATCAGTTCTTTCTCTTATTTGATTATTTATTCCATTACAAGAAATTATTAACAAAATTGCATATGTAATAGAATTAATACTCAAATAATTGTTACTTTGAGTTGCTGGCACATACAAGGTTTTCAAATATATTGAAATTAAATTTGCTATTTATTTAATTTTGTAGATTTCACTTTTCTAAAGGAGACAGTATAGGGTTAATGTAATTTTAAATGTTCTGATAAGCAAAGAAAAACCCTAACGTGACCGCTGAAAGAACATTTTTTTGTGTGTGAATTATGACTATTTTTATAGCCATTACAAAGATCTAAATAGCTACATCATTTGAAAGGAAAAATAATTATTTCTTTCAACACTTGTGTTTTCAGTCTAATTAAAGTTCTAAACTAAAAGAATATTAGTGCAAATATTGAAGCCTGCTTTTTTATCTACTATGTTTTCTTTTTATCTATTTTTGTACTTACTTTATCTGTAGACTCGAAGTCCTGTTTGCTGCAAGAATAATAAACAAAAGAGAATCTTTAGAAAATGCATTCACTGATAGATAATACATAAATGCTACTATTTCATTAGTTTATTTTTAATATATTGTAATAGTACTGATTCAATTTATAACCCAAATGAAAAATTTGAAACTATCTAAAATGGCATTTTTAGTTTGGCTAATAATTTCCCTTTAATTAGCTAATCTATTAAAAGCATCAACATCAGAATACCAAAAAAAAAAAAAAAATTACAGAATTGGTTAGTACTCTATCCATTAACACTAGTCCATTTGACGCTAAATGTAGAAGTCTTCAGTGCTTGCCAATAAATGCTACTCAGTGAATAAAATAGCAATAATAGGTTTTTTATCTCTACCTCCACCTCCCTCTTTTATTGCTCCTGATCAGTGATGATAGGAGCTTCTCTCTGCAGTGTTTAAGTTCCTCATATCCTTTTTATCAAAATTAAAATTTGAAAGACAATACTAACTCATTCATTTTATATGTATTTTATACAACAGTAATGAGCTTGAAAGTATTTGAATCTTTACATACGATAAAACCTTCAACAAAGTGATCAAAATTTTGGTGGGATGATAGAATTTCTAGCATCAAAATGAGACTTTGGCCAGTGGATTTGAAAAACCCTTAGTAGGGCACTGTTAACTAGGCAAATGCTTCAGGAGAATTGTTAGTAGTTATACTAGACTGGTACTAGCTCCTTCGGGAATGGTGAAAACTGGAAATGATACAGTTCTAGTGTTGTCAGAGGCAACAGATAGACTTTTATTTTTATGTACTTGCTACCTCTGCACTTGGTGGAAGAATTTGGCAAACATACATATGGTGAATATACTTCTCAAACAAAGGAACAGCAGTGACAACAACAAAAAACAGTATATATGTTCTGACATGAAGACAGAATTTATTAAATACAATTTTATTATATTAATACCTATATTTACCTTTTAAGAAATTGCTTATTTGTAACATACTGCTTATAGAGATAAGTAAGTTGCTCGCTCTGTAAAATCTCTTACATACATTTACAAAAATATACAAGCTAGTACAGAGAAAAAGATCTAAAGGTTCCATTTCCCAAGGTATGACAATATATGTGCAATTATCTGCACGTATGTATATGGTATTTCCTGTGTTGTCTAAAATAGAAATTGTGGGGAGGACCTAGCCAAAAAAAAATCTATTTTTAAGTTGTTTCATTATACTAACTGCATGTATATATTTGAAGCTAAAGCAAGTTAAAATCATGAATCACAATTCAGTTTCAGGAGTCTTGAATTAATGTTAATGGGAATTATGATAATATGAATTTTAAAATAATAATTCTTCTTTCTTCCTATTCCAATGACAATTTAGTATTCATGTTCCTAGTCACTCACTTCCATAAATAAGAAAACAAAACCAATGAACAAAACAAGGATCAATAATAGTATTTAATATTGGAAATTTAGAAAGTAATTAGAATGGGTCCTTGAGAGAACCTTCCTTAATTCTGAACTTGCACCCACTCATTGCTGAACTCTATTTTGGAAAGAGAAATAAAACTGGAGACAGAAGGAGGAGGGACACAAGGAGAAGTGAGTTAAATTTGGGTTAATTAGTTATACATAACAGGGGAATGCACTTTAATACATCATATATAATGGGGTATAATTTCTCATTGCAACTATTTTTTAAAATGTTTTTATTTTAAAGACAGAGTCTTGCTTAGTTCCTTAGGTCCTTGCTAAGTTGGTGAGGCTGGCATTCAACTTGTGATCCTCCTGCCTTGGCCTCCTGTGTCACTAGGATACAGGTACATGCCATCACTCCCAGCTTAAGTACCCTAATTCTAGATCCACAGTTCATATCCTAGGTTCATATTTCAGCTTTTATTACATACCAGATATTTAATATCCAGTAATTTGTCTAATCTCTATGTCTCAGTTTATTCAATTAAGTTTTATTCTAGTTAACTATATTCCAACTTTATTGTCTCATACTAATTATAAGTACAAAAAGTAATTAAGCAAGGGGAGTTAGATTATTTCATAATTAGTAAACACCCCAAGATAAATAAGGTCTTGTAAAATTTTGGTACCCAAGAGTTTCTGCTTGTCAGAGGTTATCAGTTTCTTTGTCTTCATTCCTCCTCCTCCTTCAATCTTTTGTTCCTCCCAACTTTTGTTTCTTTTTCATTAAATTCCTTCTTTCCAGAAGGTAAGATAGCATATAGTGAGTGCTACTTTGTTTTCTTTTTCCACCTAGTGCAATTCCAGCTATTATCCCCCAGTGCAGAAGGAGATATAATTCATAATGACATCTCTGTCTCCCTAATTTACTCTTTGTTTCCACCTTCTCCTTGTGTCCCTCCTCCTGTATTCAATTTTCTTCTCTTTCCAAGAGGATCACCTAGATCCAAATTAGGATCTAAGGAAGGGTTATCAGAAAAGCTAAGTCATAATTTATAGGTGAAAAATTACTCAAAAATTATTGAATCCATCTCAGGCCCTTAGTAGCTGCATGAACTTGGTTAAAAACTTACTGTCTTTGGGTTTCCATCTGAAATTTTATTGGGTTCAATAATATAAATAAAGCACTTTGTACAATGCCCCAGATATAATGGACACTCAATAAAATAATTGATTATAGAAACTTGGGGAAGATTTTTAAGGTAGTGAACTTGTGTGAAGTGATAAATTTATGAAATAGTCGTTTGCATAATGGGATAAAGGGATAATTGTTCAGGCAATGGGAGAAGGTATTAATCACGATAAAATGAAGATGTAGCTAAAGATGAAATAATTCATTATAATGGAACCAGTTCAAACAAATAGCTGTTTATTTTTTCCACTAAGAGTGATCAACTATATGGTATGACAGTAAAGAATGCATTCATCCATTAAATAAATCATTTACTGAGCACCACAAGTTAAGGTTTAGATATGAGGCATTCCTAAAAGGTTATGAATAAGTCAACACAAGAATTGTAGGCAGGTGGGGAGTAGATGGAGGAGGTAGGTCATTAGGAATATGCCTTTAGGGTATATACTTTGTCCTGGATGAGTGATGCTCTCTGTTTCCTGATGGCTTTGTCCTGAACTACTTTTCCTCCTCCCCAACTTTCCTCCATGATGTTCGGCTTAAAATGGAGCAATGGAGTCAATTGTCTATGAACTGAGATCTCTGAAACTAGGAGTCCCAAATATAATTTTCCTCCTCTAAAATTGTACTTGTCAGGTCTTTTGGCAACAGCAGTGAAAATGCTGACTAAAACAACATTAAACCAATTACTATGCTAAACAACAAGGACAATGAGGCAAATAAAACTGTTCTCATCAGGCTCTCTGAATTTTAGGGATAGTGAATGTTGGGTGTGGGCTGATGAAGGGAATGGTAAAAGGAAACAACTTATAAGGCAGAGAGCTAGACTGATCCAGAGTTACAATTTTTCTAAGTAGGAAGGCCACCTAAATAAGAAGGAAAAGATGAAGATAATGGTAAGGTTATAGTCACTATTCATGATAGATTAGGAAGAAGGGAGACAAAAAATAGAAAAGATATGGAAAAAAAGATTAAAAGAGACTATACAGCAGGAACAAAAATATTTTTGGCATGTACAAATAAATATTAATATGTATTTGTTAGTAAGAATGTATACAAAATGGCATATATGGTGTCATATCATATGTGTTAATTGCATATATTGTATACAATTATATATTGTAAAAATCATGTCTAAGAAGTAGAAGGATCTAGGTAATAAAAAGTCTGAATTGAAAAAAAAACTATTGCTTTTTTCTTATCTTCTGGATTATTTTGAATTTAAGGAGCTTTTATAGATTTTGCCTAACATTCGGTCACATACATGCTGTGATTAAAAAATAATAGGCAACTGTGGAGGTACAATCTATAGAATTCATTTTATGACAATATGCTCTCATTTATACATGAATAGTTGATAAACTATTAATGCATGTTTTAAATATATGCAATTACGTATCATGATGTATAATACTTTATATGTATTTATAAATAGGTATTTATAATTCACATTCATATGTAATATAAAATGTAGAAAATTAGTATAATGTATACCATTTATATGTACTATATAATATATTAAATATACATTGAGCACTGGCCTCCATTTATTGAGCACACATCATAGAAGATAAACAGTGGTGTGTTGGCAATGGGACTATACCTTGTTTCATACATGTAATATCTTAAAACAAGTCATAGAATAACATTCATTTTATGTTAACATTTAAAAATTATAAATATTTATGGAGTTCCACATAATGTTTCAATACATGTGTACATTTCCTAACATTTAAATCAGGTTAAACGTATGCATCTTTTCTTCTTTTTAGTTGTCAATGGATCCTTATTTTATGTGATGCTGAGAATTGAACCTAGTGCCTCACACATGCTATGCAAGCGCTCTACCACTGAGCCACCACCCCAGCCCAAAACTTACCTATCTTATCAAACATTTACCATTTCTTTATGGTAAACAAAAAATTAAAATCATTTTTTCTAGTTTTTTGAAAAGTACACTACATTATCATTATCTAATAGTCACCCTACTGTGAAACAGCACAGCAGAACTTCTTGTTTCTATTCATCTGTTACTTAGTACCCAATGATCAACCTTTCCCCATCCCACATCACTACTGTCCTCAACCTCTGGTAACCCCTAGTATAATTTCCACTTCTATTGTGAGAAGAATTTCTTATATTAAATGGAGTCTCAGGGTAAAATGGAATCTGTTTGGTCATTGTCCATATAGCCTGGCCCATAACATTATGAGATCAACATATTTAGTTTCTACATATGAGTGAGACCATACAGTACTTGCGTTTCCATTCCTAGCTTATTTAACTTAATGATCTCCACTTCTATCCATGTCATCAAAAATGGTAGTATTTAGTTCTTTTATATAGCTAAATAATATTCCATTGTGTTCATGTACCACAATTTT
Organism: Marmota flaviventris; assembly: GCF_047511675.1. Lineage (NCBI taxonomy): Eukaryota > Metazoa > Chordata > Mammalia > Rodentia > Sciuridae > Marmota > Marmota flaviventris. The sequence continues at coordinate 70,209,436 of NC_092518.1, forward strand.
TTATCCATTCATCAGTTGATAGATACCTATGTTGCTTCTATTTCTTGACTATTTTGAGTAGTGCTACAATGAACATGGGAATGCAGATGTCTCTTCAACATACCAAATTCATTTTCTTTGGACATATACCTGTGTGTGGGATTGTTGGATCATATGTCAATTATGTTTTCAAATTCTGAAAGAATTTCCATGGTATTTTCCACCTTAGTTGTACTAATTTGCATTCCCATTACCCAGTGTATAAATGTTCCCTTTTCTCCAGCACTTTTTATCTTTTTTTTCAACATATCATATATATATATATTTTTAATTTTTTTCCCCAAGAATTTGCTTTTGCTGTCAAAGTATACTACAAAAAAGCACACAAAATATTTTGCTAATCTTAAAAGGATTAGTGTTATTTTTGATGCTTTTCATAATCTGTATTATTTTTTAAAAATGAGACATCTACTCAGCTTTACTAACAGTTGCCAATTTACACATTAAGAGTATGAAAGTCCTGCCATGAACATAAAACTGCTCTTTTTTAAAAAGTCTATTAAAATACAATAATGTAGTAAAATATTTGATAGCTACAATGTCAAAGCAAAAAATATGTTTATATTACCTTCCTCCAATTCTCTGCAAATGTTCTAATAAGCAATGATACAGATCTGTATTCTTACGGCTTAGGTCACCAAGCAACTCTCCAAAATATTTGGGATCCAGTTTTTCAGGGCCATCATCCTGAATTATCACCTAAAACAAACATCAATAGCAATTATAAAAAAAAATATTATGTTTTTCTAAATTCATACATATTGTGATATAAAATGTAAAAAGTAAAATGACCTATTAATGTTATCACATGAATTAAGCCCTAAATTTTCTTTATATCTGAGTTATCATTTTTTCCATAGGGAAGAAATTTAAAGAAAAATTAACACAGCAATAACATATTCAATCTCATTGCACTCAAGTCTACATGATCTAATGAATGCGAAACTTGAATAACAAATACTGAATATAGACTTAAATAAAATAGTAAAATAAGTAAATAATCTCTGAATTTCTTATTATCACCACTTGGCTTTCTCATCTGCCTCCTATGAGAAAAGAAAATGTGATATTTGACTTATGCTGACTATAGAATAATTATTTTCATTTACACATACATATTTTCAGTGAAATCCAGCTTGGTTTACCAGTATATCATAAAGTTAGACTAAGAAAATTTATGTTATCCAATGTGCTTTATGTGTTTCTTGTTAGACTCTCTCCTTTTATTATTTGGAGTGAATATATAGTCAATCTGACATGGAAAAGAGTAGTTCCTGGTCAAGTGTTGAAAATTCATGGACCCAAGAGATAACTGAAATCCTAGACAAAAATTATTATGTATAGTGTCCTAAATAAGACATAATTTATTGGTTTCATATCCATTACTGCCATCCTTTGGGTAAACCTGTAAAGTCAGTATCATCACACAGAAGGTTTAAATGTCATAGAATTTATAAATAGTGCATAAATTCTATGCACTATGATATATAAAAATACAAATAGTCCATAGATCTATGTTTGAATATTTAATATAACCCATTTTTTAAAAAATTTTATTTAAGTTTTGTTTTATTTATTTATTTTTGGTACCAAGGATTGAACAGGGGCAGTAAACCACTGAGCCATATCCCCAACCCTATTTTGTATTTTATTTAGGGTCTCACTGAGTTGCTTAGCGCCTTGCCATTGCTGAGGCTGGCTTTGAACTTGCAATTCTCCGTCTCAGCCTCCCGATCTATAATATAATACTTTATAATGCTTACATGAACCTAGCAACTTACTAACAATTTTTGTTTCCCAACAACCTCTCTGTTCCCATCATATCATGCTATTCCTGCCTTTGGATCTTTACTTGCATTGTTGATTGCTTAGAATATGCTCTATCCTTCTTGTGTGTGTTCAAATCTTACCTATCCTTTGAAACCCATCCCAAGATTATTAGCTCCTTGAAAATTGAGACTATGCCAATCAACAAGGCTAATTTAATTTTTGCTCTTTTGTGTTCAATTGTTTTGAATATTTTTTATACATTTTTAAAATACTTTTTTTAGTTGTAAATGGACAAAATATCTTTATTTTTATTTGTTTATTTTTATGTGGTGCTAAGGATAGGACCCAGGGCCTCATGCACACAAAGCAAGAGCTCTATCACTGAGCTACAACCAGCCCAATGTTTTTGTACTTTTTAACACATACAAAGTCTTGTTCTCTCAGCACCCTCTCCCTTCCCCAAAATAAATTTTAAAAACTTAGCAGTAAATAACACGTCATAGTTTTTGGTATATCCTATAGTATTTAGCACAATACTGACTAAACATTCTATAGCTACTTAGTAAGTACTTGTTGAATAGAAAGAATGTATCTGCCTGATTAGAAGTGATCCAGATTCTGAAAGGATATTTTACAGACTGCTCTTAATGCATCCAATAAGAATGTTTAAAAAAAATCAAAAAGAGTGTAGGCAGAACTTCTTCAAGAATATCATTGTGACCCCCAAACCTTCTTCTGAAGTTAAAATGGAAGAGCTACTTAGTTGCTGCAACTAAACTGAACTTGTAGAGTTAGAGGCTGACACTTCAGTTCTCCTTAGACTTCAAACTCTGAGCCATCAGATCCTCCATCACAGGCCCCTCTCGGGAAATGAAGGTCAAAACCAGCCAAGTCCCTATTTGAAGTAAGCTTAAATACTTAAATGTTTATTTTGTATTTTATGCATGCATTTCCCCTTATTGATCATCTATATTTTAATCAAACTGAGAGTAGCCTAAAAATATCGTCTCAATATGATTTTAAAAATCAAAATTAGCTAGATAAGAGGGTGTCTTAGACTGTTTTCTTGGGTAACTTAAATACCTGAGGCTGGGTATTTTAGAAAGAAGACTTTATTAGATTTGCAGTTCTGTAGATTCAAGAGCATGGTACCAGTTATCAGTTCAGGTTTGGTGACAGCTTCATAGCAAATGGCATCAGAATATTGGTAGTATGTAACAGAGTGATTACATGATGAAGCAGGAATCCAGAACAGGGGAAGGGGTCATACTTGCTCTTTTCAGAACAACTCTTTCGGGAGAACTAATTCAAGGTCCCACAAGAATTACCTTAATTCCTTCTGAGGGTGATACCCCCAAAACTTAACCAACTCCCATCAGCTTTGCCTCTGAAATATCTCACGCAGCATCACCACACTGGGGATTAAAGCTTCCAACACACAAATTTTGGGGGTAAAAACCACGTCCAAATCATGGCAGAGATTGAAAATCTAGGCATCATATGTCACTCCATTTATCTTGAGGATATTTTCTTTGCAGTAACTGGCCCCAATTCATCTCTCATCTCCCCATGTGTGTCCCTTCCAAGATGACAAATTTTCCAAGCAGAACAGGAAATTTTTATAGCCAAGAATATTCAAGTGCCAAGTGTCTCTTCTAGAATTTCCAAACAATTAATTGCATATGTTTAGTATTTGGCATAATGTTCTCTCAGCTGATAATATTTCTCCTAATGCTATGAAAATCATGTTTATCTTCCATTTGAATCATTGGAAAGAGTAATTTCATAGTTGCAAATAATTCTTAAAATATTTGCTTTTGTGTATAAATATTCTCTTGTCATTGTGCTGCACATTGGTAGACTTTAGGTGCATAATTCTTTCCCACATGAATCATTAGTGCCATTAATAAAATTTTGCTTATGTAATTTCTGTGTGGTGTATTTAAGCACTCAAAGAATCACAAAGGCCAAGACATGAAATGACTTAGATCAATATTTTATCTATGTTCAAAGCTAGATAGAGGTATTAGAAGCTTTTAAACAGAAACAATTTTATTACAAGAAAAGATAATTATAAGTAATATTTATTCAGTTCTTAACTATGTGTTCCAGGCACTGCACATGCACTTCACATACAGATTAAATAAGGTAATGCTTCTCACTACAAACTTTGCTGCCACTACACTATATTGCTTTCCCAAGTGACCTCGATTATTTGTTTTCTTGGTTACTTTGGAATTGCACTATCCCTAAGTGTATTACTTTGGAGGTGAGTTGGGCTAGGACTTGCAACAGTAAGGAGTTTTCTTTTCTCAGAGGAAAACTATGCAAAAATGCCTGAAGTTCAGGCAATAAATTTTATTCAGCTAGAGAAAAGGTAAGAGGATTAAAGTTGAAGAATGAATTATTATATTAAAAGAAATGTCACAGTAGAGAAACCAGAAGAAAAATTCACTCTTATGTGAATATATTTCTTGTCATTTTTTAGAATCTATGATTAATAATAATAATTAAGTAAAACTCAGTAGAAACCAAAACTCAGTTGGGTTCAAAATTTTGGAGTTGTGAGAACGGAGGAATTCAGATTCTCACCTAGTGTTAAGTGTTTAATAAGACTAGTACTCAAGAATAAAATGAAATTTCCTAATCACAAAGTGTTAGCCATTTTTTGCGTCACTAAATCACAAATTCTTAGAATGTCTAAATGTTATTGGAATTATTTGTGAGTGCGTTTTGGCATAGCTTTTATTTTTTAGTTTTTTTTTAAAGCATATGGACATATACCATTATTTTATTTATTTTTATATGGTGCTGAGGATCAAACCCTCACACTTCCAAGGCCAGCACTCTTACCACTGAGCTACAACACCAGCCCTGGCATAGCTTTTAGTGTTGGCTCAAAGTCATGTTCTTATTGCTCTGAGAAAGCCATGATAAGGGATCTCCCAAGGAAACATGAATGCTTTGGGCCAGAAGAATTGTAATAGATGGAGATTTTATCTTTGTTACAATATTGAGTTGATCGGATACTCAAGATATATACTCCATATTTACTCATCTACCTAAAGAAGGAGAGCTATCTCAAATATTAATCTTTGATAATAATTTTAGCTGTTCACATATAAACAGGGGAGGAATATAGACTGCTCCAGATATTTTGTTCCAGATATCCAAAATGTGGTATTTCTTCAAAAAATTATAAAAATTATTAAAGATTCATGAACACGTGACAATGAAATACCTTCAATCAGATCAATATTTGATTATAACAAATACTAAGCTGTCCTGTTCCTTTTCTCTGATTGCAGATGAGAAATTCTTGATAATAAAGACTCCAGAAACCTAAGGCAAAACAACCACACTTAGGTGTATAGTCATATTAATGGTTACTTCAGAATTTCTGAAGAAAGTAAATACTTTTCAAAGAGAAACCATAAACCTCATCTCACTACTGCCTTGGAAATTCTTGTCCTAATTCTCTCTTGTGGTTTTATGTCATATTTGTTGTCTATGAGATTCCAGAAATAGTAGGTGAACTTTTCTGGTTGTCTCTATACTGTATCAATTTTCATACTTCAAGATGATTTTGACCAACTATATTTATAAAGTTCAGTCACAGTAATTTTAGAGCCCTGTAGATAGTTGATACACAAGTGTTGCTAATTTCACCTGAACTATCTTTTCTTGCATGGTGCCCCTCAAGCTTAATGGTACACACCCTGTGAGGATGTTTCTCCAGGCTGGTTTGCAGTGAAGGAACAAATCATAATTCAGTATGATAGTGTATTGGTTTAATTAAATTTATTCCCACTAGGAACTGGCTTAAGTTGTAACTATTAAGTCACCATTCAGAAGGGCAGATTAGCAAATTATAAAGTGCTTAAAATACCATGTTATATAAAAGTAATTAGGCATTAAGTACCTAACATTCTAAAACTCATGAACATGTTAAATAATGAGATCTGTTGTGCTTAGATTCTACTGAGAAATAACTTGTGAACTGCTGCATGACAATGAAAATATATTTTTCAAAAGTAAAAACGTATAAGTGATATCTATATAACCAGTAAAGCTCATAAGGATATGATGATTTATAGATAAATAAGGTTACCATTTGATTAATACTGCTTTAATTTTGGACATTTAATAGCTATCAGACTGATTCAAATAAAACTTAATCCAGTGGGTACTAATCTCTGAGAAAATTAAATGTATTTTAGGTGCAATATCATTTGGTTGCACATATTTTGTACCACAAATAAGAAGCAATCTTAGAGAAAAAGTATAATAATTTTTGGTTCTGAAAATTCTTACTGCTATTTTAATCTGTGTACATATTGAATAAAGAAATTATGTATTGGGGCTGGGATTGTGGCTCAGTGGTACAGTGCTTGCCTAGCACATGTGAGGCCCTGGGTTTGATCCTCAGCACCACATAAAAACAGAAAGAATAAACAAATAAAGTTAAAAAAGAAATTATGTATTATACAGTGCCTGTTACATATTAGATTTTCAATAAATATCAGTGAACTGAATTTACTGTACAATAATAACAATTCTAAGATAAATACTTTTTTTACTTGTGGTAGTTAAGTACTTAATCACCCACCATATATTTATATGTGGATGAACTTAGACAGCAAAGTATTACAATTGAAGAAAAATGAAAAATTGAAGTCATACTTCCTGGTTGTGGGTTAAGTAAATTGCTTAATATTTGTGAGCCTAGATTTTTCAACTGTAAAATGTTGGTAATTTAGTACCTATTTTACAAAGTTATGGGAGGTATCAAATAAAATTAAATAGTGGGGGTGGGGAGCAGTCTACCTATAATCCCAGCAACATGGATGGCTGAGACAGGAGGATCACAAGTTTCAGGCCAACTTCAGCCTCTTGGTGAGATCCTGTCTCAAAATTAAAAAAATAATAATAATACAATTTTAAAAATGCTGGGAATGTAGCTCAATGATAAAGCAGCCCTGGGTTCAACCCCCAGTATCAAAACAAATAAATAAATATATGGGGGTAAAATGCTTTGTGAATTGTTAAACAATCATGCAAATAATGATTTTATTTAATTTAAGGCATATGGATAATTTTCTATTAGAATTATGATAAAAAGAATATAAGAAAATTGTTTATATTTAAACATTCTCACCTTCTTGGAAGTAGAGATACTGTCTTAGTATCTTTCTAAAATTTCATCACCTAGCATAGTGCCTGAATATGGTAAGTGCTAATAAAATATATTGGATTAATACATTAAATATCTTTATCATCACAAAAATAGTAATAATGCTGATTCTGCATCAATTTATCTCATTAATCAAAATATATATTAGGGACAGCCCTTTTAACAGCCTAATGATGCAAGGTAAGTAGAGAGGAAATTGTTTGTAATCAAGGATGAAATTGGGAATACATATTAAGTAGAACTGATACAAAAGCACTGGTTGGAAGAGTTGCCTTAATAAAGTTCACTTAAATGCACTTTTGTAAAGCTTAATCAAGGTTTTTCTGACTTCCTTTTGGGGTGTGTGTGTGTGTGTGTATGTATGTATGTAAATTTGATATTATATTATAAAATATTGTTATTCCTCTATTCACACCAATTAAAAATCACATTGGTTGTGGGGCCAGGGCCAGTGGCAGAAAGCTTGCCTAGCATGGATAAGGCACTGGGTTCAATCCTCAGCACCACATAAAAATAAAAAATAAAGACATTCGGTCTATCTAGAAATAAAAAAAAAAAAAAAACCCACATTGGTGGTTTGTATAGTCATTTCATAATGAGTATGGGTAAGTGAATAATAACATTTATAGCTAATTAGACAATTAAATATATGATATTTTACTATAATACAAAATAAGTATTAATAATTTATAATGCTTTTATTCTCATGGACAATGGAAACTTTGCAAAAAATTATTTTTTTTTTCTTTTTGTTTCAAGGGTTTCTTGGAAGCTCAGAGCCAAAGTTTTGATTCAGTTTTAATAATGATAAAACCCTGTGGCCTGAATTACTGTGTACTTTTCCCTCTGGTGTTATCATTCCATTGTATTTACACTGTAATTGACACTTATGTCTTTTTCCATTCCACTGCATCTTATTGATTCTCATAAGCCATTCCAAATTTCTTCAAATGAGAAAGGATGTATAAATGCATAAATATATAAGCATATACATCAAATAAACTAATATGTATTTTTAAAATACATAACATCTTGGTAATACCTTTGTTGCTGCCTTTTCCTCTTCTCTACTTCTCTATCATTTCTCTTTCCTATGATTCCTTAGCATATAATTTATTCAAAGGGTGGAAACCCTTAGCTCATATAAGCCAGTCTAGTGAAGAAACTTACTGCACATATACATTGGCACCTTTAATGCAAACTCTCATATATTTTAGCTTTCTCATTAAACTGAAGCTAAACTCAATACCCACAAACCAAATACAGGGTTTACAGGGTCTCAGGGGCATGAGTCATTCCTTCATTAAGCACATATTTTACTTAGTAAGCACTGTCTTAAAGAACTGTCCCAAGTACTACTAGAAACACAATCAAATAAGCAATTGCCTCCACAAAGTCTTCATAACCTTTATAGTCTTTCAGAAGAGCTACATATACACCTAAATAGCATTAATGTAAGGAACAGACTGATTAATAATGAGTCTAAATACAGGCACAAATCAAATGCTAAAAGAATTCTAAGAGATAACTTTTGGCAAATACTAAAATAATTTTAAGAAGGATATAACTTTCAGCCAGATAATGAAGATGTGTATACAATCAGTAAAATATGACAACTGAATAGGTGTGGAGTGGCAAAATAGAGGGAAAATTCAAAATGATATTAGATTTTAAGTCTGATAATTAGAGAACTGGAGATACCATTAATAGAGATAAGAGACAATAAAAATCTGGCATGGTCAGTTGCAGGTGACTGTGGGACAGTTAAGTAGAGCCTCACATAGACAATTAAAATGACATATTGCAGCTGAGGAAGAAATTTCTGGAAGGTGTCCATGTAGAGCTGTGTCAGAAGTCAAGATTTTATATTGTCAAGATAGAGATGATAGAGAAAGGAGAAAGGGGCTACAATTGGGTCCTTAGGGAAGTTTTTCTTGTGACTGAGTGGAGAAGAGCCTGAGAAGATGTTATGGATGAGATATGAGGTACCCCCTAAAGCTCATGTGTGAGGCAACACAAGAATTCTCAGAGGTAACATTAGATTATGATTAGATTATGAGTGATATAACCTAATCAGTGGATTAATCCACTGATGTGGATTAACTGGGTGGTTACTGTAGGCAGGTAAGGTGTGGCTGGAAGAAGTAGGTCCTTGGGGATGTGCCTTTGGGGTTTACATTTTGTCCCTGGTGAGCAGAGCACTGCCTCCCCCCTCCCCCTTTGACTCCTGGTTGCCATGTTCTGAGTTGCTTTCCCCTGTGACTCCCCCCTTTTTTTTGCGGGGGATGGGTCTTGGGGATTGAACTCAGGGGTACTTGACCACTGAGCCACATCCCCAGCCCTATTTTGTATTTGATTTAGAGACAGGGTCTCACTGAGTTGCTTAGTGCCTCACTTTTGCTGAGGCTGGCTTTGAACTCATGATCTTCCTGTCTCAGCCTCCCGGGCTGCTTGGATTACAGGCATGTGCCACTGTGCCCAGCTGCCTATGATGTTCTATCTCACCTGGGGCCCCAAGCTATTGAGTAAGCCAAAAGTGTACTGAACTCCTGAAACCATGAGCCAAAATAAACTCCCTCTATGTTGTTCTTGTCAGATATTTCAATCATAGTAATGCAAAGCTGACTAAAACAGAAGAGGACTTGGAAGCAACAATAAAGTATAATGGAAGAATATCTAGAATGGATAAGTAGTACCAAATGCAATAGAACTGGAACAAGATGAGGACTGGTAAGGAAAGCTGAATTTGGAAACTTGGAGGTCAGTAAAAGAAATTTCAGGAACATAGCAAAGCTAGAATATATTCACAAAGTGTTAAGAAATGTGTGGGTAGTGAGGACATGGAATCAGTGAGCATGCCTTCCTCCTTTGTAAATTTTGTGGAGGTTAAAAAAAAAAGATGAGATCCTGTCAATAGAATGATAGGATTGCAAATGGAGTGAACTGAAAACAAATATAATCTTAATTCTTGAATCAAAAGAAACAAGATTTCTAAAGGTATAGAGAAATTTTTCAGTGAACACAAATTGTGGTCCTTGGACCAGTAGAAATAAGATAATCAAGAAACTTAGAAATTGTCAGGCTCCAGCAATCTGTACCTAAATAGACCTTCCAACTGATTTTGGCACACATTAAAACTTGAATTGCACTTCCCATTTTCAGTAGAAGGCAAAGCCACCTAAAGGGAAAGAACAGTGATAGGACTTGTAGTAAAAGTAGGGAGGAACAGAAAAGGATTAGACATTAAATACTGGTAGCAAGTCAGTTCGAATTAGTAAAAAGAGTTGCCAATTAAGGAGAGAGGACAATATGACAGAAGTAATCTTTCCTAGATAAAATTGGCTTAATTTAGGGACTTTCTTCATCACACAAAAAAGTCAAAATCTCAGAACAGAGAAAGTAGATGGTAGTCTACCCAAAGTAAGAGATCTGTACAGCGAGGACAATAAAACAGAATGCAACAAAAAGTTAATCAGTTTCAAGGAAAAGGATTCTTGAATTGGTTGACAATGATGTCCAGCTTGGCTTGGAACTGAGGGCTGGATATCTCAGTGAGAGCAAGGTTAAGTAGAAAGGAAAGCATAGAAGATGATGTAATAAAGTGATGATAAGAGAGAGAGACATTCAGTATTCCAGGTTAAATAGTTTTAAGTGACAATGTAAGTTCAAGGAATGACCAAAGTCTATGTGGACTAAATACAAAGAAATGAAGAAATTAAAGGATATGAAGAACTATGAGGACAGAGTGTGGGAAAGATTACTGATATGGATGATATAATTCTCATAGATGATTCCAGGACAGGGTCAGTGGGAAGTGGATAAAAGATTGTAAGCCACTTGATGAAACTTTTGAAGGATGACGAGAGTGACCATAAAGTCAATAGATAGTTGTAATTGAGGCAAGAAGGATGGTGTATGTGTATTATTGAGTTTTAAGGAAAGTAAAAGGTTGATGAGAGATGGTTGATCAAAAAATTCAGAATATTTGACTGAGTATAAAATTATATTGATGGGCTGGGGATGTGGCTCAAGCGGTAGCACGCTCGCCAGGCATGTGTGCGGCCTGGGTTCGATCCTCAGCACCACATGCAAAGATGTTGTGTCCGCCGAAAACTAAAAAATAAATATTAAAAATTCTCTCTCTCTCTCTCTTTAAAAAAATAAAATACAGTAAAATAAAATTATATTGAGAAAAGTATTGGTAATTAATGTCAACAGAAAAAATATAGTTATACTAATAAAAGAAGCAAAACAACACACACATAAATTTAGTAGTAAATACTATTTATATTGCAATAATGATATAAATACTGAACACTAATTTAGCAAGCAAAAAGAAATATGGATATTTAACAGTGTTGGGATGGTGTAAGGGAGGAAAGCAGGTATTGAAGGATTAACAAAATCTTTATGTACCAGAATTATCAACAGAAAATATAGAACATTTGATAAATCAAGAAATATTAGTATAAATATATGCACACTATTTATCTAGTGGAGGTAGGTGGTAAATTCCCGAAAACAAAGCTAAGAGTTGAAAATGGTTGGCCTCTGTATTTCTGATCTGGTTGGTGAAATGGGCTGGGACAGGGAATTTCTATTTTATGTTGTTGATGTCTATTTGAAATTTTAAGCTTACTGAGTTAATAAAATATAAGTGCTAAAAATAGTAAATAAGTAATGATTGTATAAAACAAAGGGGATATTGCCATGAAACAAAGGTACATCATAGCAGGAAGTTGCAGGAGGTAACAGGAGACAAATATGGTGCCCAAATAGATACAAATTAAATTTTTGATATGGATAGCAGGGTATCAAAGTTTGCACAAATGACTCTCAATTTCAATAATAAGAATGAAAGCAATAAATATGAAGAAGGACTTGAGCCACAGGTTAATGAGTGAAGATGTTGTTCATTGAACTAACCATGCATCAAATTCCATCATTAGTGAATGACTTATGTAAAAGAAACTTTGTAACAATCTTCCTGAAAAGAAGACCTGCCAGAAAATGTATTTGACACTAAGACTTGTGTTATACTGGTGTTGACAACTAAGGTTTTAAATGATGGAAGAAAGACATTATTACATCCCAAGTTGGAGTTGTTTTTCCATTGGATACGTCACTATCTGAGTGGGCAGGATTGTTGCCTTTACAATCTTCCTGTGACTTTAAATGTTTCCTGGAAGCCATAAGCCAAGTTCAAGAGAGTTTTATACACAATATAAATATTTATTTGCTCTTTCTTATAAACACCACCTGTATGACAACTTGTAAAGTGAGTTCAGCTGAGCTTTTCCCTGTAACTAACATTTTTGAAATCATCCTTGGCAATGGCAGGAAAATGATCACATGATGTTATTAATTTCCCAAGGGACATGGCTAGAGATATTTTGAATTTAAAACCAAAATAATTCTGAGGGAGGGCCGTGAAAAATATACATATATTGTGAAGTCAGCTTTTGGACACCTGATTTTGAAATATATTTCAAAGTCTTTTCCTTTAAGTCAAGCATTTTAAAATACTAAAAATAGTATTATAGCTCAGTGATGGAGCACCCATGAAGCATGCATAAGACTCTGGATTTGGTCCCCAGCAAAACACACACACAAAAATAGCATTATAATAGAACCAATGTATTATATTGATTTTTTTTTTTAATTTTGAGACAGGGTTTCGCTAAGTTACTGATGCTGATCTTCCTTCACCTAAATCTCTGGCTTCATCCCTCAGGCCTCATTTATAGATGACAGGATTTATATTCTGTTTCCAGAAGCCAGGAAGTGTGTTCTGAACATTTAAATGGCTCCATCTAGGAGAACCAAAGAGGAGAGCCAGAAGGGACCCTAGAAATCATACATCAGTCACCGAGGGAAGGTTTTGTGTCATGTGCTGATGTCTGCTGATTGGCCTCTGAGGTGAGTTCCATGCTGAGTGGTGGGGCTGACCACCCACGGCTGCCATGGGCTCAGCATCAGGTGGTCCAGCTGCTCAGTTCCTGCCTGATTGAATCCAGGCTCCCATTTCAGAAGACAGTGAACTACATTTCTGTCCGCATGTACACCATACTCTGTGTGTGGTGTCTCCCTTCTGTGTGGCTTTGCACACAGCTTAGGTCAGCTTTTATGCGTTCTGAGCCTGCTGAGAAGAGCTGGGCTTCATTTTCTCTGTCTGGGCTCCTGGGGCAGGTAGTAGGTAAGTAAGGTCTTTCTTAGACTCAGCCATTGACTCAGGCTGTCTGGGACCCCTCTGGGATTCCCCCACACTCAACCGAGTGTATTCCTGGGCTGAGGGAGGGTGTCTGATGTTTCTGGGTGCCCTCCTGCCCGCAGGGGTTGCTTGTGACTCACCAAGCACGGAAATCCACGGGGCTTCATGCCCTGCTTCTCGCCCTGAAAACCATCTCCAGCAAGCCAACCATAAGGTGTTATCATCTGAGAACCACTGAGATCACTAACCTCTGGGCCATTGCCCCAGCTGTTCCCTGTTCAACCAAATTAATTACAGGAGTCCATGCAGCTCAGCAGAATCAGATTTTTATCAAATCAGATAATTAAACAGAAATCCTATGTCCTTTCCACTTTACCATGCTACTTCCAAAACATAACTTTAAAAAAAAAATTGAAATGGAACAAATTTTAGTTTTAAAAGATCCTAAATTATATCTGCTCTATTGTCCTTTAAAGAGACTCTTCTACCCATGAGTCACATCTATACAGACATGTAAACACCAAGGAGGCTAGAGTTACAGAACTCTTTCCCTACGCTCCTTCCTCCATTAGTCCTGTGAATCTCACCTTTATCCTCATAAAACACTGAAAAATTGTATCTACACAAGAAGCCTTCAAACTTTAACAAAACTACAGAGAAATCTCAAACTATACTGTGAATAGTAAAATAGGAGTGATATAACTGGGCATGGTGGCACATGCCTATAATCCCAGTTACTGAGGCAAGTTTTAGGACAGTTTCAGCAACTTAGCAAAATCCTGTCTCAAAATAGATAAAAAAGGGCTGCAGTGTAGGTCAGTTGGTGGAGTTTTCCTGGGTTCAGTCATCAGTATTGTTAAAAAAAAGTGATATATTAGTTACTAAACACTGCCCATTTTCTAAGTACATAATAAAATGTCTGATTAAATATATTTTTAGATGTACTAAGGTAGTGATATATACCATTACTATTGCCATTGGATAAAAATTCTTTCCTTGTTTTTTTTTTTTGGGGGGGTGGGGATATCAGGGATTGAAATAAAGGGGCACTCAACTACTGAGCCACATCCCCAGTCCTATTTTGTATTTTATTTAGCTATAGTGTCTCACTGAGTTGCTTAGTGCCTCACTTTCGTTGAGGCTGGCTGTGACCTCCTGATCTTCCTGATTCAGCCTTCTGAGTTGCTGGAATTACAGATATGTGCCACAGCACCCAACCTATACAAAAATTTTTAATACATAAATATTGTTCTCATCTGTGATAATTATCTCTAACATAGTTTTCACTGTCATTATTCTATGTTAAATTTTATTCTATTCAAAAATATTTCTACATGACATTTTTTTCATGTTGTGGACTTTATAGTTTATGAAAAACTTTCAACATGTATTTCATTTTAGTCTTTATATCAACCCTGCGAGATAGACATTATTACCCCAATTTTTGAATGAATATGCTAGAGAGGTTTAATGTTATGAAGATCACACAGCTTAAAAGGGACAAAGCTAGAAATAACCCAAATCTTCTTGTCCTGAAGCTACTCCACTTTCTTTTACATCACTAATATCTCCCTACTGACAGACACTTCTCATTCCAGTGCTCTATTAATGTTTACATTACTGTTCAAATACTCTCCACATAACTGACTCAAATTCCAGGGGTAACCATTGGATTCTGGAGTTAGTTAACTTATGTATGAATCCTGGATCCACTATATGCTAATTGTTTAAGCCTCCACAAATAACCTCTTCAGATCTCAATTTCATTATCTGAATGATAAGGAAAATAATATCACCTTCCTAATCTGATTGTTATAAAATAAAAACAATATGCTAGTCTATCTTGCACAAAACTGCTAAGGATTAACCTTCTAAAGCATACCTATCAGTATTTTCTTACACAATTAACTTCACTCACTGTTTTAGTTGGCTTTTTCATTTCTGCAACCAAAAGACTTAACAAGAACAATTTAAGGAGGACAAAGTTTATTTTGGGGCTCATGGTTTCTGAAGTCTCAGTCCATAGACAGACAAATCCATTCCTCAGGTCTTGAGGTGAGACAAAACACCATGGCAGAAAAGTGTGATGGAGGGAAATGGCTCAAGACATGACAATCAGCCTCCACTTGCCACATACAAAATATATACTCCAGAGGCATGCCCCTAGTGACCCACCTTCTCCAGCCACACCCTATCTGCCTTCAGTTAGCACTCAGTTAATCCCCATCAGGGAATTAATTCACTGATGGGGCTAAGGCTTTCAAAACCCAGTGATTTCACCTCTAAGCACTATCTTACATGAGCTATGGCAGGACAACTCACATCCAAACCATAATACTTACTCTACATTGCCTATTAAAGAAAATCCAAAATTTGTAATTTAACACTTAAGGAACGTATGATCTGGCCTTAACATGTCAACACTATAATGTACTATCTCCTTATCACATGTCTTCTATCACATACATATCAAAATACTAATTATTCCTGAAACATAAAATGTACTTCAGTAAATCCATAATTTATATGATTCCCTCTTCCTTGGATACTATCTTTGTGTAATACCACAATGCCACATGTGAAAATTATGCCCATTTTTCAAAGTGCTGGTAAATTACCACCCCCTCAATCTCTTCCTTGATCTCCCAGCTGAAATTCATTTCTTCTTCCTTCTCTTCTAAAAGCATATTGGTTATCTTTAATGATAGACAACACTTTGCTTTGCATTATAATTTTTGTGCTTTCTACTTTCCCCTATAAGAGGAAACTAAGGCAAAACAAAATCAAAGATTAGTTTGAACTGTATGGCATTACTGAGATTTGACCAATATGACCTGTATAAATGACAATTTCAAATTATTTAATCTAATAACACATTTATAGCTATTATTAATCCATATAATGTAAGAAATTCAATGATTTAGAGTTATTTTAGAGGGTAATATTTCCATGCAAGCATTCAGAGTAAAGGCAATTTTAGAGTTTTGTTGGAAAAATATAGATTTTTAAATCATTTATACTTCTTTTTGTCCAATATGGCTAAAGTATACATTTCAAAATTTCAGTCCTTAGAAGTGATCTCAAATATATTTTAAATAATACAAATTCTTATATTGACAGGCTCCTTATTTATTCTTTTTCTTTTCTTTTTTCTTCTAGTAATAGTTGCCTATGAGAGGTTGATTTAAGATCTGAAAAAGACATTAATTATGTCTGATTCTCCATTGCTCCAGTTGTGATTATTAGTTTTACCAGATACAAGAAAGTCTTTGTTTTCTTTTAACACTTGTATAGCAAATATTTAAGATTCCAGTCTTCTAAACATAATTTACTCACTGAAGATGTCATCCCAAGAGATATCTCAGCTACTTAGTTTCTATTTTGTTATAATATACAATGAAGTATTAACATATTTTTATTTGGATTATTATAATATATTCTCAAATAACATATATAGGAAGTAATTAGCTAATGAAATGTAACCATTATAATCATCTTATATAATCATTTCTAAATTGTTATTCATTTAAATACCACACCTTATGAAAATTATTTAATGTTGCATAATTACTGGGCTCATTTTAGAGTAAGGATCAATTAGAAATCATGTATTTAGTAATAACTTAAGTCATAGATTTAATGTATTGAAGAACCTGAATTGTTCTGTCTTTTGAGAGATGGGATAATTGGTTTTTAAAAAGTTATAACATAATATAAATAACAGTGGTAAAAATCAATGTTTTGATGAAAATTTAATGTGAGTACCTATACAGTGGTGTCAGAAGTATTTGAGGATGTTATTTCCATTTGAAAAGGAATCAGATGATTGATCTTACCTGCTCATGTATCTGGTTTGATCCACCATGGCACAGTTCATTTCCAATGCTTGTAGAAGTTGAATCACTTCCTGTGATGCTATGTATTTGTTGGTTAGAATGGGATTGTTGACAGTGTGAAGAGTGGATGATCTGAGGCTGTTGGACAATATGATGATGGCATTGAACCTGAGGATAGCATTCCTAAAACACAAACACATATAAAAAATAGCTGCTGAGAATAAATAACATTAATTGAGACTAAAAAAGCAACTGAAACCATGTTTGAAAACTCAGTGCATGTTTTCACAATATAATTTAAACCCTAGAATTTGTAGTATTAATTGGTGATATATTATTTTTCAAATTCTTCCATTGGGAAAACTTGTATTAAATTCTATTTTTATTCAATCATGTATCTGTGACTGTAGAAATACTTACCTAGATAGGCCAGAGAATAACATGGTCTGATTAAATTTATATTCCAGTTACACTTATCACTAAAAGTATAATGAATATTAATATTAATTAATCTTTCTTCGATGATTCAACAGGCACTTCAGTATCTAATTACATAATAATACCATAACACTGAAGATGTAGACGGATATAAAATTAGAAAATAATGTAGTGATTTTCAATGTCAGGAAGCATATTAGAGTCACAGTAGGGGGAACAAAGTGCTAATGCTTATGAAAATCAAGTATGAATTTTTGAAAAAAAAGATTGAAAACCAGTGACCGGTGCTTCCAATTCAGAAAACATGGATTTTTAACTCTAATTCTTCCACTTACTCTTTGATCTTTAAAAAAAAATCTATCTATCTATTTATATATATATATATATATATATATATATATATATATATATATATCTCCTTTATGAGTCCCAGTTTTCTAATTTGCCAAACTGAGTTCAGTATGGGTCCTCATGGATTGTTGTGAGGGGTAAATGCACTAATGTCTGTATATTACATAGTACAAGGTAGGTGAGTAATATACATTTATTACTATTATTATTACTATTATTATCATTTATGCATCATCATCATTGACTTTATTATCTACCTCACTAATTTTGAAGGTATAAAATAAACCCCTGAGGTCTAGAAAATCAAGTTGTTTTAATTATAATGACTGAAATTAATGGAAAAATTGGGGTTGGAACTCAAGATTTCTAGCATAGAGTTCTTTCAGGTATTAATTGGCTGAACATATACTGAGCTCAAGATATTCTTGAATTTGTTATTTTTAAACTAAATATTTGCTACCTGATTGTTTATTTGCCATGGATATTTTCAGGTAAGTATGGAAAACAAACTAATATATCTAAGTGTTTCAGTTTTGAGGAATTCATATATCTGCTATAGTATGTTGTTATTATTCTACTTTGATAAGAGGCATCCAGAAGCTTGTTTTTAAATAAAAATATTCAATTTTGAGTCATAATACTACATTTATGTATAATCAACTTTGAACATTTGAATTCAATGCTCTATTTCTTTCAACTGTGGATAGTTGACCAATATTAAAATAGTAAAATACTTCATATTTTAAATTTTTATATGAAAAAATTCAACTTATGTTAAATGAAAGAAGTGCAGAAGAATTAATATAGTATTCTGGTGTAACTTATAAAGAATGTTTTTACCTATATATTTACGAATATACATAAATGCTTCTGTATTACTTGACCAATAAACTTTTAAGAATGGCAACTTCTGTTAAGAGAAATGAGGGACAAATTGATCCAAATAAGCTTGTTTTTCATTGTATGCATTTTTATACTTTTTATAGATTTTTATATTCTTTTACATTCTGGAAATTCTTACCATGTATACAAATGACCTACACACACACACACACACACACACACCACTACATTCTGGAAAAAAAACAAAAGGATAAAGAAACACATTTTGCAAATACAAGTCACCTCGATAGACATATAGGTAAATGCCATATAGGTAAATGCTAAGCAATCTAAATGCTTAGAATTATTTTCTCTAGATGCTTTTTAAATATAACTTACTTTGAAAGTATGCTAGCACTAAGACCTTAACAGTTTAGAAAATTAAGCATATGCTGTCAGCAACCTTTGTACAAATTTGGGGATTTGAATATATTATCTATTATTTTTTGGTAAACAATACCATCATAATCTGGATTAAGATAAAAATCACATTGACAATCTGAGAAGACCATAACTCAGTGGGGATCTTGAACACTAATGAAATAGAAACTCTCCTGAAGAAATAACAACAATGTATACCCCCAAAAGCAAGTGAGGAAACACTTGGAAAGGACACATCAACAGAAGGTAATAAAGAAAAAAAAAACATTTATTAATTATCTTCCTTTGTTAATGTATCAGTTGACTCTTCAATAGAACACTGACATTCCTATCATCTAGGGTGCTCTACACTTTGTCTGAGCCTATCTAGCCTCTGAACCATACATTGGTTCTACTGAACTCTTAGCAGATTTTTAATTTTTTTTTCACACATGCTAGGCAAGAGCTCTACTACAGAGCTGCACTCCCAATCTCATTTTAAATTCTTATACCTGACTATTAAAGTTATTGTTCTAAAGTAAGATGTTCATATATTAATGGAAATTTGAAGCATGTCATGAACTGAATTTTCTAAGTACAAAATATCAAACATTACTAATTTATCATAGATTATTCAATATCTTTGATGGAGAGAAAGAATTATAGAGTACAAATTATATGAATTGAATAATTTTCTTTCAACTGGCACTACTTTACCATCTCTTTGCTACAAAGACATTTTTTTTTCTTAGACAGGTCTCATCTATGAGCTAGTCCTAATTGATAATAAACAGTTTCATGCAGACACTCGTTTTATCCATTTTGTCCTAGTATATACTTCATCACAGAGGAAACTTAACTAGAGCAAAGAAGTTATAGTTTGTTACAACTACAGGGTTCCTTTTACCTTGGACAGCTTCCATGGCAGTTCCCAAACTCCCAAATTATTTAATTCATTAATAAGAAAAACTTGGCATAACCAAGTCAATACTCAAGTTAACAGTAAACAGTGGTGGTATTCTCATTTCTATTGTTTTTATGGGGCATTATAATTATACACAATGGTGGGACTCCTGTTGACATGTTTGTACATGCACATAACGTAATTAATTTAATTCTATTTCTCCAGTACCTCTCCTGTCCCTCCCCTCCTCCTTACTTTTGGTCCCCTTCCTCTACTTTACTGATTTCCCTTCTATTATTTTTAAATAATGCATTATAATAATGTATATAAGTTGGATTCATTGTGGCATGGCAGTATTCCCTTAAAGGAGCTTTTCTTTAGTTATTTCACCTACATAGTGTTAATATAATGTACAGGGGGTCAATTTTAAACCTGTTTTTCTTTGAAACAAGAAGCTAGAAGCAGCATGAAATGATCCTACTCAACATTTTTACTATTAAAATGTATAAAATCTTATTGTTTTAGCAGCCCAGTTGGATAAATGGCAGGTTTTATAATTTGGTAGCTTGAAGACAATCCTGGCCCTTGGAAGAACAGGAATATTTGATGAAATTTTTCTACTTGATACCATAATTATCTGAACTATTCTGATACTCCTCTTCCATATATATATATATATATATATATATATATATATATATATTCAGTATATTCCATACCAAACTCTTCATACTATATTCAGTTTTCTAAGCAAAATGAAATCTTAAAGATTTGAATGTTTAATATTCTGAGAGTTTACTCAATTTCATTTTTGCTGGGCATCAAATAAGTAAACTTTGTTATTTCCTACACATCTGATAGTGACTGCCCATGAAGTTCTTACAAAATAAAATGTGGCTAGGTGCAGTGGTGCATGTCTGTAAGCCCAGTGACTGAGGAGGCTGAGGCAGGAGGATCATAAGTTTGAGGCCAGCCGCAGCAATTTAGACCCTGTCTCAAAATTTAAAAAAAAAAATAAAATAAAAAGGACTGGGGAGATAGTTCAGTGGTAAATTACCCCTGGGTTCATATGCCCCAGTCAAAAAATGAAATTTTAATACATCAGCCAGTCTCATTTGTATATGAGAAAAATGATTTTGTTATCCACACTGATTTGATATTATTTAACTGCCTATCATGAATTGCTTGTTACCCCTGCAAAGATATGTTGAAGTTCTAACCCCCAGTGATTTAGAATGTTCTCTTATTAAGAAACAGTGTCTTTATAGATGTAATCAAGGTAAAATGAGGTAATTAGGATGGGTCCTAATACAATATGACTATTATTCTTATAAATATGGGAAATTTGGACACAGAGACAAACATTTACAGAGGGAAGACAATGGGAAGATGTATACGGAGGATGCCATTAAAAGAGAATTGGAGTAATGCATCCACATGCCATAGAATGTCTGAGGCTACCAGAAAATAGGAAGCAGGCATAGAAGAGTTCTTTCCCCAAGGGCTTCAGAGGGAATAGGGCTCTGCCCAGTGATTTTAGACCTCTGAATTTCAGAACTGTGAGATAATAAATTTCTATTTTTTAAACCACCTAATTTGTGGTATTTTATTAGAATAGTCCTAGGAAACTGATACATTGTCCTAGTTCAAAACTGTCCAAGAGATAATACCAGGCTCTAATAGGACTGGACAAACTTTTATCCACTAAAAAGAGCAATGTGAAAACTATTGCTTACAACAACAACTGCATTTAAGGACTTGGTGCTGTAGATGTCATGAGATTACTGTGGTCCTCTAGCAGCTGTGCACTCTGTACTTGGTCTCTCAGTTAATGAAAATTTAAAAATGTTATTTGAACCCTCAGTGTTCTCGATCTGTCATAGTATTCAGTGTATTACATATTTGTTCATACATATTATTCACTTGAAATTCATTATATGCTAAAATAATTAATACAAAATTATAATGCTTTAAATTATTATTTTTGTGAGACTAGTTAAAAGAAAAACGACAAAACATTTATATATATATATATGTATATATATATATATATATATATATTTAAGATTCTACCATTAATTTTGTATGTGATTATTTTGATTTCAGTTCCCTTTTACTAAAATAGGGATAATAATACTTTACATGATAAAATGAATATGAGCTTATTTATTTATTTATTTATTATTGGTGCTGGGGATTGAACCTAGGGCCTTGTGCACGTGAGGCAAGTATTGTACCAATACTTGCCTGAATATGAGATTATTAAGGATTCCATGAAGAGCTACAGATATAATGAAATATTGCTATAACTCATGGTGGTTCTGTCTGGCATTTGATAATTGAATGTCATTTTAGCTCTATCTTTAAAATATTTATGAATATTTCAATATTCACTTAATAAAGTTTTACACTTATAAGACAACTTTTAAAACAATTATTACTTACCTGATCTGTATTTAGCTTCTCCACTTTTCTTATTGTTTTTTCATAAATAACATTGTTTCCTGGGAAGAAATGGCCTCCTCTTAAGAATGGAGACAGTGGTTCCTAAAAAGACAGTAAAACCTATGTTTTTCTTTGAAAGGTATCTTTTCCAAGGAAACTTAAAATATTTGGTTTGTCATAGGGTCTGAGGTAGTATCAGATTTAGGGGGAGAGTGGAATGACATCCAAATAAGGTCCTAATATATATAAGAAAATAAAAGCAGTTTATTTATCAAAGAGAAAAATCTGAATTTTTCCTACTATCTTTTACTAGGTCTTTTGGGAGAGATTGGAATGAGGTAGGAAAGATTATTTTTTCTTTCTTTTTTTTTCTATTACCAAGGCAAGCAAAATACAATTAGTTTCCTCTGAGGCAGATCACATGCTATCAGGTCAAGACCATTTAAATTGAGTTCACTGGTAGGTTTCTTTCTATGCAAAATTATTATCATAGAAATACAAAATAAACATAATTCAGCACTACTAGGACATAAAATAGGTAGAATTGTATTAAATATTTGTTTCCCAGAACTTGATTTGGGTGCCCTTGAAGTGTACAATTCTTGTGATTATAATCAAGGTGAAGACTCTCAGTGCAACATGTTTTGAATACTAATAACTGAGAAGAAGCTTTAAGAGCCACTGTATCTCTGTATAATCAACTAAATTGCTGGAGGATTAGCCAAGTGCTTAGAAGATGTCAACCAATGGAATTAAGGCTAGTGACATGTCCAAGATCTGAAATAAACCAGAAAAGGACTAATAAGAATCAGACCAAGAGTGTAAAATGTAAGGTGTAGTATATTTTTTTGCCATCTTTTGGTTTAATTCAATCTTTACATGAAAGCTGGGTTTATTTTGTTATTGAACAAAAATTGCATTCATTTATTTTGTAATATGGGAGAAAAGTGTAGAGTTGGGGATGGTCTCATGTATTAACAATTAAGCTTAAGGACATTTTAAAATCAACAACATGTACTAGCATTTTTATAGTCTACTATCGTAAATACTCTTAGACTAACTGAACTAAAACTTTGGTTGTTGAGAAATTAAGACACTCTTGACACAAAAGTTATACACTTCTGGTATTCAAGTTTGAATAAGGGTGCTTTAACTAAATGGTCCTTGGAAACTTTGGTAAAACAAATACATAAGTGATTAAATTTGACTAGCTAATGAATTATTAAATCTAAAGATGCATTATATTAAAAAAGATTCCCCTGGAAGCTATTTTCTGTGTGTTTGATTTTGTTAATGAACTTCTTCAGTAGTTATATTTGATCATGTAACATATTGCTCTGTATGCATAATGTGTTTTGCTAACTGCTATGAGGCATACAAACATGAATCACACATATTACTAGGTGCATTTAATATTGATCAGAGTTCATAAAACTATGGCAGACAGTTTTTTTTTGTACTGTCCTCAGGATAAGCATGATATTTAGATTTTTAAAAGACTGTAAATAAAAAAGAAGATCCAAGGCCCTATATTGCTAATGAAGCCTAAAATTTTTACCATCTGGCCTTTTACAGGAAACTTTTCTCAATCCCTGCTCTAGATAATACATGAAGATAAATACCTAAAGTAAGAGGTAGAAAGTGACAAGTGCCAAAAAAAGTATAGAGAAAGAACTTAGAGAAATGGGCTGATGATGAAAACCTGAGTTCTATCTGGTAGTTCTCAGGTAGGATACTTGAATCAAGTGGAATTTTAAAGAAAATTGAGATGATCTTTGGGTATAAGCAAACTGAAGAAAATAATTATTCAAGTGAAGTATAAAAATCTAAATCAGCAAGTTTCAAAAAGGGTAAGTTATATATAGGGAATATACTTGTCAGATAGCTTGGTTCAGTAAACAATAAGTCCTTGTAAAAGGGTGTCTAAGATGAAAAAAAGTCTACTTCAGGAAGATTAACCAGAGAAAAGGAAGAATGCAAGTAAGCATATTGGCTAGGATATTATTCTTATATTCAAGGGCAGTACTTTTCAAAGTTGACTCTGGGATGTTGAACCTGGAGGAGTCTACTACATAGCCAATGGTATAAAAAACAAACATTGAGACACTGAGTTTTATATGCTCCTATTAGAATTTGGATCTGGTTCATGTCTTTATTTCGTGTAACACATAGTAAGCCCTTTAACATGTATGAAATTATTGCAAAGAACTGCGAGAAAGACTGTAACCAAAAATATATGTGGGTCTATGGGTGTAGTTCAGTAGCAGAGTGCTTACCTAGCATGTGTGAGACCCTGGGCTCAATCCCCAGCATCACAAAACAACAAATATGTGGGTGGACACTTGTATGTACACATCTAGCATATGGCTGAAAACTCAGGTTTGGAACTAAGTAGGAATTTCAAGACTGCAGATTCAGATTTCAGAACCAACTGCTTAGACGTCTTAGCTAAAACTATGCAATTGCTGAAAAGGTGAGTGAAGATGAAAGAACTAGACACGCTGTAAAAGGTCTGAGAATCAGAAGAGAAATGTGTCACAGAAATCAAGATGAGAAATTTTCAGTAAGTAGAACAAAGTTGAATGTTTAAATGCTTCAGAGATGTCAACATGTAAGAACTACAAAATGGATTGCATTTGGACTATTATAAATTAATTGAGTTAGACTATCAAAATTAGTAGAAACAGATCTAATGGAAAAAAAGTTATGAAATAATAAAATCTGTATTTAATTTCTTCTTTTATTATCTATGCACTGTGGAAACTTAGGAAAGTCATTTAAACTTCTCTGAAGTTTGTTTGCTTATCATAGAGACATTAATGCAGGATATCTCATATCAAGTAAAATAATGTATTTAAGGTACCCTTTATCTGTAACTTTAATGTAAAAAGAGTATTGGTTTTTAATAATACTGTATAGTCTATACTATATTTAAAATAATTTTTGAGAACACTATTATAATTTTTCTAGATTATTGATTTCAAAAATAAATGAGAATTGGCTTATTGAGGACAAGGACTTATAAATCTTGAATACCCCATAGCAAAGGAACATATGATTGAGTGAGAACAGATGATATGAACTAAGAGAGGGAAAACAAATTTATCAAAACATAAAATTTTCTTTTCTCTGCAAAGAAAATTGCACCATAAATACTGAGCCTTTATTACTATTTTTAAGGAAGAAAGATGGTCAGTAGTTAACAGTACTGATTCTGTCTAGAATGTTTGTTGGTCTCATTATTTAAAAAAGACTTACAAAAAAAACCAAAAAAAAAAAAAACTGCAAAAAACAAAAAAATGACTTACAAAAAAGTGTTCAAGTTGAGATAATTATTATTTTTCAAAAATATATAAGAAAGTAAAACCACATATCAATATGAATAAATTATTTTAACAAAGAAAATCAGAAAAGTAACTTTAATCAGAAATTTAGATTTTTTAGCAAAGAAACTGCTAAACAGTTTTACTATTTGGGCAGCATCTTTTGTTCAATACATACATTTGAATTGGTGCCAGATACACACTAAAGATTAACAGGTGCTTTCAAAACAGTTGATCTTATAATTTTAATTGTTATGTTTGGAACCTTTGGCAGTAGTTCTCACATCTAACAAGTATGTAATTCCTAACATCTACTCTTTAGTTCCCAGGCCACAAAGCTCTGACAAAGAAATTTCGTTATCTAATTTCAAGCTTTCCAAATTCAAGTTATACAATTTCAAGTAAGCATTCCAACCTTGGTGATTATACTTATATACATCACATTTCTTATAACTGTGGATATAAATCTAATTATTTTTCTCAAACCCCAATGTGCTTATATTCCCTCATTCTCCTTCTGTTTATGGAGAAACCTAAGATAACCTAATCCCATATTATCTCTCTATGTTCCTCCACACTTCAGAAATCTCTATACAGTTTCTACTCTAAGAAGAAAGAAATACTCTTTCCCCAGTGTCACTTCTCTTTATGTTCCTGGAATCCTATCATCTCTTGACACCTCCAGTATTTTACCCATTTATCTCTATACTATGTTACATCTTTAGCTTTCCTTATTACTGGTTATTTCCTAGTATCTACAACTCTCCCAGGGTCTGCAAAATTCTGTTTTCTCCTTTAGCTCCCATCCCATCTTTCCTTTCTCTCACCAATATCTATTTCAGTAGAGTAATCCTCACTCATTTTTTCCACTTCCTCTTGATACACTCACCCATTAACATTGCATTTGGATTTTGCCACCACACATACAAAAAACTGGTCTCTCAATCATCAATATTAACTTCTTAATGAAGTCTCTATTCTCAAAATTTGAGATGGTTGCGTGTTTCCTTTTGCTATTTGCTTCATTTATTTATGTTCACATCCTTCTCTGACAACACCTCTTCCTATGAAATCATCCCCTTTTTGTCCCCTTAAAGTAGGCATTTCTTGATTATCTTACCTTAACATTATCCATTATGTCTCAGGTATCTCATTAATTCCTATAGCTTTTATTTTATTTCTTTTTAAAGCAGGGATTGAACTCAGGGTAACTTGACTACCAAGGCACATCCCAGCCCTTTTTATTAGTAGTATTTTTAAAAAATTTTGGAACAGGGTCTCACCAAGTTACTTACGGACTTACTATATTGCTGAGGCTAGTTTTGAACATGCAACCCTCCTGCCTCACACTTTGGATATGCTGGGATTTTAAGTATGTGCCACCATGCCCAACTATCCCTATAGCTTTGATGATAACTTTAATAGGACTCCCATGTCTCTACCACAAATGTGACTTTCTCTGCATCATTTTCACTATTGGGCATCTTCCATGTACCTCAAATGTCACTGGTTCAAACAACACTCATAATCTTATTTGCCAAAACTTCTTCATCTTCATGCTTCATCTTAATGCTTTTAGTTGGGCTGCCATATTTATATTGCCTTAAGATGAAAAGCTAAGGGTCATATGTGACTTTTCTTCTTTCAACCTCCATGTCTAGTATATTAAATTTGGTTAAAACTATCACCAGAACAGCTGTCAGAAAAGAGAGTGGTAGGGCTGGGGATATGGCTCAAGTGGTAGCGCACTCGCCTGGCTTGCGTGCGGCCTGGGTTCGATCCTCAGCACCACATACAAACAAAGATGTTGTGTCCGCCGAAAACTAAAAAATAAATATTAAAAACTCTCTCTCTCTCTCTCTCTCTCTTTAAAAAAAAGAAGAGAGTGGTAAATTTGAGAATACCTGAGCAAATCACACTTATTAAAACTTTAGCTACATTTTTAATAAAAGGATGTTTAAAACAATGTTACTCATATTAATACCTTAAATACCACAACAAATCGTTCAATAATCCCCCCCAACATATGTTTTATCTCCAATATCTGAACTTCAATAATACTTTATCATCCCACCAAGTATTTTCCACAGCTATCTGTGGTCATGTCTTTTTTCCCTTCCTGAAAGGAACTAGAAGTTTCTTTGATTTAGAAAACATGTCTTATTTCCTTGTTTCTATCTGAAGGCTGCATAGTTTCCTCCCCATAGCAAAATCTCCACAATTGAAAAATTAACAAAACTGATAAATATCAATAGAATTCTATAAATGAATGGAAAGAAGAATTTTCATTTCTTGTTCAAATAATAAATGAAAATGCATAAGCCCTTTGACTAAAATGGTATCAAATGGAGAATAAGGACATTTTAAAACAACCAAAATGAAAAACAAAGATAGAAGGAAATCATAATGAAAGAATTGGATTGAGATCAGTTTAATTACAGGGAGGAGAAATAAAGATTAGACAAGCTGGGAGGTGAGAGGATGAAGTTGCCATTTAGGAGGCTCAGCTTATTATAAATAGTGTAATTAAACTAGAATCTTCTCCTAGGGGATTTAAAAGAGCAAACAAAAAAGAAATGTATTTGGAAATAAAATGGGAAATATATCTAGACAGGATTTTCAAGCTGCTTTGCTAGACCAATTAGATTATTTTTGTTTACAAAGCATGGGGCTTGAAATTTGTTTTATTCTTCAATAAAGGAGAGACTTAAAAGCTTTAAAATCACTATTTTTCTTTAGTCCTCTGCTGGTTCTTCTTGAGAAATTGTTTATAGTTGAACCACAGTTCAAAATTATGAGTTCCTACAGAGGAAACCCAGGGTTTCTAATACATTATGTACTTGCATACATCTAATTTCTCTGCCTTTGTAACCAACTACATGACAGGTAAAAAGAAATATAGGTATGAATCTGGTAACCAATTTACCTCCATCAACTGTCTTAAGTTGCAATATTTTTTTCTCCCAGATCTGTATTGTTCAATTTCATTTCCAACTCTGCCACTTTGCAACTGAATGTTTTTATACCAGTTTAGAACTTAAGTTTCAAGAAAGTGGGAACCTTGTTAGGGCAATTTCTGGCACATAGTAGGTAACTGATAAATATTTACTGGATGGATTAATGAATCTCTCTGTGCTTCTGTTTCTTTGCTTTTGTAGGATTAAATGGAATGCAATATGTAAATTGACTAGCATGTGGTATATGGCCAATGAATATTAATTTTTCCTTTTATCTCATTAACCAAAGAATAAAAATTCATCCAATGTCACAAAAATTTTGCTGGCAAAGTGGATTGGAATCCAAATTATTTGATGTTTAGAATTTATATATATAACCTAGGCAAGCACAGGTTTTTACATTATGGGAAAGAAGTGCTATCTAGAACTAACTTTTTTGAAGCCAGATCAATTGGGCCATGCATCCAAAAATGCACATCTCCCATTTTGCATGTAAAAGAAAGAAAATGAAAGAGGGGGAGAAATATGGAAAAAGTATAAAGTAATTGGTCAAATGAGAAAGAGAGATACACTGTCCTCTCTCAGGTCATCCCCAATTTCTCCTATCTGCCTTCTACTTTTCAGATTTGTTCCTTAAATATTTGATTCTGCAAAAGAAGAAGCAGTCAATTGCTTTAGTTATAATCATATCCTCTTTCAAGGTTTATAAGGATTCAAGAGAACTCAAGAAAATGTCTAAAACAACCAAATTCTACTCAGAGTTTGTGTGCACACAGATTCACACAGACACATGCAGAACCAGTGGCCTCCCTGGAGAAGCAAACATGAGAAAATAATTTTAGAATAAATAAATAAGGAATTGTGGGGTTAGATACTAGTAGAAAACAAGCACAACCACCTCACTTACCTAAATTAGTAGTAAGCATAGCACCCTAATTTAATGCTTTGCCTCCCATAGAAGAGGCCAATCATTTATTTTATCTTGTAGTGGAGGAGAAAATTGTTTCCCATAATAGTGGAGAAATAAATTAGAGAGCAAAGAAAAAAAAATCTGTATTCCTATCTGGATTACACTGTTTCCAAATGTGAAATGGTGTCCGTATAACCTCATGGAAATTCCTTTTGCCCATAATGTTGTGTGTGTGTGTGTGTGTGTGTGTGTGTGTGTGTGTATGAGCGGGGGGGGGGGTGTGAATGTATATATCAAGGAAAGCTTATTACTGTGAACAAAAATACTCTTCTTAATTTTCTCCTCAAAATGGAACAGAGAATAATGACCTACTTTGTGAAATACAAGATTGTGTATCTTAATAAGAAATACAATGTAATTTTCAAAACATCTCATTGCTAGGCACATACTTCACACACTGTAGAAAGCAAAACATGAAGACAGTTTTGAACTTTCGACTTTTCATTTTCTTCTTTCTAGTCCATATCTCAAATGCAATCTAAATAGACTAAAAACTCTAATCCCTGGAGTAAGAGTTGATAGAGATTTTATGGGAAGCCTATGAAAGAATGTTGTCCCTTTTCTCTTTGGTTCAAAGAGAAGTGCAAGAGTGAAGCTATAGAAATAGAAACCACTTATAACCCAAGAATTTTCAGGCTGCTTTGAACTGCTGCATTTCTGGGTCAGAATGAATGGGTGCCTGGTTGTCTGAAAGATGACATTTTTTATACTAATGATTAAAAATTCACTTTATTGATGAAAAAATTCCAGTGATTTGATTTTAATGACCAGGTAACTAACTCACCCTTCTAGTTTACCTATCAACTTCTAAGGAATTATATGTTGGAAAAAGATTTTATGTGACATCTTACCTGTTCAGGATTCTGTACTATATATCTCCTAATAGTTGTCTGTGGATATGTTGTGACTTTCAGTGCTGGAGAATGAAGTTCCTGTGAAGAAAAAAAAAAAAAAAAATATATATATATATATATGTGTGTGTGTGTGTGTGTGTGTGTGTGTATGGAATAATGTTTAGAGTGAAAGTTTTAGAGTCATTTGCATGAATCATGGTATGAGGATCTATAGTTAATTTCAATCTTGGGAACATTCATGAAAACATGTGTTGTGTGCTCAGCACTGTGCTAATTTCTTGGTGTCTCACAGTAATATATGAATTATATTTGTAGAAAATATAATTATTTTATAAAAAAATTATTTTATAAAAATTATAAAAAATTAACAAAAATATTTTTTCCCTATGTTACACATGATTAGAAGAAAATATAGCTTAATATTTATTTAATAAGTATTTGGTCTGAAAAGGACATGTAATATTTAAAAAAATAGAAGGATACAGAATGAAAAAATTATGTGTATGTGTGTGTGTGTGTCTGTATATATGTACACATTTAAATCTTTAGTGTATTGGAAGGAGAGGGCCATAAACATTAAAAGGAAGAGAAAACACTACAACAAAATAATATGTAAAAGTTATATTGGTAAGAGTCAATATCATTAATATAAAGAGACTTCTTATATATCCATGAGAAAAAAATCTTGACACTATAGAGAAATGAATAAACAACATGTACAATTCATAAAATAAAATGAAATGGTTAATAAATTTAACAAAACATGTTCAAGAAAATTAGAAATCAAAGTTAACAAAAGAATACCACATACTTACTGAAATTTTTAAAGATAATAATGCTGATAAGAGAGCAGTAGAATGAGCACAATCTTAAAGAAAGAGGAAAATTAAGTAATAATCTATAGGCTAAATTATGTAGCTATTAAATACTTGAGTAATGCAAATTTACATGAAAAGCTCATAATATTATATAAGTTTAAGTGAAAAAATAAGGATACCAAATAGTATATATATTATGATCTTAGTTTTGTGTCTGAACTGAAGAAAATACAACAAAATGTTAAAAGTACTATATCTGGGCGAGGGAATAAATAATGAGTGATTTGTATTATTCCTTCTTATATTATTTTGTAATTATAAACTTTTCTCCAATAACATATTTTTATTATTAGAACATAAATGTAGAGAAATTAAATATGTAACTGTTAATGTGATTATTTGACTGGGTTTGGAGATGGGGAACTGTAACTTAAGTGAACTTAGGTTTTTGAAGCAATTCTACCATAGTGTTAGATTTGGGTGTAATTCACGTTTGTGAAATACTGTCACAAACTTGGCATTGAGCAAATGTTTGCTGAGTTTAAATGACTTTAGTCTAGGCAAAATTGGGAAGTGGTAGGAAAAGTTTTCTTTGATAATCTTACTAATTCTGCATAATGTCACACTTTTATTATTATACTCAAGGTCTAGAGACTACTTTTGTTTATTTTTTATTTCATTGTGTCCTCACTATCCAAGTTCATACTCTGGCACTTAATCAGGATGAGATTGTTTTTAAAACAGCATCTTCTTTCCCTAGTATCTTCTAAATCCCCTATTCCTTATACTCCCCTCTCACTTAAGTACAAACTTTAGGTATTTTATGTTTTTATTTCCTAGAATATAATTCTGGATATATGTTTACAAGCTAATTAAACACATATTTGCTAACATAATATTTAATTATCATTATAGGTATCTTTCAGACAAACATTGCCTAGATTCAAGAATAATTATAAAAGTGGGATTATTAGACCCTAAATGCTAAGAAAAATAGACATCTGTCTCTTTCAAATCATACACCCATGAAAAAAGCTAGTTCTGACCCTACAAGTTATTCTTTCTGAATATAAACATAAAATATTATCAGTCTCAAAGTCCATTCGTCAATCAAATTTCAAGGGACTTTTTTTTGGTGCTAAAGTCAAGTACCATTAAATACTCACTCGAGATTTTTGGTTAAAATCAAACTGCACTCAAACTAAAGGCAATTAGATTGAATAGGCAATGAAATTGAAGAATCTGATTCATAGCACTTATTTTACATTCCTTTAGTTGGCTGAGCTGATTCTTATATGTTTAATCTTCTTTTTCTTTTTAGGATCCTGACATTTTGTGAGTGTATAAAGGCTATTGCAGGCCTAAAGATTGTTTACAAATTTGATCAACACTTACATAAAAAGAATTAAAACAAATCAAATCTCATCCATAATTGCTTTTACCTGTTCAGTATTTTGCGTTATATGTAGAGTACTTGGGGCACAAGAAGATATTTTCAGAGTTGGAGAGTGGAGTTCCTGTTGAGAGAAAGAAAAGGATCAGTAATTATTACTGAACAGTATCCTTTAAAAATTATAGTTTCCTGAGGCATTAAGCCCCCCTTACTTTTTTAGGGGGGTGGGTACTGGGGACTGAACTCAGGGGCACTCGACCACCGAGCCACATCCCCAGCGCTATTTTGTATTTTATTTAGAGACAGGATCTCGCTGAGTTGCTTAGTGCCTCACTTTTGCTGAGGCTGGCTTTGAACTTGCCAATCTTCCTGCCTCAGCCTCCTGAGACACTGGGATTACAGGTATGTGCCACTGTTCCTGGCTTATCTCCTTTATTTTTCTAATAATATTATTAGCCAGAAATAAGAACATTAAATAGGGCTTTCTTTGATTATGTCCATCTTTCCAAAGAGCACATTACTGAATTACTTATGATAACATAGTTTCTGGGTCATTTTCATAGTAATACATTCTCTTTATACTAGTAAATATTTTTTTTATTCTTTTGGGTGCTGATATATACACAATGTTATCATATGTCTGCAATTAATATCCTATTTTGTCTCAGCAACTCAGATATCATATTTTACCAATGTCCTTTGAATACTACATTGTCTTATACTATATTGTCCCTGTGTCCTATTTATAAGGCAACCTGTATTTTTGCTCTTAATGAACATAAAGGATATGTAAGCTCTGGATTGGTTTATAACCAATTTTAATGCACCTATGTCAATTTCAGTGAAATACTCACACAATTGAAAATTTGGGACTTAATAGGCTAAGAAATGCAAAATTTTATCAAACAATACTATAAAATTAATAATAGTTAATTTATTAATTTAATTAATAAATTCATTAATTTAATTAATTAATAATTTATTAATTTAATTAATAATAGTTAATATTATAAAAATGCCAAACAATATAGAAAAATACCTTTGAAAACTTGACTAAGACTGCTGCCCTTAGATTACTTCAAGCTCCCACTTAATTATGCTTTGTCTGCTCTGATTCTAGTTTAATTCCAAAGAGTGGGCTCTAATGTAAAAATGATCCATAAAAATGAAAAAATATACATGATTTTTATAAGTAAAATGATCACTCTATTGATTATACTATCATTATTTATATTATTCCCAAATCAGCAATCCTGCATAGCTTTATTAGTGTGCACGGAGTTGATCACAGTATTCTATCACCCCATATTTGTAATTTAAAATTAATTGATATAACTCCAAGATAATTTTCCCACAAAGACAAAAACATTTTTTCTTTGGAACTAGGGAAATGTTAAAATTCACCATCCTGGGAAACATGGATAGATTCATACACAAGCAAAGCTATAATAAGTGTAATATATTCTTAAAACAGGGCCATACATTTACTCAAACTTCCAAATATTCTGCATACTTTGTTTTTTTGTTATTGTTCAGCTTATAGCATTTTCATTTTCCCTGTCCCCCTACATCAACAGCAATATTGCAGGTTCATTGTTTCTAGGCAGCATCTCAGTATGTTCCCAGATTTCCTGCTGGTAGCCAAGGAGAATTGCTCAGACACAGGGAATTAAATAATGATTGTAGGCCAAACAGGTACATGCTCTTCTGTTTAGGAAAATTGTTAAAAATGCAACCATTTGCAGGTGAGTTTGGACCACAGATCCAAGAGTAGCAGGTTCAAGGAGACAGAAAGGAAAGGGATGTTTTTTGATTATGTAATACATGGGTACATTCTTTTTGTTTTGTTTTGTTTGGTACTGAGATTGAACTCAGGGGCACTTAACCAGTGAGCCACATCCCCAGACCTTTTTATAGTTCATTTAGAGACACTATCTCACTGAGTTTTTTAGGGCCTCACTAAGTTGCTGAGGCTGGCTTTGAACTCGTGATGGTCCTACCTCACCCTCCCAAGCTGCTTGGATTCTGGCGTGCATCACCATGCCTGGATGATACAATCTTAATGTAAAATTTTATACAGATAAAGGTAAAAGAACTTCCCTTAATTATCCTCCCTTCAGTCAGATCAATTATCCAGAAATAACCATTATTGTGTATTTTACATAAATATCTATTATAAATAGTAATATTTATCAATTTTATTATTCTACAACTTAAACTAACAATAGCTCTTATATAACAGGTTTATGTTTTAATGCATTTTTTAAGTTAATAGTGTTCTATAATGTTTGTTTGATAGCTTATTTATATATTTTCCTACTGATCAATATTTAAATTATCTCCAGATTTTCACTATTCTGCAGTGAGTATCGATGTGCAATGTGAGTGTTTCTCTAGAATCCCACAAAATAAATGGTATTCCTGAGGCATGGAGGATGTGCATTATTCATTTTAACAGATACTACCTAACTGAATTCCTAAATGGCTAAGTTAATTATATATCTATCAGCAATGTATGAAAGTACTTAAAACTGCTGGTTACTTTTTAAAAATGTTTTAGCCTGTTTAAGCTAGGGCTAATACTATTATCATTCTAAGAAGTCAGTTTGTACATATAGCTGAACCTGGTAGGTGTTCTATAAGTGGCAGTTATCTCCTCTTCCATTAGACCAGTTAGAACCTGATAGCATTAGCAAATTGAAGCATACTAAACCTTACTAGCCAAGTAGACTAGGTTTTGTAATAAAAAGTTTACAATGTTTTATAAAATCATAGATATTAACCCAAATAAGCAGGTGCAAACACACACACACACACACACACGCCATCTCAACACATCTGTTTATAGTACTATATGCAGGGTTAGTTCATTCAGATGCTGAGACAGTAGACATTTAAAGGGCAAATTGTATTTCAGCAAAGATTAGTCTGACCCTAAAACAAAGGAACACCTTAATTTTCTTACATTTGGAATGTTGGCACATTAATTCCACAGATTATAGTATACTTATTTGTTTCTAACTCTATTGAACTATCATTAGTGAAATTGATTATTTAAACAAATGTGGCTTTTCTCATATAACCCTAATGGAAATATTACAGGACAAATGTAATAACTTCAAAAAGTAAAACATTAAGCTTAATATGAATCACAAACATTAAGATATATAGTGTTGGCCAGCATTAAGATCTTTAAGTTCCTATTTCTGACATTAAATTATAGGAATATGGATTTTTTTCAGATCAAAAAGGGGAACCCATCTAAATCTAAGATTTATTAATTCCAGAAAGACTTGCTAAAGAAAATACATTTTCCCTGGAAGACCACAGAATTAGGTAAAATGATCTAAATGAAAGCCCCAAATGATGAGAAAAAGCACTTTCAGTAGCATTGACTTGTAGGTAGGATTGAAGGAAGTTATCCTGCAATAGCCATTGCCTGTTCCACTGGAAGTGGTAAAAATGTTTATGAATGAATGAATGAAGAGAATGTCTCAGTTTTAAGGGTACTTTAAGAATAATAATACAAACTTTCCTCATGATAACCTATATCAGATTTTAATTTACAGTGTCATGCATCTTTATATAGCTCACTTAAATCCTTCATGTTAAAATCATTAAATTCAATGAACAATGACATTTT
Source organism: Marmota flaviventris (assembly GCF_047511675.1). Taxonomy (NCBI): domain Eukaryota; kingdom Metazoa; phylum Chordata; class Mammalia; order Rodentia; family Sciuridae; genus Marmota; species Marmota flaviventris. Next base: position 70,245,824 of record NC_092518.1, read on the forward strand.
TGTTCTTATCCTCTATCTGTACTACAACCCTATATTTCTGATAACCAAATAATTTAAGGCAGGGATGAGGTGGTGTGGCTATTATGTAGTAGACGAATTCTTGGACATTTTGTCAGGAGCCTGGGGTAAAATTTTACTTCTAGTTATATTACAAACTATTTATGTGACATTAGACAACTGTGTCATCACCATAAACTTGAGTTTCATCATGTGAGAAATGGGATGTGGGTGTAGGTAAGTGTGAATTAGAAGATCTTTAAGTTCCTATTTTTGACATTCTGTGAATATAGGAGGTCATTCCTAACTCTTTTTTTTTTTTGAGAGAGAGAGAGAGAGAGAGAGACAGAGAGAGAATTTTTTAATATTTATTTTTTAGTTTTTGGTGGACACAACATCTTTATTTTATTTTTATGTGGTGCTGAGGATCGAACCCAGCACCCCGGTCATGCCAGGCGAGCACTTGAGCCACATCCCAAGCCCTCCTAGCTCATTCTTTTCATAAAAACAAAATTATTTTAAACCCTCTAAACTTCTTGGTCTTGTTTGCAACTGATGATGATGGCAACCAACAATTATTAAGAATTTTCAATGCCAAACATATTACATATTTTCTTTTATTCAATACTCAAAACAACCCTATAAGGAATGTACCATTACAACCCCATTATATACATGAGTAATGTTAGACAAAGATAGGTTAATTATCTAGATGAAGTTTACATAGCTAATCTTTCATGTTGTAATTCAACCTCAGATAAAATGACTCCAAAACTCATGTTCTTAATCACTATATTTTGCTACATATAATGTTCATCTCATTATATTTTCTGTTTTTCAAGTTGTGCAACCTGATTCTAAGGGTTAAATTCAACTAGTCCTTATAATAGGAAGCTAGATAATTGTCTTTTTAAATTTTTTGCTGTCAAAAGCAACTTTGGGATATCTGAAATTAAGAAACCCACCTAAAAATGACTGTGTGAGGGAAGAGCATTGAATAAGTAATTTAAGCTTCTAAAAATCCAGCAGGCATTTACAGAATGCATTATATATTTAGAGTGTAGTTATAGACCTCTAAATGCAATAAAACATTGAATTTTTATTTAATACTTATAAAGTCCTAACCCTTCAATTTTGTAGGAAGACCTTCCCTATTTTTTCTGATAAAATATAAAGCATATTATTGAGTCATTTATTCATGTGGATCAGACCTGCTAAATAAGAAACATTATATTTTTGGCAACTATCCTTAGGTAGTGTTCTGGTGAAAAAGCATTTTGTTTATAATTATGTGGAATTAGGCCTGATATAAAAGCTAGGCCTGTTTCTCCTGAGCTTCCTCTGATAATGATTATCCACTTTGTGAAAATTGTAACAGCACAATTCCTCCTCTTCCCCATTTACTTTTTATGAAGTACACATGGAATTACCAATTTTAAGATCAGAGTGGATCAAAATCAGTCTGCTTTTAGAGATATTTTTTACTACGTTAGTTGAGATAGTTGCTCATAACTTAGTACATTCTAAATCAGAACTGGGAAATTCTGGTTTCTCTGGGGAATTCACTATTCACGAAAATGCACTTTATTTCCAGCTGTTAAAATAGCTGTTTTTCAGAATTAAATCCATCGAAGTATAAAAGGCCCAAATTTCTCAGTCATTACCATAGTGAGGGTACTTTTGTGTAGCACATTTTTTGATTAGCTTTCTCATGCTGTGATCAAAATACCTGACAAGGACAAGTTAGAGGAGGAAATTTGGGCCTCATGGTTTCACAGGTCTCAGTTCACATACAGTGACTCCACTGCTCTAGGCCCAAGAGTGAGGCAGCATTTCATGGAGGAAGAGTCCAGTAGAGGAAAGATGTTGAACTTATTGCGGCAAGGAAGCAGAAAGAAAGGAGAAAGAGAGAAGGAGGGAGGGGGGGGGCAGAGAGAGAGAGAGAGAGAAGAAGAAGGAGGAGGAGGAGGAGGAGGAGGAGGAGGAAGGAGAGGGGGAAGGAGAAAGGGAAGGGGGAGGTCATAGGAAGAATAACCCTTCTGGGCATGCCCCCAGTGATGTACATCCTTCAGCCACACTCCCCCTGCCTACTGGTACCACCCAATCTGTTAATTCAAACTAGGATGGACTGGTTATGTTCAATCGACATATCCAATCACTTCACTTCTGAATATTCCAGCACTAACACAAGAACTTCTGGGGACACCTTATATCCAAGCCATAGCAACACAGCCATGGAGAAAGAAGGGAGATCAGAATCTGGAGAGGTTTTAATCTTAAAACTTAGGGTATATTCTGAATTTCAGGATTATTTCTTGAAAATCAGAATGAAAACTATTTTTGATCTCCAATATATTTTTGATGTATTTTTCTAAAATAGGAAAAATACAGTAAGGGTAATCATAAAATAATTTGCTGAAATGAAAAACTATTCACCCATTTAACCTTAAAACATGTAGTATCTGAGGTTAATTAAGGAAGACAGCTAATGTAGTGGAAATATGATTTCTACACTTAACACAATAATTTACTAGCTATGCTAACTTGAACAAATAATTTTGAGCTATTCGAGACTTGGTTTCTTTATTTGTATAATAGACAACTAATGCATATTATCTTGCAAAATGCTTGAAATAAAAACTTTCCTTAGAAATTTCTAAATGTGTTTTAGTATGTGGATGAGTATTGCATGGTAGCAGTAGTTTTTATGAGGCAATCTCTGGACACATACCTGATATGTTTAACAGGGTCATTGAATAAAATGTGATAAATAAAAGCACAAGACTTAGAATTTCAGCAGCAGGGAAGGTGGAGGAAGTATCTCTACTAGCAAACTAACAGCTTCAAGATAATTTGATTAAAGGAAATAGCACAATAAGAACCCAGGGAAATGATGTGATGATGAACCAGAATAGCTACCCCTTTAACAACATTTCCCATAATAAGTAATGATAAATATGTGTCCATAGGAAAAAATATACAAACCAAATATAAACAAGTCAAATCCAGATGCTTAATGGGGCCCAAGAACTAGAATAGAAAACTAATTGACTCATTAAATAGCTTCCTTATGTTTATTTTATGTGTTGTTCACTTTTTTTAAAGAGGCAATTTGTGTCTTCCATTTTCAGTTCAAAGAGAGGGCATGGAAGAGTGAAAGCCACAAATAGTCCCAGTTAAGTCACATGTCTTTACTAAAGTCACTGCTGGAAGCCATGTTCAGACACTTTTGGAAGCCATAATCAAAGAAAGGGAGGGAAAAACAGAGATGGGGTAGGCAAATGGATAGAGAGAGGGGAAAAAGGAAAACTTACATATAATTTTCAGTTCTGTTCTATAAAACAAAACATTTATTTGTATTTGTCTTTGAGTTTTGATTTTTTTAAAATAATCTCAACCCTCAGGAAGTATAGTCCAGGCTGGTGGGAAAGAAAGACCAGAGAATTATACTAGTCAGTATAATGGGTACCTATGTCATTTGATAGTTAAATAATGCAAAGTTATATTGGTATTACAAGGAGAACATATCTAGGAAGGAGGTGGCAGTGGAGTACTATATTGATGATGGGGAGAGAACATTGTAAAAGACAACTTTTCCGATAGACTTTTAGGGATGGGTGGGTTTCTACAGAGATGTGAGGCAAGGTGTATATTGCTAGAGCCAGGGATGGAATTAACAAAGGTAGGAGTGGGGAGGGAGGCAAAATATGCAATTTATTCAAGAAAAAAGTAGTTTAGTATTCTGGAGCACATTGCAGAAAGAGATAGGTAATGGGACTATCCTAAAGAGGTATTTTAACATCATTAAGATAAACAGTTTGGACCCACATTGGATTGTAAATTACAAATCAAATAACACTTTACTACTGAGATCATCACATTCACAATTATGTGCAACCCAATTTTATTTTTTCATAATGATTCTATCAAAATTATCCCAAAGCTGAGGCTGGGGTTGTGGCTCAGTGGTTTAGCGTTTGCCTAGTATGCATGAGGCACTGGGTTTGACACTGGCACCACATAAAAAATAAAACCAAATAAAATAAAGGTATTGTGTCCATCCAAAACTAAAAATAAATATTTAAAAATTATCCCAATGCATTTGGACTCTTTAAATAACTAATAATTACAAGTTAGTGCTATACTATTTTGTATTTTGTTATAAAATGATCAATAATTTTTTTTGAGAAATATTAAAAAGGAGTTCTGAAAAATCAAAATTCTGCATTATTGGTAAGTAACATTATATTTTAAGTGGAATGTTCACTTATATTATTTATGTTCATTTATACTATTTACTTATAATCCTTTGGCTTATTTCTGAGGGATTATAGGTGGTTCATAATGGGAGAACATACAAGAAAATGATCATGAAATATAACAAAGAATCAGATATCAGAGATTTTATAATATAAACAATAACCAAATGCATAGACCAGAAATATTCAACATAGTGTAGTGGTAATAGGCATAGACCTAGAACTGGACTGCTGGATTTAAATCCCATTTCTTCCACATTATTAGCTGTATGAATTAGAGAAAGTCACATAATATCTCTGTGCCTCAATATGTCATATATAAAATGGGAATAATGTTGTAATTTACTTATTAAAGTTCAAAATTAATTTAGTAGGGTAAGGTAGGTTGTAGGCAGTTCCAGAGAGTACATAAAATCCAGATGACATACCAAAAAGAAATAAAGAAAGCTGGGCATAGTTGGTCATGTTTATGTCCCAGCTACTCAGGAGGTAGAACAGGAAGATTGCTTGTGTCCAGGACTGTGATGCCAGCCTGAACAACATAGTGAGAACATGTCTCAGAAAAAAGAAGGAAGATGCATTCTGATTAAAGGGAGCTACTTTTCATCTTCTCTTCCTAGCCACCTGCTCTTTGAAAAAAAATAGTGGTTTCTGTGAAGAAAAATATAAACAGAATATATACATGCATACATATTTAAGTCCTTCATTCAGTTCTTTTTAGTTTTTGAGTTTAGCTAGGCAAACTTGTAGTTGCAGTAACTCGGGAGGCTGAAGCAAGAGAATTGCAAGTTCAAGCCCAGCCTCGGCAACTTAGCAATATTTTGTATCAAAATAAAAAATAAAAAAAGGGCTGAGAATGGGGCTCAGTGGAGAAGCACTCCTTTGTTCAATCCCTGGTGCCCCCACAAATTAGTGAGTTTAATTCTTGTACTAAAAAAAGTCACTCCAAACTTATCCTTTGAGAGGTTGTAACTTCATTTTATGCACGTTATAGTTGATTATATAAACTGGGAAAGTACCTTGACCACATATTTGTACTACCATGAATTTCTTTAAATGAAGTGATCTTAGAGGCATTTCTATATTTATATAAGAGTGGCTTATATGTATAGTCTCATTGTCCAGTACAACTCTCTACAATGATAAAAAAATGTTCTGTACCTGCCCTGTTCAATACAGTAGCCACTTGACCCATGTAGCTGGTGAATACTTAAAATATGCTAGTGTGACTGAGGAACTGAATGTTTAATCTTATTTTATTTTAATTAATTTAAATATGAATGTACATAGCCACATATGACTAGGGAGCACCACACTGGAAGTGAAACTGTAGAGGAAATCTTAAGTAAGTGACAGACTGAAAGCAAGCTTTAATGTTTTGTGTCACTTTAGATTTAATCAGAGAAAAAGAAAACAACAAATTTAAAGTCTCCATCTCAAATGCTGAGGTTCAAGTTCAAAGAGCGCATGAAAACTTCCAAATTAATCTTTCTAAAGGATATTTAGTCCAATAAATATTTCAAATCCCTTCCTGCTGTTCCTGTCTTTTGATCATATACCAAACGTTTGCGAAAATTGCTTTAATGCTTTTTCTCCTTAGTCTTTCTTAGCTAGTGGAGCCCTAATAAGCCTTTCAAGCATGTGGATTTGCCTAACCTTTCCAATGTCAAAGGAACTCTTATTTTATAATCTGTTCATTTAGTTTATTTTCTTGCCTGAGTAACAAGGGACGTTTTTGGCAATATTTATAGAAATCAAATATAAAATAAAGGAAAGAAAATTATTGAGTGCTACTTTCATGACAGACATTTTACTAAACACCTTTACATGTTATCTCATTCACTATTCACTACAATCGTGAAGGATCCCTGCTTTACAATAAAAAAAACTGAGGTCCTTACAGATAAAGTGATTTATTCAAGGTAATATAGTATTTGAATATACATACACACACACACACACACACACACAACACACATACACGGCATATTTTGTTCTATAAATATTTGGAAGCTTATTGAAATAAACATGTAATCTTTTTATGCTGCTGAATTTGAATTTTAAAACTTAGGCACTAGTTGTAGTGTCTAAGAATGTACATTATAAAATATAATGTACCAAGGAGGAAACCATGGAGACTTATAATGTTTCTGTCATTTCTAATAACTATAAGAATCACTGAGAGTAATAATAGTTAGGAAATGTCTAGGCTGAACAATCTCAAAAGAGGCAATATTTTAAAAAACTACTTGACATTTATGCTGACAGAATTTGCTAAGGTAAACTACCATTTCAATAAATCCCCTGAATTGTATGGGATATGCTTTTAGAAATTTTCAAAGATAGCGGTAACATGGTTAAACACCTGCTTAAGTTTATTGCTAAACTTTGTGCAAAGAGGAACATGTAAATTATAATGATCTCGCTTTAGATGAAACAAATGTTTCCTTCATTTAGGATAAAATCTGTGATTCTGTTGATATGTAAATAAAGCAATAGAATGTACTAGTAATAGAACTACTTTCTCCCCTTTCCTGCAGTACAAATCTCTAGTTTAAGAACTTGTTACTGGATGTTTCTCTCTCCCTTCCCACCCCTCTTCTCTGAATGAAAGTAGATACAGTCACTTTGCAGCTCATGCTTTTTGTCTTTAAATACCATAAGTTTATATGCTCCATTGCAAGTTTAAGAAAAAAAGAGCCTCTACTGGGGTAGCTTCTGGTATGAAGAAAAATACATTGTCCCTAATATATTTGTTTACTACTGACTGAAAATAGCCCCAGCAATTTATTAGACCTCCCTTAAAGAAGAGACAATTGCCATGGGCATTTTGACCCAGCAATTAGTTGCACTCAATTTCTACAGTTTTGTTTAGTGTAAGCACTAAAGAGAAGACCAGAACTGAAAACACCAGCACCTTTATCCAATGACCTCATTCTTTTTTCAGGCAGCCTACTTCCCTGAACAATCATTCACTACAGTGACCACACCCTTGAACAACAATTTATCAAAGCAACACACCCTTCCCCACAGAATAGGAAAAGTTTCTTGATAGTATTTAGAAATTCTAACACAATATGGGGGCAATATGTTATATTTGCAACTTGAAACAAAGGTAAGCCCCTACTGAATAATTATTGAGAACAGAGGCCATTCATAAATATATCTTTTCCCTAGGTAGCTCTCTAGAGTTAGATTTGGTTGCAAGTTTCAAATTCAAAAGAATAACAAATTTTATAAAACATGGATTAAAATACCAGTATTCTATTGAGTAATATATTCAATGGCCACAATAAAAAATAAGCTTTTAAAGTTAAATACAGATATTCATATGAACTACCTACAGACAAGGCTCTGTACATCTATCCTCAAAGTGGACTCTCCTTGGACAAGCAGACAGTATTTGTCCAGAAAAATCACTGTTTTTATAATATATAGGCATTTAATAAGCATGTGTTCAGTGAATGACTAGTATTTAAAATTAGTTTATTTTGATCTATTTTTCTTTCTCTAAGGAGAGTTCCTCTGTATTCATAGAAAATATCTTGAACTTCAATGAAAATTTAAATTAGTAGAAAAAGAATTGGAAATCCAATTAGTAATTCATATCAATGCTGCTCTTAAAAATTTAAGGCAGTATTTCAGTTTGAGTTAAGGATGATAGGTTAATATTTTAAGTTTCAAAGGTTGAGTTCTAAGGGGTTTGGTTTGTTTTATTTTAAGCAGCTTCTAGAACACTATTCAATTATTTATAATACTACACTGAATTCTAAAATGTATCCATGACCTTGATTATACCTGGGTTTGATTATACTTATTCGTATGAATAGACATAATTTTAATTCTACTATGAATTCAGACAACTTGTTAGCAACTGATTTCTACATTTGATAATAACTGAGAAAATCATAAAATATACCTGATTGATCATAGGCAAGAAACAAAGCAACATTATATATCTAGAAAAATTTTAATTTGACATCCATAACACCATGTTAGTGCACAAGACTGCAATAGGGGAAACCCACATTCTAAAAGAAAAAAAAAACAGAAATAAAAAATACTAAAGTGCTGCAAAAAGCATTTGGTCAAATCTAAAAAGCCTACTACATGAGTTAAAATTAAGTTCTAGGGAGCACATCAGAATGGCATTGATTTCAGTTACAGAAAGGAACATACTGGCAATATTTATTTTAAAATTCCATGAGTTCTTTGAATGTCATTCAAACACCAAAATGCTTGAAAATAAAGTAAAACTTTAATTTAATTCATGATGACCAGCAACTGAATGTAAGTAATATTCATTTCCCTAGCTGCCAGGGTCACACATTTTGGCATCAGAATAATTGCTATTTACCAGCTCATCTGAAACATGGCATATTAATCAGATACTTTGTTAAAACATAACAACAAATAAATAAAAGGTTTTTGAGTAATATGTGTTGCTTACTTGTGCTTGGTATGTGTAAAAAGGCTGCCATCACATTTTTCCCATTTCATCAGCATGATGGTAATTTCAGATCACACATATGTACTATTTTACATAATATCACAATGCAATCCCTCCAATAAACAAGAAAAGATAAAAATAAGGGTTTCATGTTCATAGTTTCTTACAGTGGATTTGACATCCAACTCAGTTTGGTATTTTATAGTCAAATTTTCCTGCATATTGTCTCACCAAGGAAATAAGGCTTATTTTTCTTTTCGTTTACCACATAACTTGAATTTCACCTCTCATATCCACACCCAGACCTTTTCTTTCTTTTTAGTTATAAATAACTTCAGACTTCACAGTGCCCTCCATTCCAATGTCTTTCCTTGGTTTTTGTGGCCATACTATCTATCCCTAATTTTCTTTATATAGTTTTCAATGGGGAACTGTATTTCAAGATGGAGATAGTCTGGAAAGATCACTTTGGTAAATATAAGGTAAAAGAAGGAAAAACTAGTAAAAAGTTTGTCCAGCATGATCCTGGTATTATTACACAATAAAGTTGAATAAAGGAACACACAATAAACTATGATCTTAAAACTTGTTCTGTGGTCAATATTTGTAATTTGCTAAAATTCAGCCTTTAAGTATGTATACATCTACTTTTCTTTTACTACCAACATCACATGAAAAGAGTCTAAATGGGTTAAACTATGACAAATAGGATAATTTTAGTATTCATATGAAAACAGTAATTATTGTTTTCAACCTTCATTGATTTGTGGCCACTATGGAACAAAGATGACACCCACGTTGTTCATTGGCATCTTAATAATGATTATTTGAATGTACATTTGCATTATTATTATCATTTCTATAAGCTGGTATTTTTAGCTCTTATATTTTCCTTTCCTTTGAGCTCAATATAGTTAGAGTTTTTTGCTACAAGGAAATTACTGACAGTAAATCCTAGATTTTTAAATTTTTTCCCTGAAATTAAGATAAGTGTTGTAAAATTAAAGCATTTGGTGTTTGGGATTATCTATATCTCTGAAAAAATTTTTTAAATAATTTTATTAGGCACTTTAGATACATTGCTTCATATCCTACTTAAATTATGTTTTGGATAAATAACTCAAACTATTGTCAATTAGTATAATACTGTAACATGGGCCAATATCCCAATGGTTGCATTTTGAGTCTGTCACAGTGCAAATTGATCTTGAAAACAGAATTTCAGATTGGCTAGACGCTCCAAGAAAGTTTAAATACATGTAAAATGAATGTAAATAAAGTCAGAGAATAAAAATAAACACACAGCTGTAGTCTTGCAGTATTACTTTTCATTTAGCACAGGTATTGGTGATTAAAAAAAACTTAGAGGGGCTGGGGTTGTGGCTCAGTGGTAGATTGATTGCCTAGCATGTGCGAGGCCCTGGGTTAGATCCTCAGCACCACATAAAAATAAATAAATAAAATAAAGGTATTGTGTCCTTCTACAACTGAAAAATAAATATTAAAAAAAACCCTTAGAAACAAATCTGTTTCATTTTAAATGGTATATTAGAGTTGTGTCTTTTGCAGCTTTATATAACAATCGGTTACCTCTTGCATTCTTTAATACTGTACCTCCTCTTTCTATACTTGTTCTACCAATATTCCATCAATTATTCCCCTAGTCTGTACAAAAATCAATGTGCTGTTTTCAGAAGATGAAACTCATATGATAATTCAAACAGACATTTGCACTTGTCACTTACCCTGAAGCAGCAAACTATTAGCTAAACACAAATAATTACTTGTCACTTCCTACGTGCCATTATCTTTGCACCACTCCAATTGCTACAAGAAAAAACCTAACTAGTATAAAATATATTCCATGCTTTTACAATTATATCAAAATGGATTCTCCTTTATGTATAACTAAAAATAATTAAAATTGTTTGCTTCTGATATGAAATAAATCAATGGGAACCTGTTCAAAAAATGAGTGTATTCAAGATGAAGTTTTCTTTGCAGTAGAGGCAAATTTTACCTCATTCAGCTCAGTTCTTCCAATCAACTCCAACAGAAAACGAATGCTCAAGTTAGATTATGAAAACATTTGGAACTGGTAAATGAACAAGTACAGGCACTAATAAATGAAAAAAAAAAAGGCCAACGGATAGAATTTGGGAGATTGTCCAATGTATATATAACCAAAATCTGCTAAGAGACATCCTGTAGAATAGAGGCAAATAAACAGAAAGGAAGGAGAGAAATGAGGTTCAAGATTTCCTTCTCCACTAATGGCATAGCTGTCTTTTGTGGTACCTGAGAATGGTCACTCCAAACCAAGTTTTGGTAGGAAGAGGAAGTTTTGAGAGGGGAGAGCACTTCCCGTGGGCTGATGGGGTCCAAGGCCTGCACCACTCTGTTCATGGGCCCGCTGTAGGTCCTCACTCGCTCATACACTACATTTTTTTCTGGAGGCTGCTGGGCTTGGCTTGACTGATGGTAGCAGTGGTAATGCTGGGGCTGGCACTGCAGCACCTCTAGGGGCTGCTGGGTCCCACAGCTGCTGCTGCTGGTCTCGCTCCAATAACTTGAGCTCATCATCTTCTTGGTGGTCAGAAAGGAACTCCCCAGATGCTCTCCCTAAGAATAAATAGAGAATGACAATTTTAAAAAGTGCAGGAAGGCACATGTGCAGAAGCCATTTATCAACCACCTCTGCCCACAGAGGTGCAAAGGAGAGATGAGTTACCTGAGCAGCAACAGGAGCAGGTCTGGCAGCTGCAGAGGAGGCAACAAAGTACTTGAGCTTGAATGAAAAGTGGAGCCACCCTGTGAGATTGCTCCAGGAAATGGTACTGACACACCCCTGAAGGGCGGATTCACCTGGCAGGTTTGCGTGCCAGGAGAGGCCCTGCCTTGCCATGGAGATAGTTATAAAACTTCCCAGTAGGTAAAGGAGTCTGTAGAGATAAGAAATGTAGAATTTCAGGACTGAAACCAGAGCTTGCAAATCCATGGAATTGGAAATTCGCAAACAAAGACATACCAATGCCAATATTGCTGGAGGAAAAAAAAAAAAACACCAAATGAAAGTGGCTTTCCCATGGTTCATAAGCTTAACAAAGTGGTGACAAGCCTAAGTACTATCAGTCCAGAATCTCAGACCAAAATAAAAGGCATTAGCCTATGGACACACTAATTTTCAGGAACAAAACCGCATTCTTCAAAAAATCCAGGTGATAACTGCAGTCAAGGGAGATTGCTATGGGGTCTCCTTCTAGCAACTCTAATTTATGAACCTGTTTATCTTGTTCCGGTCATGGTATGCTTTTCTCACGTACATTGCAAGAGGTTTTTCCAAATGACTGAATTACTATCCAGAAATGGGGACAAGGGTAGTGTAGGAATGGTCAAGACATTGCATTTTTTTGTCATTTATACTTATTGTTTAGCATTTTAACAAAGGAATTTACCCTCACTTTATTTTTGCCCTAGGAAACATTGAGCTTGATTGCCTCTTTAATATCCAGTTGTTAAGGGAGCTATAAGTTCTAAGAAGTTCCTTACCTGAAAAAAATGAAATTTAAAAGTGTTTAGCACAAATATTTATTATGACTTGAAAGTCAAATCATAATGCCTACTTACACAGCAGACTTTGCCTTGCTGGATATTTCAGCATCACTGAATTTCAAAATATTCACTGAGGGTGGCTTCAGAAAAGCAGATCTTCCTTATGTGTATATGTACTACAGGACCTAGCATACCACTACTACCCTGGAGAGTAAGATAATGTCCTTCAGTTGGCTAGCCAACTTTTTCTTTGCTGAGTGAAAAAATGGTAATGATTTACTGGTCATTCACTATTGATCAGCTCCTGCTCAAGGAGCTTTACATGAATTACCTCACCTTCATAATAATTTTATAAGGATTATGAATGAGAAACTGAGGCACAGATACCAAAAGGCTGAAAAAATTCCCCAAATTAATAATCAGTAAATGGCAGATCTGGGATTTGAACATAGGGAAATTCACTTTAGAGTCTAATCTCTTATGTGCTATATTGTACTGCTTAATACATTTTAAAATTGTTCTGTGCTTGGCTATCTAATAAATCTTCTTAGGGTGAACTTCAGAAATATTAGCTTTAAGTGACTTTAAAAGGAATCTTTGAATTTCAATTGAAGGGAAGGAGTATGCATAAAGCTGAAAATCAACCTTAAAAGTCTTTTTAAAAATTACTACATATTTACATTTATATTTGTGTACTGTGTGCAGAGCTTTCAAATCTAATCCTTGTTATTTGATACTCTTCCACAAGAATCAATGGAAATTTAATTAGAAGCATGTGGCCCGACAAACGACCCATTACAATATCAGATCTGTAACTCACTAATGTCATTAGCAGCATTGTTCTGAATAAATTTTATGTGTGAACAGGGAATGTGTGCTAAGTGAGGTCATCTAGTTAGCTCTGATTGTTGAAATTTAAATTTCACATGCACACAGTGCTGTTAAACAAAGAAATTTTAATTTTTATCTGCTGTCAACCAAAAGTGACCTATTAAATAAAGACATCAGGGTGAGGAATAAAAAAATTCCTTCATCCATAAAATGGTGACCATATCTTCCCTCCACATGTATTAGATATATGGTATTTTCAGGCAGTTGGGTTACAATTAACTGTGAAATGGATACCTTCACTCAATCCTTGAGACTCCTTCATCACTGTATCCCATCCCTGGGTATAAGGAAGAGAAAGCTTCACACTCAGGGATAAAGAAATGAGATTAGGCACTGTCTGGTAGACAAACCACATCTAACTACAAAGCAGATGTTGGCTATCCTTGTTCACCTCAGAGAGCTTAATTGTTGTGAAAAAAGTTTCTGCTCCTTTTCTGAGAATTCACTGTCGTTTTCATGACCTGTATCTCCAATGTTTTATTTCTCCTTTATGAGGTTGATGTTAATGCTAACTTATTTTTATTAATAACTATAAATGTATTTGTCCATCTAATAATAATACTTACCCTGTTTATGTTTGAAAATCCAAGGGATCTACACTATTCTGCAAGCTTCATGATAAGACTATTTTTCTAACAGTGGTGGATTGAACATTAAGAGTTGATTCCTTAATCTTAGCTTCAGACTAGTTCAGAGAATCCTAATTATATATCTAACAGTTTTTCATTTCACTCAGTAATATAGATATTCCATGTTTAGTACTAAAACAAGTAACTTTTAAAAATATCTTTATTTTTATTTGTTTATTTTTATGTGGTGCAGGAATGAACCTAGGGCAACACGTGTGCAAGGCAAGCGCTCTACCACTGAGCTACAACCCCAGCCCTAAAACAACTAACTTATGCTGATGGATTTGGGGGATAGAGTGGATAACCCCTTAGGAGCTAATTCAATCTAACATTTAAAAAAACTTTCCTTGTTTCCAATTGCAAAAAAAAGCAATTCACTCTTTAAAAAATTATACAATACATAAATAAAGTGGAAAATAAAACAATTTTAATGATAGGAGTAAAGGGTAGAGTAAGAATCAGGAATGCCTTATGCATAACACTTAATATTAATCCAAGTACATTTTATATTTAAATGTACATATTTATAGGGTTTCATTTTGACTGAGCTATCTTAAAGAGCATCTGAAAAAGTCCTGACTTTACATCCTGAGGAAACTGGAAAAAACAAACTCAATTTTTCCTAAACTTACAACACAGAACACTTCTGTAATCACAGATATGTGATTTCTCCCACCCACCTAACAATCACTTATTCAGCAGGCATCAGCTGGGAGTCCTCTAATTTAATTCAATTCTGTTCTCTACCTGGAGAACTCATAGACTGGAGGCTCAGTCCCACAAGATTGCCCCCACTTCAGATGCCAATCAAAATCTCCAGGTTGGGGTTTTATCTGTGCTTCTCAATGACCAGTTATAAATCAAGTTTCCCTCAACGCCCTCTCCACGTTCAATTAATTTGCTAGAGCAGCTCACAGGACTCAGGGAAATACTTACTACATTACTGGTTTATCATAAAGGATACATACAAATACCAGACAGAAGAGATGCACAGGGCCAGGCATGCAGGAAGGAGTGTGGGGCTTCCATCTCCTCTCTCCAAGGGTACTTCCCTCCAGGAGTCTCCATGTGTTCCACTACCCAAAAGCTACTTCAACCTAGTCTTTGGGGAATTTTATTGAAGCTTCATTATGTAGGCATGACTTATTACATCATTGGCTGCTAGTGATAACTTAATTTTTATCTCTTCTCCCCTGTAGTTTGGAGGTGAGACTGAAATTCCCAACCCCCTAATTATGTTTTGGTCTTTTCAGTAACCAACCCCCCATCTTGAAGCTACCTAGGGTCTGCCAGCCATCACTCAACTCATTAGCAGGCAAAAACACAAAACACTTAGGAGTCTGTGTTAGAAAAGGGGAGAAAGAACAAATATATGTTTAAGAGTACTGCACCTACCTCATAAAATTGTTATTAGGATCAAAAGTGAAGAAAATGTCTTGCAAACTGTAACACACTATCCAGGTATAAGATTTTAAAATAAATTATTCACGGATAGTGTTGTGTAACTTTGTGAAATCATAGGCTTTTTGAAAAGCAAATTCAATATCCCAGGAAGCTATGGATCTGATTTTTTTGTAAAGCTTAACTACCTGAAGCCATTAAGGTAAAACAGATTAGTAATTAGTTAATCAAAATTGATGTGGAGAACTATCTTAAAATATTAAACAACAAAAATAATTATAAAGTTATCACCAAATACATTTTATTTTCAACTTATTTTTATGTTTATAACTAATCTTTGTGCCCCACCTCTTATTTTATGGGGATAACAATAAAATCTACCTCTAGCTAAGGCTTATAGCTTGGGGCTAATGATAAAATGGCAAAAACAAAATAGAGAATTAAGGTAAAATAACTGAAGTCTTTTTACATCTGCCTTTTCTATGATAAAAAGAATGCTCTATTTGGAAGGGGTCAACAAGTGTTTGTCAGAAGGAGTTGAAGCCCAAGGTAGGTGAGAGGATTGTATGAAATCACCTTTGTCTTATTAAATGAGTCCAACTAATTTGATCTTGTGGAACTCCATTCCATCCTCATGACAGAACTTAATGTTAAGCTTGTTTAACTGCTGTTGAGAAATTTTATACTGGGCAATATTTCAGGATATCAGATATGGAAAAAAATATTTATCTTTATGTGAACAAAAATGAATGGCACAGTTTACAAAATTGGGCAGTTCAGTATGACATCAATTCAAGTCAAAATTCTACATAAAGTTATCAGGTGTCAGAATAGAGATAGGTGACTTCTTAAAAAGACCTTTGATATCATATCACTTTGTTATTGTCTCTGATTCTATGTCCTCAAGAAATTTTTGCCTTTGGCATATTTTCACCCACTTATCCCAGTATTCCAAGAAATATACTACATAAAAATCAGACCTGGGTTCTGGGTAGAATAAATAAATCCACAGTACGATTTGTATGCAGCAGAACAGGCACCAAATTTCTGACCATGGAAGAGTGGAAGATTCTTAGGGATACCTGTCCTCTCCTGTAGAATAGATTACTTCAGAGCAGTATTTTTCAAAGTTTGTTCTGAATGACATTAATTCTATAGGGTGCTATGCCTAGAAAGGGTTTGCTCACCAAGTGAGTTTAAGAAATACTTAGTTAAATTTGAAAAGTAGGTTTACTGACATGGTTCTTACAATGTACACAGTGATCTTCTAAATAGATCAACAGTATGTATTATTTTTTGTTTTCTTGTTGATGAAACGTATTCTATGAGGATTTCATCTTCAATAAATTGTGTGAAATATTTTGTGTTCTGATTTTTATGACTTTTTCTTCTGTATGCTTTAGACTGGACTCATAGAGTAGGTGAGAATTTATGCCTAGTTTGTAATTCTACATATATCACGAAAGCATATCAAACACCATTTGATCAGCTATATCACTATAGCAGTATTACTCAAAATGAAGTCTTTGAACCAGAAACATCTCCCTCTCTTGTGAAATTTTTAGAAATACAAATTCTCTGTTTCCATGCCAGTGCTACTGAGTCAGAAACTCTGGGGGTGAGGCCCAGCAATCTGTCTTAACAAGCCCTCCAAGTTTGAAGAAATCTCTACAGTAATACATTGAAGGCAGGCTTGGACAAAGGAAGAAGATAGTAATGGCAGAGAGATAAGACTTCTTACTGGCTAAGAAATTGTTAGCAGCTCAGGTCTAGGTGATTAGAAGTCTACAATGAAGTAAAAAAGAGCTATGTCCCTGGGTAGAGTTGAGGGGGGCAATATATATAACTAAATGTATGTAAATATATATATATGGTTAGGGTGACAGTGAATCACACTGTAGTACATTAACTATACTATCTAAGGTATCTAAGGTATTCTAAAATTAAAAATAAAAGAAGAGAATATTGGAGTATCCTAGAAGTATATGTAGTATAGTGTTGATGAGCATAAATTTGTAGTCAGACAGACCTAGATTTAAATTCTGGATCTAGCACATATTGGTTGACAAACTGTGTTAATTTTCTAAGCTCCTGTTGCCTCTCTGTGAAATGGACCTAGCTCCTAACAAAGAATATGGTGTATAGATTAGATGAAATGAATGTGAATTATTTAGCAGTGTCTGGTACCTATTAGCTAGACAATGAATGGCAGCTCTTAACACCCTCTATATCTGGCTTGTGATAAAGAAAGAAAGAGCCTGCTGTGCTGTTGCAGATAGAAATCTGCCTAGAGTAGAAAGTATCATATAAGGTAGGCCTGGCTTGTGAAAGGAAAAAACAACAATGGTGAGGAAATGCCAGATGGCCTAGTCACAGAGAAGGCTTAAACAACTTATCAAAAAGGAAAGAGTAGAATGAAGCTTGAGTGCAAGACAAATCTTTTATAATTTGAAATTTTTAAGAATGAAAGACCTTAGTTGAAGGAAAATCCTGTGATATCTATTCTAGTTATTTGCGTTGTAGTATAGAAAAATTATAAGTAGTAATTTTAATGTAATAAAATGGTCACACACACACATTACCCAAAGCAAAAAGAAGAAAGTAAATAATAAGTATAATAACTAAACTAAATGAGATTGAAGACTCAAAAATAGAGAAAATCAATAAAAATTAATGATGGTTATTTGAAAAAAATGAAGTTGATACCTTTTTGGCAAGAGAGACAAAGAAAGAAATTAGAAATAACAAAAATCATGAATAAAAGGGGATATCAGTATTGACTCCACAGACATTAAAAGGATAAAGAAGTATCCCTAAAATTATTTAAATGAAATGCACTAATTTCTTGAAAACTACATATCACTATAAGTCACCCATGATGAAATAATAAGACTATATAATAGAGTTTGAATTCATAGTTATATGCTTCCATAAATAAAAATCCTGAATTCAACCAAACATTCATGGGAAAAAATAATACATTTCCTTCCTTCCTTTCCTTCTTTTTTTTTTGGGGGGTGTGTGTGTGTGGTTCTGGGATTGAACCCAGGGCCTCACTCATGCTAGGAAAGTGTACTGAGCTCCATACCCAACCCCTTTATTTTCTATGTAATGTCTTCTAGAAAATAGGAGGGAATATTCCTAATGCATTTTATGAGATCAATATTACCCTAATATTACCCTAATAGTAGAACCAGATAAAGATAATACAAGAAAATCATAGAACAACAACCCTAATGAAGATAAATTTAAAAACCCTCAATGGAATATTAAAAAATCAAATCCAACAACAAAAACAAAAAAGAATAATATATTATGACCAAGAAAGTGTTATGTCAGGAATACAACAATGATTCACCATTCAAAAATCAATCAATATAATTCACTGCATTAACAAACTGAAAATCAAAAAGCATATAGTCATTTCAATAGCTGCCAATAAGCATTTAACAAAATTATACCTCCATGTCTAATTAAAAAAATTCAGTCAACTCAGAAAAGATAGGAGCTTCTGCAATCTGGTAAAGGATATCTATAAAAGTCCTACAGTGGTTAGGTGAATTGACACATGCCTGTAATCCCAGCAGCTCTGGAAGCTGAGACAGGAGGATTGAGAGTTCAAAGCCAGCCTCAGCAACAGCGAGGTGCTAAGCAACTCAGTGAGACCCTGTCTCTAATAAAATACAAAATTGAACTGGGGATTTGGCTCAGTGGTTGAGTGCTGCTGAGTTCAATCCCTTGTATCCCCCAAAAAATTCCTACAGTGGATATCATATTTCATGGTAAAAGATTGAACGCTTTCCTTCTGCAATTGGAAACTAGGAAAATATCTGCTCTTACCAACTCTATTCAATATCAAACATGAAGTCCTAGACAATGAATAAAAGGGAAGAAGATAAAATAAAAGGAGTTTAACTGCTCCTGTTCACAAATAATATCTTTTTCTGTTGTAGAAAATCCCCAGGAATCTAGGGGCTGGAGTTGTGGCTCAGTGGTAGAGCACTTGCCTGGCATATGTGAGGCACTGGGTTTGATTCTCAGCATTACATATAAATAAATGAATAAATTTAAAAAAAGAAAATCCCCAGGAATCTATGAAAATATTATTTGAAATAGTAATTGAATTTGGAATATTGTGGGATACAAGATTAACTTACAAAAATCAATAGTATTCATATACATCACTGTGATATGCAGATACATTTTATCAAAGTTTCTGGTTTATAACTTTCCCCCTAAGGTAGGTCATAGAAACTCTGACATCCCTCCTCTACCTTAATGTCTTGGATCTGTCAATTAAAAAAATTCTCCGATCTATCTTTGACAGTAGGTAATAAGACCCTCCAAGTTTCAAAGTGGTTCTGCCTGGAGGCCCATGCCCTGGAGGGAAGAATGTTACGCAGAGTTCAAGAAGAATCTGAATAGACAGGCCTTGCTAGGTTTCCCCACCCAGTCTCTTTACAATTATGCCTATGCAATGAAGTCTCCATAAAAAAAAAAAAAACTCCAAAGGACAGGGTTCAGAGAGCTTCCTGATAGCCAAACACATGGACACTCCAGAAGGATGGCGCACCCAGAGACGGCATGGAAGTGCTATGGCACTTCTGCCAGACCTCACCCTATGAGTCTCTTTATCTCTATCCTTTGTAATAGCCTTTATAAATAACTAGTAAACATAATTTTTCCCTGAGTTATATGAGGTTCTCCAGCAAATTAACTGAATTAAAGAGGTTGTGTTGTAGGAATCCTGATTTATGGCTGGTCTGTTAGAAACACAGATAAAAGTTGATTGGGTTGGTTCCATAGTTTAGCAATTGTAAATTGTGTTGCTATAAAAAAATAAAGTGGCTGCATCACTGTAGTATGCTGTTTTTAAGTCCTTTGGGTATAAATTGAGGACTGGCATAACTGGGTCAAATGGTGGTTCCATTCCAAGTTTTTTAAAGAATCTCCATACTGCTTTCCAGATTGATTGCACCAATTTGCAACTCCGCCAGCAATGTATGAGTGTACCTTTACCCCACATCCTTGCCAACACTTATTGTTTTTTATATTCTTGATAACTGCCATTCTGACTGGAGTGAGCTGAAATATTAGAGTAGTTTTAATTTGCATTTCTCTAATTACTAGAGAAGTTTAACATTTTTTCATATATTTGTTGATTTGATTGTATATTTTCTTCTGAGAAGTGTCTGTTCAGCTCCTTAGCACATTTATTGGTGGTTTTTTTTTTTTTTGGTGTTAAGTTTTTTGATGACCTTCAACAGATGAATGGATAAAGAAGCTGTGGTACATATACACAATGGAATATTATTCGGCATTAAAAGAGAATAAAATTATGGCATTTTCAGGTAAATGGATGGAGTTGGAGACCATCATGCTAAGCAAAATAAGCCAATCCCAAAAAACCAAGGGCCAAATATTTCCTCTGATAAGTGGATGCTAAGCCATAATGGAGGGTAGCATGGGATGAGTGGAGGAAATTTGGATGGGGCAAAGGGAACGGAGGAGGGGGCAAGAGGGTAGGAAAGATGGTAGAATAAGATAGACAACATTACCCTAGGTACATATAGGATCGCATGAATGGTGTGACTCTACTTCATGTACAACCAGAGAAGTGAAAAATTCTGTTCCATTTGTATACAATGAATTGAAGAGCTTTCTGCTATCATGTATAACTGATTAGAACTAATTTTAAAAAAAGAAAAAATGTTAATTGAGGCTTGTGACTAACATCAAAAGTAGGGAGGGGAAAGTCTTGGGAACTGAGTCTTCAATCTGTGAGAATTGAAATTGTCTCTAGGTAGTATCAAAATTAAATTGAATTAGAGGATTACCCAGGTGTTGAACACCATAGAATTGCTTGCTTGCTTGCTGCTGGGGAGAGATTTCCTATACCTTTTGGAATCACAGAAAGCATCTATGTTAGTTGTGGTATGAAATGAGAGAAAAATCAAGATGCTTCATTTTTACTGACATTTAACTTCCAATGAATAATTGGAAATAGAAATAAATCAAATAATGATATTTATAATACCCTCCCTTAATTAAATATTATAATATGTATCAAACAAAATATGTGCAGGTTATTTATGTTGGCAAACTATAAAATACTAATAAAAGAAATTTATAAATTCAAGTAAATGGAGAGACAGCCCATGTTTGTGGATTGGAAAATACATTATACTAAAAGTGCCAAATCTCTTTAAGTTGGCCTATAAGTAAAATGCAATTCCAGCGCAAGTCCCAACATGATTCTTTGTAGATATATGCATATGGATTCTAAAATTTATATGAAAAAATAATGAAAGTAGAATTGACAAATTATTTTTTAAATTTTTTTTGTAGTTGTAGATGGATAGAATGCCTTTCTTTTATTTGTTTTT
The DNA here is from genome assembly GCF_047511675.1 of Marmota flaviventris. Taxonomy (NCBI): domain Eukaryota; kingdom Metazoa; phylum Chordata; class Mammalia; order Rodentia; family Sciuridae; genus Marmota; species Marmota flaviventris. The sequence continues at coordinate 70,267,389 of NC_092518.1, forward strand.
ATGTGGTGCTGAGGATCGAACCCAGTGCCTCACACATGCTAGGCAAGCACTCTGCCACTAAGTTATAGCCCCAGCCTGCCAAATTAACTTTGAAAAAGAAAAGAACAAAGGTGAAGGACAAGGGAAGTTAGGGTGTAGCTCATTGCTCAGTGGCAAAGTGTGTGCTTAGCATGTGTGAATCCCCCGGTTCAACCCCCAACATCCCCCTGCTTCATAAAAGGTGGAATACAATCACTATTAAATATAAAAATGTCTACAATAATCAAGATATTGTGATTTTGGTGAAAACATAAATCAAAGGATTCAGAAGAGAAAGTTCTGATATAGATGGAAAAAAATAAAGTCATTTTTTTTCCTTTTAATCATGCTGGGAATCAAATGGGCTTTGTACTCTCTAGGCAAATACTCCAACACTGAGCTCTACTCCAAGCCCAAATTTTATGTTCTTTATTATGCTCTTTTATTTATTTATTTTATTTTTTAAATATCTTTATTTATTTTTATGTGGTGCTGAGGATCGAACCTAGTACCTCACAAGTGCTAGGTGAGCACTCTATCAATGAGCCACAACCCCAGCCCCATGCTCTTTTATTTGATGTAAGGTTATTTATAGGTGTGTTTTCTTTTTTCTGTTTGTTTTCCACAAATATGTAGATTTTTTTCATTCTTTTAACTTTGACTTCTAGTTCACTTGTATTATGGTCATAGAACATGATCTAAATGACTTCAGTTTTTAAACATTGTAGATATTTTCTTTGACTTCACATAAAATCAATTTTAAAAATTCTATGTGTCCTTAAAAGAATTCATATGCTGCCTTTTTTCAGGACATTATTATTTATATTATTTATAAAGTGTACTAGTTACTTTTCCTAATTGTGTTGTTCAAATTATCTTAATCTGTGCTAAATTCTTACTCAGATCTGTTGAGAGAGATGTATTAAAAATCTTGCACAATGATGTTGTGTTTTCTCATTTTACTTTTTTTTGTATGTTTGTTTTGGTACCAGGGATTGAACTCAGGGGCACTTGACCACTGAGCCATATCCCCAGCCCCTTACTTTGTGTTAAATCAATATTTGCCTTATAATTTTAAACAACACTAAGTGCATACAAATTTTAAAATTGTCTATCTTGCTGGTGATTGAAACTTTTATTATCATGTAGTTATCTCTGGGTCTCTATTTATGCTATTTGTCTGAAAATCTATTATGTCTCATGCTAGCATTTCTTCAGCTTACTTCTTTTTCCTTTTATTCTTTTTATTTCCTTCTTTCTTTTTTAATGCTGAGGCTCAAACCTAGGGCCTTGCTCATACTAAGGACATGCTTTACCACTGAGCTGCACCTCCTAATTCTCAGCTTTATTTGCTTAGTATTTGCATTAAATTAAAAAAGAACTTTTACTTTTAGCCTTTCTCCATCATCATATTTGTTTTTTGTAAACATTTTGTAAGTAGCATATTCTTGGATTTTAAAAAATGAGGCAATTATTTGTTTTCCAGAATCCAGATCTACTACTAAGCTACATCCCCATCCCCACCCCACCCCCCTTTTTTAGGCAAGGTCTCATTAAGTTGCTGAGGCTGCCCTCTAATTTGCAATCATCTTGATGCATCCATCTCTATCTACTTTGTAACGGGAATTTCTAGTTAAATTTAGATTTAATGATATTTAATATGATTATTGCCCTATTTTGTATTTAAATCTACATCTTATTGTATTCTTCTCACATGTTCAAGCTATTTTGCATTTTTTTCTCATTTCATCTCCTTACTTGTATTGAGCTTATTTTTTATTTCATTTTCCACTCTACTAGCTTGTTTTCTCTACTACTGTGTTTCTATTCATTTTGTCATTATTCTTGAAATTGCAATATGTGCAGGCAACTCATCAAAATCTAAAATTAATTGATACTTTTACCCTCTTCACAGACACTAAGAGACTTGAAATTTCATTTCTGTCTTCCTAAGTATATGTTACTATTGTTACATGTTTATATTTTTTATCATTCCTTTACTCTATTAGGCATTATTACTGCTTTATACAACATTCATTTACATTAACTTCAAATTAACTACTTGATTTACTTTTCTTCTTGCATCAAATTATCACCTCCTTTAGATTTTGGTTTAGTATTAGCTGATAATGACTTGTTTTGGTCTAAAAATGTGTTGTGTTATGGCAGATTATATTTTCCAAAGATGGCTACAATGTTATCTTCCATGCCATATTATGTCATTAAAACGTGCCCTTGGCATTTGTCTCATAAAGAGATGGGGATACATCTCTTCTGCCTTTACATTTAACAGGATTTGTCTGAACAAAGGAGTATGGTAGAAGTGAACATGGGGCTAAATCATAAAGTTCTTTGGAGCTTTATTATGTTGTGTGGAATTTTTGCTGAAACCTTCAGCCATTAGGAAAGCTGTCTGTCTGCCTGGGTACACCTATACTCTAAGGAAGCACAAACTGACAGGCCCACAAGGAAAAACCACAGGCAGAAATCCTGATACTCTATTAAAAGAAATGTATAGCCATCACTGACCTACTCTCATTCTATGTTGTTCCAGCCCCAGCCACTTGACAGACAGCAGCCTGAGAGATCTGGATATAAAACTGTATTGCCAATTCTTTCTACAGAAATTGTGCAGATAATTAAATTATTGTTATTTTAGTCTCCTAAATTTAGGGGTAATTTTTTGACACATCAATAGGTATTTTTAAAAAATCCCTTCATTTTTTTAACCTTATTGTTTTGTGCATTATAATTGTACATAATATTGGGTTTCATTTTGACATAATTATATAATCATGGAATATAATTCACTCCAATTCAGTTTCCAGTTCCCTTTACTTTACTGGTCAAATTGTTTTCACTGGAAATAAAATTTCAAGTTGCCAGTCATTTTCTTTGAGGACACTAAAAATGAAATGGACTTTCCCCTTGTATTGGTGTGGTTGTAAATCAGTTGCCATTCTGTTGCTCTTTTTGTGATTCAGTCTTTTTTCTGACTTTAGTTTTTTCTGCCTATTAAGTTTTCTACACTTTCACTATGCTATATCTAAGCATATTGGTTTTAATTTATGTATTTCTTCAGTGCTGAGGGTCTTGTGCATCCTAGGCAACTGCTCTGAACTGCATTCACAGATTTTGGTATTTTTTAAATTTCCTGCATCAGATTTATTGGTTTTCAAAAATGCTAAGTCACTACCTTTCTAATATTGCTTCTGCTCTATTCTCTCTACCTCTCCTTGGGGAAAACAGAAAAGATGTTGATTAAAACTTCTCACAATTTACATCATATTATTTAGTTTTCACTTGAACTATTTGTTGTTCGTTTTTACCCATTTTAGTTCTGTTTTTTAATTGGTTCTTTTTTAGTTATACATAGCATTAGAATTTATTTTGACATAATTATAATAGCATGGAATATAATTTGTTCTAATTCATTCTTCAATACTTCCCCTTTCCGTCCTCTCCTCCCTCCTCCTGTCCCCGTCCTTCTACTCTACTGATATTTCTGCTATTTACTTATAGTATTTTAAAATTAGTATCTTGTGGATATACATGGTGGTGAGATTCACTGTGTTATATTCAAATATGTATACAGGAAAGTTAGGTCAGATTCATTCCACTGTTTTTCACTTATCCCATCCCTCCTCCTGCCCTCTCAATCTGTTTCATCTAACTTACCAATCTTTCTTATATTTTGATAAAATTCCCTCATCTTTCTCTCTCTTTCCCTCCTTATTTTGGACTAGCTTCTTAATATCAGAGAAAACATTCAACCTTTGAATTCTGGGTCTGTTTTATTTCACATAGCATGATAGTCTCCAGTCCCACCCATTTACCAGAAAATGTTGTAATTTCAATCTTCTTTATGGCTGAGTAGTTGTGTAAATATAGCACATTTTCATTATTCATTCATCTGTTGAAGAGCACCTAGGTTGGTTAAAGCTTAGCTATTTTATATTGTGCTGCTGTAAATATTGATGCAGAAAATGTATTGGGGTAAACTCAGTTGAATTAAACTTGACTGGTGACTTTTGACCTTCCTGTACTTGGGTATTTGTATCTTTCTCTAAGTTTGGAAATTTTCTGTTATTATTTCCATAAATAAACTTTCTAACTCTTTCACATTCTCAAGTTTTTCTTGAACCCCAATAACCCCAATATTTGCTTCTTTAATACTGTCCCCAAGCTTTATTTATTATTCTTTATTCTTTTTTCTCCTCCATCTCTTTATCTTCAAGTAGCTTGTCTTTGAGCTCACTAATCTCTTCTGTTTGATTTATTCTGCATTTGATGACTTCTATTACATTTTTAATTCTGCAAGAGTCTATTTTTTCAGCTAAAAATTTATGTTTGATATTTTAAATTGATTCCCTCTCTTCATTAAATTTCTCTGTTAGAGTCTTTAAATGTTTATCTATATTTTCTTCAAGCTCATTGAGTTTTCTTAAAACAGTCGTTTTAAATTCTCTGAGAGTTTTCCCATACTGTAATTTCCTGGTCAGTTTTTTGACACATTATTATGTGTAATTGGGGAGGTCATGGTTTCCTGAAAGCTCCTGATGCTGGTTGGCATGCAACATAACCTGGAACAAGAAAAGAACAGCTCTTTATTTCAGTCTTTCTAACATGGTTTTGTTTTTGCCTTTCTTTCCAGAAATTCTAAACAGCTTGCTTATTTTCTCTGGGCCTGTAGTCACTTCCACTATTTTAACACTAAATGGAATCCAGGTCTAGATTTTTCAGGATTCTGCTGTGGGGGTGTTGTCATTGCATTAGTATTAGATGGCAATCTCAGATGTTATACTCAGTTGATACACTTCTCAGAAAGAAACAGAAGAGTACCTAGAGAAAGTAATCTATCCCCACAAGCCTCTCCCTGGGACCAAACTAAGCTTAGATGCCTCTTCCATAGTTTCTATTCTGTGGTCAGGCACTACATAGGATTCTACGTAGCTCTGAGCAGAGTTGTCATGTATGGATCAAAACCCAGGCTCATATGTCACACTCATACCAAGCTGTGTCATACCCTTAGCTCACAGCTCACCAATACGAGCATAACACTGGATTAGGACTGAGACAGACACAACTGTGGGATCCCTGGTGCTAAGGTGAACTTTTGGTCCAGGATAACTGCAACCAACTCTAGGTGATGCTAGATGGAACATAATTTTAAAAGACTTGGGTTACAAAAGCTCTTCCAGACACTTTGAAAACAGGCATGTCTAGGGTAAGGGCACTTAGGATCTTCCAAGTGTTAGATTTCACTGGGCCTGCACTATAATTCCAGGACAAAGTCTTGTTCTTACTACCCAGTTCTACCCTAGAAAATGGGGTCTTGTACCAGTTTATGCTGCCTGAGGTTGTGGTACTGTTGGTGAAAGCAGACCTTTGGCTACCTGAACTGATGCTAACATGAATCATGCCTAAGTCTCACAGATTCAAGGACCTGCACAATGTCAGGGGCACACCTAGGCCTAACTTCACTTTCTAGTAGGTACTTGATTTCATAGTGCTAAGCCTGACTAGGCTTTGAAACAAAGATCTGTACTAGCTTTTGTTTCTGGTCCCCAGTGGGAGGAGTCCTGTTGTCTGCTCTGCCTGTAATCCTAGTTAGTTGGGAGGCTGACACAAGAGAATCACAAGTTTAAGGCCATCTTGAGCAACTTAGTGAGACCCTGAATCAAAAATAAATTTATAAAGGCTGGGATGTATCTCTGTGGCAGGGCACTTGCCTAGCATATGTGAGGTCCTGGGTTCAAATCCCACTACCACACACACAGAAAAAAATAAAAAAGAAAAAAGAAGAAGAAACAGAAAACACAAATATGACCATTAGAGGATTTGATTATGAATTTAAAAAAAATTCTTATCATGAAGATATTGCAGGACAGAATGGCTTCATAAGCAAATTCTAGCAAATATTCAAGGAAGAAAGAATTAAAATAATATATGAAAGTTTTTTTTTCTTCCCAGTCACATGTTTTAAGAAGGCAGTTGTAAGCATGATAAAATCTGACAAGAATAGTATGACAGGGGCTGGGGTTGTGGCTCAGTGGTAGAGCACTTGCCTAGCACATGTGAGGGCCTGGGTTTGATCCTCAACACCACGTAAAAATAAATAAATAAAATAAAGGTATAAAAAGGAATAGTATGACAAAGAAAATTACAGAGAAAATCCATTATTGAACCTAGACAGAAAATCCTAAATGAAAAATAAGAAAACTAAATTAAATATTAATAATAAGGTAATAATTCATCATGACCAACTCTACTTTATCCCAAAAATCCAAAATTGATTTAACATTTCAAAAGTAATCCATATAATTCATGCAATGATCAATTAAAACAGGATTTGACAAACAGTTCATTGGCAAATTCTAGCCCACTAATAATTTTCAATATGTGTGTGTACATGTACACATTGCTGTGGATCAAACCCAGGACCTTGTACATGATAAGTATATACTCTACCAGTGAGCTATATACCAAGTACATTTTTACAATTTTATTGGAACCTAGCCATGCCTTTTTTAGAAAAAAATATCATTTATGATCCTCTTTATAGTAGGATGCTAGAGAAATTATTACAGTGACCTTTAGGCCCTCAAGGCTACACATACACACACATACACACACACAGCTTTTACAGGAAAAAACAATTGTTGGATAAAAATTATATAATGATCTTGGAATTCCACTTTTTAACTTTACATATAAGGAGCTTGGAAGTTGCTCCTCTGTTTGAACAACAAGTAAAAACTTGAACAAACTGAAAAATTAGAAATTCTTCTTAGATTCCTAAGAGAAGTAAGGATATAAGGTAAACCAATGCTCTAAAACTAGACAGGTAGATAGAAAAAAAAATCACAATTTGCCAGAGCAGAAATCCATGAGCAGAAATTTCCATGGAAGTCAGCACTGGGGTAGGAAAACTGAACTGTGATTGATGAATTGCTGTAGGTTCAGGGTGTACAAGTCTGATAGTTAAAAGCTCCAAGGGGACCCAATCATATGGGGCACTCACAATTCTATGTTTTACCAACTGAAGCTCTACCAATTTTTCACAGTGAATATCAGGGAAAAATTTTCTCATGCTTCTGGCAGTGGAAGGAGAAAAGGAACTATTTGAAATATTCCAGGGAATTCAGTTCTTCTTAATAGGTTCTGTTCTCAGGAGAAACTATTGGACCAGAGCCTCACCAGCCACAGTTATATAAAAGCTTAACTTTTCTGGGGGAAGGTAGATACTCAACTCCAGTTATCTCTAGTCTTTCATTTGAAGAAGAGAAATAGCAAATTCTGGTGCTCTCTGGTATTCTACGAGGACGAAGGGAAATAGAAAATTGCAGCCTCCTTAACCATCCTGTCCTATCTAAGGGGGAGTGAGACTGAGAAGCACTGTAAAGATTATGTTCCAAAGAAAAACTTAATAAAAACACTGAAACTTGACCATAGAACTGTATATTTTTTCCTCATCATGCACATGTTACCACATTATTAAAGACCAATTGATAGAAGTCCTTTCTACCCATTACATAGTGTTTGATCATCATGACAAAATTATAAGGCATATGTTGGTTGGGGGCTCAGACACTGGAAACAAATTCTAGATCCCAACATGTGGAAGAAGATGCAAAACACAGGATAGTAGACATACTTTATTCAGAGGTGGTAACACCCTCCAACTTCTAGCTTCATCTTCCACCCCAACCAATTCCAACTTTGTCCCCCAAGTCATTTCCATAGGCCTTTTTATATGCAACCAAACAAAAAAGGCACATTGTCAACAGGTTACATAAGTGGGTACATGCTCATAAGCAAATGTTTTTTTTTTTTTTTTTTTTAAAGAGAGAGAGAGAGAGAGAGAGAGAGAGAGAGAGAATTTTTTAATATTTTTTTTTTAGTTTTCGGCGGAGACAACATCTTTGTATGTGGTGCTGAGGATCGAACCCGGGCCGCACGCATGCCAGGCGAGCGCGCTACCGCTTGAGCCACATCCCCAGCCCCATAAGCAAATGTTTTTAACCTTGCATACATACACTGAATCAGAGTGCTTATGACCTTGACTATACACTAACCATAACATAGCTGATTCATGACCTTAGCTACATATTCTAAACATAACATTGCTCTCCAGAAGCCTCCTTAAGGGAATCTAAACTAAATATTTCCATCTTGAGCCTGCCATACAAACCACTCCTTTGGGATTCCTGGGGTACAATCTATGCATATGAAGTCTTCAGCAATCATCCCTTAGTGAAGAGGCCAGAGCCCTGCAAATCTGTAGGCTACAATAACAATACAAGCTGAAAAAACACACAATCAAGAAACAAGTCCCATCACTTAAGATTACTAAAAACTATTTCCAGTTCTATACCATATTGAGATAGCAGCAAAAGTCTTTTCAAGCCACATCCAGTTATCTAAGGACATAGTCTGAATTTGCTAGGGAATTTCAGCTGCAGAACTTACAGGCACTTTAGTGCATACCCAGCAGTCAGAGGTGTTTGCTACTCTGGCATAGGTTTATACCCAGTTCAAAATGGTGTTGGCAAGAACACACCTACAGATGGAAGGACAAAACAGTTACAGGCACTAGCACATGTAAATCATGTCCATTTGTGAGAATGCATGCCAGCTTTGAATCCCAGGAAAGCACATGGCCACCTGTCGTGGTTTCCCTGGGTGGTGATACCATACCCATACAGGTTGTTCCTGAACTTCAGCAGGCTCAGTGTGCACCAGCACCAGGGAACTCATAATAGGCCAAAGGGAAATTCCCTTTAAAATCCATGTCCCATCCATAATACCTAGCCAAGTGACACATTCAAGGGAGAGACATTAATTAGGTACCCATGGCATTACAAGGAGATCACACTCCTACACTCCAAACCTCTTCCCCATGGGCTAACAGGGTTTCCCAACAAAGTTGGAGGGCCTTTATTGTCCAGGGCCATGTCCAATCCACAGTTTACCCCTATTTAATCCAGCGGAAGTGACAAAAGAATATTTCATTGTTTCCCAAACCCAGGCTTAAGTACAACATCCTCTGTTATCACCTGGACCTGTATTGGTGCTGCTGTGCAATGCAGCAGCGCTTCCGTAGGAGTTAATCCCCCTCACTGGGTATGCTCAGTCAGAGCTCTCACAACTGCCCACAGGCTCTGTACTCACCCCTTCATAGAAGGTGGGTTGACTGCAGTCCTAAGTTCTTGCTTAAGTAGGCCATCATATCTCTATTATTTCTTCAGCTTGTGGGTGATATGGAACATAAACCTTCTATTGAATCTATAGCTGAATTATCCATTGTTGCACATCCTGACTTGTAAAATGAGTACCTTGGTCATGCTCTATTGTAATGCACTGGCTGTACAACGTTGTCAACACTGTCAAGGTGTGAATCATAGTATGCTGCTTCACTTGACCACTGGGCAATATAGTTGTAGTTGTATCAACTATCATCAAGGCAAACATGGCCCTTTTTGACCTCAGTAATGGGCCAATGTAGTCAACCTGCCATTGTGTCAAAGAGATGTGTCCACATATTACCTATCCATCAGTGGCTCCAGAGCATCAACGATATGGATGTTCCTGAATATAAAGCACACATGCCTCGCAGGCCTCTACCAGGGAATTCCACATTAAAGCAGACCTCATTGTTTGACTACATTCCACATAGTTTTTATATCTGCATGCTGTAGGCGGTGATGCAGCCAAGTTGCCAGGCCAGTGGGAGGCACCTGCTCTAACCACTGCACCCTAACTAAAACTTCTGCTTAATTATCCTTTGGGATAGTCAGGGAGCATGGCCAGTAACATGCCCTATAGTTGCCTGTTCCTGGTGATCTAGCTCCCAGAGGTCCTGCCACAGAACTTGCCCCTAATACACAGCACAAGTATAAGTACGGGGATGCTTCATTTACTACCACCATCCGGTCGGTGTATAGTTAGGTTCACTGGTGACTTTGTCTTGTACCATTATCAAACAAAAGAGCGTCTGGTTCTCCACAGCCATTGCCATCCACACAGAGAGTTGTCCATGACTGGAGTCATCAGTGTACCAAACATTGCACAGTATAGGTGACTTACCTCTGAGGTATGGGCTTGTTTCTTGTTCACTTACATAAGTAATAGGTCCCCAGACCTCCTAAAGTCTCTTATCTCTGCCAGCTCCTAATACACTTAGGCTCTCTTTTTTATTGGCTTCTAGTACATCTAAGCTCTCTCTTGGTCAGTGCTAGCTCCTGGCATACTTGGGCTAATTTTTTCCCTGCCAATTCCTAGCACATCTAAGTCACAAGGTTGTGCAGGATCAATAACAAGTATGACATGGGGTGTCTTGGCCCTGTTGGCTCCTGAAACCCCTAAATCTCACAGGCAGAACAACAAAGTGGCCAGGGGTTCTCTTGGCCTTTGTCTAAATTATTTTTCCAAGTCCATCAACTCTGCTTTATAGGTACACCATAGTGAACTTGGTTACCTGGGCCATCCCTGCCTGTGGCTGCCCATTGGAGCCATCAGTTGCTGCTGTTTCATTTTCTGTATTACCACTGGCCAGGCTTGCAGATGTTAATCTTCCTTCTCCTCCTGGAACTCCATCAACACTATGAGGGAATTTGAGGGTATCTTCAAGGTGCAGAGGTCTTCCTCCAGCGACCATACTCTGGTTTCTAAGGTCTCTTTCTTATCTTACAACTCCCTCATCTTAGCAATCTGGTAAAGCTGCATCAATTTTTGCATTCAAAATTGTAAGAAAAATTTATCTTATGGCACCAACAGCCATGTGTGTGACTCCTCAGTCCATTTTTCCTTTTATCTGCACTGCCACTGCCATCATTGTTCTTGGCTGCAGGTTGATGCCGGGGTTCCACTGCTCAGTTCACAGTTCATTTTGCCAGGTCCATGTTCACTGCATGGCAGTAAGAAGTTTTCTTTATGCTTCTAAGGAATCCAATCACTGTATCCCAACTCTACACAGGAGTTCTATTAATAGAACCTTGGAAACTGAGTGCTGCAGGCTACTTGGTGGCCACAGGTTCCTCCTGTCCTCCAGGGTTGATGCAATTCTCACCTGTGGAATATACTGTGAATTATGCCAATTGTCCAGCTGGGGCTCAGATCCAGGAAACAGATTCGGGATCCCAGCATGTGGAAGAAGGTGCAAGACATTACTAAGAGAGCAGATATGCTTTATTCAGATGTGGCAACAGTCTCTAGCCTCTAACATTAGCTTCAGCCCCCGGCCAATTCCATTTTTGCCAGTCTTTTCCATAGGCCTTTTTATATGCAGCCAAAGGAGGCACTGCCAAGAGGTTACATAAGTGGGCACATGTTCACAAGCAAATGTTTATAACCTTGCATACATACACTGAATCAGAGTACTTATGACCTTGACTACACACTAACCATAACATAACTGATTCATGACCTTGTCTACATATTTAAAATAACATAGCCCTACAGAAGCCTAAGTGAGGGGCTCTAACTATAGCCATTTTAGGCCAGCCCCAACAGCATACTAAATGACAGAAGAACAGAGCAAAGGGGGAGGAACTGTATGTAGGATGAAATTGATCAAATTATACTATGTGCATGCATGAGTATATCACAATGAATTCTACTTTGATGTATAACTATAATTAACCAATTGAAAACATTAAATAAATAGAATGAAGAACAGTAAAACAGAGGGACAGCTTCAGGAAATGGGTTGGGGGAAGGGAATGGGAAATTCTGGTGACTGAAATGGAGCAAATTATGTTATATGCAGTTATGAATATGTCAAAATGAACCTCATTATATATATATATATATATATATATATATATATATATATATATATATTGCATTGATAAAAACATAAGAAAAAACACAGAGCAAGCATCAGAACCAGACTCAGAAGTGACAGTCATATTGAAATTATCAGGTCATGAATATAAATAACTATGGGTAATATTCTAAGGACTCTAATAGATAAAGTAGACATTATGCAAAAACAGATGTTGGGATTTAAATAGTGAGAAAGAAATTCCATGAAAAAGAAAGAAATGCTAAAAATAATAAACACTGTAACAGGAATGAAGAATGCCTTTGATCCAGGCACCATGATGCATGCCTGAAATCCCAGTTCCTCAGGAGGCTGAGGCTGGAGGATCATGAGTTCAAAGCCAGCCTCAGCAACTTAGCGAGGCCCTAAGCAACACAGTGAGACCCTATCTCTAAATAAAATATCAAAAAGGGCTGGGGATGTGGCTCAGTGGTTAAGTGCCCCTGAATTCAATCCCCATACTAAATAAATAAATAGAATGCCTTTGATAGGCTCATTGATAAACTGGACACAACTGAGGAAAGAATCCCAATAGAGACCCTGTCTCTAAACAAAATACAAAATAGGGCTGAGGATGTGGCTCAGTGGTAGAGTGCCCCTGAGTTCAATATCAATACCTGGTACCCTCCCAAAAAGGGAAGGCTGGGCTGGGGATGTTTCTCAGTGGTTAAGCACCCCTGGATTCAATCCCCAGTACCAAAAACAAAACAAAAACAAAAATAAAACAACAACAAAAAAACATGCAATAGTTGAATTATGAAATCAGCCTAAGTATCTGTTAATGGATGAATGGATAAAGAAAATGTGAAATAGAGAGATAGATACATAGATGATGGAGTCTTATTCAGCCATAAAAAGGAATGAAATTATGTCATTTGCAAGAAAATGGATGGAAATGAAGATCATCACGTTATGTAAATAAGCCAGACTCAGACAGACAAATGCCATGTTTTCTCTCATATATGGAAGCTACAGGAGGTAGGGAAATCCTAATAAATGTGGAAAGAATACCATTAGTGCAGATGAAGGAAATAGGGGGAGAGAATGAGAGGAAGCAGAGTTTTGGGGGAATGAAATAGATTAAATTATGTCATATACATGTTCAAATATGCCAAAATGAAACCTACTATTCTGTATGCTCAATATATATCAATAAAAAAGACTTTAGAAAGTAAAGAGAGGGGGGGCTGGGAGTGTAGCTCAATGGTACAGCACATTTCTACCACACATAATGCCATGGGTTCGATCTCCAGCATTACAAAAAATTAAAAATAAAAATTTCAAAAACAAAAGAGGGAAAATTGATGGGCTGGGGATATAGCTCAATTGGTAGAGTACTTGCCTTGCATGTACAAGGCCCTGAGTTCAATCCCTAGCATAAAAGAGAGAGAGAGAGAGAGAGAGAGAGAGAGAGAGAGAGAGAGAGAGAATTGAGTCATATAAAATGCTAAATTAAAATTAAGAAAGGGAAAAGTGAAAGACAAAAATAGAAACAGGACAGAAGCAAAAAAAAAAAATAGAAAACAGGAACAATATGGTAAATATTAATCTAATTTTATCAACAATCACTTTGAACATCTATGGTATAGATGTACCAGCTAAAAGAGAGTGATTGTTAAATGAATCAAAAATTATATGTTGTCTATAAGAAATTCACTTTAAAAATAAAGACACAGGGGCGGGGGTTGTGGCTCAGCAGTAGAGCATTTGCCTAGCACATGTGAGGCCCTGGGTTTGATCCTCAGCACCACATAAAAATAAATAAACAAAATATTGTGTCCAACTACAACTAATAAATAAATAAATATTTAAAATACAACTAAAAATAAATATTGATTAAAGTCAAATGAATCAAGAAAGATACACCATGCTAACACTAATCAAAAGAAAATAGACAAGAGTTATATTAATTTCAGACAGAGCAGACTTCAGGGCAAGGGAATTCACTAGAGATAAAGAATGAACATTATTATCCTAAGTACATATATGAAGATATGAATGGTGTGAATATACTTTGTATGCAACCAGAGATATGAAAAATTGTGCTCTATATGTGTAATATGAATTGTAATGCATTTTGTTGTCATATATAATGAATTAGAATAAAAAATAAAGAAAAATAAATAAATAAATTTAAAAAGAGAATAGAATTGCATAATGATTATGGAATCAATCTTTCAAGAAGACATCACAATACTCAATCAATATATATGTACGTAACAACAGAAAGTCAAAATATTTCAGACCAAAACTAGGAAAATCCACTATTATGAGTGAAGACTTCAATAGCCCTCTCTTGGAATGGACAGATCCAGCAGGTAGAAAATCAGTAAGAACATAGTTGAACTCATCAACATCATCAAGCATCTGGATATAATGGCATCCATTTTTATCCAATGACATCTTAAGAAGAATCTGCTTCATGGGGAGGGGTGTACCATTGGGTAGACCACTTATTTAGCATGTGTAAATTCCTGGGTTTGATTGCCAGCACACCCCCCCCAAAGTTGCTGGCATATATAGAGGGCTTTGTTGCTGCATTATAACATGTTGGAATGGATGACGTGGTGGAAGAGTAAAGAGAGAGACCAACAGGGGCCTACAACTTGCACTTTAATGATGGCTAATGGTTTACTCAAGGAGAAATAGAGATATGATTAGGACACATGCAGGACTTTGAAGGTTCTGATATCACTCTGTTTCTTAACTTGAGTGATGGTCATATGAGTGCTTCTTTTTGTAATTATTCATTACAGTAAGTGTATATAATTTTTATACTTTTCATGTATGTTCAATTTTATAATAAATGATAATCTAGAGAATTAAGAAATAAAGACTGATCCAAACAAGTCTAAATGACTTGCAATTGTTCAAAAATATATATAATTACAAGATCGATATAAATATCCAACCAGTATGTATTGGTATATCCATATGATTAACTTTTATATAATAATTAATTTACTATAGAAAAGTATTTAATGGAAAATGTTCATTAAATAATAAGTGAAAAACAATTTATATAACGTGTGATCTCATTTTGGTAAAAAAATGCATACATAGAAGACTAGGACAAAATAACATATTATTTTCAAGTAATAGGTATACAAGAAATTTTTATTTCCATTGTTTTTCTGTTTACCATAATTTCTAAAATAAGCATATATTTACTCTACAGTAACAAATATTACTTTAAAATAATATCTATTTTTATTTGTTAATTTTAGTAGCATTTTATATTTACTGTAAAACATTTAGAAATCTGAAGCAAGCACAGCAAATAAACATTTTATAATACCAACATTCCCTAGAGAGAGCTTTTTATATTGTATGCTAAAACAATTTTAACTGGAAACCTGACCCAAACTGGCATAAAATACATTTATTATCTCATTTTAAAAATCCAGAAGTGTGGAGTGATTCCATTTGGGAAGTCTCTGTAATCTGTTCCCTACTATATCAATTTCATCCTGAAATAATTTCCTTTCATTTTGATATCATGGTTGCCAGTGGGAAAAGGGTTATAATTTTCCTCCTTTACATATTAGCCATAGTCACCATGATGTTCAACGGACCTCCTGATACCTTCTATATAAGTTTTGTGTCTTTAACCACTATCTACCTCAACACCCCTAACTCTGGTAACTATAATTCTAATTATATGCTTCTGTGAGATCAACTGTTTAAATTTTATATATAAATGAGGTCTTGTAGAATCATTTTTCTGAGCCCCGTTTATTCTACTTAATGTCCTCTAGGTTCATCTATGTTGCTACAAATGACAGAATTTCCTTCTTATTAATGGCTAAGTAGTACTACATTGTGTACAGATATGCTTTGGATCATCAATGTCCCACAAAAGCCTGTATGTTGAAGGTTTGGTACCCAAAGTGGCATTATTGGAAGGTAGTGAAAACTTTAGGAATTGGAGCCTGTGGGAAATCTTTAAGTCATGCCTTCGAAAGTGATTGTGGGACCATTTTCTTTCTCTTTTCCTCTTTTTTTTTCTCTCTCTATTCCCAACCAGGGTTCAAGGTATGTTTTTCTACTACTCATACTCTTGCTATGATGTGCCACTACCCATGACCTCACAATAGGGAAAACAAAAGAGGATACCTGATCTTAGAATT
Organism: Marmota flaviventris; assembly: GCF_047511675.1. Classification (NCBI taxonomy): domain Eukaryota; kingdom Metazoa; phylum Chordata; class Mammalia; order Rodentia; family Sciuridae; genus Marmota; species Marmota flaviventris. The sequence continues at coordinate 70,283,364 of NC_092518.1, forward strand.
TTAACCTCTAAAGCTGTTAGGTAATAAACATTTCTTTATTTAATAAGTAGCGTGTGTAAGGTACTTCATTATAATGAGAGAAAAATGACTAACAAATGCATATGTACCACATTTTTCTAATTCATCTCTTGATGGTTATATAGCTTGATATAATATCTTGACTATTGTGAATGATGCTGAAATTTAAAATGGAAATTAAGTTATCTCTGTAAAATACTGATTTCATATCTTTTGGACATATATACAAAAGTGGGATTACTGTGTCATATGGTAGTTTTTTCTTCAATGTTTCCAGGAAATTCCATAAGAATTTTCATAATGGCTGTAGTAATTCACATTACCATCATCAATATGAAAGTGTTCTCTTTTTAAAATATATTTTTAGTTGCAGTGGACACAATACCTTTATTTTATGTGGTGCCGGGGATCGAACCCAGTGCCTCAAACATGCTAGGCAAGTGCTCTACTACTGAGCCACAACCCTGGCCTGAAAGTGTTCTCTTTTATCCACATCATCACTATTTGCTCTGTTTTATACTTTTTAATGATCATCATCCAAAACAGTTGTGAAATGATATTTTATTGTGGTTTTAAATTGCATTTCCATGATGATTAGTGGTGTCAACATTTTTTTTTTCATATAGCTGTTGGGAAATTGTATGTCATTTCTTAAAAAATGTCTATTCAGGTCCTTTGCTCATTTTTAATTGGGGTATTTGTTTTCTTACTACTATTGACTTGTTTGAGTTCCTCATAGACTGTTGATATTAACTCCTTATCAGATGTATGGTTTGAAAATATATTCTCCCAGTCTATAGGTTGTCTTTTTACTGTGTTGGTTGTTTATACAGTTGTGGAAAAGCTTTTTAAATTGATGTAAATCCACTTATGTATTTTTGTTTTTCTTGCTCTGCTTCAGAGGCCATACCCAAAAAAAGCATTGCCTAGATTGATGTCACAGAGCTTTTCCACTGCATTAATTTAGCATTATGGGTTTTTGTTTGTTTTTGCTTTTTGAGACAGGGTCTTTATGTGTGGTCCAATCTGGCTTTGAACTCGCAATTCCCTACCTTAGTCTCCTGTATAGCTGGAATTACAGGTGCACATTACCTCTCTCAGACTTTATGAGATAATTTCAACACGGAACAACTTTCTCCTGCTAAAGAATGTGAAGATCCTGGCTGCATGAGATGTGGCTGTTCAGACAGTGAGGTGAGAGTTGTGAAGTCTCTCTGCAGCTTTCTCAGCTGAGATTAATGTTAATGAAGAATGCACAGATCCTCAGTGGCTGAAGCTGTGGATGTCTGCAGCAGCAGCAATGGTGGTTGGTGTCTTTTTTAATATTTATTTTTTAGTTGTAGTGGGACACAATACTTTTATTTTATTTATTTTATGTGTTGCTGGGGATTGAACCTAGAGCCTCTCATGTGCTAGGTGAACATTCTACCACTGAATCACAATCCCAGCCCGGTTGTTGGTGTCTTTGATATTGGTAAGTATTAAAGTCTTTCTAATCTATTTTTCATACTCCAGGGAATTTGTGGCTAAGAGGGTCCTTCTTGGCACTTGGCTGATTTTCAGGCCCACTGCTAGTGGCGGTGGCACTGATGTCTGATGAATGGCACCCACAGAGCTGTCACAAAACTGAGGTCTGAAGCATGGGCCCATCTAGAGGAATTATGGCTCTGTGTTCTGGGTTCGTAAAAGCACTGGTGACCTGAGGCATAAGCAACCCCATTGTCATGGCGATTACAGTATGTGAGGCAGGATGCTTGTGAAGCAACTGAGAAACTTAGAATGGGAGCTTAGGTGTGTGCAGAGTTACAGTTGATATGGGATCAGGTGGTGTCTAGGTTTCTATGACATCTGAGCTGGTGTTGGGAGTGTAGGAATGTTTGTGGAGACCTTGGTTCCAGGTTGTAGAGAGTGACTTGTTTGCTTTGTGTCTGAGATTGGTGGGCCCAGTGCAGGCACAAAGCCCTGTTCTGGAGTGTGGCCACTGTAGCTTGGTGGTTTGGGGCCCATGTGCAGGATTGGGAAAGGTGGTGTTTCCTTTCCTGAAGCAGCACTGCAGCAGCTGTTTTATGGGGGCGGGGTGTGGGTACAGTGTAGTTTCCCTCTCTGGCATTCCCTGGTTAGAATGTTTGTTGGATGCCTCATTAGAAAAAAAAATGCAGTGACCTCTGTAGAGTGGACTGCAGGAGATCACAGTGGTTCCTATCACATTGCTGATAAAGAGAGCCTCTGCCTTTTTTCTTTGTTTCTGTTCATTTCCTGGTATCTGAGGTATGCCCTTTTCACCAAAAATCCTTTCTCTGTAGATGTTCCCCATTGTTTTGTTCTGTCGTGTTGCCATGGATTTTTTAATGGACCAATTAGCTCTCTAAAAGTTCTTTTGGTTTGTTGATAATTGTCTGTGTTCTATTATTTTTTTGGAGGGTAAGGGATTATCTCCTACTCTACCATCTTAGTGACATCCTTCCAGCTCAATCTGCTATGATCCTTTTTTGAAAGTAATACTAGAGAACTGTTTGATATTTCCTTAAGGATACAATTTTTATCTTGGTCACAGGAACAATCATACAAAAGACCAAGCTGGAGCCCTGGGGGCTCCTAGCAACGTGTAGAAGGGGGAGTTCCATGGAAACTGAAAAGCATGCCTGCCTCATCCTCATCTTTGCCCTTCACCTTCCTACAGCATCACTGCACCTTAGTCCTCTGCAGCTGCCCAGGTTTCCCATGGATATGATCTTCCTGGGAGGTATCTAAGTTTTTAAAGTAACACAATGGATGCAGAATGTGATGATGCAGGTAAGGAAACTTTTTTTTTTTTTTTTTTTTGGTACTGGGGACTGAACCTAAGTGCATTTTACCACTGAGCTACTTCAGTCCTTTTTAATTAATTTATGTATTATATTTAATTAATTAATTGGTCCAGGGATTGAACCCAGGGTTGCTTTACCACTGAGTGAAAACCCCAGCCTTTTTAATTTTTTTGATTTTAATTTGAGATAGGGCTTCACTAAGTTGCTTAGAGCCTCATTAAATTGCTGAGACTGGACTTTAACTTGCAGTCCTCTTGCCCCAGCCTCCCAACATTCTGGAATTACAGGCATGCACCACTATGCCTGGCAAGTAAGAAATCTAACTCATCATTTAAATCGGTAAGAATCTCTAACCAAACACTTTTTAAAACCTGCTGCACAATGAATTAAAAACAAAAATAAAACTGAACCAACAGTAATTGAAGATATATAATCTTTTATTCGCTTATGAATGCAGTGTAAGCACCAGTCCCTTTGGATTTTATTTCAAATGTTGCTGTAATATAAAAAGGAAGTTTACAAGACATAGCACTGCTGCTTTTACAAAAGGTCCTTCTATTTATTTTCCCAGTCAATCTCTTGTCTCCTTAAGAAGAACTGTCACAATGTGCACTATCTCAAGTTGTTTTATTGTTGTCATTGTTATTTTTTCCCATTTGAACTAATGTGTTTTATTTGTGAATAGTCTTTCACATTTTTGTGTGCTGAATATGGACACCAAAGAATCTGTAAAGGTTACAATTTTGAATTGAATGTGAACAAATAAATTTTGAAAGCTAGCTCTCCTTTTAAAAAAAGATTTCAGTCTTATTCTACTTCTGTATCACCCTTTGTACCTAGCACAATACTGGTGATCAGAGTAATTCAATATGAGTGCTGGGAAGGAAACTAAACATCTCATTCAATACTGCCATGTTCAAAAAATTCTCAAAAGTTTGATGCTCAGAAAACATAATTCAATGAGCTATTGGTGAATTATTTAAACTATTTACTATCCCATATATTAAGAAGGTAGTAGTGATTAGATTTCTTGATGCCCCTACATGATATAGCTTTATCTCCTGTTGGCCCACTTTTCTTCCTTTCTTCCTTCTTTTCTCTTTTAGCATTTATTTATTACACTACAATAGCAATATATATTGTCAGAATATTCCAACAGTAGAACAGTGCTTACAGTAAAAACTGAAATTTCCTCATCATTTCCAAACTCATTTCCCCAAAGTGAACAAGATTGGCAGTTGTCTGAGTATTCTTTTTATATCTAATATATATCTTTTTATATTAAATGTTTTATATCTACATTTTATCTTTACATAAGCATACAAATATTCTCCCAAATTCTTTCTACTCCAATTTCTCATGTGCAAATTTTATATAAATGTATTGAAAATTTTCACTCTTCCTGGACATAGTCAAGCACACCTGTAATCCTAGAGATTTAGAAGACTGAAACAGGATGATTGCAAGTTTGAGGCCAGCCTCAGAAACTTAGTGAGGCCCTGTATCAGAATTTTAAAAAGGGCTTGGGATATCACTCAGTGTTAGAGAGCCCCTGGGTCCAATTACCTGTGCCTCCCAAATTCTCACTCTTATAAAAGACTGCATATTATTCCAATATATGAAAGTGCTATATATTAGTCTCCACATTGTTGAACATATACAACCTGTGTAATTTCCCCTGTTTTAAGCAGTTTTGCAAATGCTTGTTAATTATTACATCTTAAATCTCTTTTATCGTACTAAAATCTAACTTAAAATGAAATTATATAAATGAAAGCTCATGAAAATAGTGAAGAACATGTAACTGAGAGATACATAAGTAAAAACTATAAGTAAAAACTAATAAGCCTGAAATATTGATTGTGCATGTCCTGTTAAGGTTCATAAACAAGGTTTTGTTTAATAATAAAAATAAAGAATAAAAATAAAATTTATTTAAAGAATGAAAAGCAAAATTTAGTATGGTAAGATCATTAAAAACAGGTTTTACTGAGCACAAAATGACCCAGTTTTAAAGGGCAACTGCCTAATAAAAATTGTAACTAGTGTACAGAGTATTCAAATTGCATGGAAACAATAAGCTGTCTGCAGTTGGTGGATACAAGTAAGAATAAATAATTATAATACTCTAATATAAATGATAGAGGAGAAGATGATAACACAGAAAAAATCACCAAGATATACAAGGAAAATAGATTGATTATATTCTTCTACTTTTATAACAACAGGTGATATTTATCAAATGGCAATGTGCCCAGCATTATTACAAAGAAAATGTAATGTTAGGTATAAACAAACTACAGATATTCTCTCTTAAAAGCTCCTTTTCAAAAACAACAACCATCACAATGGGAAATTGTCTTGATAATCTATATTGTTTGGAGGTTCTTTGAAGGTAACTCTAATTACATGTCTAGTTCCTGGGATGTGCCTATAAGTCAGTTCTTTTTCCTTTGAATGAATGGGGATTTACCAAGTACACAACAACAGAGAAGATCAATGTAAATCATAAGCAATCTTAAATGCCTACATATGATCCTCCCTAGTACCAGTGGAGGAAGAAGAAGGAGACTCCATAGTTGATAGAGAAGAATGGCTGTGTTGGTTTTATAACCTGAGAGTTTCCAAGGTGATTGTGTATTTTTGTATCCAGTTATGGGAGGAATAGAACCTGCACTTGTAATACAGTAGCAGCCATACTGGATTCAAGGTCCATTGCCTCAGTTTGGCCTGGGGAGACAAATATTGGGACTTCATTTTTAAGAGGTGAATGTGTAAAGTCTTGACTCAGACTTCTTATGAATGTGGCAAGACAATAAAAGTCCTTGGATGCTAGCCCACTAACCTTTTATATCATGTAAGTAGAAGCCAACCACAAACTTCGTTTTTGTTTTTTTTTTTTTTTTTAGAGAGAGAGAGAGAGAGAGAGAGAGAGAGAATTTTTTAATATTTATTTTTTTAGTTTTTGGTGGACACAACATCTTTATTTTATTTTTATGTGGTGCTGAGGATCAAACCCAGCGCACCGCGCATGCCAGGCAAACATGTTACTGCTTGAGCCACATTCCCAGCCCATAAACTTCTATTTCAAACTTATCAGTGTATTAAAAACAAGTCATTTTAGTAAGATTTATATCTAAGAACTATAATAGATTTGATTAATTTCTGAAAAAGTCTGATGATTAAATAAATAAAATGACATTGTGAAATGCTATTTACTTCAGGAGCTATAGGGTCCACAAAATAAATTGTCTTCTTGATACCTTACTAAGACATATATTTCATGACTGTTACTTGCTTATCTCATATAAAATTCATTAGGAGAGACAGGTAGAGATTTAGTTCTCTTATGTTGCTTCATGGTTAAAGGAAGTGTTTACTTTATTATATCTTATAGGCATAATAATTGGAGATATGGTCCAAGGGAAAGGAAAGACAATTGACCATTTGTTTAAGAAACTTCTCTGTGTCAAACTAGACCCTTTTTTTACCAGGAAAATCCTGTTTCCACTTTTCTGAAATACCATGAATCCTTGTTCTTGGATGATCTTGCATGAATTCTTTTTTTAGTTAATTTTTGTATTTATATGTGGCAGTTTAATGCATTACAATTCATATTACACATATAGAGTACAGATTTTTCATATCTCTGGTTGTATACAAAGTATATTCACACCAATTCATGTCTTCATACATGTACTTTGAATAATGATGTCCATCACATTCCACCATCATTTCTAACCCCATGACCCCTCTCTTCCCCTCCCATCCCTCTGCCGTATCTAGAGTTTGTTTATTCCTCCCATGTTCTCCCTCCCTACCTCACTATGAATTAGAACCCACATATTAGAGAAAACATTCACCATTTGGTGTTTTGAGATTCACTTATTTCACTTAGCATGATATTCTCCAACTGCATCCACTTACCTGCAAATGCCAGTATTTTATTTTCTTTTATTGCTGAGTAATATTCCATTGTGTATAAAACATGTGGTATATATGCACTGCATGAATTCTTATAATAACCTTAAACTGGTCTCTCCACTACTGAATTCTTAATTCATGTATTTTTCTTTCAACTCTTATTCTGCCCAACTAGTCATTCTACCAGAACCAGATTAATCTTCTGAGAACTCTTTCTGTGGCTAGCCTTTTGCTTCAAACTATTTAGTATCTTACACTTCTTCTGCATAATTATGTCTGAATAATTTAGCCTTACTTTCAAGTATCTCATACTTGAAATCTATCTCCATCTTTACTCCATATTCTTCCTCCAGCTCAACACCCCACCACATATACACTTATGGATCCCTTATTGTCACTATTGAATCTTATAAAGAAACCTCAACATTTATTTCGAACAGGATTATAACTATAGGGTCTGTGGTTGTGGCTCAGTGGTAGAGCACTTGCCTAGCACATGTGAGGCACTGGGTTCAATCCTCAGCACCACGTAAAAAAATAAGCAAATAAATTAAAGGCATTGTGTCCATGTATAACTAAAAATATCTTTAAAAATTAACTATACACATTTTTAAAAGTTACATATTGATCAAACAAGAATATGGTGTATATACTTTTATTATGTATTTTTAAAAACAGTTGTTTGTGCAAAACAGTCAACATAACACTGGAAATCATTGTGGCATATTTGTACATGCACATAACACAATGTGGCCAATTTCATTCCCTATTACCTTTCTTGCCTTTTCCATGATCTTCTTCCTCTACCCTATTGGTCTTCTTTCTATTTTCATTAATATTCTCTAACTTTTTTCCCCTTTTTCTTTGTATCTTCTACATATAAATGAAAATATTACCCTTGATTTTCTGAGTCTGGCTCAGTTGCTTAACCTGATGCTCTACAATTCCATCCATTTTCCTGAAAATTGCATGTTTTCTTCTTTATGGCTGAATAAAACTCCATTACACACACACACACACACACACACATAATGTGTGTGTGTGTGTGTGTGTGTGTATGCTTGTCCCATGGCCTTTATACCACCTAAATGCTGATGGTATGCAACTTAATATTTCTAGCCTATCTTTTTTTTCTGAGTTCCATATGCATGTACCTTCTTGGAATCTTCACTAATAAAAGTACCTCAAACTGGACACAACCAAAACAAAATTCTGATTTTCCTGTGAAAAACCCTTAACTGCTCCAGTCTCTTCCCCCCTCAGATAATGATACTACCTTCATTATTAGTTGCTTAGAGAATAATGTTCATTCCTTCATAATTTCAATCTTTCCTTCATAGTCCATCTATAAGTAAGTCTGAACAAGTTGCTTACAAATATGTCTTGAATGAATTCATTCCCTTTTAGCTATCTCCAACTCTATTATCTTTGTCCAAGTACTATCATTTTTCTTCTAGTCTACCACAAAAATCTCTGAGTTTTCCTCTATATTATGTTTTGAATTGTGTCCCAACCCAGAAGATTACATAAAGACACAGATTTGTTCATGTACAAGTCAAGGAAAAAGACCTTAGAATAAATTATCTTAATTGATGCTTTGATCTCAAACTTTTAGCCTCCAGAATTGGGAGAAAATAAATTTCTGTTGTTTAAGACACCCAGTCTAAGGAACTTGATTATGGTAATTCTAGCAAAGAAATACACTATTTTTTGCTATGTAACAAATTACCACAAACTTAGCTGCTTAAAACAGTATCTGTTTTTTAGCTCTCACATTTGTAGGTCAGAAGTTTGGCAAGATATGACAGGGTTCTGCTCAGGGTATCACAAAAAATGAAACCCATATATAGACTGCATACAAGTCTGAAGGTTTTAAGGAGAATCTACTTCCAAGCTTATTACTGATCCTGGCAGAATTCAATTCCTTAAAGTTCTATAACTGAGGTCATCATTTCCTTTTTGGCTATTAGCCAGGTAGCTCTTAGGTCCCAGAGGCAACTTTTATTTCTTGCTTCGTGCTTTCTCAAATCTTCATAATGCTGCATAATCTGTCCTGCCCCGATACTTTAAATCTCTTTTTCCTTTACTTTTAAAGGGCTCGCCTGATTAGGTCAGCCCCACCTAGACATTCTCCCTGCTTCAAGGTCATCTAAAAATCCCCTTCTCAATATTACCTAGATTAGTGTTTGATTAAGATATCTACATTTACAGTAGAAGACAACAATATTTAGAGGCCATCTTAGAAGTCTATCTAGCATAATTTTCTTCTCTTCTCATTGGATCCATTCCAGTACATGAATTCCCTAAGATTTTTAAAAAATATAAATTAGATATCACTCCCTTGCTTAAAACACCCCAAACATTCCTATTGCAGAGAATAAAATTGACATGTTCATTCTTTACCCTGACTATAGATGAGGCATGGCTTTCTCTATTACTATATTTACAAAAATGAGATCTGCACTTGACTTTAGGACTAATTTTTTTTAATATTCCATTGTCACACCTAGATCTCCCAGACTGAATCTCATTTTAATCTATAATTTCTATATTTTAACTGCTAAATTAATATTGATAACTCCAAACTCACTTCTGAGTTCTCATATGCAACTCTCAGCTTGGCATTTTTACTTCAATGTTTCATGGACACCTCAGATTAAAAACATTCATAACAGAGCTCCTAGTCATCTACTTCCCAATCAAAGAACTTACATTTCTCCATCCCTGTAAATGATTTTATATTCAATGCAGTTGCTGAGGGTACAAACTTCAATCAGTCACTCTTCCCCTTTCTTCATAGCCCACATAAAATTTATCACCAAATCTTGTCAGTGGCAATATCTACAAAATATATCCTGAAACCATCTTTCTCTTCATCTCTGCTTCTACATCTTATTCCAAGGCAACATCATTTCTTGTGCAACATCCGTTTAACTGATTTCCCTGCTTCTACTCTTGCCCCTTTTAAAGCGTAATCCCCATAGAGTAGTCAAAGGGCTTTTTCAAAAATTGTAAATCAGATCATTCCAAACTGATTTTAAAGTATCCAGTGGCTTCACAATATACTGATAATAAAACCCAAAGCACTTACTACACATCCCCAGTCCTTGCATAGTGAGTTTCCCTGTCTGCTTCTGTGATGTTCTAGCCACATTGGTCAAACTTTTTCTCACCTCATAGTATTTTCATTAGTTGTTCCTTTAGCCTAGATATTCTCATGTCTGTCTCAGTTTCACCAATTTAGGTCTCATTTCAACTGTTTCCTCTATCTTCATATTTAAAGTATAGTCCCACCCTCAGCCCCATTACTATCCTTAATAACTCTATGAAATTACCCTGGTGTTATTTATTTGATTTGATGACTATGTGAAATTATCTTATTTACCTGTATAGTGCCTTTCTTCTTCCACAGCATACATAAATCCCATGAGAAGAACTTTGGCATCTGATTCACTAAATTCTCTGCAGCAACAATTTGTGGTTCAGATTATTCATTCAACAAACACTTATTGACTTCCCAAGGAAAGAAAGAATAACTGTACTGAATTTACTCTCTAGTATTTCTTTTTTTTATTTTTATTTTTTAATTTGTTTTATTTAATTACACATGACAGTACAATATAACTTGGATCGTGTCCTTCTCCAAAGCCAGTTAGTCATTTTACTCTGATTCTTTCCCAGTCTCCTACCTTGTAACAGTCTTAGCTCCCACCAGTTTTTGCACCTTCCCTCCCCACCACTGAGAATTCCTGACATGCCTAACAGTACTGATACTTTTATGGTATAAATTTTCATGGGTTTTGATAAATAGTTGTATCTAACCCAAATTAATAATGCACTTATTTTTATTAGAACCATGTATCAGACCAATACAGCAAAAGTTCTTGTTCCCTGTTCTCAAACAGAAGTTTTAGTGAAAGGGCCATTTTGCTTCAGTGTGAGATATATATATATATATATATATATATATATATATATATATATGCATTTTTCAGCTAAAATGTTTTCCCTCTTGTAAATGATTGATACCCAGAAATCCAGGACTACAAAAGAAAAATTATAGTGAGATTATTGTCATACTAGAACCATAAGTTTCTAGTTATCAGAATCTATTACGGACACAGCCTTCTCAGGAGACTTACTAGTAACCATGTTGTTTACCATCTTTATGTTACATAAAAGGAACGATACAGAAAAGTTCTAGGTTTGGTTAAAAATCATAATCACTGTCAATTAAGAGAAATACACCTAGGCTCTCACCTGCCCACAAAGAAAGATTTCCATTAGTTGTTCTATTCAACTACCTATAATTTAACAATCAACCACCTAATGATGGAAAAAAAAAACTACTAAATTCAAGGTAATAATCCTAATCATGCACTAAAATACAAATATTTTCTTTTGAAATATTTTTCACAAGAAATAGTGCATTATGGGCTGGGGATGTGGCTCAAGTGGTAGCGCGCTCGCCTGCCATGCGTGCGGCCAGGGATTCTATCCTCAGCACCACATACAAACAAAGCTGTTGTGTCCACTGAGAACTAAAAAATAAATATTAAAAAAAATTCTCTCTCTCTCTCCCTCTCTCTCTCTCACTCTCTCTTTAAAAACAAGAAATAGTGCATTATGATTATATATAATTGTGGGGTTCAATTTGATATAATCATGCTTGCTTGGAATATAATTTGCTTTATTTCAGTTCCCAGTGCTTTCTCTTTCCCTCCCTTCCTCCCTTCCCCTGTGTGCCTTCCTCTAGTCTACTGGTCTTATTTCTATTTATTCATTTTTTAAATTGTTGCTTTATAGGTATACATAAGAGTAGAATTCAATGTAGTATATCGATAAATGCACATAGTATAATTTTGTCAAATTCATTCTACATTCCCTCCCTTTTCTTGTCCCACCTTCCCCCATCCCCTTCTTCTATGCCACTGATCTTCCCTCTGTCTTTATAATGTCTAATCCCCACCCTTTTCTTCCTTCACTCTTCTTTAGCTTCCCCTTATGTGAGAAAACATTAAATCCTTGACTTTCTGAATCTGGCTTCTTTCACTTAGCATGATCTTCCACAGGTCCATTCATTTATCAGAAAATGCCCATAATTTCATTCTTCTTTGTGGTAGAATAAAACTCCATTGTGTATAAAAACCAGATTTTCCTTTTTTAGCCTTTTAAAAAAGTATTTATTTATTCAAATTTGTTATACATGACAGCAGAATGCATTTAAATTCATAGTACACATATAGAGCATATTTTCTCATGTTTCTGGTTGTACACAAACTAGAGTCACACCATTCATGTCTTTATAGATGTACTTGAGGTAATGATGTCCATCTCATTCCACCATCTTTCTTACCCCCATGTACCCTCCCTTTCCCTCCTTTCCCTTTGCCCATTCCTCCCATGCCCCCCACCATCCTCATTATGGATCAGCATCCTCATATCAGAGAAAACATTTAGTATTTCGTTTGGGGGGCTTGGCTTACTTCACTTAGCGTAATATTCTCCAATTCCATCCATTTAGCAGCAAATGCCATGATTTTATTCTCTTTTAGTGCTGAGTAATATTCCATTGTGTATATATACCACAGTTTCTTTACCCATTCATCTACTAAAGGGCATCTAGGTTGGTTCCACAAATTAGCTATTTTGAATTGTGCTGCTATAAACATTGATGTGGCTGCATCACTATATTATGCTGTTTTTAAGTCCATTGGGTATGAACCAAGGAGTGGGATAGCTGAGTCAAATGGTAGTTCCATTCCAAGTTTTCCAAGGAATCTCCATACTGCTTTCCATATTGGTTTCACCAAAATTTGCAGTACCACCAGCAATGTATGAGTGTGCATTTCTCTCCACATGCTCGCTAACACTTATTGTTGCTTGTATACTTAATAGCTGCCATTCTGACTGGAGTGAGATGAAATCTTAGAGTAGTTTTGATTTGCATTTCTCTAGAGATGTTGTTTGCTAGAGATGTTGTACATTTTTTCATATATTTGTTGATTGATTGTATATCATCTTCTGAGAAGTATCTGTTCAGTTACTTGACCCATGTATTGATTGGGTTATTTGTTTTTTGGTATTAAGATTTTTGAGTTCTTTATATAGCCTAGATATTAGTGCTCTATCTGGTATGAGTGTAGTAAAAATTTGCTCCCATTCTGTAGGCTCTCTATTAACCTTACTTATTGTTTCTTTTGCTGAGAAAAAGCTTTTTAGTTTGAATTCATCCCATTTATTGATTCTTGATTTTATTTCTTATGCTATAGGAGTCTTATTAAGGAAGTTGTGGCCTAATTCAACATGATGAAGATTTGGGCCTACTTTTTCTTCTATTAAGTGCAGGGTCTCTGGTTTAATTCCTAGGTCCTTGTTCCACTTTGAGTTGAGTTGTGTGCATGGTGAGTGATAGGGGCTTAATTTTATTTTGCTGCATAAGTATTTCCAGTTTTCCCAGCACCATTTGTTGAAGAGGTTATCTTTTCTCCAATGTGTTTTTGGCACCTTTGTCTAATATGAGATAACTGTATGGAAATATCTCCCTTGTTCTTAGATAGGCAGAATTAATATTGTCAAAATGACCATACTACCAAAAATACTATACAGATTTAATTCAATTCCAACCAAAGTCCCAATGACATTCCTCATAGAAATACAAAAAGCAGTCATGAAATTTATCTGGAAAAATAAGACACCCAGAATAGCTAAAGTCATCCTTAGCAAGAAGAGTGAAGCAAGTGGCATCACTATACCAGAACTTCAACTATACTACAGAGCAATAGTAACAAGAATGGCATGACATTGGCACCAAAATTAACTTGTAGACCAAAATAGACTTGTACAGAATAGAGAACACAAAGAAAAAACCACATATATACCAGGTTTTCTTTATCCATTCTTCTGTTGATGGATACTTTAACTAGTTTTGTAACTTGGCTATTGTGAGTTGTACTATTATAAACATTGATGTGTTTACTCTGTCTTCCTAGAATATGCTGATTTTAATTATTTTGGAGAAATATGATGAGTGGTATAACTGGATCATAGGAATTTTTTCTTTATAGATGTGATACAGATTATTAATCATTTAATGAAAGAATAACAAATAGTGTTTCATAATATTCTGAAATCTTGAGGCTATTATCTCACCTAAAGACTAAACAGAAGTTAATATTATTAGCAGGAAGTAGTGACAAGGAAATTCATAGTTCATACTTTTTTTGTTAAGGATGATGCTAATTTAAAACTGTTTAGGACTAGGGATTAAAAAAAACTGATTCAGGGACATGAGTAGAAAAATAAATATCAAGACCACATAGGTTATGTTACTTGTCTTATTATTTGTTGTCATGCAATAACATTAACATTTCTTTAGTGCACAGTTCTATGAATTTTAGTACATGTATATTTGTGTAACCACCACAACAATTAGGATACAGAATTTTTCTATGACTCCCCAAAAGTTCATTGTGTATCCCTTTATAGTCACACCCTCTCCCAACCTCTAAACCCTCACAACCATTGATGTGTTTTCTGTGGTATTATCTTTTCAGGGATGTTATATAAATAGCATTCTATATATAATCGTTTCAGATTGACTTCTTTCACTCAATCTGTTTCTGTAAGTTGTTCTTTCTTTTTTAATCATTGAGTAGACTCCATTGTTTGATTATTCCATAGCATAACCATTTACCCATTGCAGTACATCAGAGACGTTTCCCATTTATGATGCTAAAATACAGATTCTATTAGTATTCTTGTACAGGTATTTGTATGAAGCTTAAGTTTTCACTTCTCTAGAGTGAATACTCAGAAGCACTTGGACTTAGATCTACCATTTTATTATTAGTTTTCTATTCTTTTTTTAAATTTTTAAAAAATATTTATTTTTTAGTTGTAGTTGGACACAATCCCTTTATTTATTTATTTTTAAATAACTTTATTTTTCATTTATTTATTTTTATGTGGTGCTGAGGATCAAACCCAAGGCCTTGCATGTGCAAGGCGAGCACTCTACCACTGAGCCACAATCCCAACCCATAGTTTTCTATTCTTGTCACCCATTTTTTCTTCCCTATTTCGCTGTTACTGCTTTCTTTTAGGTGGCTTAAGTATTTCTAAATTTTCCCTTTTATCATTGACATTTTGACTACATCTCTTTTTAATAGATGCTTTAACAATTATGACATACAGACTTACTTCACAATCACTACTTTAGATTTAATGTAAAAAACTTGATAGCATATAGCTCTCTTTTACTGCCCCCCCTTATTTTACTGTTCTCACATTTATCACATGTAAATACATCAGCAATCTCATCATCTAATAGTATACAGCTTGTTTTATCAACAAACATTTTATTCATTTATGTATCTATCTACTTATTTATTTATCGGTACTGCAGATTTAATGGGGGGCCATTTACAACTGAGCAACATCCCCAGTACTTAAACTGCAATTACCAGTCTGATGCTGAAGGCGATTTTTCAGCCTTGGTATGTGAAACACATCCCTCCCTAAAGAATTTTTATGGTTTTGTTGCATGTATGGAATGTCAGGCCAAATCACTTTTTCTGCAATTATACTTCTTCAAGTGTCTTCAGCTTAAAATAGTCAATATAGGAGTATAGCATATTTTGCCTTTATCCCTTCAATATCTTAATAGAAACATTGAATGCCTCATCACATAATTCAAAAATGTGTTTATCCTTGTCATTGGCATCTATTAATCTTCTTTTTCAGGGTGATTTGAAAAATTTGTGAGTAATGCTGAGGAATTTTGGTTTATATTTGGGCATTATGATACCCTGCGTGTTGTATACATACCATTGACAATAATTATATTTTTGCTTTAGCAGACACTGTATTTTTCCTACTACTTTTGAACTTAGAGTTCCATGATCTTCTCCTTGAACCAGAAAAACAGGATTCTTCTCTCTCTCTTCTCATTTCCATGTTTCAGGCAATATTAAATTAAGTATAGGACATAACAGAAGAAAATAATAATGGACACAACTATCTCAGTGGCACTTTGAATTCAAGTGTTCTTTCCTGATATCCCTGCTGATATTTAATTTTTACTTCAAATAATTGCACCAAGCATCAATGTGTAGGTTTTATGAACAGGTTATTTTGTTGCATTCTATGGGAGAAAATGAGACATGTTTATTCCATTTTACCTAGAACCACATCCCTTGTTTGATTATTTTGAAAGGGGCAAATGTGAAAATTAGTCACGTAATGAAAGTTTAACATGATTTGGAGTCAAAATATCTGGAGTTCACCTATCAATCATGTGATCTTTGATCCTAATAAGTGAGGAATCTCCTTGTGTCTTGCTTCTCATCTGAAAATGGAAATATTAAAAGGGCTCAGAATGATAAAATATAAGAGAAATAATAAAATATCTTAAAGGGCTAATGGGAAATTTAAGGAGACAAATGAGATATGCAGAGGGCATTTTGAGAGGCATAAGTAAACATATTGAGAGTCAGCCAGAAACAGATGAAAAAGACATAAAACAGAACTTGTAAGACATAAGTCCAGAGATGGAATATAGTAACAGAAGATTCCTCCTCCAGCTTCTACACACACCAACACACACACACACACAAACACACACACACACACACACACACCATAATATAGTAAATATGAAGTCACAAGCACATAGAATAAAACAGTTTATGTGGAATAAAGAATGATGGAGTTGCCAGGGGCAGTGGTGTATGCCTGTAATCCCAGTGACTCAGGAAGCTGAGGCAGGAGGATCTTGAGTTCAAAGCCAGCATCAGCAACTTAGTAAGGCTTTAAGCAACTCAGTGAGACCCTGTTTCAAAACAAAAAATTAAAATGACTGGGTATGTGGCTCAGTGGTTAAGTGCTCCTGAGTACAATACCCAGTGTGTGTGTGTGTGTGTGTGTGTGTGTGTGTGTGTATAGTTGGTGGGTTGATGGATCAGTGGTAAGGTGTATGCTTAGTGTGCACAAGGCCTCCATATAATAGCCAGCACTAAACAAAAAGAAAACAAACCAAGCAACCTCCAAATAAGAATTAATGTTTGTCTTGCAATCTTTTGAGATATAAGAGCCAGAACATATTAGTTAATTACTTTGCATCATGGACATTTAAATATTTCTGTTCTCACTTCATTTGTGAGTGCAATTCAAATCCCACAATTTAAAGTTCTGCTCTATAAAAAAAATAATGTAACTATGTTTATTTGGAAATTGTTCGTTCAAATTATCCTTAGAGAACAAGGTGGTATTTAAAAGCATTAACTACCTTTTAAACATTTGCTCTGTTAAATTCAAACTGTCTTTTAAAAAAATCTCTTCACCAGTTGGGTGCAGTGGCACACTCCTGTAATTCCAGCAGCTTGGAAGCTGAGGCAGGAGGCTACAAGTTCAAAGCCAACCTCTGAAAAAGCAAGGTGCTAAGCAACTAAGTGAGACCTTGTCTCTAAGTAAAATATAAAATAAGACTGGGGATATGGTTCAGTGATCTAGTGCCCCTGAGTTCAATCCTCAGTACCTGACCCCTCAAAAAAGAAATAAAAATAGTTTCACTTAAAAAATTTTATTCTCCAAAGCAAATCCTATATTAAATACTTTATAATTTGTAGCTTAATATAATGGTTATACAATTGCAAGTCATAAAACTACATATCTTAAAAATGATCTACCAGGGCCTGGGATTATGGCTCAGCAGTAGAGCACTTGCCTAGCACATGCAAGGCTCTGGGTTCAAGCCTCAGCACCACATAAAAATAAAATTAAATATTGTGTCCAACTACAACTAAAAAATAAATTTAAAAAATGGTCTTCCATAAATAAAAATAAATGTCCATCAAGAACAAAAAAAATTTTTAGTGACTTACCATTTTTTATGTCTATGGATTCATCTAAGTAGTCAAGAAAGTTGGTGTATGTGTTTAGAAATATTGACTGTTCCTCAGTTATATTTGCAAAATGTAGCAAGTTCCAATGTTCAAAGGAGCATGCACATATATATTTCATTCACTGACAATATGAATAATTTAATATTCCATTTGCTTAAAAACTTTCTTATCACTCAAAGATCTTAATGATATTTAGAATATTTAGTAGGTGCAATTTAGTTTTATGCTGAATTGTATCTTACTTTGTATATTTCTTAATCAATAATCTAAAAATGTGGCATTTTTTTCTGCTCCAGCTATATTTTTTTAGTTGTTGATGGACCTTTATTTTATTCATTTATTTATATGTGGTGCTGAGAATTGAACCCAGTGCCTCACACATGTGAAGCAAGTGCTCTACCACTGAGCCACAACCCCAGCCCTCCAGCTATATTTTTAACTTCATTATAAAATAAATCCAATCATTGCTTTTTGTTGAATCTTCCATAAGACTCCTTCTAAGGTTTAATTAATAAGTTACCAATTAAATATACATTCACTGATCGATCCGAGCAAAAATATTTTTGAGGGTCTTCTGTTTTGGAAAAGGTATCTTTCTAAGTATAGAATGCATATTAATGATTAGAGTTGGCAGCAAAGATGTGAATAATGCACTCATAGATTATCCTAGACCGATCAAAAACTAATTTCACTTTCTGAGGTAGAACTAATAGGTTGTTTTCTCTTTAAACGACTGGACCTTTACTCAGGAAGTACAGATTTACACCATATAAGTATAATGAAATAAAATTATTATTTTGCCTGGCACAAAATAAATTAAGGCATTCTTTCTTCTTGGTACTCTAAGGGTAGAATGTTTGCAAACAGCAGAAAAGAGAGTTGACATCATTACAGGAGTCTTTAGTTTGGCCCAAAATTGAACCTGCCTTGTCTGGTTGGTCTAGTTAGGAGAAAAACAGCAGTCTTTCCTGTGGGTCTCAGTAAGTATATCCACAAAACTCAGGCCTCCACAGAGAAAGACAGCCATAAGATCCTTTATTTAAAGTCTGAGTATTAGTCATAATTTCTATATGGACTGCCCATGTAAGACATTTTTTAGCAATTCTATATATTGTGAAGAATTTATCAGGAAGATGGCGGCAAAGGGAGTGCATTACCCCCGTGTACCGCGTCACTGTTTAGGAGAATGACGAGTTAGAATGGCTAAAAGCTATCTTGTTAGGAATTTCCAGCAAAATTGGGGTGCTCCAAAACCTAGAGGAAGGATTTCCATCGCATGAGGATCAGCTACGGGGGCTCAAACGCGAGAGATTTGTCTGCACGGAGGGTCACGCTGCATATTCACCAAATCGCCCCGCGGCTAGAGTCTGAGGCACGCGCTGGGAAACGAGGAGATAGCAACACAAAGATACAGCGCTGAAGTTTCTGCGGGCTTCTGCCAGCTGTGCAATCACCGTACTCAGTGCTGAATTCTGGGTTTGAGACGGGGGAAGGAAGCGGTCCAATTCGGTTCTCCACACCAGTGAGACCACAGAGGAAGCCAGCAGCCACCATCTTGGAGAGCTGACGTCACCATCCCTGTTTTCGACTGATCGCAGCTCATTCAGCCATAGAACAGGTAATTTCAGGCTGCCATTCGCCTGCGGCTCGCAGACAAATTACTCAGGCTCAGTGCTAAAGAACCCGCGGAAACTGCTTCTTGGAGCCTGCTCTTATCAGAACATACACCGAGCATGGAGGGGCCAAATTCCGGCTCCCGGAACTGCTCTGGCCCAGGGCTAAAGAACCCGCGGAAACTGCTTCTCGGTCCGGGTCCTGCTGAATACTGTGGAGGTAAATACCAACCGAGCCTTCATAGGCAGTGGAAACAGGACTAAGACGGGGCTGGTGAGGGCCAGTCAGGACTCACCCATTGCTTTGGTCACCCGGCAAAGGGAACGAAATGCTGCCATTCGCATGGGATACCAACATGGCAGAGATCTGATGTCATCAGAAAGCGGCGGAGGAGAGAATTTCATCAATACCAGCGGCGACAGAAACAGTTGGTCTCCTGGTAAAGAAAATGAGTCACAAACACCCGAGTCTCTCTCACTTTGTCATCAAGCCAGAGGGGCAGAGCAGAGCCGCAGCCCGCACCTGGAACAGGCCCAGCGGCCCGCTAGCGTGACCCCAATTGGAGTAGGGGCAGAGCAGAGCCGCCACCCGCGCCCGCAAGGTAGGCAGACCTGCGACCGACCGGCAGATCAGGCCCAGTGGTCCGCGGGTGTGGTAGGAGGGGCAGGCAGAGCCACCGCCTGCGCCTGCAGGTAGGCAGACCTGCGACAGACCGTCGGATCAGGCCCAGCGGCCTGCCAGCGTGGTACACACGTCACCCCAACTGGAGTAGGGGCAGAGCAGAGCCTTCGCCCGCGCCCGGATCAGGCCCAGCGGCCCGCTGGCATGGTAGTCACGTAACCCCAAATGGAGTAGGGGCAGAGCAGAGCCGCCGCCCGTGCCCGCAAGGTAGGCAGAACTGCGACCGACCGGTGGAACAGGCCCAGCAGCCAGCCAGGGTGGTAGGCACGTCACCCCAATTGGAGTAGGAGCAGAGCAGAGCCTTCGCCCGTGCCCGGAACTGGCCCAGAAGTCCGCGGGTGTGGTAGACAAGTCACACCAATTGAAGGAGGGGCAGAGCAGAGCCGCCGCCCGCGCCTGCAAGGTAGGCAGACCTGCAACCGACCGGCGGATCAGGCCCGGTGGCCTGCCAGCGTGGTACACACATCACCCCAATTGGAGTAGGGGCAGAGCAGAGCTTTCGCCCGCGCCCGGGACAGGCCCAGCGGCCCGCCGTCGCGGTAGTCACGTCACCCCAATTGAAGTAGGGGCAGAGCAGAGACGCCGCCCGCACCTGCAAGGTAGGCAGACCTGCGACCGACCGGCAGAACAGGCCCAGCGGTCTGCAGGCGAGGTAGACACGTCACACCAATTGGAGCAGGGGCAGAGCAGAGCCGCCGCCCGCGCCTGCAAGGTAGGCAGACCGCCGCCCGACCCTGCAAGGGAGACTTTTCAACTATACAAGAGCAATATAAATATATAGGGGGAAAATTTTCAAAAACACAACAGTTTCACCAAGCAGAAAGAAATGCAAGCAGTATGAAAAGACAAGGAAAGAAAGGACCACAAGCAATGCAGATCAACTCAACTTTAGAAGAGTTTAGAACAGCTGCAGCAGATGGAATGTCAGATAAAGAATTCAGGATATACATGCTTCAGATGATCTGGAGTCTCAAGGAAGACATTAGTCAGCAAAATCAGACAATGAAAGATCACTTCGACAATGAATTACACAAACAAATCCAGGAAGCAAAAGATCAACTATACAGGGAGATAGAGGTTATAAAAACAAACAAACAGAAATCCTAGAAATGCAGGAAGCAATAAACCAACTTAAAAACTCAATTGAGAATACTACCAGCAGAGTAGAACACTTAGAAGATAGAACTGCAGACAATGAAGACAAAGTATTTCAACTTGAAAAGAACATAGACAGCTCAGCAAGACTGTTAAGAAACCATGAGCAGAACATCCAAGAAATATGGGATAACATAAAGAGACCAAACTTAAGAGTCATTGGGATACAGGAAGGTATAGAGGTCCAAACCAAAGGAATGAGCAATCTATTCAATGAAATAATACAAGTAAACTTCCCAGACTTGAAGAATGAGACACAATCCCAAATCCTAGAAGCCTACAGGATGCCAAATGTGCAAAATCATAAGAAATCCACACCTAGACACATTATAATGAAGATTCCCAACATACAGAATAAGGAGAGAATTTTAAAAGCTACAAGAGAAAGGAAGCAGATTACATTTAGGGGTAAGCCAATCAGGATAACAGCTGATCTTTCAACACAGACTCTGAAAGCTAGAAGATCCTGGAATAACATATTTCAAACACTGAAAGAAAATGGGTTCCAACCAAGAATTGTGTATCCAGCGAAATTAAGCTTCAGGATGGAAGATGAAATTAAAACCTTTCACGATAAACAAAAGTTAAAAGAATTTGCAGCTAGAAAACCATCTCTTCAAAACATCCTCGGCAAAACATTACAGGAAGAGGAAATGGAAAATAACAATGAAAACCAACAGTGGGAGGTAGGACAGTAAAGGGGGGAAAATAATCAAAGAGGAAAACAAACCATGTTTAGTAACATAAATAAATATGGCTGGAAGAACAACCCATATCTCAATAATAACCCTAAATATTAATGGCTTAAACTCACCAATTAAGAGACACAGGCTAGTAGAATGGATCACAAAACAAGACCCAAGAATATGCTGCCTACAGGAGACGCATTTGATAGGAAAAGACATACATAGGCTGAAGGTGAAAGGTTG
The DNA here is from genome assembly GCF_047511675.1 of Marmota flaviventris. NCBI lineage: Eukaryota > Metazoa > Chordata > Mammalia > Rodentia > Sciuridae > Marmota > Marmota flaviventris. The sequence continues at coordinate 70,305,396 of NC_092518.1, forward strand.
GGAAAAATCATATCACTCATATGGACTTTGGAAACAAGCAGGAGTGTCCATACTCATATCAAATAAAATAGATTTCAAGCCCAAGTTAATCAAAAGGGATAAAGAGGGACACTACATACTGCTCAAGGGAACCATACACCAACAAGACATAACAATCATAAATATATATGCCCCAAACAATGGTGCAGCTATATTCATCAAACAAACTCTTCTCAAGTTCAAGAGTCTAATAGACCACCATACAATAATCATGGGAGACTTCAACACACCTCTCTCACCACTGGACAGATCTTCCAAACAAAAGTTGAATAAGGAAACTATAGAACTCAATAACACAATTAATAACCTAGACTTAATTGACATATATAGAATATACCACCCAACATCAAGCAGTTACACTTTTTACTCAGCAGCACATGGATCCTTCTCAAAAATAGATCATATATTATGTCACAGGGCAACTCTTAGACAATATAAAGGAGTAGAGATAATACCATGCATCTTATCTGATCATAATGGAATGAAACTGAAACTCAACGATAAAAGAAGGAAGGAAAAATCATGCATCACTTGGAGAATGAACAATAGGTTACTGAATGATCAATGGGTTATAGAAGACATCAAGGAGGAAATTAAATAATTCTTAGAGATAAATGAAAACACAGACACAACATATCGGAATCTATGGGACACACTGAAAGCAGATCTAAGAGGAAAATTCATTGCTTGGAGTTCATTCCTTAAAAAAGGAAACAAATAAATGATCTCATACTTCATCTCAAAATCCTACAAAAAGAAGAGCAAAACAACAGCAAAAGAAGTAGAAGGCAAGAAATAATTAAATCAGAGCTGAAATTAATGAAATCGAAACAAAAGAAACAATTGAAAAAATGGACAAAACTAAAAGTTGGTTCTTTGAAAAAATAAATAAAATCAACAGACCCTTAGCCATGCTAACGAAGAGAAGAAGAGAGAGAACTCAAATTACTAGCATACAGGATGAAAAAGGCAATATCACAACAGACAATTCAGAAATACAGAAGATAATTAGAAATTATTTTGAATCCTTAAACTCCAATAAATTAGAAGATAGTGAAGGCATCGATAAATTTCTTAAGTCATATGATCTGCCCAGATTGAGTCAGGAGGATATAGACAACCTAAACAGACCAATATCAATTGAGGAAATAGAAGAAACCATCAAAAGACTACCAACTAAGAAAAGCCCAGGTCCGGATGGGTATACAGCAGAGTTTTACAAAACCTTTAAAGAGGAACTAATACCAATACTTTTCAAGCTACTTCAGGAAATAGAAAAAGAGGGAGAACTTCCAAATTCATTCTATGAGGCCAACATCACCCTGATACCTAAACCAGACAAAGACACTTCAAAGAAAGAAAACTACGGACCAATATCTCTAATGAACCTAGATGCAAAAATCCTCAATAAAATTCTGGCGAATCGGATACAAAAACATATCAACAAAATTGTGCACCATGATCAAGTAGGATTCATTCCTGGGATGCAAGGCTGGTTCAATATACGGAAATCAATAAATGTTATTCACCACATCAATAGACTTAAAAATAAGAACCATATGATCATCTCGATAGATGCGGAAAAAGCATTCGACAAAGTACAGCATCCCTTTATGTTCAAAACTCTAGAAAAACTAGGGATAACAGGAACATACCTCAATATTGTAAAAGCAATCTATGCTAAGCCTCAGGCTAGCATCATTCTGAATGGAGAAAAATTGAAGGCATTCCCTCTAAAATCTGGAACAAGACAGGGATGCCCTCTCTCACCACTTCTGTTCAACATAGTTCTCGAAACACTGGCCAGAGCAATTAGACATACGAAAGAAATTAAAGGCATAAAAATAGGAAAAGAAGAACTTAAATTATCACTATTTGCAGCTGACATGATTCTATACCTAGCAGACCCAAAAGGGTCTACAAAGAAACTATTAGAGCTAATAAATGAATTCAGCAAAATGGCAGGATATAAAATCAACACGCATAAATCAAAGGCATTCCTGTATATCAGCGACAAATCCTCTGAAATGGAAATGAGGACAACCACTCCATTCACAATATCCTCAAAAAAAATAAAATACTTGGGAATCAACCTAACAAAAGAGGTGAAAGACTTATACAATGAAAACTACAGAACCCTAAAGAGAGAAATAGAAGAAGATCTTAGAAGATGGAAAAATATACCCTGTTCATGGATAGGCAGAACTAACATCATGAAAATGGCGATATTACCAAAAGTTCTCTATAGGTTTAATGCAATGCCATTCAAAATCCCAAAGGCATTTCTTGTAGAAATAGAGAAAGCAATCATGAAATTCATATGGAAAAATAAACGACCCAGAATAGCAAAAACAATGCTAAGCAGGAAGTGTGAATCAGGCGGTATAGCGATACCAGACTTCAAACTATACTACAGAGCAATAGTAACAAAAACAGCATGGAACTGGTACAAAAACAGGCGGGTGGACCAATGGTACAGAATAGAGGACACAGAAACCAATCCACAAAACTACAACTATCTTATATTTGATAAAGGGGCTAAAAGCATGCAATGGAGGAAGGATAGCATCTTCAACAAATGGTGCTGGGAAAACTGGAAATCCATATGGAACAAAATGAAACTGAATCCCTTTCTCTTGCCATGCACAAAAGTTAACTCAAAATGGATGAAGGAGCTTGATATCAAATCAGAGACACGCCATCTGATAGAAGAAAAAGTTGGCTACTATCTACATACTGTGGGGTCGGGCTCCAAATTCCTCAGTAGGACACCCATAGCACAAAAGTTAATAACTAGAATCAACAAATGGGACTTACTCAAACTAAAAAGTTTTTTCTCAGCAAAAGAAACAATAAGAGAGGTAAATAGGAAGCCTACATCCTGGGAACAAATCTTTACTCCTCACACTTCAGATAGAGCCCTAATATCCAGAGTATACAAAGAACTCAAAAAATTAGACAATAAGATAACAAATAACCCAATCAACAAATGGGCCAAGGACCTGAACAGACACTTCCCAGAGGAGGACATACAATCAATCAACAAGTACATGAAAAAATGCTCACCATCTCTAGCAGTCAGAGAAATGCAAATCAAAACCACCCTTAGATACCATCTCACTCCAGTTAGATTGGCAGCCATTATGAAGTCAAACAACAACAAGTGCTGGCGAGGATGTGGGGAAAAGGGTACACTTGTACATTGCTGGTGGGACTGCAAATTGGTGCAGCCAGTTTGGAAAGCTGTATGGAGATTTCTTGGAAAGCTGGGAATGGAGCCACCATTTGACCCAGCTATTCCCCTTGTTGGTCTATTCCCTAAAGACCTAAAGAGAGCATGCTACAGGGACACTGCTACATCGATGTTCATAGCAGCACAATTCATAATAGCAATACTGTGGAACCAACCTAGATGCCCTTCAATAGACGAATGGATAAAAAAAATGTGGCATTTATACACAATGGAGTATTACTCTGCATTAAAAAATGACAAAATCATAGAATTTGCAGGGAAATGGATGGCATTAGAGCAGATTATGCTAAGTGAAGCTAGCCAATCCCTAAAAAACAAATGCCAAATGTCTTCTTTGATATAAGGAGAGTAACTAAGTACAGAGTAGGGACGAAGAGCATGAGAAGAAGATTAACATTAAACAGGGATGAGAGGTGGGAGGGAAAGGGAGAGAGAAGGGAAATTGCATGGAAATGGAAGGAGACCCTCATGGTTATACAAAATTACATACAAGAAGAAGTGAGGGGAAAGGGAAAAATAATACAAGGGGGAGAAATGAATGACGGTAGAGGGGGTAGAGAGAGAAGAGGGGAGGGGAGGGGAGGGGAGGGGGGATAGTAGAGGATAGGAAAGGCAGCAGAATACAACAGACACTAGTATGGCAACATGTAAATCAATGGATGTGTAACTGATGTGATTCTGCAATCTGTATACGGGGTAAAAATGGGAGTTCATAACCCACTTGAATCAAAGTGTGAAATATGATATATCAAGAACTATGTAATGTTTTGAACAACCAACAATAAAAAATTTAAAAAAAAGAATTTATCATTTTTTTACATTCAAAAATAGAATTTGCATGTAAATTTATATCATGTTCTAATTATCAAGTGAGTTTAGCCATATTTTAAGACTATAGGACTTAATTAATTAAGGTTATAATATAAAGATGAAAATGCCAAAATATCTAATTAAAAATAACAAAAAAAGTAGTAGCCAGCTACTAAAAAGGGATGATGTCAGGGTCCAGTATGAATATTGGGATAAACTTATTATTGATCTTTTCTACAATAGCCATTGATGACTACTTTTTATTTAGCCGTGATTTACGGGATGTACCTTAGCCTAAAGCTTCTCAGATAAGTTATTTGAAGGACAAAATATTCTGAGATGTTATCACATACTGAGTATTTTGGTATTTGTTATTATTCATCATTTAGTTGCCTTTTCATAGTGGTTGTCTACTAAATAATAGTCCACATTATTGTAGTAGCTATGATTTGGGGATCTATACTCATACAGGATTGAAAGCTTGGCCTTACATCCTCATAACTCTATCTGTAGTGTGTAACACTGAAAAGGGTACTTAAACTCCCCTAAAAATATAAAGAAATCTTTAGGGGAATGGGGTTATGGCTCAGCGGTAGAGCATTTGCCTTGCACATGCGAGTTGCTGGGTTCGATCCTCAGCACCACATAAATGAATAAAATAAAGGTATTGTGTCCAACTACAATTATGAAAAAAATAAAAAAAGAAATCTTTAGAATAATGACTTTTTCATAGTACACCCTCAGTGAATGCTGTTCATTCTCCCCTATTCCCCACTATTTTCTCCTGGCAAACTACTTCTTTCTTTTAAGATCAACTTTAAAATGTCTTTAAAAATGTTTTAGATTAATTATGTACAAAAGGCATTTGGGAGATGGAGTCTACCAGGTAGTCTTAGGTAACAAAGGACATTTTATAATATATATATATATATATATATATATATATATATATATATATATATGTGTGTGTGTGTGTATCATATGTATATCAGTTATATTCCTATCACATTATAACACAATTCTGTGTTTCCATATCTCTGTATTCCATGGGAATATAAGCTATTTCCTTCGAGGCCAGATCAACAGTTAGCAAGTAATAGATACTTAATAAATCCCTGTTGAATTCATGAATCCCAAAAAAGTAACAAATGGGGTGAAATGAGGGTGTAATACTGGTAAAGGCACCATGACTTTTATGAACCAAAAAAATTATCATTCCAAGAGCTATTGATTAAGGAGTGTTACTTTTACCAGTTAGGAGACTGTGGACTTCAAACTATTCAAGACATGGAAACAATATTTTATAATATGATTATAATCTAATAAATAGTACAGAAGAGGGAATTCATGATGAGATTATTTAACAGAAAGAGGTAAGGCCACAAGTGATTTCTTCAGTGTCGTACAGCAGTGGCAGAACCATTATTAATGAGTGTGACAACTTGATCTTTCATTAAGGTTTTCTTCCACAATGTATTGCCTCAAACTGGTGGTATGGCTCAGTGGTAGATTGCTTTCCTAGCATGCTTGAGGGTTTAGGCTCAGCACCCATGGTGCTCTTTTAAGCCTATGATGAGAACGTCGGAAAACTCTTTCAGGGATGAAAAGATAGAAAGTATGAATGATTTTCATTGTGGGTAAATTCAAATAAATACATTTGTGGGAAAATTACCCAAAGTTTGAAATGTTAGATACAAACACTGATAAAGGATTAAGTACTCTATATACAGATAATGATATCAAAAAGAAAGTAGAAAAAAAAACTACAAAATATTAATGTTTTCTTATGCAAAACAATAATGTACAAACCTGGAATATTGTATCTATATTTAGTTAATTTACCTCAAGGAATGTGAACAGCCAGGAAAAGTTATAGATAAAGTAAAATAAAATTGTCAAAGGAATAAATATTTCCATGGAAAAGATTTCCAGTATAGGAAAACACAGAGTGGGAGGAAATAACACGTTTTTATTAATTTTTGTGAGTTTAACGTTTAGATTGACATAATATGTTGTAAAATATGGTCAACAAATAAATTTGAACACCTCAAATATCTTGTAAAAGAGTGTTGAAGCTAAATCTTTCAAGTTCTCAGTTCTCATGTACTTGTTGCAATCCTTTTAGAAGTCTTCACATATGCATCAAGAACTAAAAATGTAGGTAGCTTTAAAGAACCACTAAGGTAAAGAAAAAGTAACAAGAAGTGGAACTATTATTTGGAAGATCAGAGAGAACAACAGACATTTCCTGTTCTTCATACCAATTATCTCCCTAGTAGTGCAACATATAATATATGATGTAAACTTTATGTCTAGAAACATGCATGCTGTGGCTAAAAGGACTATACTGATTATTGACAAATATTTTATCCTTGACCAGATCTAGCCAGGATTTTCTGAGCTTTTTCTTGACTAGGCCTTCTCCTTGGCCCATGAATACCTGAACACAACACTAATATAGTTTCTAACAACTCAAAGCTGCATCCCTAAGATGATCCTACCTCCACTTACTTAGCACCTACCTGAAAAAATAAAAAAAGGTTGCAGGAAAAGTTTACTATTTGTTCCAGTCAACACCTGAGAACAAGACCTCTATCCACCGACCTCTATGAAAGGATAGAGTCTGAACTTTGATAATCACCAGCAAACAGACATATATGGCCTAATCATACTTACATTGATTAATATTTTGTAACTTTTCACTTTCCTGACTCTGCTGAGCCTCAATTTACACCCTATCTCTATTTCCTCATTTTCCCTTGTTAATTTTTTATTTGTGGATGGACACAATACCTTTATTTTACTTATTTTTATCTGGTGTTGAGAATCAAACTCAGTGCCTCACATATCTAGGCAAATGCTCTGCCACTGAGCTATAACCCCAGCCCTCATTCTCCCTTTAAAACAATTACCCAGTACAAAAGGAAGTTGAGTTCAGTTCACATTATACTCTTTTCCTTGTTATAATAATTATTACTATTGATTAAAATCTATTCCTACCTGTTTTCCTAATGCCCAGCTTTGTTTATCTTTGACATTATGCAGATGTTACAGCACTTAACTTTTATCTTCTTTCGTATTGAAAATGTGAGCTTTTTCCAGGTGTGCTAGTGCATGCCTATTTTCCCAAGGACTCAGGAGGCTAATGCAGCAGGATCAAAAGATTGAGCCCAGCCTCAGCAACTGTTTAAAATAGAAAATAAAAAGGGCTGTGTATGCATCTCTTGGGTTCGATAACCAATGCCAAAAAAAAGTGTGTTTTTGATACCAGCATGAGCAAGTCAAAATAAAAATTTTTCACATTCTCATTATATAGAATTGTGATTTAAATTCAATGCCTGATTTCAAGTACTTTTGATAACTCCATGACATTTCCTACCATTATGAAAATTTGCATTGGTATATTTGCAGTGTGAGTGTGTGTATGTGTGTGTGTGCATGCACACCTGTGTATGGTGTGTGTCCTCTATGCTTATTGTAAGAGCAATAAAATACTTCAAATACTGTGTCACACTTTAATCAACAGATCTACTATTAAAGATTTAGCTTGTTATAAACACAGCTTTGAGAAACATATTTGTTATATATTTATTTACATATTGTGTACTTTCATAATTATATATTTAGAATAAATTAATTGAAGTGTTTAAAAAATATGATCATTTGTTATTTGGAATTGTTCAGAATTGTACATCTACATAAGTGTATGAGTGTGCCTGCCTCCCTGCACCCTCACTAAGGGAAAAAAACAGATTGAATTGAACACTACTGTTTGGCATAAGTACCACTAGTAATAACTACAATTGTTTGAATGCATTTTATATAAAACATGTCTCTTTGCCTCAGATTGTTTTATAATCTTACATAGGAAACATATTAATTAAATGCTGACATGCACATATGGGTAGAGAAAAATATTAACAGTAATCTATGCTCATTTCATGAGTTCATTTAGGAGAAATGGCCAAAAATGAAAGTTGAGTTTGAAGGTTACTGCTGAGAAAAGTTCCTGCATAAGTAATAGTCATTATTATTATCATCCTTATTTATGTAGCTACCAGGAACATGCTATTGAATTAAATATTTCATATAGCTTACTTAATGAGAAATGAAATAAATGTCTACCTATTAATTTTTCTTCATCATAGCACTTGCTGTTTTTAGGTACTGCTGAAAGAATTCAATTCTTAAGATAGTATTTATCTAGCCTTCTCCTTTTTCCTAGTGCCTTATCTCTAGCATGGTTTTATTAGCTTCTAAAAATCACTGCAAAGGCAATTATTTTGAAAGAGGTCAAAGGCCCATTTGATTCATTTCAGCACTGACACACAAATTAAAGGTACAAATGTAATCAAATGTTGTGCTTAGTCAGAAAAGGCTTGAAAGAAATCTATGCTAAAAAATAAAATTCAACCTCATTGATGGGTGGAAGATAAAATAAAATTTTTAATTAGTGTTTCTATTTGGTTTGAAAAAGGAAGCTGACTGGAGGCTATATTGGAATTATCTTGTCTTAACAGTGGCATGGACTGAGTAGAATGGTTGCTCACAAAGATATTGAAAATTGTACAGTGAGAAATTATCTTTGACTCAGATACTATTGAAGTAAACACCAAAGGTCATTCAATTACTTCTATATATCTATGCATTTTCCTATTTACTTAAATTTTAAACACAATTCGTCTTCAGTGTTCAGTACTGTTTCTGGAGCATAGCTCGTCAAATTTCAAGAAATTGGTATATTCTTTTATTACTCCAGAGTTTAACAAACACATTCCTTGTATAGGGAATAGCAATTATGTCTTTTAGTATGCAACTACCAGCAGCACCAATATTCAGGATTATTTCCTAAAGTAAAGTCTGGTTACTTCTACAAATACTTTATTAGAAATTTGTTTTCACACAGTATGTTCTACTACATTAAGGGAGCTTTCCATACAAACGTTAGTAATTAGATGATAATGTGCCACACCCAGGTATGTTCTCAGCTAGTTTTTTTTAGGTTCCTGCAAACAGGCACACGTCAGAAACTTATCTCACTTAGATACAACTATAATCATGTACTTTGTGAAAGGTCATGCCAAGTCTCTCTTTTTAAACATTATCAGAACTCAGAGCTCAGCAAAGAAGTCTTGTGAAAGTGGAGGCTTATATAGAAGGAGACAAGGCCTGGTTTATACTTAATTAGAATAATCAATTCTCAAATATTCATGCTCATGGAAGAAAAAAGTATATAGATTACAAAAAATAGAAGATATTCAAAGCTTTTCACTATTGGTGTGAATAAGGTAGGGTAAGACAATTTTCACAACATGGTAAGAAGGATAAACCTCAGCCATCTGGATATGGGACCCTGTATCTTAGTGCTCCTATGGTGTATTTACTAATTTCCCCACATTCCTGCTTCATGGAACTCTTTTACAGGTGAATTAAGTATGAGACAAATAAAATCACATGCAAATACAGGATGTAATTTACCACTTCATAATCTGAAGAGGATAATAAGGAGAAGAGATGAATCTGTTTCTACCATGGAATTTGCATGCCCAAGAAATTCTGTTTTTCTCTCAATTCCTGTAGAATTTTACCTCCATTGTCTTCTAAAGCATCATCTGGATTTTAAAATGTCTAATACTTCAGTTATTTTCTTCTTAATTCATCAGTTACTTTTAATTCTAAGCTTTCTATAGTCTCCATTCATCAACTGTAAGGTCTTTATTATATCTCACTTTTGTTTGCTTACTTTTGAGATTTCTTGTATTATTTTATTGTATTTATTCACATAATTTTGGCTACTCTCATTTTACTTTGATGACTTTCCTCCTCCCCAACATTTTCCTCTCTAATAAACATAAATTTTGATTTGCAATCATATAAAGAATCTAGTTTGAGCTGGGCACGGTGGCACACACTTGAAATCCCAGCTGCTCAGAAGGCTGAGGCAGGAAGATCTCTTGAGTTTAAAGCTGTCTCATTATCATGCTAAGTGAAATAAGCCAATCCCCCAAAACCAAAGGCTGGAATATTCTCTCTGATATGTGGATGCTGACTCTCAGTAGGCTGGGGGCGGGGGGAGGGAGGAGTGGAGGTTCATGGGATTGGATAGGGAGGAATGGGGGAAAGGAGGGATTATGGGAATGGGAAAGATAGTAGAATGAATCAGACATAACATTCCTATGCACATATATGAATACATGAACAGAATAACTCCACATCATGTACAACCACAAGAATGAGAAGTTATACTCCACCTATGTTTGATATGTCAAAATACATCTGTCATATTTAACTAAAAATAACAAGAAAAACAGCCTCAGAAATTTAGCAAGACTGTGTCTGTAAATAAAATATAAAAAGGGCTTGAGATGTAGCTCAGTGGTTGAGCACCCCTTGGTTCAATCCCCAGTACCAAAAATTTTTTTAAATCTAGTATGTTTAATATGTTTATGTGATTAGATGACACTAGATTTATTCTACCTTGATTTTAAATATGTGGATATATGAAAAATGAGAGATTATGACAGTCTAAATACAAACAAATAAATCCCCTTCTCATGAGAACATTTCTCTTTTAGAATTCATTTTTTCAGATAATTGCCAATGACATATTTTTTATTTCCTAGTAAGAAACAAGAGAGGGCAATTAGGAAAACAGTGTTCAATACCAAAAAAATCAAGTCATAGCATTGAAGTAAAGAAAAAAGGGAAGAACCTGGGATTGGTGGAACTTTCCTATAATCCCAGCTACTCTGTAGGTTGAGGCTGGAGGTCCACAAGTTTGAGACCAGACTCAGCAATCTAGTGAGGCCCTAACTAAGTTGGTGAGCCTGTGACTCAAAATTAAAAGATAAGATAAAATAAAATAAAAATGGCTGGGTATGTTGCTCAGAGGTAAAACACACCTAGCTTCAATCCAACACACCAGTAAATAAATAAAAAAAATATTTTTAAAAATGAAGCCCAATATAGAGGAGGCAATAGAAAAACATCGCCAATTCCTCTTTTGTAGTTGCAACCCTCCAACTTATTCAAACAAACATAATGAAAAGATTTTTCTGAGTGGATTACTGAACCACCATCAGTAATTTTGAGCAAATCATAAATGTCTGTAAAGATGCAAAAACACTGATATTTGGGTTGTAGAAATTATATATAGGTAAGATTAAAATTTGATGTTTGAAAAGATTAAGAGTATAGTATTGTGAACAAATTTCATATATTCTAAAGAGGTCTGGGAGGAGCAATTTTTTTAAAGAAACAAATCTGACCAAATAGGCCTCATTTCCTTTAACAATGAAGTGAATAGGTAGAAAAGGGATTTCTCCAATTATTGAATCTCTTATGCTCAACAAGTCATTTGACGATGTCTCATAATATCCTACTAAGTAAGATGAGGAAAAGAGAGCTGAATAGTAAAGTTAGGTGTATTGAACAACTGAACTCAAACGATGTTAATTTATGTTAATCTGGAAAGAGCTATTCATTAAATGTTCTGCTACAGAACTCTGTCCATGACCCTATTCTATTTAGCATTTTTTTATTATTACTTGGATGAAAATGCAGAAGACAACCTTAATATATATGAAATACATACACATATATGTATAAATATATACACATTTAATATATTTATATATAATTAATTTATTTATATATATACAAATATCTGGGAAGAACTGTTAACATTCAGAATAGTGAACATGAGATTGTAAAGTATGTTGAATGTTTATATAGAATAAAATAGAATTTACTGAAAATGCTAGAAAAATGATGAAAATTTGTTGTAAAAGCAGAGTGAGAAATATGAAGTAGGCATTTCTACCCAGTATAAAAAGAAGGGAAAGAAAAATGACATAACTGACAAGGAGAAATGTAATAGGTACTCTTGAAATTCTGTATTTACTTTTGAAAATCAGAGACCTAAAAACAGTTCATAGAAAAATGTAGAAATTTTATTGACCCAAAGCAGTATTTGAACCAACAAATACAACAGATGAAACAAAAACAACAAAAATTTTATTGCAACTTTTGAGGCACTAATAAGAGCCTAGTATCCAGATTTGTAAAATCAGAGGAATGATAATAACTCACCTTCATCATCAGGTTGTTGCAATAATTAAATGAGAAAATATATGTCCAATATTTAGCACTGGGTCAAGTGCAGGTATTCAATGCATTCATTATTATTACTAATAAGAAATACGATAATCTTACTTTACTTGTGTCAAATCACATGAAAGATTGTGTCAAGGAGGGGATACTGAGGAGCACAGAAATCAGAACCAATATGAGGACTAAAAATAAAAAAAAAATAAGGGAATGAAAAATGGCATGAAACTGATAAGAAAATTGAAATAGACTAATCAGGAGGTTGTGTTTTTTGTAACTTGAGATACACAACCAGAGACTATATGATCATCAAGCAAGATACTGTAGAAGATATTCATACATGGGGTGTATTTTATGCATTCATCTACTTATTGTGGTTATCATGGGAAAAATAGTTAAGAAGAACCTACCATGGGTCAATTTTTTTCACAGAATTTTATGGAAATCTTGTGTTCTTTCAAAGTCAATGAAGAAACTGGTACCTTAGCTTTTACAGATGTTGCCTAAGCTCCATTTAAGGGATATTTTTTTCCTTAGAATTTACCTCTGATACCCACTCCCAGCAGCCTCCATATCACTTACTGCTAAAGTAAATACCTGCTATCCTCTTTTATTCTCTGCCTTAGATATCAGTGGTTCATGAATCATTTCAAGTTAAATGCTTTATCATTTGAGCTGTGTGTCTATTTTTTTTTCAACTCAGCTACAAAGCCAGAGGATTCATCCATAGTTTCCAATTCAGGTTTTGCCACTGCTGTGTGATGCTTGATTTGAAAAGGCACTTTGTTTTCAATGTAAACACTTTTAGAAACACTGTGAGGAGATTTCCTGTAACAAATGTAACAGAATAGCTATTCCTGGTGGGCTGGGTGAAATCTTTTATGGAAACAATGTTAGAACAAAGAAATTTGTTCCCTGTGAAAAGAGACAGAGCTTCAAAATCATATAAACTGTATTCACACCCTGTGTTTCATATGAAGTACTATCCCTGCTGCTGTCAGCAACATTTGCTGCCAAATCAACTAACTACTTTATCCTACCTTAAATGGATAAACAATAAAATCTTCCATAACACATCTTACCAGCCTCTGCTAGTCAGGAAAAGCATGCTTGGTTTGTAATTACGTCACAAAAGCAGCATGCTGTACTAGAACAGCTAAGTACTTGAATTAGCAAATGCACTTGTCCAAGACTTCCTAGCCAACAAATCAAAATCAAATAAAAGCCCAAACACACAAAAGAAGAGTAAGGCCCTGAGTGATTCGTAAGAGCGGCTTGAACACAGTTCAAAATTGCCTTAATACCAAAAGCATGGAGAAGAAAGACTCAGAAATACTTAAAAAGTTGATGCATCTTCTTTTTTGAAGAGTAAGGTATTATTAAAGAAAATTCATCAAAATTAAGATAAGTGCAAAACATTGAAATAAATATGAAAGGCTGTGACCAGTTCATACCTTCCCCTCCCACTATACCCTCAGACCGTATTCTATACAGCAAACACATAGGTAGCAAAAGAATGCAATTGTTAATTTTACTTAATTGAAATAAATTGTCCCTTCACCTGGTTAAGTGACAACTTTCAAGTCTATTCCAACTCAATTTTTAACTGGGTATACAGTCGTACCCATTTAGTAATATCTGTAATATTACCTTTTTAAAAAGAGGCAGAAGTGTGAAAAGTTATCAATTTAGATGAGTTTAAATGAGTCAAACAAATCAGAACTTTTTATTTAAAACACAATGAAGGGCTGGGGTTGTGGCTCAGTGGCAGAGGACTTGACTGGGATGTGTGAGGCACTGGGTTCGATCCTCAGCATCACATAAAAATAAATAAATAAAATAAAAATACTGTTTCTGTCTACAACTAAATAATATTTTTTAAAAAATGAAGTGGCTTTACATGGCTCTTTATTCTGTCTCCTGTATGAAGATCTGAATGCTGCCAATATTTTGTTTTAGGGGAATATTTGGATGATAAAATGATGCTATCTTTCATTGAGAGTGGCATGACTGGTATAATTTTGCCTCTTTGAGTGAATTGTAACAAACAGGAGTATAATTGATCACAACTACACAAGAGTTTGAAAGCCAACAGAATTGAGAGAGGTTAATGTTCAAAAAAGTCATAAAATTGCACATAACAGAAAGATCAGCAGTTGTAGTCTTCCACTACAGAAACTATAGGATGGGTTTTGAAATGTTGGTTGATAAGATTTTTTAAAAAATTGAGTTTAATTTAAAACAGCAAGGAAAATGGGAATATCTAACTAAAATGAGTAAAATAATTGAACAAATAACTCACAAAAATACAAATACCTAGTAAACATCTAAAACAAAAAATCCTCACTAGAAGTCAGAGGTGAAAATGAACCAAAAATTGGAGACTGTTTTTCACCTATCAACTTAATAAAAATGAAAAGGAATGGTTGTCCTTGATTCTGGTGATGATGCTGACAAGTATACATTCTCATATACTGTTGATTAATACAAGTCCTGGAGAGCAAGTTGAAGGTGAATGTACCAACATATTAACACTAGTTTCTCTGAGTGGTAGAACTGTGATTTATTTTTTCTTCTTTATACTTTTGTAATTCCCAGATGTCTTTTAATGAGCATATTTTATGATTTGACAAAAATATATAATATTATTTATTACATTATTTATCATATTATATTATTGTATTGTATATTATATATTATATTTATTATATTATTATTGTTATATATGACATATAATAATTAAAAACTGTTTTAAGAAGTGAATTCTGTAAAATAATCTTCTAACTTTAAGAGTATATTAAAGTCTCTTATCCATGGTTTTTTTGGCCTCAAAATTTTGAGTATTTATCTTTGTATTGTATTGTTTTATGTATGTTTTATGTTTTATTGCCCACTGAGCTTCCTAACAGAAAAATTTTCTCTCTATTACTCATATTCCTGAACCAATAATCTAGCCTAACTGGACATTAAATAAATACTTCTAAATTGTATTTTCAAGAAACACGTTTATCTTCCTTCTCCCAAAACAAATTCCCCACCATTCCCCACTCCTGGGGTTTTCAGTATGGCCAGTACTGCAACCATTATCTTAGCAACTCAGTCTTAAAATTTTAGAGTCCAACTGAATCTCCTCCTCTCCAATATCTAATCACCAATCCTTTAGATTCTTTGCAGTGTTTCATTATACTTTTCATTCCCATGGTAACCATCTTATTCAGAACCCAGGCATTTTACTTGCAGACTGCAATTGCATCTTAACTGGTCTTTCTACCTCTAAATCTATTCTATATAACACTCCAAAACAAATCTTCCTAAGGCATCATTTATATGGGATACTCCTTTGCTCAAAAAGCCTTCAAGGAATTCCCATGCATTAGAAAACAAAATAAAAACTCTGCACTTCCCACTTGGGATTTATAGTCATCTATTATTTGGATCCAACCTATATTTCCTTATCTCCTTTTCTTCCCCAATAAACCATAGAAAATTTTACTTTATTTAGTGCTTACTATGGGTCATACACAGCAAATATTCCCCCAACAGTCATGTGAGGTAAGAAGTAAGTAATATTATTATCCCATTTTAGTGATAAGGAAGTTCATGTTCACACAGTGAGAAAGTAGTGGAACCATCAGGTGTTTATATATCTATTCCTTATTCATTCCACCACCATAACTAGATAGAAATCCCTTTGAAGATCAGAACTGTATCATATAATTTGATTTATCTGTCATCTATCAGTGTGCCTGAGAATAATAGATCCTGAACAAATATTTATTGATAGTATTCATTTATTTATTCATCAAATATTTACTAAAGATTAAATATACATTTTTCTATATTCTAAGGAAATAATAATATATAGATAATTATGATTTTTCCCTTCTCCAAGGTCTCACAGTCAGGGGGAGGAGGAAAGAAGACTTCTCAAAGAAATATTACAAAGATGGGTATTATGGTTAGTGCAGAGGAGGAAGTGCTAATCTTTGACTGAAAAGGTTTCATCTGGTTGTCACACTGAAGTCTAGTCTTGAAACAAAAGTTCATGAGACACACATAGATTTCTGGTAGGAATAGACAACATACATGCAAAGATTGTTTGACAAAAATGCCATTGCACATTTTTGAATTGCAAATAGGTGAACATGGTTAGGGCACAGGATGTATAGAGGAAGATAGGGAAATAAACATAGAAATATAAGGACCCCATTATCAAGGACACTGTGTGCTATATAAGGGAAGTATGATTTTTACTTTTCAGATAAATTCTACAATTTATTCCTTCAGTTTAATACTTGGAATATGCATTGTGACCCTAGCAAAAGAAGTTTTAGTAGAGTGATAAAGTGGAACTCCAAAGGGAATTGAAGTGTGAATGGACAATAAAGTCAAAAAAAGAATTTAAACTATTCATCCCACACAATAACAATAGAGAAAGTGGGGGATTATATGGTAGATAAGAGGATTGATGTGAAAACTTTTGGGAAACGTGAAGGGGGATACATGTACTATAGTTTGTGTGAGTGTCTTCAAAAGGCTACGTGTTAAAGGCTTGCCCCACCAACAGCCTGTGAAACTCTGGGAAGATGCTTTAAAATCTTTAAGAGGTAGGGCCTAGTAGAGAGGCTTCCTCTCATTGGGCCATGTCCTTGCAAGGGATTGAGGGAACCTAGCTGCTTCCATTTTCCACTTTCTGGACACAAGGTGAGCAGTTTTGGTTTGCCATGTGCTCCTGCCACAATGAGCGGTCCTGCCACAGGCCTAAAGAGAACAGGGATATAGAAACGTGGTGAAACCTCTGAAACTATGAAACAAAAATAATTTTTCTTTATAAGTGATTGTCTCAATCATTTGTTATAGTGATGAAATGCTGACTAACATAATATGATGGAATTTGGATGCTAAAGAGATGGGAAAATATAACAAACAGAGCATAGACAAATGTATTATTTATACAAGATCAGGAAAAAGAAAAAGAAGATTTTGAAAATGGAAAAATGTGTATGGATATAGATAACTTTGTAAGTATAGAATAATATGCTTAGGTATTCTAGCCTTTTGCTTTGTGATGTGGGAGGTAAGAAAGATCACCAAGATTGAGGGTATGCATTTTTAAATTATTTTAGTTTCCTTGTATTTTTTTACACTTTTTTAATTGGTGCATTATAGTTTTTAAGTGATTTGAAGGGAGAGGTAAATAAAAGGAACAGTTTTGTGGAGGGATAACACATTATATGGTAGATGATACAGACTGGGCTGATTGATGGAAGAGAGAAAGACAAAGGTATTTGGTAACCTGATAGAAAAATTGCAGAGATAAAAATGAAACAGAGATATCAATAAGTAGGACTATGAGTGGAACAGAAGGAAGGAAAAAAAGAAAACTAAACAGATTAGAGATTATTATAGTCAGAGGGTGGAAAAATAAAGTTTAAAATTTCAGGAATCCAGCCTTCCCAGGCAAAGATAAGTTTACAGTTTGGTCAGCAGATGTGAAGATAATGAGAGTTGGGAATTATGATAAAAGGAAATCTAAATAGATACAAGGTAACTATTAAATCTACCTTCAAAATTCATCTGAAATCAGGTAATTTATCATCATTTTAACAGCAACCACTTAATCTAAGCAACCATCAGCTTTAAGACTACCTCCTAATTGGTCTGTTAGATTCTATTTATGCCCCTGCCAACCCCTGACAGCACTTCACACATTGACCAGAGTATATATATAATGTTACACTCCCTCCTTCCTTTGCTCAAAATCCTCCTCTTCTTTTGGCTTCCTTGTAAGTCCTCACATGATTTGATCCCAGCCTTTTCAGCCATATCACTTAGCACCCTTCCTATCCTCATTTTGCTTTATCTACACTGGACTCCTTGTTGTTCTTAGAACACATTGTGAGCCAGAGACCTTAGAACGTTTTTTGAACTTCTCATTTCTTCTGCTATAACATAACCCCAATACCAACACTACAGATCTCTATATGACTTTTCCCCTAACTTCATTCAAGGCTATCCTAATATTTCTCCTCCAAAGACCTTTCCTTAACTATCCTACTTAAAAATTAAGTCTTGGGCTCAGTATGTAACTCAGTGGTAGAGTGCTTACCTAGCATGTGCTAGGTCCTGGTTTAGATCCCCAGTACTAAAAAAAGAAAGAAAAGAAAAGGCCTGTATATTTCTCTACCTCCATTACCCTGCAGTGTTTTTGTTATAATGCTTTAATTGAGATATTTTATATTGTTTTTAAAGAGAGAGAATTTTTAATATTTATTTTATACTTATTTTTTGGCGGACACAACATCTTTCTTTGTATGTGGTGCTGAGGATCAGACCCGGGCCACATGCGTGCCAGGCGAGCATGCTACCGCTTGAGCCACATCCCCAGCCCTTATATTTTCTTTTTTATTTTGTTTATCACTCCTCCTGTTCTACCTTCCATGAGGAATTTAAACTCCGTTGGCGGGGGGGCGGGCATAGTCTTGGGGTTTTTTTGTCTTCTGTTTTATTTCATAGGAAAATTTCTGGCACAAAATAAGTGCTCGAGCTACAAAGGCAATGTTTAGTCCTTGCTACAAACAGCAACAATTGCCAGACTAAGAAACCAAAAGAAGTATGGAGCCAAGGACACTGTTTGAAAAAATGTCAGAAAATGAATTAGACAGTGGAAGCTTAAATGTTTAAATCTTCATTTTTGTCTCTTTTTTCTATTCTGGCAGCCCGTATAAAGCCTGTGATAGGCAGAGACAATACAGATGAGAAATCATGTTACATAAGTATTTTTAAATACTAGAAAACAGTAACAATAAGTGCCTATGAGTTTCTACTTTATTTAAATATCACTTTCCTCAAGAAGTTAAAGCTACAAAAATGCTCTTCAAATTTATAACAAATAATCCTTTTATAGGATTTATTTAATCCTTCTAATAGAATGATTTAACCATTTCAAAAATTTTGCCCTAAGGAGTACATCCACATTCTTAGTTTTCTTTATCTATACTCATTTCCCCAAGCCCAAAACAAACAAACAAATAGATAAACAAACAAAAAACACCCCAGGGTTTATTGCTCATGTCTGCAAGTTGTCCAAAAAAGTTTCCTCTATTCATTGACTTACCCTTTTCTCTCTGGTTTTGCTTAGAAAACTGAACCTTGTTATTTAAGACAGCAACTAACGACCAAACTCTATTATAATGTTCACGAAAACAGATTAAGGGTACTTAATATTGTGCTTAGAGTTTCTCAAGCCTTTAGTCTTAACTCACTCTTTACCCCCTTCTCAAGAAAAAAAAAATAGGCCTTGATGCAGAGATACTATGACATGGTCTCCAACCTTCATTTCTTCAAATCCTGACGGCATGTAAACCTCAAGAATTTGTAGCTAAATTACAAGGGATTGCATAGTCTCATTTCAACAAACTAAAACTCATTCTGGTGAACTTTATTTTTTGTTTTATGTGCTACTGATGTCTTTATGTACATCCATACTTGTCTGCGCTATGACAAGAATGAGGGAAAATAGAAACCAAGTTAAAGGAGGAAATTTGCTTCCCATAGGAAACTAATTAGTTAAATTGCAATTGAAGCAACTCTTAAGCAAAACTGTGGAACAATGCTTAAAGTAAAGCATGTTCCCTCTAATTGGTGTAGTTCCCAACCTCTTGCTCAAGCTGTGCTTCTTTTTGTTTTGCTTTTTTTTTTTTTTTTTTTTAACTTTGACTCCATGATCTCATGTGCTTGATTGAATGAGAGACAGGCTGTATTGTTCCAATTTCATGGGTTAGGTTATTTTGAGTCTGAATAATTGCAATAGGACTATGTGAGCTACCTGATCTGTAATTTTTTTAAAACCCCAAACAATAACAGTTAAACCTGAAAGGGAAGTAACAAAAACAAAAACAAAAAACCCAAATTTTAAAAAATCGTGAAAGAGTACCATCCAATTCCTTTTTGTGATCTTAACAAAACAAAACAATGAAGATTAAAAATTAAGTCTACACTAGACAATCCTAGTTACAAGGTTTTTATCAAGAAAATAAAGAACCATGCCTTTCTATTAATCCTACTTTCCGACCACCTTCAGGAGATTTTTGTATTAGCCCCATCTAGTCCTCAAATAAATTTTCTTTTACATTAGAGTTTCATTAGACTTCAAGAAATGAAATCTCTATGAGAAAAACACTGTTTCTAAGATATCAAGATGCAAATTGGTATATTAATAGGAATGTTCTATCATATTCTTATTATAATACAAGGTCCCAAATGAAAATTCTACAGCGATGTACATATACAAATATTACTATAATTATTTTTAAGTAACAATTTTTAATATTTATTTTTTAGTTATAGGTGTACACAATACTTTTATTTTTATGTGGTGCTGAGGATCAAGTGAACTCAGTGCCCCATGCCTGCTAGGCAAGCGCTCTACCTTTGAGCCACAACCCCAGCTCCTTTAAGTAACATATTTAAAAAATAATTTTTATCTTCTTATTTTTAATTATATAATGTCAAATTGAAAAATTCAAGTAAATAAACTTGCTTTACATTGTAACAGATACCCCTGTTTACGTGCATGTGTCCCTGCTCACTCACGCTCTCTCTCTCTTTGTCTGTGGAGTTTGTTTATTAATTTTAAAGTTAATTTATATTGTATGTACTGTTGAATGGGGTATTTTTAAATCATGCAATTTTTTAACATTTTCACATTGAATACTGTCCTTAAGAAAGCCCCTCAATCTATTTAACCTGGACCCCTATTGGAGATTTAGTTTATCTGCTTATTTTAAATATTATAAATAATATTTTGCTTAATATTTTTATTTAAATCATTCTAAATATTCTTAATCATATCCCTAGATCTGAGGTTGGTAAATTTATTGTGTAAGTGACAAAATGGAAAATATTAAAGGCTTTGGGCCAAATAGTCTCTGTCACAACTACTCAGCTCTGCTATTATATTGTGAAAGCAGACACAGACAATATGTAAATGAATTGATGTGGTTGTGTTCCAAAAAATGTATTTACAAAACAGCATCCAGAAGGATTTAGCCCATGGCCCAGTTTGCTGACTCCTGTCCTTATATAAAATTCCTAAAAATGAAATTGATGAGTCTAAGAAATAAGCATAATTAAGGCTTTTGTTAGATACCATTCAGTAAGTATTCAGAAAGCTGATCCCAACTTACACTCATTTCAGAGTTGAATGTTATCATTTGTTTTTTTCACACCATGATATATCTTTTCAAGAGATTCAAGTCAACATATCAATGGGGAGAGGATATGAATCTTAACAAGGGGCACAAAACCCAATAGAAACAACTTCTCAAATGATAAGATTCAGATCGATACATTCTAAGCATAGAATCTTATAATACATTTCATTGGTAATAATCAAATTGTCAATCTATAAATGTGGTGAGAGAATTATTATTAAACATAAAGTGTTATGAGTAGTATTTGTGGTATTTGACCAGCCCACATGAACTAGAGAAACATCTTAAATAGCTGTTTGCAACTGACCTCCTGTGGTTGATGCTGAAGAAAATATTTTGGGGAGTGGCAAAGGTGTGGTAAAGTATAAATTCCTCCTCCCTGCCAATACATACACACACACACACACACACACACATACACACAAACAATGACAACAAAAACAGAAGCATAAAACAAGGGCTGATAGTGCAGGGATGGGAATATGCCCTACCTTAGGGCTTTAAATAGCCAATGAAAAGCAAGTTGCACACAACTATACATCCACAGATATGTCCCACTGGGTTTACAAGCTATTGTAGTGTGGGATTCCACATTTATTTGTCATTTCACACTAATGTCTTCAGGTTTTCATCGTCATTACAGAGAAATCTGGAGGGGGAGAGACATTAGGAAAGACATAGAGAAACGTAGTGACAGAGAAGTATGCTGAGCAAGAGTTAAAGAGATAAGAGTGATAGAATACAGAGAGAAGTAGATGTTAGAAAGGTGCCTAAAGACATTCATGCACACTAAATAAATGGATGAATTCCATAATATAAAGGGTGTTAAGTGAGAAAAATAAAGGGCAAAAGAAAGATTCCTAAGGAAAATTGGATGTTTCAGATTCCTGCACATCTTGAATTCTGAGTCTCTAATGTGGATCAGAAATAGCACATTATTGTTCCTCAGAATTGCATTAATAGCAGAACCACTTACTAGTTTCATAACACTGAATACGTTTACTTAATCTTCTGAGTGTTAACTTCCTTATTTGTAGGTAGGTCAGCATATTGCCTAGCACATAATATTTGCTCAATAAATGGTAGCATCACCATTGCCACTACCATCATCACCAGGATACTTAGAGTATTCCCTCTGTTGCCAGTTACAACAAATACCCTGTCCTTAAAACCACAATTCCTTTCCAAAAATAAACAAAAAAGTAGATTGCATAAGTATTGTCCCAGGTAATTCTCATTTAACCTGGGTCTCATTTATATATATATATATATATATATATATATATATATATATATATATATATATATATTTGTTGTTGTTGTTGTTGTTTGTTTCCTAAGATATCTTTTCTCACTACATTAGTTCAATATTGTATTTTATACTTGAAAGTGTGTTTGTGTGTGTCTGTGTTACATTTGTCAAATATTTAATCAAGAACCCCTATGAATCGAAGGTCATTATTTGTACCATATTTATTGAAGTGATATTACTTTACTCTGCACTGCAATTGTGTTCTGTGAATTCATTTATTCAAAACATTAGTCCTGCTTATTTCAAAGCTAAGCAACTCAGTAAGCTTTCAATTCTTGATATCCCATTGTTTAATGTAGCCATTTATAAAGGGAAAAAAAGAGAAAACTAGAAACAAAAGCACAGTGAGCAAATGAAATCAACACACACTTGCAAATCACAGAACATTAGAGTCTGAAGAAAACATAGTGGTTATCTAAAAACATGTAGTTACACAGGAGAAAGATTGAGGTCTATAGAAAAATGAAGAGTAAGCCTTTTTTAATCAAATGGGCTTCAAATCCAGGGCTTTTTTTATGTCTTATATAATGCTCTTCCCCCTACCTGGCCTCCCTGCTTGAAGATAGGAAACAAAGAATTAATGAGGGCTCTGCAAAGGGACTATTCATTGAGAGCACTTAGGCCCACTTCAGGTTGTAGAACAAATGAGTAGAAGCGAGCACTATGGGAAAGCAAAGATTGGAAAATAAGAGTGGAGATAGGGTGCATTCATACTCTGCATTGTCAGCAACTAGCTTTGGCTTGTTTAATTTGAAGATTGGGGGAGGAGCAGCAGCTTGTATACTTAAACTTTACCCTATGACTTCTCCCAGAATATAAATTCTGGACTTCAACATAATAAGTGAACTTCCAATGTAAATGAAATAATTCTTCCCCTGTTATTCCCACTGGGCTACAGAATATTACTGTAATAGTTGTGGGAAGTATGTGTGTTGTGTGTCTCCGTGTGTGTGTGTGTGTGTGTGTGTGTGTGTGTGTGATGGATTTAGTAAGCAAATTACAATAATCGTCATAGTTTGAGGACAGTTCCTTTCAATTTTTAGTGGTGAATATTTTATTTTGAAGTATTGAAAAATAAAATTTCACAGAAGTTTTAGTCTTTTCTTGTTTGTTTGCTTTTTCTTCTATTTGCATAAAATGAGCTCAGTTGATTTACTAGAAAACTGATCATTGTAGTGATACATATTATGACTGATTTGCAAGAAATAAAGCAGAAAAATGGAAGAGAAGTTTTGTGGATGAGATGGGGAGGGAAATGTACAAAAGTTAAAAAAAATCTGTTGAAGTTTTGCTGGTCATAATATGATGGCATTATGGCAGATCAGAGAAATATAGAAGAGACTGTTTACTTACTCTCATACAATTTTTTTCAGAGATTTATTTTTATTCACAAACAAACTGAACCTTATTCTGTTATTTTTGTTGTTATCATGGAGATGGGATCTGGGAAATAGTTGGACCTTTTAAACCCTGATGGACCTCTATTTTTTCTGTGAATGCAGGCTTTTTTCCAAGCCTCATTTTCTAGTTACTAGTAGTTATAATTATTGCTATGGGACATACTAGCTTGGCCTTTATTTGGTTTTATTTGATGTAATTTTTAAAACATTTTTCTTTATACTTAAGATATATACCACGGTGTTAAATGTTACATATAGATAGTAAAAATGTTATGAGAATGAAGCAAAATATTTGATGCAATTTGTCCAAAATACTTATATCCTTATAAAGAAATCACTCAAAAGAGCACTATGGAACTTGTTGTTGAATACTGAAACCATTCCCTCCCAGAGCAGCATAAGCCATTAAAATCTTATACAATGACTCATAACTTGACACCTTTACTATTATTATTACAACATTTTATAGCTCTTTTTACATTATTATTTACACAATAGAAACAACAAAGAATGAAAGGCTTAGATTTCAGTGAACTTACTGTATTCTATGAACAACTTATAAATTCAGACTTATAGTTTATGTTCTGGGTCTTGTTTCCCTAATTCAAGTCAATTTTCTGTTAAAGTTGCTGAAATGATGTAGCTTTAAAATACCTCAGCATATGGACAGATTATCAGTCAATAATAATGTCATTTAAAATAAGTTTTTCAATCAGACGAGGCCTTCTTTTTTGTATTAGTTTTATTACTGATAAACAGTAGATGTTATAATATTTGAAGAAGTAAATGAAAAGAAAGGAGTCATAATAACTAAAATAACACAGACAACATATGAAAAATCTACAAATTGAAATAAAGATCCAAGAGATTATTATAAAATTACATTGAATTAATTTTTTTCTCTAAAATATTTATAATTTTCATTTGGGCTGGTAATTGAAAATTGTGTTTCACTGGAGAAAAGAAAAAGGCTATTGTTTACCATCATCTTTAACCAAAGTTTTGGTAATTATGAAAGACATGGAATTTGGGTAATTTTAAATGCCACCAGGTTCAAACATTTTACACCCTGTGTTTCAGCTTTTGCCCTCAAATGGAAAGAAATACCAAATAATCCAATGCATCTAGTACAGAACTTAAATTAAGAACTTACTCTTATAAGCATACAAATATAGCCCTCAATATCCACTTGATTGAATCTGAGAACTTTGATTAAAGCTACAAAACTACATAATATGGGCTGTATACTAGATAGGAGTAAGTGATTCCTTTCTTTTCTGTGTTCCATCACTTACCCACCAGTTCAGAGATCTATTCTCTTTCAATTTGCATTTGTGTCATCAGAACTTCTATGCTAAAGTTATTTATCCTGTATTAATTGTGGCATGGAGATGCTTTGGCAAACTATAAAAAAGCTGATAAATATAGCAAACATTGTTGTGATATCTACGCTATGAGTATAAAGGTTTCTTTAATTTTATGTTGTAAAGTATCTAGTGGAACTAGAGAGCTGCAAGAGAAAATAAAGATCCTTCAACTAGTTACGTCCTCAGGAAAATGGTAGGGCACGAGAGCAGTGGCTTAAGAATGTCCTCAGTGGTAACAAGAGGATTGAGAGATAGAAAAAGTAAATGTTCTAATAATTCTAACAGACTGAAAATTTCTGGTATCATCTGTAATAAGTAATAGAGTGATTCAAAGGAATGTTATTTCAGTGACATCTCAACTCAGTATATGTTCTTCTACTAGCTTGCTACTTACTATCTGAGAACTGATCCTTTAGCTTATAGCATTACTTTCTCTAGAAGTCTCCTGGGACAAGTCATTATTTTCAGTATATTCACTGGGGTTCCCAAACAGGGATACACATTAAAAACATCTGGGAAATTTGTTCAGAGTACAGGCTTCTAGACTCTTCCCTAAGAGCCTCTGATTCAGTAGGTCCACCAAGAGGCCCTGGAATCTATATGTTTTCCAGGGTATCCAGGTGACTTGATGCTGTCAACTAATATTTGGGAACCATTTCATTAGTAGACATTAGTAATTACCTGGATACTCAGGTGAGTGATTTATTTATTTTTTTCATCTACTGTTTCTAGTGAAATAAGAGAGCTACAATGGAGGAAGGTTTGTTTTGGGGGATCAGAGAATGGAAAGAGGTTCAAAGATTAGAAGTACCTTAGAAAGTAAATACACAGTTAAGAAGAATATATATCTAAAGTGCTGCGAAATGGCATGGATTTCTTGAGGGAAGAAGGTTTTCCAAAAGGAATAACAGGCTACAAATTATAATACAAAAGTCCAGATAGACCTCAACTTTCCTCAACTACCAACCAATGGAACGCCACACTCAGACCTCATTAGGTTTCATGTCTAGACCTCATTAGGAAATGAGATGCAGTAGAGAAAACAAGGACATTAAGGGTGTGTCTATGTCAAGCATTATGAAACAATTAATTAGTGTTTCTTCTATGATCATGAGAATTCCAGATGACTCCTGGTAGCCCATTAAAACTCAGGTTGTGAAATATGGAGTATCTGAGCTATTACCTTTTCCCAAAGATCATTCTCCCCGTGTTTTCTGAAAATACCAAAAACTGAATTATAAAAGGCCTTAACACCTTTTCTTGCAGATGTGAAGTTTCTGTTAGATACTCCCTCACTCACAATGGATTTTTCTTATTGAAATATAAACCTACCCCAATTGTCAAAGATATGTAACGATGAGAATATGTGAAAAGTAACAATCTGCAGCAGGTTATACGTGTCATAGTTTTAACACTGAGTTTAAGCACAGATATAGGAATCAGAAAGCATCAAAGCAATTTATCTACTATGTCCTTTTCTGACTTAAATTGCTTTAATATTTTCCCCCATGTACTTGGGATTGAACCTAGGGGGCACTTTACCATTGAGCTACATTCCTTTTTAAAAATCTTTTTAACAATTTTGAGATAGACTGTTGGTAAGTTGCTGAAGCTGACCTTCAATCTATTATTTTTGGGTCTCAGATTCCCAAGTAGCTCAGATCATAGGCATGTGCCACCACACAAGGCAAGTTGCTTGGTTTTAGTAATTAAATATTATAGAATCTTATTTTGTTTTATATAAAATATATGTTTTGTAGATATAGAAAAATTACTGGTTGAAGGAGCTGGGGTTGAAGCTCAGTTGTAGAGTGCTTGCCTAGCATCTGTGAAGCCCTGGGTTCAATCCTCAGCATCACATAAAAATAAATAAATAAAATAAAGGTGTTGTGTCCGTTTACAACTAAAAAAAATTAAAAAAAGAAAAAAATACTGATTGAAGCTATGCTGACTCTTAGAAATTTTTTCCTGAAAAAAGAAATGAGAGCCTACAAGAGAATGAAGATGCTATAAAAGATAACAAATTAAATGCTTACTATATTCTAAGATCTGTGATATTATACACACACACACACACACACACACACACATATATATATATATATATATATATATATATATATATATATATATATATATATATTCTCACATTGTCTTATTAACCCTCATAGCAATTATATTTGCACTTTAAAGATAAGGAAACTGAAGCTAACAAATATGAAATAAATTTTCTAAGAACATAACATTTTTAAGTGGCTGAGGTAGAATTCAAACCAAGATCCATCTGAAGCTTGGGACTATTTACTGAAGGAGCAGATCACATAAGACAGATTTGATTAAATTTTAGTGCCTGTATAGGGCACTATAAGTGGACCCAAAAGAGGTAATCTTTTCATAATAGCCACATAGAGTTATGCAATTGTAGAGCAAAGCAAAATCTAACCCATACTACTCACTCAGGGTAATACTGCTGAGTATGGCTGACAGTCATGGTATGGATCTTCAGAGTACTAAACAATAAAGTTGATACCTACTTCAGAAACTGTCTTACTCCTTTTATAAGTACCCATTTTAGATTTTTTTATAGAGGCACCATTGTAGAACTTTGCCTATACCATATGCACTCCACACTTTTAGAATAAAAATCTGTGTATAAAAAAGCTAAGGAGTAGCTGGGCGTGATGGTGTGTGCCTGTAGTTCCAGCTACTTGGGAGGCTGAGGGATGATCTCATGACCACAAAATTTCAAGACCAGTTGGACAACATGGTGAGATCACTTCCCTCACCAACAAAAATTTAAGGAGTAAAACAAAAAAAATTTGAAATTCTTACACTAAAGTGTCCAAATTAATATTGTGTACTTTTCATTAAGCTAGAATTTTATTTATTTATTATTTATAGTTATCTTAAAGTATTATTTAAAAGAATTTCTTTATATTTCTAGTTAATTAGTTGTACTTAACCCTCCTTGATTTCCCTAGAATCACCAATATTTATCATGAAATAGTCATGTGTTTTTAAATTTGCACACATGGATAGCTTTGAAATTTTTTTTCATTTCTTACACATTATAGCAGAGTCTTTTAATTAAGCTACAATGTAATGCATGTCAATAAATGATTAACCAGCACAATGTATGTATAGATATTAAACCATGTAATGAAAATTGCTGATAATACTTTCCATTTGTTCTTTTTGTGTCTTAGATCTAACAGTTTACATGCCAAATAATAATAATAATAAAATTCTGTCAAACAAAGCTAAGCCCATTATGAAAGCGTTCTTAGACTTGGTTAATCTTATGATTCTAAGTCATCGATTTAAAGCTAAATTACTAGTATCATCGTCAATGTATAGAGTGGTCCCAGGACACTTAGTGCTCCATCAGTTCAGATAAATTCTCCAAACACCCTCCTTTATGCCTACCTGAAGGATGCAATTAATGAAGCCATAAACAATATGATGCAAAGCCAAAGAAGAAATTGGTTTTATTTTATTTTTCTACTTGTTATGATACTAGACCTGGATCAAATTGCGTTTTCTACAAAGAATAGTCATGTAATCTCTATACTCCACTAAAAGCAATGTAATTAAAACCATTTTTCTGTGCTTCCATTTTATTTACTAATTGTGATAAAAGACTTGGGTCACAACATTTGTTTTCCTTAAGAACAAATTATTTGAGCTATTTATCACGTACTTCTATGAAGGCAAACAGGCACCTTTATGATAGCTCTGAGTCTCATTTTTCAGCTATCCATTAATTCTATCATGGTGGCAGCAAGTATATTTTTTACACATGTCTATGCAAAGCCCATAGTAAGCACCTGATAAATATTCATTGAGTGAAGGGATAAATAACCAGATAAATGTGCAGATGACAACATACATATTTTTTAAATGTACCATCCCTGTAAATGGGCTTATATATTAGTTGGATCCATGCTCATGTCCAGAGACCTCTTTTTGTACTGCACACATTCTTATATACTCTCATGATTGTAATAACTATCTGCTGATGACTCAAATTTCTATAACTATCCTAGATGTTTCTTCTGGGTTCCAGATCAAATATCTGGTTGTTTCCCAAGCATTTCCACTTAGATATTTCTGATTCATTGTGAGAGTAACACATCCATATTTGAACTCACCCCATCTTCAATTTCAAATCTGTTCTTCTGAGTTCCATGTCCCACCGAAGGCACCAGTACTTGTCCAATTCCCTGATTGTAATTCATCTGAGTGTAATCTTTGATTCCTCCTTCTTCTCCTTCATCTCCTACACTGAATCAATTCCTGAAACATCTTAATTCTAATTTCTTTATAAGTCTTTCATTTATTAATTTCTTTTCATTCCTACTTCTACTATCATAGATCAAATTATTATTTTTTACATGAACTACTGCAACAATTTCTTAACAGGTCATTTTTATTACAGTTTTACCCCTCCCAAAATTACTCTCCAGTGTGTAGCTAAACACAAACATTCAGTTAATAAATCTCAAAAACATTTTATCCATATTGTAATCTGAAGTCCAGTTCATTTTATTCTCCAGGTATTAGCATTTTCTTTTTATCTTACTTCAGATAAGTACTACATGTACTTATTTGGAAATATACTGGGGATTGAACCCAGGGGTTCTTAACCACTGAGCCACGTCCCCAACCCTTTTTATTTATTCATTTTTCTTTTGAGACAGGGTCTCACTAAGTTGCTTAGGGTCTGGTTAAATTACTGAGGCTGGCCTTGAACTTGTAATCCTCTTGCTTCAGCCTTTTGAGTTGCTGAGATTACAGGTGTGTGTTACCATATCAGATACAACTTTTATGTTTTATACTGTCCCATACTTCACCTATCTTGCTATTTATGACACCATAGCATAACTACAGATTTTCTAGTCTGGAAATTTTTATAGATTGTAAGGTCTTGGAGAGCAGGAATCAGTTCCACTTCATATCCCTAAAGCCAGTAAATGATCATAGTAAGTACTCAACGATTATTTACTAGATGAATGTGTGAAAGGAAGAAAAGAGGAAGGATAGAAAGGGGAAAAGGAAGAAAGGTAATTTAGAAATAAGAAGTACATGCATCTAATTATTCCAGTTTTACTAGACTCTGAAAGACAAAGTAATAGAGTCCTTAAAAGCCATGGAATCTAGGGTATATATTTTTAGACTGTGTGCTTTATTTTTTTTTTCTGTCTTCAAACATGTATTTAGGGTAATGATATCCAACTCAGTCCACCATCTTTTTTACTCCCATGGCCCGTCTCTTTCCCTTCCACTGCTTTGCCCTATCTAAAGTTCGTCTAATCATCCCATGCTTCACCCCCCTCCCGTGGGCTTTATTTGAATTAATGAATTAGGGAGGAAGCAGATGGAGAATCATGCATATGTATTTTTTAATAATTTAACATTTGTTTTATTTATTTGTTTTTATGTAGTGCTGAGGATCGAATCTCAGAGCCTTACCTTGAAGGCAAGTGCTCTACCAGTGAGCTACAACCCCAACCCCACATATGTGTTTTTGTTATACATTTATAAGTGAGATTAGCATGAGGCCTGGGTGTTCTGTAGAAAAGGACATCTTTGGTTGTTAACTCGACTTTTATTAACTATTTTTCTTCTTCTTATGCTCTGTTTTATTTTAGTCTTTTCTTCCAGTTTGAATAATAGCAACAGGCTCAGATTATGGCAAGCAAAGATGTGCCATGTAAGGTATACCTTGACAGTCATTCTTATGGTCTGAATAGAGGTGAGTGTGCCTGTTCTTTGTCTTCTAGCAAGAAGTAGGCAGTCTTATAAGGGTTCCTCACTTTCCTAATCAAGGATGTCATTATGGGGCTGTGGTTGTGGCTCAATGGTAAAGCACTTGCTTAGCATTGTGAAGCACTATATTCAATCCTCAGAACCACATAAAAATAAACAAAATAAAGGTATTGTGTCTGTCTACAACTAAAAATATTTTTAAAAGGATGACATTTTGAGTGATTTCAAGGTTATTGAGTGATTTATGTGAATTATGATGACCTATATGTGCAAACTGTTTTATCATTTTATGTGACTATGCTGCAATTGGAACTTCTTATACTTTTACATTTATGCAAACTAATATTTAAAGTAAGTTCCTAAGCTACGGGCCATGATGCTTTTTTTAAATGAATGTTATTAAAGATTGCATCCAAGACTTCAAACAAAGGCTATAATGGAGCATGATACTTTTATGACAGGTTCTGGATAAAGAGGGGAGGAAAGGGCAGGGAAATGAGTATTTTAAGTCTTTTTTTTCTCCCTGAAAGCTGATAAGGTAGAATTTCTTGTTGTCTTTTTATTGTTGTTGTTCTTAAGGAAAATATTTTTTATATTGTTTAAGTAAAGGGAAGATAGAATCTTGTAGCTTTGGTGCAACAAGAATTTTCTTCTTGTTTTTCTTTTTCTTATTTTTGCTCCAGGCCACATCATGTTCCTTAAATGATTGTTTGAAAGAAGAAACACGTGGAAATAATCATCCTGGTGCCTCAAGTTGGCTCTGTGCCTCATTCCTGTAGACCTTGAAGTGACGCTTCTTACAAAACCACATAGAATGTACACACCAGGTTAGAAAATGGCAGATTCCACATGTGTTCAAAAAATAATTGAAGCAGAAAAGAAAAATAATCAATACCAATAAATATTCCCCCAAAATAAAGATAGGAATCTTATGCACGTACAGATTCTCTTAGGTTTTCTTTATGTTGATAACACAACTATAAAGTCTCTTTCTTATTTTTTTTGAAAAATTTTCTGATTGTTTTTCTGCCTGGTAATTGTTATCAAATATGGAATTATTTAAACATCATTTGTCAGGTTCAAAAGTACATAAATTGTAGAAAAATATTCACTGTTTAATTTTTGGCTAACTGAAAAGTTCAGCAATTTAACGAGCAAGTTTTTTTGTTTTACAGATTCTGAAATGGAAGAAGGGTGTTCAGTGAGGAAAACGTGTGTGTGTGTGTGTGTGTGTGTGTGAGAGAGAGAGAGAGAGAGAGAGAGAGAGAGAGAGAAAGAAAGAAAGAGAGAGAGAGAGAAGGAGATAGTTTGGTGGGGGTGCTGTGGTTTTCCTTCACTTTTAAAAATAACTTTATTTATTTCTATGTGGTGCTGAGGATCGCCAGTGTCTCGCATGTGTGAGGCAAGTGCTCTACTACTGAGCTATAGCCCCAGCACCTCTCCCTTTACTTTTTCCTAACAATACTTTTTACCTACAACTTTTTCCCCAAATCTGCCAATTTAGAATATCACAAAACTGGAAATTTTCTTTATATTTTAAATGATTGTTTGAATTTTTCAGTTACACTAATAACGTATGAACATTATATATATATACATATATAATATGTAATAATGTATGATTTTTTAAATTTTTTTAGTTGATAGACCCTTATTTTATTTATTTATATTAGGTGCTGAGAATTGATCCCAGTGCATCACAAATGCAAGGCAAATGTGTTACTGCTAAGCCACAGCCACAGCTGAACACATTCTTATTGTAGAAATATTTAAATATACAAAATTATATACAGTAAAAACTGACATATCCATTATACATAACTACCTCATCCCAATACATTCTCCAAAAGTGGTTGTTATGAACAGTTTAATGTGTATTTTTCCCATCCACTTTAGAAAATATTTTTAATTGTTTTTATTTTTTAAATACATGGCAGCAGAATGTACCACAATTCTTATTACACATATACAGAACAATTTTTTCATATCTCTGGTATGTATGTTGACACCCAATTCATGTCTTCATACATGTACTTTGGATATTGATGTCCATCACATTCCACCATCATTGCTAACCCCCGCCCCCTCCCTTCCCCTCCCACCCCTTTGCCCTATTTAGAGTTCATCTATTCCTCCCATGCTCCCCATCCCTACTCCACTATGAGTCAGCCTCCTTATATCAGAGAAAACATTCGACATTTGTTTTTTTGGGATTGGCTAACTTCACTTAGCATTATCTTCTCCAATTGCATATTTTTAATTTACAAAAATTAATAATAAACTTTCAGTGAGTAGGGACCATGTGTACATAGCTTTTTATTTTACACAGATTTTTTATAGAACAATATAATTGTAACACTTTTTGTTTTTTAATTTTTTTTAGTTTTAGATGAACACAATATCTTTATTTCTTAATTTTTATGTGGTGCTGAGGATAGAGCTCAGTGCCTCACATGTGCAAGGCAGGCGGTCTACCACTGAGCTACAGTCCCAGCCCTGTTTTTGTTTTATGTTGTACCAGGGATTGAACTCAGGGTCATTATACCACTCAGCCACATCCCCATCCCTATTTTGTATTGTGTTTATAGACAGGATCTGACTGAATTGCTTAGCACCTCACTTTTGCTGAGGCTGGCTTTGATCCTCCTGCCTCAGCCCCACAAGCCACTGGGATTACAAGCGTGCACCACCGCAACTGGCCACACTATTTTATTTTACAGGGATATTCTGCATAAGTTTATCTTGGTTTCTTATGTAGAGGTGTACCAAAAGGACTTTCATCGAAGGTTTTTTCAATTACTAAGCCATTTTATTTTTATCCAGAAGAACAGTGGGCTATTAAACACTTTGGTATACATATTCTGCTTAATGTGGGCACAATACACGTTTAAAAATCATTTGCTGATTAATTTACTGATTATCCTCTCCTTTCTTCCCTAGTATAACATGCCATTTCCGTACCTATCAAATTTCCATATATATGTGGGTATAAAAATTTAATTGATAAGTATTAAATGTATACATTTATTGGAGACAGTGTGATATATTGATCAGTGTATAAATACAGGAATATTCAATTAAGCTAATTAAGATATTTATTGGCTCATCAATTAATTCTTATTTTATGTTAAATATTAAAATTGACTTTAATAATTTTGAAATATACATTATTATTAACTGTGGCCATCATGTAGTGCAAGAGTTCTTTAAATGTATGTACAAATATGTCACAATGAGTCCCATTCTTATGTATAATTATAATGCACCTATAAATTATTTGCTAAAAATCTCAGATACCTAAGTGGAAAGAAGATAATTGCAGAAAAAACACAATTTATTGTTTTGTCAAATTAAAAAAAAGATAGAGAGTTCACTAAAACTATCTCTCTATGTTCACCAAAACTTTGTACCTTTTGATCAGTGTGTTCCTTTTCCCCATCCTTACCCCTCCCTCTCAACCTCTGGTAATCACCAGTCTACTCTCTATGAGATGGGATTTATAAGCTTCTATGTACAAGTGATATCATGCAATATTTTTCTTCCTGCATGTGGCTTATTTAATATCCTCCAGTACTATTCTTGTTGTCAAAAATGACAAAATTTCCTTTTTAAAGCTGTATAGTATTCTATTGTGTATATATACTACAATTTGTTTATCCATTCATCTCCTGATGGACACTCAGATTGCTTCCATATCTTGACTACTGTGAATAATATTGAAATGAACATGGGGGTGCTGCTATCTCTTTGAGATACTGATTTTAAAGCCACTGGATATATACTCACAAGTGGGATTGCTGGATCACATGGTAGTTTTATTTTTATTTTTTGAAGAACCTTCAGACTACTTTCAAAATGGTTATACTAATTTACAGTCCCAATAACAGTGTGTAAGGGTTCCCTTTCTTCACATCCTCACCAATACATTTTATCATTTGTCTTTTGATAATAGAAATTCTAAGGTATGAGATGATATTTTGCCTTTGCATTTCCCTTATAATTAGTGATGTTGAGTATATTTCAAATATTTATTGGCCATTTATATTTCTTCTTTTGAGAAATGTTTGTTTAGATCTTTTGTCCATTTTAAATGAGTTATTTACAATGCAAATTTTTTACTGATACTTGAAATATATTCTTCTTTGTCAGTCTACTCAGAGAGTGGAGAACAACAATTCTCTAATGAGTTTAATCAATGTCACTATTAATGTTGGTCCTCAAATTAAATTTTCTAATCCTTTAATTGTTGAGCTTTTGGTGAGAGAAATTTTCAAAATCATCTTAAGTCTCTTCCTTATTGTTCTTATGTAGTTATCTTATCTGCTCATAATAATACATTTTCTGAACATTAATAAACATGTATGTATTAAGCATATAATATAGATTAGATCTTGAGCTAAGCATTATGAACTATGAAAGAATAACTTATTCATCTTCTCTTTGTCTTCAGTCTAGTTAGCAAGATGATAAATAATCACATGAAGATAAATAAAAAGAAAACTATATGTAAATAAATAATAATATGAAAGTGTAAGAAAAAAGGGCACTTGGAATTGGTTCACAAAGGTAGTGTTAGATGCGCTGTGTCTTGAAGTAGATAAAATTGAATTGGCTCATTAGAAATGCTATGAACAATATTTCTATAATCAAACTACCTGAATTACCAAATCCTGGTTAAAAACTTGCTATTCATATGATCTAAGAAGGTATTTAATATGTTTGCCTTGGGTTGTGTCATCTGTAAAATGGATATGTTAATAATAATGCTTACTTCATTAGATTTTGATGAGTATAAGTTGAAATAATACTTGTAAAGCCCTTAGAAATTACAAGATATATAGTACATAATCAATGAATTACTAATTGACTATATTATTATCTAGATTACATTTCCTACTGATACTTAGTTATTTTGCTAATGCTACTACTATTTAGATTACCACTACAATGAAAAGAAATTTTGAAATTACCTATATCCGTGTAGTATTTCATTACATAAGAATATTTCTTCCTTCATTAATTTAAATCTCTCATTTAGTATGAGTATTTATTTATTAGTCTTAAAATGAACCTTGTATTTTTCTCTATATTCTTCTGTATAATTTGGATTTTTGTTTCTACAACCAGTCCATTTTTGCATTAGGTTTAATGCAGTATAATTTACATACCATGAATTTGCCATTTTAAGTTATATGACTTATTGATTTTTAGTAAAATTTCAGAGATGCTCATTTATCACTATAATCCAAATCTAGAACATTTCCATTATGACAGAAATCAACTTCATAGTCATGTGCTAGAGTTTGAACTTACATGTGTATGCTTATCTGATTTTAATTTTTGAAACATCAATGGAGAAAAAGTACAATGAAAGAAAATTTTGCTGCAAACCTAGGAGTCAATTAATAAACTGTAATTACTTCTTTGTAAAACAATGCCATCATTAAAACGTACAATTTAATACTTATCTCACTGAGCCAAATAATACTGTTTCATTATTACATTTTCTCTCATCTCTCAAAAACACTACCACAGCTATAACAACCCCTTTATCTAGTTTTAAAATATTCGGTTTACATGTATGAATATGTCATAATGAATTCTATTCCATGTATAATTAGAAAGCAGTGATAGAATCATAAAAATAATTTTAAAAATATATCTGAGTTATTCTAAAATTTTTTAGTTTATTGCCCCCATTGATGAGACTAAGATTTCATTGCCCACTTCTTCACCTGCTCCTGACTTTCTGCAGAAAATCCAAATACATCTCCTCAGAATTAAAGAAAGCTCTATTTTGGATACGATGCCAATGTGGTCCTTTCTTGGTATTTATTAAAATCATAAATTCAGAATGCCAGATAGAAGCTAAAGTACAAATGCTATGTTATTTTCATAAATGGTATAAGTAGACTGTGGACCACCTGGA
The DNA here is from genome assembly GCF_047511675.1 of Marmota flaviventris. NCBI lineage: Eukaryota > Metazoa > Chordata > Mammalia > Rodentia > Sciuridae > Marmota > Marmota flaviventris. Next base: position 70,342,599 of record NC_092518.1, read on the forward strand.
GGATCCATAAATTTCATGACTTGTGAATAAAAAGTTGTGTCAGAATTATCACCAAAATGTGACATACTGGGATGATCCCATGGTGTGAAGTCAAGCAAACCTAAGCTTGAATTCTCCCTGAGCCAAATAGTAGCTGAAATACTTTAGATAAATAATTTAACCTTTCAGAGCCTTGATTTTCCCTGGTAAAAATAAAGGGAAAACAGACACTTTGGTTATCTTGAGAATTGAGGATGTGGGTGGGAAGCACCTAATATTTAGAAGAAAATAAATATTATTTTTGCCTTCTACCTTCTACTCTCTATATCTTCCTTCTCCCCTTTCTTTTACTTGTCCTTCATTCTTACTTCTTTTGCTGTAGCATTTGTGTTTATTTTCACTGGCCCTGCAGAAATTTTGCAAAATATCCTTTAATGGGATCTATACCCAGTGAATTCATTCCTGAACACAAAGAGTCTCAAGAATATAATCATAAGATTCAAGTTGGCTTACTCCCTATTCAAACCTTTTATCAACATTTCTTGCCACCACTTTTCTCCCTTTAAAGTTTAGCTGAGCTTTGATGAATCAAATCAAGTGTCATGTATAAACAGGTTCTTCAAAAATGTATATTTGCATGCATTCTTGGGTTTTCTAACCACTCCCTCTCAATTCCTCTTTATTTTATGTTGAATTATATTTTGTTGATTGGTTTTTGGAAGGGGCACTCTATAAAATACCTTATTAGGGAGGCATATCTAATTTGATACTTGATAGCTGGATAGTGAACTTGGAGAATGTGATAAGGATTGTGAACTTAGAGAATGACTGAAACCTCTATTTTGTTATGCATATGGTAGCAAAACTGTTAATGGAAAACTTTTTGTTGAGGAGTCTGTTTCTCACACTTCATTCTGTGGTAGTAAATATGATTAGCATGAACCAACGATGTTTCTGGAGCTGTGCCTACAGAAACTGCACTGGTAATGTGTTTGCATGACACATAATTAAGTGCATGTTGTAACTTGTTCTTAAGTATTGTGCACATCAGTTTGAACAATGTGCAATATCTAAATGTAAAATTAAGATGCATGCTATTTATTTTGTCTATCAAGTTCCCCTGATTTTAAGACTAGTGGTAACCCTTAAATCACAAAACAACAAAAGTCAACACAGGACTGGGCATGTGGCTTAGTGATAGAGCACATGCCTACCATGTGTGAGAGCTTGATTTTAATCCTCAGCACTGAAAAATAAAATATCTATAAAATGAAAGTCAAAGGTGCCTGGCAAATACTAGATAAGTCAAATAGAAAATAATTGATAATAGCTTTATCACCAGTATGTTAACTAAGGAGTCAGATTCACTTCTGTCAAGGTATAGTAAATAGAGCTTTTTAATTTTTTTTTAGTTACAGTTGGGCACAATACCTTTATTTTATTTGTTTGTTTATATGTGGTGCTGAGGATCAAACCCAGCGCCTCACACTTGCTAGGCAAACGCTCTACCACTGAGCCACAACCTCAGCCCCTAGTAAATAGAGCTTTTTATGAAAAAAAATCAAAGTGTAATTCCTTGCCCCAAGATAAAAGACACTGCTCTTATCAAGTGAATTCACTTGTTCAAACCATTACTACAACTTATTGTAGAATATCCAAGGGAGAACCAGTAACATAAAGAGACTACCTCTTAGAGCCTTTAGTTCCAGCAATGGAGGCAGGCACATCTGGGATGGAGGGACCAAGTAGTGAGGGAGAGTAATAGAGAAGAGAGGTCAAGGGTGAGGGACAACTCATGGAGAGCATATGACTATTTGTAAGACATCAATTTTTACTTTGAATCATATGAGAAGTCACTGGAGGATTGTGAGAAGAGGAATCAATCATACAAGTGGATTTATGTTCTAAAGAGATGATTTTAGCTAGTGTCCTCACATTCTAGTGAGGACAAGGCAGAAGCAAGAAAACCAATTAAGAAAGTATTGTAATATTACAGTCAAGAGATTATTGAGGATTGGAGCAGAGGAGATAGTGGGAATTGTTCTTATTTTGGACACACTTCAAAGAGAATACAGGAAGCATTAGTACAATAAGATCATATAAACCCATAGCAGGCTAATACTCATATACTTAACTGACAATCCAGGATCATATTGAAGATAAGAATTTTAAAATTAAGGATATATTCCTTTTCTGAAAATACTATTCTCTCAAATTTTCCACCCCCCCATTAGTTTCTTAGATAAATATGTACTCAGGCTAGTTTTACATGATTAATCAGATCAATTGAACTATGAGTCAATCACTGCCCACCCAATTAGATCACAAGTAATCCTACTGTATCCTTATAACTGTATAAGGCTTGGTGTGAATGACAATTTAATAGAATTATCAAACTCAAAAGTATCTTGGAGATTGGTTGGGATTCCCAAACCTTGCCAATATAAAGATTCCTTTTGAAAATTTAAAAATATGGCTCTCCCAAGATAATGGTGGAATTTTTAATAGCTGTTAAATGAGAAAATACATAATAACAAAAGGTTACAATGGATTCAATATTGATTTTTAAATAAACATATATTTTATTAATCTCAACAGCATTCATGTACATATGTTCAATATGTTACTTTATTTCATGAACTGTATTTCATGAACATATAAATTCATATACCACTCACAATAGAACTGAGCCCTTTTCCTACTCTCAACTCAGAGAATCCTTAGTTTATAGATTTGAAACATTAAGGTTCTGTCCTTACTTTGCACATGTCAGCCCAATTTTGCAGGTGAAAAAAAAACAGATTCAAAGAGGCTAAGTGATTTGAGTGAGGTAGTGTCATTACTGGAGCAGGAAAGCAGAGATGTAGGGTAGAGAACAGTCTTAGAATTGGTGTCAGGAGAACTTAGCTTGAAGCATAGACCTCAATTTAGTCCTCTATTCTCTGTCTTTTTGATGTTATTGTATTTTTATCCCTTTATTTTATTTATGTGATGCTGAGGATCAAACCCAGTGCCTCACACATGCTAGGCAAACTCTCTACTACTGAGATACAGGCCCAACCCCTCTCTTTTCTCTTTGAGGCTTTGTTTCTTTATCCATAGAGGGAAAATAATAAGGCAAACCTTATAGAATTGTGCTGAAAATTAAGAGGTAGTATAATGAATATTTTCCTTCTCATTGAAATGTGCTACACAATGGAAAGAATGTACCGTTATTAGAATCAGATACCCAGCTGAGCACCCCATGAATTATTTTCATTATTTTTATGACAACACCTGGCCATGTCATTTTGATGGTTCTGATGCTAGAATCAGATGAAACACATAACATTAATTTGCTCAAAACTAGATAACAATAGCCCAGACCACTATTCAAAATGAAGAGGACTGAATGAATGGCATGAAGTGGACTTTGTCTCAGTTAATGGGCAATATTTATATTCTATTGTTTTATCTGCCTTACTGTGCCTGTTTCTGAATTCAAGAACTCTTGGTGTTTCTCTCATAATGACAGTGTTTCTTCTTCTTGGGCATTTTTGGTACTTTCTATTACAAATTGATCATTAAATTATTTGAACTTTAGAGGAAAAGAGTGTTTCATTGGAGTCCTTGGGAATCCAATATTTTGGACATTGCTACTGATGGATTAATATAGGGTAGAAATAATGTAAAGCGGTTTCTTCTGTGATGATCATGTGACATGATATTATGTTAGTAGTCATTGTTATTTGTTATATTTTTATATGTGAGCCAAATGGCCTCATTTAGTACTTGGCATTTTTTGTAGCATGCAGTTAAGATAACATTTCCATACGTTCGAGCAGACAACATGAAATCTAGACACTATAGTCTACTCTCAAAACAGGCACATCAAGTCTTCCAGGCTATTAAACTCAGCTGTGAAAATGGAGATTTCAAATACATGGACATGAAATCTAATGACAACTTGGTGGTTGTGAATATTGGAAGTATTTAAATTGGGAATTAATGGCCCAATCATTTAAAATGATTCCTTGGATGTGTTTATAGCCTGTGATGCACATACACATGCATGACATTGTAATGAATGGATTGAGTCATTAGATACTGTTATAGCATTTAAAATCTATTACTCTGGACTATGGTCATGAAGTATGAAGGGGGAGCAGATGGGGAATATTTTGGATAATACACTGAGTGAGCACAGGAATGGACAAAAGTAGCTAAGCAAGTTATGGAACACAAATTTTCTGTTGTTCATTGCTTAACTACCACTGCAACTTCCTTTCTGGTGGAGGATGTAGACTATGAAATGTCCTTTAAGATTTTAGCTAAACTGAAGGTTAATGAATGTGGGAAACCAAGTTATTTGGAATGGAGTTCCTGAGACACAGGAATCTTGCCTTTGGCATCCCTCAACATTAACTACTAAGCAATTAACCCTTTTTACTTTTATCCCATACTTTTTTTTACAAAATCCATAGTTGAAAAATGAAATGATACTTTCAGTTACTGTGCAAAAACAAAGAGTTTCACAGCAATTTCCCTGAAAATTAGTGGTTAGTTCCTATATAGCATGATTTCTGAGTTGCCTATACTTCTTGACATCTGTCACAATGTGCCCATACTATGTGATATTAAAAAGTCATAGTTACAGGAGCTGGGGTTGTGGCTCAGTAGTATCGTACTTGCCTGGCATGTGTGAGGCACTGGGTTTGAGTCTCAGCACTGTATATATAAATAAAATAAGTCTATCAACAACTAAAAAAATTAAAAAGTCATAGTTACAGTGTTATTTCTCTTGCTTATGGTTTATTCCCAATAAAATAAAAATTCCCTAGGATGAGGTAGTATCTTAAATTGCTGTTTGTCATTGATACTTTGGTATTTTGTTTGCTGGAGCCTGGGGAAAAAATATCAGTAAGAGAAAATGGCAAAAAGTCATCAAAGATAGAGCTTCTCATTCACAATTTTGCTTTGCAATATGTAGCAATTTGGAATTATTTCCTCCTGTCTGCTGCCATAAACCTGTAATTAAATACCCATCTCATAGTTCTATCGTGGGAATAAATGAGATAATGCATTTAAAGCACCAAACACAGAGCTTGGCAAAGGGTAGGTTCTCAGTAAATAGCAGCTATAAAAATCCCTTAGCCATTTACCAACCAATACCAACTGGGAATTAACTGTCTGTGTCTAATGGAGTTGAGAGAAAGGGAAAATAATACCCCATGCATTTATAGGGTACTTTCCCCCAAAGATCTTTGAAACACTTTCTGTTTAATTATTGAGGCATTGCGTGAGTTAAGTAAGAGGAATTTCACTTTTAAGCTACTAAAATTAGGTAATTTTTTTAAGGTCACAGAACAAAACACTGGCAAAGTCTGAAGGTATTCAAGTCTCATAACTCTGATTGTAATATTCTATTATCCATGCCAAACTGCTTTACTGAGGTCCATGTCCTGAAGTTACATAGACTCCAACTTGGTATCAATTTTGTTAAAATATGCAGGGCATGTGATACAATCAGACAAATTATTTTATGCATTGTTAATATAAAAGTGATATCCATAACAAATAAAATGGCTTAATAGTCAAATCTAAGGAATCAAATTCTAAAAGGAAAAAATAAAAATAGCAGGTTACCACTGTACCTAGAATTTGATGCAGTCAGGTGCTGAGGTAAGGGATACTATGTAGAAAAAGAGAACTGGTATTAATATTTTGGTAACTATGCATTATTTTCTATGAACAATTATTTTTAAGCATTCTTATGCATAAACAATGTGTAGATTGATTTACTGGGGTGGTCTCAGAACTATGTTTTATTTCTATCCATATTTCTTACCATCAATGAGCAGTATATCATACAAAATTATTTATTTTCACATTGGTAATGCCAAATGATCTCAGGGTTTAAAAGGTAACAAAGACAAGCCAATATATGAAGAATGGGTTTTCAGAACTATATGCAAACTTTGTTAAATTTTTTATTCCATTTTTAGTTTTAGAGGAACATGAAATATTAAAATGGAATTTTTAGTAATGCTTTTTCAAAGGTAAAATATTCTAAATAATGCTTGTAATATTCAGATATGGACCTTGTATAGATTATATGTTATGAATTTAGGGCTCTAATTTTAACACCAAACCTGATAGTTGATTAATGGCAAAAGATATGAAGCAGTTCTCCTGCAGAAAAGTATTAAGTAAAGTGTCACTCCTTGAACCAGAATCCTTCCTTGCAGGGAGCCTCAACAAGCTATCAAATATATTGTTTCACACAATTCACCAATCTAAATTCTTTAGACATTGAAACCCACTCTAAGCTCAGTATTTACTAACTGATATATTTTTTAATTTCCCAAACATATTTAAAATAAATTATAAAGTGCTACATTTTACTATCTCAATTTACCACTGGCATCTTTCTGTAAGATACCTTTTTTTAAAATTTTTTATTGTTGGTTGTTCAAAACATTACATATTTCTTGATATATCATATTTCACACTTTGATTCAAGTGGGTTATGAACTCCCATTTTTACCCCATATACAGATTGCAGAATCACATCAGTTACACATCCATTGATTTACATATTGCCATACTAGTGTCTGTTGTGTTCTGCTGCCTTTCCTATCCTCTACTATCCCCCCTCCCCTCCCCTCTTCTCTCTCTACCCCCTCTACTGTCATTCATTTCTCCCCCTTGTATTATTTTTCCCTTTCCCCTCACTTCCTCTTGTATGTACTTTTGTATAACCCTGAGGATCTCTTTCCATTTCCATGCAATTTCCCTTCTCTCTCCCTTTCCCTCCCACCTCTCATCCCTGTTTAATGTTAATCTTCTTCTCCTGCTCTTCGATACCTTTTTTGAAAAAACAAAGTAAATAATACTAGTCAAGGGAGAATAAAATGATTGAAGAATTTGTGTGTTTGTTTTTGGCCTATCAGTCAATCAACAGCATTATTTAAAAAATAAACTTTTGCATTACACACACAGAGAACTGCTGTAAATTCATATCTCAGGAAAGGAGGTAAAAGTAAATGTTACAAATCAAATAATATCCTACCTTTTGACTAATTTCATCTAAAAGTTATCCAGATATTTAGATGGAGAAATTGTTTGAGAAAAGTGCTTAAAATTTGATATTTTGCTGAAGTGCTAGTTCAGGGAGAAAAAAATCCTTTGCATTAGTGACATTTAAAAAAAAATACTTGTATTTGGACACAATACCTATATTTTATTTACTTATTTTCATGTGGTGCTGAGGATTGAACCCAGGGCCTCATATATACGAGACAAGCTCTCTACCACTGAGCTACAACCCCAGCCCCAGTGACATTATTTTTCATATGTCAGATTACTCTCACTAATTTCTATTTTTAGCAAGGCCTTAAAGTAATATGGTAATGAAACAATATTATTATATCAATTCCAACATTTTAGAATATAAAAATATTATAAATAATTTTATACTCCTCAAAATCAAAATATGCATTGATTTGCGTGGAGGCTAGACTTATGAGGAAATAATTTGCCTGGAAAATAGACGAACAAAATATGAATTTCAAGTTCATTTTTCTTATTTTATTTTTTAAAAATAATGTGATATATATATTTTTAAATTAGTTACACATGACAGTAGAATGCATTTATGCACTTTGATATATCATACTTAGAGGAGAAATAATTTCTCATTTTCCTGAGGGCACATGTTACAGATCATATTGGTCATGAAGTCTGTTTCATTCTACTATCTTTCCTATCCCCTTATACCCTCCCCTCCCATCATTTCCTTCTACCTAATCTAAGGTGACACTATTCTTCCCTAGTGCCCCCCTGTCTTATTGTGAATTAGCATCCACATATTAAAGAAAACATTCAGCCTTTGGTTTTGTGGGATTGGCTTATTTAGCTTAGCACAATATTCTCCAACTCCAACCATTTACTGCCAAATTCCATAATTTTACTCTTCTATGAAATTGAGTAAGATTCCATTGAGTATATATACCACATTTTCTTTATCCATTCATTTATTGAGGGACACCTAGGTTGGTTCCATAGTCTAGCTATTGTAAATTGAGCTGCTATAAACATTGATGTGGCTGTGTCACTATAGTATGCTGATTTTAAGTCGTTTGGGTATAAACCAAGGAGTGGGATAGCTGTGTCAAATGATGGTTCCATTCCCAGTTTTCTGAGGAATCTCCATACTGCTCTCCATAGTGGTTCAAGTTCATTTTGACTATTTTAAAGATATTACTTTAGTTTTAATTTAAAATACTTGCTGCTGTGTCCCTACTACTCCAGAAGTTAACACTTAGTTAAACCATTAATTTTCTTCTATTGTTATATGAACACTACTGTTAAAAATGTCGTGCTAACAGATTGGAAGGTCCTTGTCAAGAGGTAACTACATATTATTTTTATTTTGTATTTTTAGTTAGAGATTATTGAGTGCTTATAATGTGCCAGACATATTCTTAAATGCTTTCACAATTACCATTTAATTTTAAGCTCCATAGCAATTCTATCCAATAGACATTATTAAGATCTTTATTTTGTAGATAGGGAAAGTGAAGCTTGCAGAAGTTAAATGAAACATTGGTTTGAAGCTTCAGAGTCTGATTTTGGTGCCAAAGTGTTTATTCATTACACCTTTCAGATGTGTCACAGCCTCTCTACCCACCCCTCTAATTTAAATAAACTTTATTTTCATTTATATGTTATATTTCATTCCATTTTAAGGCCATATATAATATTTGTCAATTCCACCTTATCTTAATTGTTTGAGTACCACTTTGGAGACAAGGGTTAGCTGAGAGAAAGAACCACCTATTAGAGCAATATTCATATAAAAATACATAAGGCTATACTGGGCATCTTTTACAGCCAGAAGGAATCTTATTTCCATTTAATATATGTTGACTGACTCAATTCAGTTGCAAAAAACTATAGTTATTGGAGACAGGAATTACTTATAATTGGATGGATAGACAAAGGTCTTAGTATTAAAGTGCTTAAGGATGCTAAAAAAATTTAAAAGAGAGTAAAGAGAACGATTTCTATTTCACCAGTCCCTGAATGTAGGAGGTAATAGGGACATCTTTACTATTAACAACTTCTAACCTCAGGCATGCAGAAGGATAAGTTGTTTAAAAAGGGGTTACCAGATAAAGGTTTTCTAGCCCCTAGTTTTGTTTTTTAAATCTTATATTTTATAACACATTTTATCATGTAATGTGCTTCATCATGCATTAGTTCATTTAACTTAATTGAATGAATAAATGAGAACATTTTATAATTAGCAAAAATATTTTATATGTAAATGAGTGCTTTTAACATGCTTGAATATTTTGGGTTCTTAATTGGCATGATTAAGATTGCAAGGGGGCATTTTCTCTGTTAATTTTCTTAGTACAGTATTTTTTTCTTGAATACCGTAATTAAATATCAATGTAAAACATCATAAATACTATATTTGTAGTACTTGGAGTTCTTCCATTATATTTCCTGTCTCAATCTTGTCAAGCGGCTGATGCTTTAATTCAGTTTAGTTCACTAAATAAAAATTAAACATTAAATTATTCTACCTTATTTTTCCATTGATGAATAAATAAGAATTATTTTTCTTTAGAAATTTTGAGATTCATAGTAGGCAAAGAGATTATTGTCTTGCTTTTCAAAATATGTAATTTCACTTTTATGATAAAATATCATTTGTTCTGATGATATTATTCTCTCTAGTCATAAACCTTTATACTTTAAAAGGTTTTGCTTATTTTTGTTTATTATTGAAACTCCAGAATACTAGGAGGTAAGCAGAAAATAATGGCTAGTTTCTATTCATCTTGACTTCATTCACCTAGATGATTTAATGTTTGTTGGAGACAGACTTTTTAAGTTTAGCTCTGAGCTCCACTAATTATAAGCTATATAACATTGGACAAATTACTTCATTCTTTCTGTGCCTCGGTTTCCTCAATTGTAATAGTAGGCTGACAACAATACTACTTAATTTCACAAAGTTAGAATTAATTTCAGAATTAACAAAGTTAAGACATGTGAAGCTCATATAAGAGAGCTGGCATATAGTACACACTTGATAAATTCTAGCTGTTATCATTTAACTCATGTGGAAATGTGCACATTTCACTAATGGATAAAAGAGAAAATTAATCTAAGGAATAAATAAACTGGAGAGCATGAAAATCAGAGGCTGTTGATTTTTTTTTCAGTTCCTTTTCTCCCCATCCTTTTTTTTCTTTAGGATTTAAAACATTGGTTATTGATTTGAAATTAAATTACTTAATTGAACCAAAGTTTTTTTTGTACAAGTTAATGCTCAAGTTTCACAGCTTAATTTTATTGTTTCCACCTCTAGTTTAAGAGAAAGATATTCTTTCAGACTGGTTGTTACTGGCCACAAGTATATTCATTTTCTCTCTTTAAGAAACTCACTAGAAAGCACTTATCCCTGTAATTATATAATTGCATTAGTGGGTTCTTTTTGTAGCAAGGCTCTTCATAACTTCCCATAATTACGAATGTACCTATCAATTATATAATCTTCTTTTAGAACCAATATTGACAGAAAATGTCTTTGATATCTTTTACATAAGAGATTCAATTCATGGATATATTCATAGATATAAACTTTGGCAACTGACTTTATTCTCTGGACCTCAGTTTCCTCATTTTGAAGTACTTTAGAAATTTTGAAGTACCTTAGACTAATTGATTTTTTCAAATTCCAAGTTTCTAAAATGTATTCCTTTCATTAACTAATGCATATTTGAAATTCTATTCCATGCAAAGCATTGTTCTGGCTGCTATGGACACAGTTTTTCAAGACCTCATATGAATATATTGCTTAAAAGAGTGGGAATCAGGCTTTTTCAGCAAACATAACTTTAAAAAAATTACAATTTTTATCAAAGTATTTTGAGATTTAATAAAAAATCACATTCATGATCCCTCCCCACCAGGCACTCAACATAAATTCAAGCTTATGTGAAAAAACACTTTCCCAACTAGATTATTTTCAGAAGTGCCTTTATGTTATACTTCTGATATGTTTTAGTGAGGGTAATTCACCTTTCCAACTTGTGCTGTTTTGCACCAATTTTAAAGAACCAAATCTTGTATTTTGTTTTATATTACTTGCCAGCCATTGCCAAAGATGATAGTTTCTGTGTCTATAGACACTACCTCCATCAAGTTTTAAACATGTGCAACAGCATTCTTAAATCAGATAGCCATATGAAAAATTGGAGGGCACTTAAATCCCTTGTTGCCAGTAGGGGTTTTAATCTTTCCCAACTGTCATCAAATCTGATAAGTTCCTGTGAGAAAGATGAGGTAAGAGAAAGAGAAAACTTTATTTTTTGAATCTGGGTGTTCAAAGTGTGTGTGTCTGTGTATGTGTGTGTGTGTGTGTGTGTGTGTGTGTACAAATTTGAAGTTACATTTCTTTCCTGGTGGTTTCTGAAAGAAGGGATTAGAGATGATATTTAGTAACAAACTAGAAATGTTTTCCCCCATCATTAATTTTCTCAACCATATCTAGAATGCCATAAAGTTTAAATAAGCCAAAATTAGGAGGAAATCTTACATATTACTTTGCAATTTCATATTTCATATAAAGTAAATGAATATGTATCTCTTAAACTGTCCTTTGCCTCAGTGCTCATTCAAAGGATAGAAATACTTTCTGAGGATTTATAAAACATGGGAGTATATAAATTTCTCCTAATTTGATATTTCAAGAAGAATTAAAACAATTTAAGCACTCAAAAATGGTAATTGCATCACCAGAGCCTTCAGATCTGGAAGAGACTAGAGAGATCATGAATTCTGTCATTTTATGAATAAACAGAGATCAAAAGAGGAAAGCGAGCAGAGGGTGGGGACAGGGAAGGGTAAGGAGAGGTACTAGGGTTTTAATTAAAGGGAAATATATCCCATGCTTGTATAATTATGTCAAAATTTATTCCACTTTCATGTATAACTGAAAAAGAACCTATAAAAGAAGTTATGTGCTCAAGTTCACTCAGCTGGATAGTGGCAATACCAGGACCTGAATTCAACTTTCTTGGCTCCCATTTAGTATACTTTCTACCAAAATTTGTTGCCTCATATTCATTCAATTTTGAGGTTTGAAGTGTCTCCCAACATTTATATTTCTAGACTTTTTTCCCCTAAATTTTTTTATGGCATTCTTTATGAAAACTATACAAGGAGTCATTTGATCATTACCTTCTCGGTGCTTTCTGTGTCACTGGCGTTTACACATTTTAACTTAGATATATGTTGGCAGAGTTTGATTGTCTAGGAAAATGTCTCTAACTATGGGGAAAGGTGTTATTATGATAATTTGTGGAGATGCAGCAACATGATTACTTGCTCATGTTATTAAATTCATCATCAAAGTTCTCATAAAGAAAAAAATGTCCTTGTCTGATGTATAGATAAGACTGATTCTAATTAAATTCTTTCTACTCTAACAACACTCCAAAACACAAGTGGAATTTTTTTTTCAACTTGCCTCAGCATTTGGTGTTGTCTTAAAACTACCTGAGGAATGTAAAGGCCAAATAACTGCACATACCCATGATATAAATACAAAATTAGGATATAAAATAACACATAAATTTTTGGATGTCATGTAGTGTCCTCACAATAACCACAGGCTCTCTACAGATGGTTCTATTTTATGGCAGAAAGAATTTCATTTACAGCATCTACTTTCCTCCCTGGAGATTTCAAAACCATTTAGAACAAGAATTTCCAATGGTAAATAAATGAAGTAGCTTGTATTTTATTTCTGAACAAGGACATGTTTTGTGAGAAGATGCTTGGAGGATAAAGGATTACCTTGTGACAATAGAACCATTGATGCAGCTTTCACTCCAGGCACTCAGAGTGATAGAAACTATGTAACAGAGATTCAAGCTTTAGGGGTGAAATTACTCAGACTAAGGCTGGGCCCCAAGCTGATGCTGACATTTAATGAGTATCATCCATATAAAAGTGTAGTATATTTTTAACAGAGAGATAGTGCATGGAGCAATATTTCATTTCCCAATAAAAATACCTATAGATACTTCAATAGATATGCTTAATAGAAGGACTCAAATTTAGTGTTTTGAATGTATTTGTACCAGATGCTTTCTCTGTTTGTTCTCTGTTCTCAGTGTCTTCTCCAAAACCATTCTGACTAGATGACAGCCATCATAGCTGAAAATGGAAATTCATAGTTGTCTTAGACAAGTGAGAGGTGCTCTTATTTTTTTCCACTCAATTTTTTAAGTACTAAACAATGGAAGCAAAATTATTAAAAATGAACCATTTAAATATATGATCTAATAATCAGTTTCTTTGATTTAACCAACTGTTTCATGCGTAGGCTCCTGTACATGCCACCTGGTTAATTTGGCTGAGGGCCCCTGTGAAGGAATACACATTTCATGATAGCTGATTCCCTCTTATGAATCTTCACTTTCTCTATATTCTATATATAAACATATTTTATTGCATTTGCATTTGCATCTTAAATTAAAAATAAAAACAATTACCCAACTCAACTCTGCCATGAGAAGAGAAACAGGGCACTTGCTTTAATAGGGGAATATAATTGTGTGAAGAAACCCTAGACAACAATAAACTCGGCTTCAACATGATTTCTTCCAGTCCTCTGTACACATCGACTCCTTGCTATATCTGAATCTCCCAACCCACTTCATTCCTCTTGGCTTCATATCTAAGCTTAAATGTCACTTTCCCAATGTCATTCCTGATTGTGTTAAGTTTTCTTCTTGTGTATTTCAATAGTGTCCCATTCTTAAACACATCAAAACAAAGATCACATTGCATAGTAAGTGTATTGAGTTTTTCTGAGCATAATATTCCCAAAACCAAGAACAGGAACTCACACAGAGATAGAGCACATAATATATTAGCTGCACAAATGAATAAATGAATAAAGAAGTGAATGAGTGATTGGAGTACCCAGGGGCCTGAGAAGGTTTATGCCATTATTTTAAGTTTTTCCCCATTAAACATCAATAGGGCATGATAGGGCACACCTGTAATTCCATCCACTTGGGAAACTGAGGCAGGAGAACTGCAAGTTCAAGGCCAACCCTGGCAATTTAGAGAGGCCCTGTTTCAAAATTAAAAAAGTGGTAGAGTACTTCTGGGATCTATCTCCAATATTGAGAAATAAGTAAATAAATAAATAAATATTTTAACAATCTGCTTCAATTCATTTTATATGTAAAACAAAATCTTAGTAAATGCTAATATTTTCTCAAATTATCTTCCTTAATTCTGTGTAGTTATCTTGTACTCACCATGCCTTGTAAAATTAACCCAAACTCAGTGGTTTGAAGGATTTGGGCTTCAAAACTGACTGCTTAGTTTAACTACATAATTAAAAATTTATTTGTTAAGGTTAGGGGTGACAGCTAAGTCTACCATTGAAATCAATTATTCCACTTAATGGTAAACCATTTTTCTCTGTGGGAGATAGAAAGCATTTTATTTCTTACAGGCCAGCATACTTGAAGAAGTGTAACTGATGACAAAGATAGGATGTAATTTTAAGTGGGCTTATTTGTGAATAAATCAATTACATTTCCTTTCTAATTATCATCAGTGTTGACAAGGTGGAATTCAAGAAGTCTTTTTTAAAAAGTTTTAATGACTCATGAATGTACTAGAGACTATAGCATGCTGCGATTTGCCAAGCTGAGCAAGGCAAGTGTGTACAAATTTAAAACTGGTTTCGTTGGGTGTGTCTGACATACATGAAAATTTAGATTTATTCACATGCTGAGAAACAAAGTTAAGATCTCTAGTCCAAATATGCTGTGATGGGAACTGGACTGGAAATTATGTTTTAATGAAGTATTTTTATCACAAATAAAAGGTTTATTTTACCCATAATTAAAGTTAAGTTCAATAGAAAAAATAAATCTATAGATACAACTTCTCATGAAACACGTCAAGATTTATAAAACATCCAACCTATTCCACTACATCTAAACCAAAAATTTTACATTATTTTATGGAATTCAGGGCTTCCTACTTATACATTCAGAACACTAGAGGGTAATTTGGTCAGGGCATTATAATTCAAATGGCCAAGCTAAAATATTGCAGTTTAACACCTGAACTCAATGGCACAGTTTCATTGTCCAGATGTATAAAGTGTAATATATCACAAAGTAACATGATATGTCTATACATGATATACTAGTATAATCTATAATTCTGTAAAATTTAATTAGGAGTATTAAACTACTATAAGGAATTTGAATCCTTTCAGAAAATTTTGATGTCTTCATCAAGGAGATTAAAACAATGATTTCTAAAACCATGTAATTAATTTTGGTTTTAATTTTCCTAGAGAATACTATGTAAAATAAACCAAGAGAATGATGAATACACTCACTAGCAATATTCATATATATATATATAAGTGGATATGTATGTAGGGGATTCAGGAGTAGAGAGACAGTTGAAACAATATGGTTCTTTTAAATGTGATTGTTCCTAACAAAACAGATATGTACATTGTACAAACACATACAGAAATGTATCTTGACATTTCAAATCAGCCAGACGTGGACATGTAATACTATAACCTTTCTTCTTCAATGCCAAGAAGGATTGTGTGGACCCACAAAAACGTTAATCTTGTGACCAACCATTCTGAAGTATTTCATGTTTGGGGTTGCTTTATCCATTTATATTACCAAATGTTTAGGGTTAGTTTTGGGTTTATCATAGGTATTTTGTTCACTGATCCAACATAACTAATTGGAATATTTCCAGTGTAGCTCTAAAAGGGAATACATTGGTTCTAAGTAATCTGTCTCTGTAAATATTAGAAAACCCTTGTGGATCATGATGGCTCCAAGGAAATGGCTTCAAGGAAATTTCTATTAGTTGTCTGTTCATACCCGCATCGCCTAAATGTGATTGAGTGAAGTTTCTGATTGGTATTAGTAACTATTATTCAAAATTTTGTTCTATTAGACACAGAGTCTCTGGTTTAATTTCTAGATCGTTGATCGATTTTGAGTTAACTTTTCTGCTTGGTGAGAGATAGGGATTCAATTTCATTTTGTTGCATATGGATTTCCAGTTTTCACAGCACCATTTGTTGAAGATGCTGTCTTTTCTCCAGTGCATGCTTTTGGCACCTATGTCTGGTTTTGTTTGACAAAAAAGTAGATCCCATTCTTTTTATTCTGGGATGCCAAATAAAAACGTTTTGAGTGAATGGATAAGCAGATGAATGAATGGAATGAAGGAAGAAAGACTTGTCCCCCTATTCCCTGAGGATCTTAAAAGAGCGTACTATAGGGATACTGCCACATCAATGATCATAGCGGCACAATTCACAATAGCTAGACTGTGGAACCAACCTAGATGCCCTTCAATAGATGAATGGATAAAAAAAAAAAAATGTGGCATCTATACACAATGGAGTACTATGCAGCACTAAAAAATGACAAAATCATAGAATTTGCAGGGAAATGGATGGCATTAGAGCAGATTATGCTAAGCGAAGCTAGCCAATCCTTAAAAAACAAATGCCAAATGTCTTCTTTGATATAAAGAGAGCAACTAAGAACAGAACAGGGAGGAAGAGCATGAGGAAAAGATTAACATTAAACAAAGACGAGTGGGGGGAGAGAAAGGGAGAGAGAAGGGAAAGCATATGGAAATGGTAGGGGACCCTCAATGTTACACAAAATTACATAGAAGAGGATGTGAGGGGAAAGGGGGGGGGAAACAAGGGAGAGAATTGAACAACAGCAGATGAGGTAGAGAGGGATGATGGGAGGGGAGGGGAGGGGGATAGTAGGGGAAAGGAAAGGTAGCAGAATACAACAGTCACTAGTATGGCAATATGTAAAAATGTGAGAGTGTAACCGATGTGATTCTGCAATTTGTATTTGGGGTAAAAATGGGAGTTCATAACCCAATTGAGTCAAATGTATGAAAGATGATATGTCATGAGCTTTGTAATGTTTTGAACAACCAATAAAAAAATATAAAAAAAAAGAAAGATTTGTCCCCCAAAGTAAGATGTCAAGCAGAGCTGATAGTGTTTTTTGGAGGTTGGGGGGTTGGGGGTGGGGATGGGATGAAGAATCTTTTCAGATCTTTCATTTTAAATAGGGAGTAGGGGTATATCTCAGCAGTAGAGTGTGGTAACATGAATGAGGCTCTGGGTTCAATCCCCAGTACCAAAAATAAGTGTACAAACAATATCTATGAAGTTCAAAACGATAATGAGATGTGTATAAATTCAGCATGAAGTCACCTTTTTTAAAAGTTCATCCACCTGAATATGTAGCCCAAGTGATATTTAAAGAACTATAGGGAAGGAAGCTGCTTTTATGTGTGATGCTATAAAATGCTATGTAGATATTACATAGCACAATAAAAATAATTATCAGTAATAACAGCAATGTAATAGCAGAGCAAGCCCCACCTTAGCCAAAACCAACCCTAACCAGTTGGGGAGGTTCAAGAGAATGATCTTTATTACAAAAGCTTTATTTCTGCTACTGCATAATACCTGCTGTGGTTAGGGGAACCTCCCTATTCCTCTCAACTATTCTGGTAATAGACAGCTGCAATTCAACTTCAAACTCTCTTCTTTTTGTTAATCCTTTATAAGAGGACAATTTTTAGTCATCCAGATAAAGGAATAGAAAGATTATTACCAATTAAAAGAAAAAAACTGAAAACTTATCATAAATACCCAATCCAAACATTGTAAAATATGCTACTATAGCATATATTTTCTATGAAAATCTCAGACAAAAGTTGAAGGTTTATGTTCAGTCATAAGTTTATCAACCCTCACACTGCAACAAGGTAAGAACATAGATGTCACAAAACTTCCAGCAGTCTGTGCAGTACTTGGGATCCCTAAAAATATCCAAAGGAGTATGGAAAAACTTTTATAGTGGCTGAATGGACACCCCTTTGTAAAATTTTGTTTGGATATTTTATGTAGACATACACATTTGCTTAGGTATTTCATATTCAGAAGTCTGGACTGAGCAATACAGATGGAAACAAATAACTATACTCAAAAGTCATAAGTTAATTGTAATGATTGACATTGCTGAGGACTCATCTCACTTTCTCCACCCATCATTATAAAGAAGGTTTGTAATTGTTTTCATGAGCAGTCAACTTGATGTTTTCTGAGATTACTATATGAAAGACTACAGCTTTGAGATTCTACTTTTTTTATAAATAAAAGGATGGTTTTGAAGTTCTTTAGAATTACTATTAGGTTTGTATAAATGATAGTAAAATAACTGGTAGATTTGGGAAGGAAATGATTGATTGAGTCAAATATATAAATACATATATATTTACTTAAATTAATAAAGCACATTAATCTATCAGCCAGATTTTTAATGTTTCTTCTGAATCTGTGATAGATAGAGACATCCATTACAATATATAAAATGTAATTTAGCTGGGATACTTCCAGGAATCCTATCCTTTCAAGCTAAGAATTGGAAATATGACCCAAGCTAGGTCCATTCAATGTTGTGCTGAACTTTGGGTTTTGATCAGAGAGAAAAAAACATCATCACTTAATTCATCTCTTTCTTCTTCTGCTTGGATCCCTGTATGTTACCTAGGTTATGCCTTTTCTAAGCCTGGCTGTCTTCAACTGGTCTTTAACTTAGGTAAATTACCTTGTGTTATTTCAGCAAATATATTTTTCTTTCTTTGTTTCTTTTCTGTCTGTTACCCAGACTCAAGAACAAAACTTCCTGTTAGAACTAATAAATGATATCAGTATAGTTTCAGGATATAAATGAAACATTCAAAAAAATCATAGTTCTTTTTTTTAAACCTCAGTGTTAGGGTTCAATCTCAGGGCCTGGCATATACTAGGCAAGCACGACCACTGAGCTACATCCCCAAGCTTCAGTAGTGTTATAAACTAAAAACAAACTATATGAAAAATAAATTTTTAAAAATCTTATATGCAGGGCTGGGGTTGTGGCTCAGAGGTACAGTGCTTGCTTAGCATGAATAAGGCACTGGGTTCAATCCTCAGCACCATATAAAAATAAAATAAAAATATTGTATCCACCCATAACTTAAAAATGAATATTTTTTAAAAATCTCATTTACAATATCTACAAAAAATTTAGTAAGACGTTTTATCATGGAAGTGAAAGATCTCTACATCCAAAACTTTTAAACATTGATGTAATAAATTGAAGAAGACTCAACGAAATGTAAAGATATATGCCAGGTGCATGGATTGTTAAGATATAATATTGGTAAATGTCTATAGTAACCAAAGCTACTTATGATTCAATGTAATTCCTATGAAAATATCAATGACACTCTTCACAGATATAAACAAAAATATTTTTTAAATAAATATAGAATCACAAAAATACTGAATGTTCAAAGCAGTCTTAATCAAAAAGAACAAAGCTGGAGGCATCACACTACCTGATTTGAAAATATATTACAAAGCTATCGTAACCAAAGCATGCTACTAGCATAAAAACAGACTCATAAACTAGTAGAACACAACAGAATGCTCAGAAATAAATCCATGCATTTATACACAATTGATTTTCAACAAAAAAAAAAAAAATGCCAGGAACACACAATAGAGAAAATATACCATCTTCAATAAGTGATATTAGGACAACTGGAAAACTACATGCAGAATAATCAAATTAGCCCTATCACACAGGATATACAAAAATCAAATTAAAAATGCATTAAAGAATTAAATGTAAGACCCAAAGCTCTGAGGCTACTAGAAGAAAACCTGTGGGAAACTTGACAGTCTATGTAATGATTTTTTGATATGATCCCCAAAACACAGGCAAAAATAGATGATTTGGGTTACATCAAACTAAGAATCTTCTGCAAAGTGTGTGTGTGTGTATGTGTGTGTGTGTGTGTGTGTGTGTGTGTGTGAGAGAGAGAGAGAGAGAGAGAGAGAGAGAGAGAGAGAGAGAAGGGAAAAGAAAGTTAACAGAGTGAAGTGGTAAAGAGACAGAATGGTAGAAAATATTTGCACAAACCATACATATTTGATGAGGAGTGGTTAAATCCAAAATAGATAAGAAATTCAAGTAACTGAATATCAAGAAAAAAATGATTTAAAAATGAGCAAAGGACCTAAATAGGCATTTCTCAAAAGAAGGCATTTGAATGGCCAACAGGTATATGAAAAAAATGCTCAAAATCAAGGATCATCAGGGAAATGCAAATTAAAGCTGCAATGAAGCTTCACCTCTGTTAGAATGGCTGTTTTCAAAATGACAAATGAGTACAACAGTTGTTGATGTGGAGAAAGGTGGAACCCTTGAACATTTTGGTATGGATGTAAATTTTACAGTCATTATGGAAATATTATGGAAGTTCCTTAAAAATTAAAAATAGACATAACAAACAATTCAACAAATCCATTATGAGGTATATATCCAACAGAAATAAAATCAGTATGTCAAAAAGATATTTGCAGTGCTGTTTATTGCAGCACTAATCACAATAGACACAAAATGAAATCAATTTGAGAGTCCATTAACACACAAATGGATAAAGAAAAACATATATATACATATATATATATATATATATATATATATATATATATATATATATATATATATATATAATGTAATATGATTCAGTCATTAAAAAAAAGCTGGGCTCAGTAGCACACACCTGTAATCCCAGTACTAGGAAGCCTGAGGCAGGAGTATTACAAACTTGAGGCCAGCCTGGGCAGCTGAGTAAAACCCTGCCTCCGAATAAATAAAAAGCTAATTTGGTGGTAGAGCACCTCTGGTTTCAAACCCCAGCACTGCAAAAAGAAGAGAAAAAAAAAACAAAGAAGGAGAAGGAAAAAGAGGAGGAGGAGGAGGAAGAGGAGATCCTTTCACTATGATACTGTAATGAACATGGAAAACATTATGTTAATTGAATAAGCCAAATGCTGCATGATCTCACTCATATGTGGATCCTCAAACTTTTGATCTCATAGAACTAGAGAATAGAATAGTGGTTACCAGGAACTGGGGATTTTTTGGGGGGTGGTGATACAAAGTACACAAAATTTTAGTTCAACAAGAGAAATAAATTTGAGATTTAATATACAACATAGTGACTATACTTAATAATAATATATTTATTCTTGAAAAGCTAAGAGTAGATGATGTATGTTCTTACACAAAAGTTATAACTATGTGAGTTAATGGGTATGTTAACTAGCTTATTCCACATGTACATGTTTATTCCAAAGCACCATGTTTAATACAATAAATATATGCAATTTTATCTGCCAATAAAATTAATTTTTTAAAGTAAAATATAGATAATGTATTATTATGCTTTATTTTTAACAAAACTTCAGTGTTAAGATTGCTGTTCCTTGGGGAGTGGCGTTGTGCCTCAGTGATAAGGTGTTTGCCTAGCATGGGTGAAGCTCTGGGTTCGATTCTCAGCAACACATATAAATAAATAAAACAAAGGTCCATCAACAACTAAAAAATATTTTAATAATAAAAGAGATTGCTGTTCCTTAAATATATAGATTGAATAAGAACACTAAATACTGAAGTGATCTTTGACTTACATTTCCTATAAATTAATCAACGAATAATTATAGATATGAAATATGAGAAAACAACTTATATGTCTGGGTCACCAATGTGAGAACAAGTGACTTTACTCTTTGGCAGATGCACAAATTGCCCAATAGTTGACCATGTATGTGGCATAAGCATCTATATATAAGAAAACTTTAATCATGTTCCATTTAATACCTAACATAATTCTAGAGCAGAGATAAGTGTAAATGATATTTTAAGATATCTGTAAGGACAGTTTTGTGATATAAAAACATTTGTGATTTCTCTTGGTGGCAACCATAGATACTGCTAATATTATTGTGGTTTGTTGCTGCTTATTATCATAATAGAAGAAAATTGCAGACTTCAGATAGGTTAATAAAAATCAAAATTATTTTTTCTGATGCAAGTTACAAGACCTCTTGTGTGTATATGCCCTGAGTTCTTGTGGCTAGATGCCTGGTTAGGAACACTTGCTAATGGTATAGTTTCAGTTGAATAGGGAGGTCAAAAGTATATTTTAAAATAACATGAAGAAAATGGAAGCAAAATGAAATGGGGTGGTAACCAAATTGTAAAATGGCAAGTATAGATTATTAAGAAATATAATTATGGGACAGAGGAAGAACTCAAAGAAGGCAGGGAATCAAGAAAAGAGCACTTTTGTTTGCTTGCTTTGAGAATAAAAATGGCAGAGCATGCAAAGTAGGCCAAAAGAACTGAAGGAGTAGAAAGATGAAATTGAAGCTAGAATACACAGAGAAGGTGACATTGAGGGAGTAAGGCCACTGAAACGTCCAGAAAAAAAAAATGGGAACAAACATACAAATAGAAAAAAAACTGGAAAGGAGAAATATCTTTTCTTCAGACATAAAAGACAAAGGGTAGAAAATGATTATATACAGAAAAATTAAGTATGTATTTCTTTCATTTTCAGATAAATCTTCTCTATGAAGTGTCCTTTAAAATCAGCTTTTAAAAAATTGTGAAAAAAATTACAAATTGACAGTTAAAATGTATGTATTTACTATGTAAAACATTTTGAAGTGTATATACATTTTGAAATGACTGAATAGCTAATTAACATATGTATTACCCCATATAGTTATCATTTTTATGATAACATTTAACATCCACTCTTTTGCGAGAAAGACCTGTTACTCTATAGTTGTTCTTTCCTCATATCTCTGCTTTTACACTTATGTAAAGGTTTACTCTTGTGAGCATTCCTCAATCTCTTAGTACTATTTTTATAGTTTTTTAATTAAGGAATCCTCTTTGATTATTGTATTAGATTAGTTCTCATACCATTTACTAGAATAACTTCATCATCTATTATGATATATTATAATTGCTGGGGCATGCATTTTTACAATAGGAATGAACCAGGCTCAGAAAGTATTGACATCTTGGAAATCTTGGTTCAAATTTGGTTTTCTTCATGAGCCTTCTCTGAAAACTTACTACAGTTCTGCTCAGTGGCCAAGGATGAACTGTAATCTATATGATCAAATGAGATATTTGAGGAAATAAAGCCTTCTCTTTTCTCAGTTGTTCCATTTACCTGTGTTTGACCTCCCTATTCAGCATGAAGACTAGTTTCTAGAATATTATTGTTGGTATATTGGCTGATTATTAAAAGTAAATGTGGATGCTAATATACACTAAAGGGCTGGAAAGAAGAATAGATGTTAATTGGATTAGACAAAGGGGAATGAACGGAAGGAAGTGGGGTGGGAATAGGAAAGACAAAATAATGAATTGAACATTACCTTCCTATGTTCACATATGAATACATGACCAGTGTAACTCCACATCACATACAACCACAATAATGGGAAGTTATACTCCATGTATGTATAATATGTCAAAATAACTCTACTGTCACGTATCTCTAAAAAGAACAAATTAAAATAAAAAATATTGAACTGAAAATAAAAAGTAAATGCAAGATTTATATTTCCTTTAGTAAGTCTTTCAGATAATTCCCCTTGTTCTGATAATCCACTTTGAATTTGTTAAAGCTAAGGCCCTGCCTAATCAAAGATAATCTCTTTATAGGTCTGGAATAAAGATTTGGTTGGATCTTTGTAATGTGTGTTATTATTTGAGGAGGCTGAATACCAGTGGGCAGCACCCTTGGATGATAGCACTTATATATTGAAAGAGTAGGTCATTTGACTCAGTAATAGGATTATTGCCCATTCTATCAAAGTTTGTGATTAACAATACTCTCTCATTGTTTTTCTGATCAACTTAACTCTTCAGAGCCAGTATTACCATCTTCAACATATGTTTGTTGCACATGTACTTGGTGGAGATTACTGTGTTAGACAAAATGGGAGTACAGACCACAAATTAGAACTGACCCTGCCCTTGAGGAACTTGCAGCCCACATAATCCTGAAATGACGACTGCTTCAGCCAGTTGGCTTTGACTTCGCATTCCTCTCCCATGTCCTAGAACATCTTAATGCTGCCTTTCCTACTATAGGTCAGAGCCAAGAATTTATACAAATAAGACAGTGATACAAATGTTGATTTTGTAATACTATTTTCTGTCAAAGGCACCTGTCATTACTCCTTTGTTGGGTGTAGGACTGACACATACTGGGCCAGCACTGGATTTTCTAGAAAAACTTCTATTGTAGTCATCAACTAGATATCAGTCACAGTCATTATATTGTCTGTTACTTTAAATTCAAAATGTGATATCCTGCCCAGAATCAGCTTTAGTCCAATAAACAAAGTCCTTAGGACTTATTGAATGATGATTAAGAAAATATGAGACATAATTTTATAACTAAAGTAGTATCTTAATTGTGAGTGACTCTACTATATAAGAATGCATTGTTATCTCTACCTGTTTTTAACTAATTGCTCAAGTGTGCATGAAGAAACTAAGGACAATATTTTTTATTTATTCTAATTAGTTATACATGACAATAGAATGCATTTTGATACATGATGCATAAATGGAGGATAACTTCTTATTCTTCTGGTTGTACATGATGTAGGTTCACACCAGTCATGTAATCATATATACACATAGGGTAATAATGTTCAATTCATTCTACTATTCTTTCTACCCCCATGACCCTTCCCATCCCTTCACTCCCCTCTGACTAATTCAAAGTACCTCTATTCATCCCTAGCTGCTCCCCTCCTTGCTGTGAATTAGAATCCACATATCAGAGAAAACATTCAGCCTTTGGTTTTGGGGGACTGGCTTTCTTTGGTTAGCATGATATTCTCCAGCTCCATCCATTTATACGCAAATGCCATAATTTCATTCTTCTTTAAGGATGAATAGTATTCCATTGTGTATATATAAACAACATTTTCTTTATTTATTCATTTGTTGAAGGGCACATAAGTTGGCTCCATACTTTAGCTATTGTGAGTTGAGCTGTTATAAAAATTGATGAGGCTGTGTCACTGTGGTATGCTGCTTTTAAGTCCTTTGGGTATAAACCGAGGAGTGGGGTAGCTGAGTGAAATGGTGGTTCCATTCCAAGTTTTCTGAGGAATCTCCATACTGCTTTCCATATTGGCTGCACCAATTTGCAGTCCTACCAGCAATATATGAGTGTGCCTTTTTCCCCCACATCCTCGCCAACATTTATTGTTACTTGTATTCTTGATAATTGCCATTCTGATAGGAATGAGATGAAATCTTAAGAGTAGTTTTGATTTGAATTTCTCTAATTGTTAAAGAAGTCCAAAAATAATTTTTCAGATTTATGTTTTCATGTTTTATTTAAGTTCATTGACCTACCTTAAATTGATGATCTACATAAAAATAGCCCTTTTGTAAAATTTGTCATTACAACAAAAATAGTGTATATTTATACTGCTTTCCCCCTTCACTTAAACACACTGCAACAGTAGTTGAACTAAAAGAATTGTGGTATAGTTTTAAATAATACCACTTGCTCTGGTTAATTTCTATTTGTACTCCAGAAACAGAGCTGTGTGCTGCTATATTGTCATAAAACTGTATCACCGGTAATAGCAAAGATTTCTCTCCTTGGAGGATGGTTGCTTATGTGTAATTAATTAATCTCCAGGAAAGTATTCTGTGTAAAATAACATGTCAACCTAAGAATTTAAAGTCTTGGAGAGGCAAAACATTTACCTGTTAGAAACAAAACATAAAATTCAGCTGCATGTGATGGTGCAAGCCTGCAATCCCAGCAACTCGGGAGGCTGAGGCAATTTAGCAAGACCCTGTCTTAAAAATAAAAAATGAAGAGGACTGGAACTGTGATTCAGTGGTTAAGCACCCCAGGCTTAATCACTGCTACAAACAAACTAAAAAACAAAAGTAATTCATCATGTGGAAGATTTTCTGATCTTATGCTACAGCTATTTTTAACTCTAGATTAGCTATTGGGTTACTGTAGGTTTAAATGTAGATTCTATTTATCCTACATCCTATTAGCATTTTAGGTTCTTTTTTTTAATATTTTAGGTGTAGATGGACACAACACAATGCCTTTATTTTTATGTGGTGCTGAGGATCGAACCCGGGTCCCGCCCATGCTAGGTGAGTGCTCTACCGCTGAGCCACAATCCCAGCCCAGAATTTTGGGTTCTTATGTAAAAGACAAACATAAAATTTAATGATTTCATATTCTTTCAGGGGATTGTTTTCTACAAACAACATACTCAAATATCTGGAAATGACATAACAGATACAAAGAACCTAGCAAAGAGACTAGCACACAGTAGGTACCCCCACACACAAAATCCACTTTCTCCCTTTTTAATGAGAGATCCCATTATGATATATATCCACAAATGAAATAAAATAAAATAAATTTAAATTACCAATTAAGTGGAATGACTTATGAACATGAGTCTCGATTAAATTTGCTTTTTTTTCTGCAACATTCTTCATTTACACCTTTTGACCATTTTCATGTTAATAATATGATATTCATATTAAATAGGTATATGTATCCTGGATGAAATTCATGATAAAACAATGACATGATGTTTGGTTATTTTTTCATTCTTAAAAACACATTAGACTATAAATATAAATTCTTCTTATTATTATATTTTGATGTTTTAAATAAATCATTATATACTGAAGCCTAGAAATTTTCATAGTTTTTACCATCTAACATAAACCACATAATGTCTGCACTTAGCTCCCACATGCCAGCAATTTGAATAAATATTATGCATTTTTGGCTATGTTTCCATGTGGATTTTCAGAAAATAAACAGATTGAGATAGAAAACAAAACAAAATAAAACTATATTCTAGTGAAATTATTATTGTGGTTTCTGAAATGTTGAGCTGAAATAAATGATATGAAAAACCTCTAATAATATGCATGATGCTTTCCATATGGGATCAGTGGATTACCTGAAAAAGAGAGTTTACATTTTTAAAGTAATATAAAATGCTTAGAAAGAAAAAATTATATTCTTCCTAGTTTTGTGAATTTGATTGCTTTGTTTTGCCATTATAAAAACAGTCAGGGTTCCACGTGTACTGACAAATTATGTCTTTACTGCTTGTCTTTATTATTTTTTATTAGTTGCGCATGACAATACAATGATCTTGACATATTATACATTTGAATCAAATGGGGTATAATTTCTCATTTTTCTGAGCGTACAGGTTGCAGAATCACACTCTTATTAAGTAGGCAAAGTGTTTATATAAAATAAGATTAGCTATAGTATCAGGATTTCTTTGACTGTTTAAACAAATTTGCTTAAAAAGTTGAATCAGTGAAATAACTGGATTTTGGCAGATGACTAGTTAATTTTAATAAATATGTATAAACACGTTATTTCCTTTGTTCTTCTCAAATGAGTATATAATTGTGTATGGGCAAGAATAAATTTATAGTAGCTTCCATAAATGTACTTATTGAGACATGAACAGAATTTTGATACAATATGATAATTTTTAAGGTATATATATAAAGCTTTGTTTTCTAAGGCTTCAATAAATTATTTTGATGTGATTCACATTATACTACTTCCACAAAATTAATTATTTTAGTTATCCTTATGGGAGCAAAAATAGTTTAACATTTAAATTCTGGCAAACACTGGAAGAAAATAATATGCCATCTCATGTCTCTCCACACCTTATCCCAGCTTGGTTCAACAGAACTTCCAGGGCCATATGTCAACAATTTTAAAAATGTTTTACAAAATTCAGCTAACAGGATTGAGAATAAAAATGAAATGGGAAAGTGAGACTAGTTATAAATTATGGCCCTATGTGATAACATATCTTGGCCAAAAATATTTTCAGAAACATAATCACAGGACAGTAACTTCACTTCTAGTTTCATATAACCACACAAACTAACTGCATTATAAATTCCAACAAGTTTCTTTTTCACTTACTACATTTAATAGAAATCTTACAATTTTTAAACAGTTTATTCCTAAGGCTAACAGTATATGAAGGCTTCCCATTTGTTTGTCATTTTGTGTGAAAATAAGTACCATATTCATTTTTCAGGGGCCACGCTAAACTGTAGATATTATGACTCCTTTGTATTATTTTCTCCATTCAGAGCAAGGCTAATAGTTTCAATCTACCCTTTTCAACGTGCCAGAAGCTACCTTAGTGATATTCTCATTGTTCTCTTCTCTATTAAGAGTCAGGAATTTACATTTAGATCTATATTTTAATCTCAGAAGTGTTTTCATGGTATTTCCAAGTGTAAAATGGCACTGAAGTCAGGGAAAGGAGATTTAATGTGGCAGTTTTTGTTGCACTCCAAATAATAAATGTATGTTTTAAACAATTAATTTAGTATTTTAACCTTAACTCCTTTATAAAATCCTAACACTTTGGACATTAGTTCAAGTTGTGACTCACTAGTTTTCCCATTTTGTAGTGAATTTAAGGGTGAAAACTATTTTGTTAGAAAGCCACCACCACCAT
The DNA here is from genome assembly GCF_047511675.1 of Marmota flaviventris. Lineage (NCBI taxonomy): Eukaryota > Metazoa > Chordata > Mammalia > Rodentia > Sciuridae > Marmota > Marmota flaviventris. The sequence goes on from NC_092518.1 coordinate 70,371,142, forward strand.
CTACTGTTGATATTGGGAACTACTTCAAAATACAATAGTCATTCTTCTGAAAATATGTATTTTTTAAAAAAAAATCAGTTATACAATGATTGCAAAATATTTGGAATATTAACCACAAAAAACATGAATTTTACAATAGTAAATGTATCCAGAGATTGAGAGTCTGTGTTGGTAATAATAATAATTTTAAGACATATATTTTGTCTTAAGTTGTTAGGTACAAAGAAATCACTAATAAAATATTATACTATCTCTAGTGGCCCAAAGGAAAGGAATAATATAACGTTATGATAAATCACACTGGGCTAGGGGTATAGCTCAGTGGAAGAGCGCTTGCTTAGTTTGTGCATAGCAAATACATAAATAAATAAATAAAGGCTGGGGTTGTGGCTCAGTGGTAGAGTGCTTTCCTAGCATGTGTGAAGCACTGGGTTCAATTCTCAACACCACATATAAATAAATAAAATAAAGGTCCATCAACAACTAAAAAATAAATATTTATAATAAATAAATAGGGGCTGGGGCTGGAGCTCAGTGCTAATGCACTTGCCTAGCATGTGTGAGGCACTGGGTTAGATTCTCAGCACCACATATAAATAAATAAATTAAAGGTCTATCAACAACTTAAATAAATAAATAAAATGGAAAAGGAGTGGAGATATAGCTCAGTTGGTAAAGTGCTTGACTCGAATGCACAAAACCCTGGGTTCAATTCCCGGCACTATCAAAAATAAGTAAATAAATAAAAATAAATGGAGCGGCAAAAAAGTCAAGAAAAACCATGTAGGTGTGACATTCTCAAGTGATTTTTTAAAAATATTTTTAGTTATAGATGGACACAATACAATTATTTTATTTATTTTTTTGTGGTGCTGAGGATAGAACCCAGTGCCTCACATGTGCCAGGCATGCGCTCTACCACTGAGCCACAACCCCAGCCCTCTGAAGTGATTTTGAGATTCTTCAATTATATTAACTGGTAAAATTTCCCGCAAAGTTTTAGGGACCATCATAAGGTTGCCAACTTTTTATTTTGCTAATTAATATAGTTGACATTATAATTTACTCTTTTTTATTTCTACACAAATAAATTAAAACATACTTTATATACAAAGATATGAAAAATTGTGCTCTATATGTGTAATAAGAATTGTAATGCATTCCGCTGTCATGTATTTAAAAAATAAAATCAATTAAATAAAAAATAAATAAATAAAACAATTTTTCAACAAAACATGGCCCACTTAAAAATGTAATACATTTAGTGTCATGAAAAACTCAATATATTATCCTTATTTTTTCATTTTGATATAGTGGCACTGGTCAAGTAATAAACTTATTTGGGCGGAACTGTTATACAGTATCCCAAAACCAAATGATAAAGTTGCAAGAATAAAAGGATTAGGTTATGATATTTTGGAGGCAATTGTATGAGAGTGTAACAGGTAGAATATCTTGCCCCCTGAAAGACTTTAGGGTTGTGATTTATTTTCTTCCACAGTGTTTTCCCCCTTTTAGCAAGCTTGGCATCAAATGAGATCTAGAAATACATTAAGAAATTTCACATGAAATAGGTTCCTTTCTAGTTACTCAGGACACCAAGTGACTCTTAAGACAAAAGGCATTCATGTGAACCTTGGGTGGTCTCTTTCAACATCCCCATCCTCCCCATCCCACACTTCAATATCTTCTACCTTGCCAAGAAAATAAGAATATTACAACAGATACCATAGAAACTGAAGGGACCACTATGGATTATTTTGAGAATACTGCATGCCAACAAACTGGAAATTAAAACCCTTAGGCAAACTAACCAAAATAAAGAGGGGAAAAAACCCTCCAATCATCAAAATCCAAGATGGAAAAGAAAAATATCACCCACCACAGACACTACTGAAATCTAGAGGATCATCAGAAACTATTTTCAAAATTTATACTGCAATAACTTAGAAAATCTTGAAGATATGGACAAATTCCTAGAGACATATGACCTACCCAAATTGAGACAGGAGGATATAGAAAACATAAACAGATCAATTTTAAGTAATAAAATTGAAGAGACCATCAAAGCCTTCCAACAAAGAAAAGCCCAAGACCAGATGGATTCACAGCCAAGTTAAACAAGACCTTTAAGAAAGAACTAATACAAATTCTCCTCAAATTATTCCATAAAATAGAAAAGGAGGAAACTCTGCCAAACTCATTTTATGAAGCCAGTATCATCCTAGTGCCAAAACCAAAAACATGTCAAGGAAAGAAAACTTCAGACAAATGCCCTTGATTAACACAGATGCAAAAAATTATTAATAAAATATTGGCAAATTGTATAAAAAATCACATTAAAAAGATAGTGCACTGGGGTTGGGGTTGTGGCTTAGTGACAGAGCGATCGCCTAGCACACATGAGGCACTGGGTAAGGCACTGGGTTTGATCCTCAATACCACATAAAAAAGAAAATGAAATAAAGATATTGTGTCCACCTAAAACTAAAAAATAAATTTAAAAAAAGTTAGTGCACCAAGATCTAGTGGGTCTTCATAGGGAACCAGGATTGATTCAACATATGGAAATCAGTAAACATAATTCACCACATAAATAGATGTAAGGACAAAAATCACATGATTTGAGATAATGAGATATCAAATTATCTCAGCAGATGCAAAAATAAATTGACAAAGTCCAGAACCCATTTATGTTTAAAACACTAGAAAAACTAGAGACTAGAAGAATTTACCTCAAATTGTAAAGGCTATATATGACAAACCAAAGGCCAACATTATGATGAATGGAGAAAAACTGAAAGCATTTCCTCTAAAAACAGGAACAACACAAGGATTGTATTTCACCATTCCTGTACAATATATCACTTGCAACCCTAGCTAAAGCAATTAAGTGAGAGAAGGAAATTGAAGGGATATGAATAGGAAAAGAAGAGTTCAAACTATTTCTGTTTGCTGATGACATGACCCTATATTTAGAAGACCCAAAAAAACTCCACCAGAAAACTTCTAGATCTCATAAATGAATTCAGTAAAGTAGCAGGACACAAAATCAACACCCATAAATCAATGGTGTTCCTATACTGCAATGATGATTCTGCTGAAAAAAGAAATTAGGAAAATAATCCCATTCAAAATAGCCTCAAAAAGTACTTGGGAATCAGACTAACAAAAGAGGTGAAGGACCTCTACAATGAAAACTATAGAACAAAAAAGAAACTGCAAAAAATATTAGAAGATGGAATAACCATCCACGTTCTTGGATTAGCAGAATTAATATTGTTAAAATGGCCATACTACCAAAAGCAGTATATAGATTTAATGCAATTACCATCAAAATTGTAATGATGTGCTCCACAGAAATAGCAAAGGCAGTCATGACATCCATGTGGAAAAATAAGAAACCCAGAATAGTCAAAACAATCTTTAGCAAGAAAAAGCAAAGTAGGAGGTATCACAATACCAGACCTCAAATTATTCTACAAAGCTATAGTAACAAAACAGCATGGTACTGGCACCAAAACAGGCATGAAGTCAAAGGAAATAGAATGGAAGACACAGAGAGAGACAAATTCACATAAATACAGTTATCTGATACTAGACACAGTGTCAAAAACATACATTGGATAAAAGATAGTCTTTTTAACAAATGGTGATGTGAAAACTGGAAATCCATATGTAGTAGAATTAAATTTAACATTATCTCTCACTCTGCACAATACTCAACTCAATGTGGATCAAAGACTTAGGAATTATACCAAAACTCTGTACCTGCAAGAAGAAAATATAGGCCAAACACTCCAACATATCTGCTTAGGAACTGACTTCCTTAACAAGATTCCTAAAGCTCAGGAAATAAAATGAAAAAATCAATAAATGGGGTGGCACCCAATTAGAAAGCTTCCACACAGTGAAGTAAGCAATAAAGAACATGAATGGGAGAAAATCTTTGCCTTCTGCTCCTCTGATAGGGCATTAATCTCCAGAATATAGAAAGAACTCAGTAAACAACAACAAAAAAGAAAAGAAAAGGAAAAAAAAGAAAAACCCAATCAGTAAATGGGCACAGGAACTAAACAGACACTTCTCTAAAGAAAAAATACAAATGGTCAACAAATATATGAAAAAAATGTTAAACACTCTAGCAATTAGAGAAATGCAAGTTAAAACTACACTGATATTTCATCTCACTTCAGTTACAATAGCAATTACCAAGAACACAAGTAACAATAAACATTGGTGAGGATGTGGACAAAAGGGTCCACTCATGTATTGTTGGTGAGACTGCAAGTTGGAGCAACCTCTCTGGAAAACAGTATAGAGATTCCTAGAAAACTATGAATGGAACCACCATGTGACTCAGCCATCTCACTTCTCAGTATATATCCAAAGGATTTAAAATCAACATACTACAGTGATGCAGCCACATGAATGTTTATAGTGGCTCAATTCATAATTGCTAAGCTATGGAGCCAACTTACATGTCCTTATACAGATAAGTGGATAAAATAAATGTGGTATATACACACAATAGAGTATTTAGCAGCCATAAAGACAAATAGAATTATGGCATTTGATAGTAAATGGATGAAACTGGAGACTATCATGCTAAGTAAAATAGGCCAGTCAGCAAAAGTCAAATGTCAAATGTTTTATCTGATACGTGGAAACTAATCCAAAATAAAATGGGGGGATATAAAAAAAGAATAGAAGAAAGATTAGTGGAGTAGACAAAAGCAGTAAACAAATTAGGTACTGGAGAATCACCCTCAATATAATAATTGGTATGTGACAAACCCATAGATAACATAATACTGAATGGAGAAAAACCAAAAGCACTTATTCTAAGATCAGGAATAAGACAAAGATGTCCACTCTCACCAACTTTATTTGATCTAGTACTAGAAGTTTTTGCCAGAACAATTAATTATTCAAGAGAAAGAAATAAAACACATACAAATATAAAGAGGAGGAAGTTAAATATCTGTTTACAGATGATATGATTCTATACATAAAAAAACTAAAGACTCCACCAAAAGACTATTACAACTGATAAATGCATTCTTTAGCATAGCAGGATACAAAATTGTTTTGTCAGCTTTTTTGCCACTGTGACCAAATAAATGACAAGAACAATTTTAGATGAGGAAAGGTTTATTTGGTGCTTACAATTTCAGAGGTCTCAGTCTATAGATGGCACACTCCATAGTTCTGGGCCTGAAGTAAGACAGAATATCATGGTGGAAGTTTGCAGCAGAGGAAAGCAATTAGGGACATGACACCAGGAAGCAGAAAGAGCTCCCCTTATAAGGGAGAAAATATATATCACAAAGGCATGCCCCCAGTGACCTACCTCATTCAGCCACACCCTATCTACCTATAGTCACCACTTAGTTAATCAGTCCAAGTGTTTTAATGCACTGATTATGGTAAGGGTCTCATACCTCAATCATTTCCCCTCTAAACTTTCTTGCATTGTCTCACACATGGGCTTTTGATGGACACTGCATATCCAAACCATAAAAAAATCAACCTATAAAAATCAGTAGCTTTTCTATACACCACTAATAAATTTGTTACTATAGATTTGTAGTAAGTTTTGAAATGAGAACCTATGAGCCCTCCAATTTTGATCTACTACTTTGTTTTGGCTATTCAACGTCCTTTGAAATTTCATATGGATTTTAGGATGAATTTTCTTATTTCTCCAAAACACGTTTTTAGAATTTTGTTATGGAACACACTAAATCTTTAATCACTTTTTGTGATATTGACATCTCAACAATGTTGTCTTCTAATCTATAATTTAAGATGTCTTTCCATTTATTGGAGTCTTAATTTCTTCCAGCAACATTTTGCAATTTTCAGTAAAAATGTCATTTACCGGGGGTCGGAATGATGGTGGAATGAGCTGAACATCATTACCCTAAGTACATGTATGAAGACAAGAATGGTGTGACTCTACTTTGTGTACAACCAGAGATATTAAAAAGTGTGCTCAAGGGCTGGGGATGTGGCTCAAACGGTAGCACGCTCGCCTGGCATGCCTTGCGGCCCGGGTTCGATCCTCAGCACCACATACAAACAAAGATGTTGTGTCTGCCGAAAAAACTAAAAAATAAATATTAAAAAGTTCTCTCTCTCTCTCTTTAAAAAAAAAAATTTTAAAAAAGTGTGCTCACTATGTGTAATGTGAATTGTAATGCATTCTGCTGTCATATATAACAAATAAAAATTTTAAAAAGTCATTTACCTCTTAAAATATATTCATAACATTTTGTGTCTTTGAAATTATTGTAAATTGAACTATTTGATTTATTTTTCAATCATTTATTGTTGGTGCATAAAAAAAAATTGGATTTTTTTGCATCTTAAGTTTGTATCCTGCTATTTTCCTGAATTCATTTGTCCTATTGGTTTGGAGTGGAATTTTTAGGATTTTCTACATATAAGATCACATCATCTGCAACTAAGGAAACTATTACTGCTTCCTTTTCAATTTGTTTTCCTTTTGTTTTCATTGCCTACTTGCTCTGGCCATTACTTTCAATACCACACTGAATAGTAGTGGTAAAATCAGGCATCCTTTCCTTGTTGCTGAGCTTAGAAGAGAAGCTTTCAGTCTTCCACAATAAGTTTTACATTAGTTCTTGTCTTTCATATATGTATTGAGGTAGTTTCCTTCGATTCCTAGTTGGTTATTTTTTTCTATCATGAAAGCTTATTAAATTTTATCAAAATTTTTCTATGCTTCAATTGATATAATCATACATTTTAAAGAAATATTCTGTTAATATACTGGTAATGTAATGTAATGTATTTATTGATTTTTATACATCCTTTCATTTCAGGAATAAATCTTACTTGGTAGTGAGGCATTTACTATGTTGTTGAATACGGTTTACCAGTGTCTTGTTGAGTATTAATAAGGGATGTTATTCTGTGTAGTTTTTCTGTAGTGTCTTTGGCTTTGTTATCAAGGTAATTTTGGCCTCAAAATGAGATCAGAAATGTTCCCTTATCTTTTATTTTTAGAAGAGTTTGAGAGGATAACTCTTTGATTCTTCTTTCCCAGTGAAATCCTCTTGTCCTGGGATTTCATTTCTTGGAAGTTTTTTTTTTTATAATTCTTTCTGTTTCCTATTTACAGGTAAATTAATATTATATATTATATATTATATATATTCATGATTAAATTTGTGTGTGTAGGGGGGGTACTGGGGATTGAACCCAGAGTGTTTTATCACTGAGCAACATTGCAAGCACATCCCAAGCATTTACTTTATTTTATTTTTTTAAAGAGAGAGAATTTTTTAATATTTATTTTTCAGTTTTGGCAGACACAATATCTTTATTTTATGTGGTGCTAAGGATCAAACCCAGCACCCCACGCATGCCAGGCAAGCACATTACCGCTTGAGCCACATCCCCAGCCCCAAGCAAGCATTTATTTTTTTGAGACAGTGTTTCACTAAGTTGGTTAAGGCCTTAATAAGTTTCTGAGGCTGGCCTAGAACTTTAGATACTCCTGCTTCATTCTCCTGTGTCACTGGGATGACAGGAGTGTGCAACCATACCCAGCTATGATTGGATACTTATTGGTTGTGGGTTATTAGGAATCTTTCAATTTTGTTTAAGTGATCCAACTTGTTATAATATATTTTTTATTGTACCCACTTACATATTTTTGATTCCTAAAATTTCAGTAGTTATGTGTCCTTTTTTCTTTTTGATTTCAATTATTTGGATATCCTGTCTTTTTTTTCCTCTGTGTAGCTGTTTGTTAACTTTGTTGATTTTTCAAAGAACAATCTCTTGATTTTATTGATTTTTCTCTAATGTTTTCTATACTGTAATTTTTATCTCCAATCTTTATTATTTCCTTTCATCTTCTACTTTCATGCTTAGTTTCCTCATATTTTTGTTTAGTTTCATAGGGTATAAACTTAGCTTGATGATTTGAAAACTTTATTTTTTAATGATACCACTTACAATTATAAATTTCCCTCTTAGCATTACTTTTAATACACCCCATACGTTTTTCTATATTGTATTCATATTTTCACTCATTTCTAAGTAATTTCTCATTTTTCTGTGATTTCTTCTTTTTCCATTTTTTGTTTGAATGTGTTGTTTAATTTCCACAGGTTTGTAAATTTTCCTTTTTTCCTTCTACTCCTATTTATAGTTTTAGCCCACTGTGGTCAGAAAATATTTCAGTATTATTCTAATCTTTTAAAACTGTATTAGGACTTATTCTGTGGCCTAATATATGGTCTATCTTGGAGAATTTTCCAAGTACACTCGAACAATGTGCATTTTGCACTTATTGGTTGGATTATTATTTAAAAGTCTATTAGGTCCAATTGGTCTACACTGTTGCTCCAGTTCTTTATTTCCTTATTGATTTTCCATTTAGTTTATCTGTACAATATTAGAAACGAAGCTTTAGGGCTAGGGTTGTAACTCAGTGGCAGAGCACTTGCCTAGCACATGTGAGACACTCAGTTCAATTCTCAGCAACATAAAAAAATAAAATAAAATAAAATAGTAGCCGAACACAGTGGTACACACCTATTATCCCAGTAGCTTGGGAGGCTGAGGCAGGAGGATCATGAGTTCAAAGCCAGCCTCAGCAATGTAGTGAGGCACTAAGCAACTAAGTGAGACCCTATCTCTAAATAAAATACAAAATAGGGTTGTGGATGTGCCTTAATGGTCAAGGGTCCCTGAATTCAATCCCTGGTACTAAAAAAAAAAAAAAAGTTACTTAGCCCTTAGCCCATTTATTAATTGGGTTATTTGTTTTGTTGGTGTTGAGTTTTTTGAGTTCTTTGTATATTCTGGAGATTAATTTCTGTCTGAGGTTCGTGTGGTAAATATTTTCTCCCCTTCTGTAGGCTCTCTCTTCATGTTATTGATTGTCTCCTTTGCTGAGTGTAGGGGTTCTGTGTTTGTGGTTGGGGTCTCTGATAAACTTCATGATTGTGGCATGTTTCATGGCTAGGAAGTTTCTGTGCAAAGGTACAGAATGCTTGGCTGCTGGGAAACAGGAGATGCCTGGCCACTGTAGCAATGTTCTTCAGGAGGGTTTCAACCTTGATTTTAGGCACATAACTCCTGGGAATAAAGGAACTTGCTTGCTTGATAACTACAATGTTTCACCAAGCTCCCATGCACCTGGATCTGCCTGTGTAACAGTAACTTCAGACAATGGATTTTCTTGATAGCTGCAGCTAACATTACATATTGTAATTGTAAAATGTCACTGCAGAATAAACAAACTTACTGATACTCTAAACAATAATGTAGTTATGGTACTAATGACCTAATGTAACCTATTGGTATAAATAAACATGGCCGCTTGACAATGAGTCACTATGCCACCTTCCCTGTCTCTGCATCTTGTCTCTGTGTTTCTCTTTATTATTTCCTTACAGCTGAGAAGCTTTTTAATTTGAATCCATCACACTTATTGAGTCTTGATTTTACTTCTTGCACTTGTTAATGAAGTCTGTTCTTAAGCTGACATGGTTAAGATTTGGGCCTACTTTTTCTTCTATTAGGCATAGGGTTTCTGTTATAGTGCCTAAGTCATTTATCCACTTTGAGTTGAGTTTTGTGCAGGGTGAGAGATAGGGATTTAATTTCATTTTGTTACATATGGATTTCCATTTCTCCCAGCACCATTTGTTAAAGAGGCTACCTTTTCCCCAATTAATGTTTTTGGCACCTTTTTCTAGTACAAGGTAATTGTATTTATGTGGGTTTTTCTCTGTGTCTTCTATTCTGTACCATTGCTCTATGAGTCTGTTTTGGTGCCAATATTGAGCTATTTTTGTTACTATGGCTCTGTAGTATAGTTTAAGTTCTAGTATTCTGATGCCTCCTGCTTTACTTTTCTTGCTAAGGACTGGTTCACAGAAGAAGAAATAAAATTGATCAACAAATATATGAAAAAGTGTTCAATATCTCTAGCAATTAGAGAAATTCAAATCAAAACTACTCTTAAGATTTTATCTCACTCCAGTCAGAATGTCAATTATCAAGAATACAAGTAATAATAAATGTTGGCAAGGGTGTGGGGGGAAAAAGGTACACTCATACATTGCTGATGGGACTATAAATTGGTGCAACAATTATGAAAAGCAGTATGGAGATTCCTCAGAAAACTTGGAATGTAACAACCATTTGATCCAGCTATCCCACTCTTCAGTTTATACCCAAAGGACTTAAAAGCAGCATACTACAGTGACAGAGCCTCATCAGTTTTTATATCAGCTCAACTCACAATAGCTAAGGTATGGAACCAACTTGGGTGCCCTTCAACAAATGAACAGATAGAGAAAACATGGTATATATATATATATATATATATATATATATATATATATATATATATATATATATATATACATACACACAATGGATTATTACTCAGCCTTAAAGAAGAATGAAACAGTGGCATTTGCCAGTAAATGGATGGAACTGGAGAATATCATGCTAAGCAAAATAAGCTTATCTCAAAAAAACCAAAGGCCGAATGTCTTCTCTGATGTGTGGGTGCTAATTAACAATAATGGTAGGGAGGTTAGGGATGAGTCGTGGTACTTTGAATTATGCAGAGGGGAGTGAAGGGAAGAGAGGGGGCATGGGAGTGGGAAGGATGGTAGAATGTATCAGACATTATTACCCTATGTATATATGTGATTACACAATCAGTGTGAACCTACATCATGTACAAATAGAAGAATGAGAAGTTATACTCTATTTAGGTGTCAAAATGCATTCTACTGTCATGTATAATTAATTAGAAAAAATTAAAAATTAAAAAATGTGTTGTGTCTATCTACAACTAAAAAATAAATACGTTTTAAAAAGCAAAGCATTAAAGTGTCCTGTTATTATTGTTGAGTTATTTCATCCTTCAGTGATGTCATTTTTTTTCCTTCAATCATCCAGAATTCTGGTCAGGGGCTGTGAATGAATTATGGCCATCTCAAGGCAGGGGCATTTCTCTTTTGAGAATGCTGGTGAAATCCCACTGGTTCTAAATCTCAATTTATGCTGACACCTTGCCCATTGGCTCAGATAGCCCTAGATTCAAACAGAGCAGCCCGGAAGTAGAGGAGGAGTGTGTAGCCTTCTAAGCCCCAACCAAGTTGTCTTTGCCATCTTCTTGTTTTCCTCAGGAAGCCCTGCACTCTGAATCCCATTGGTGTTCCTACTCATTTAAATAAAGTGCATGGGCTCCATTTTGTGCTTACATCCAGTCTTCATCAGAGCTGGATCATCCCAACGTGCCCCCACTTTTCACTTATTTCTGTGTATTGTCTTTATTTCTTAAATTTCTCATACCTTTAATATTTCTAATCTGACTCATTGCCCTAATTCAGGGAAACTGAATAAACGTCTTGCAGGTCATGATAGGATCTAATGATTGGTGCATATGTGTTCATAATTTTTATATCTTCTTGGTCAGCTTATTATTATATAATATCCTTTGTCTCTTTAACAAGTTTTGCCTCAATATCTACTTTATCTCATATTTGTACAGCCATTCTTGTTCTTTTTCAGTTACTGTATATATGTAATATTTTTTTGTGTTCACTCATCTTTTACCTGTGTGTAATTTTTGGATCTAACTTTAATCTCCTACAGACAACATGCAGTTGGACTTTGTATTTTTAAAATCCTTTTTTCTAATCTGCTTTTTTTAATTGGGAAGTTTAATCTATTTACACTTAAAAAGAATGAAAAAAAGTAAAAGTAAATGGAGCCTAAGGAACACCATTAGGTTTTGCCTCAATATCTACTTTAAGTATTTATAGGGAAGCACTTACTATTTCCATTTTGATAATTTTTTGCATGTTATAAATTTTTGCTCTGATTTCCTCCCTTAGTACCTTCTTTAACATTTATCAGATTTTTTTTGTAGTGACATGTTTTGATTACCTACTTATATCCTTTTGTATATGTTGTATAGATATTTTCTTCACGGTCAACTTGAACACACATGTAATAACCTGAAGTTATAATAATCTATGGTATCATCCTAACTTCAGCCACATACAAAAACTCTAAATCTTTTCAGCTCTGTAACCCCTTTTTATGTTACTGATGTTATATATTACATCTTTATATATTCTGTACCCATTAACACATATTCATACTTATTTGTATTTTTAGCTTTTACATGATTTAGAAGAATAAAAAGTAGTGCTACAAATTAAAATTATGATAATTTGAGTTTCTGCATTTGACCATATGTTTACTTTTACCAGAGAACTTTATACTTCCAAATGGCTTCATGTTAGTATAGCATCCTTTCATTCAACTTTTAAGATAACTGTTAGCATTTTTTTTTTTTTTTTGTAGGTCGGGCTAGTAGCAATGAACAAGGTCCTTCAGTGTTTGTTTATCTGGGTGTGTCTTAATTTTTCACTGATTCTTGAAGAAAATAATTACTAGATTAAGAATTCTCATTTGATAGTTATTTTTATTTCACCACTTCTAATATCTCATTGTGTTGCCTTCTGGCCTGCAAGGTTTCTATTGATAAACCACTGATAATCTGGTTGAGGATCTGTTGGATATAATGAGCTTCTTTTCTCTTGCTACCCTCAAAATTCTCTTTTTCCTCATCTTTTAACAGTTTAATTATAACGTGTCTCAGTGTATATATCTTGGTTTCATTCTATTTAGAGTTTGTAAAGTTTTTGACATATGCATTTCCATCTCCTTCAAATTTGGGGAGTTTTCTGCCATATGTCTTCAAATTGGCTCTCTGCCTCATTTTCTTTTTCTTCTTGGACTCCTATAATGTGTGTTTTGTCTGCCTAATGGTGTTCCTTAGGCTCCATTTACTTTTTTTTTCATTCATTTTTGTTTGTTTGTTTCTCAGACTAATAATTTAAAGTTGTTTTTTCCTGCTCACTAATCCTTTTTTTCTGTCTAGTTAAATCTGTTGTTGTTCCAGTGATTTTTAAAAATATATTATTTTAGTTTTAGATGGACACAGTACCTTTATTTTGTTTATTTATTTTTATGTGGTGCTGAGAGTTAAACCCAGTGCCTCATGTGTGCTATGCAAGTGCTCTACCACTGAGACACAGCCCCAACCCCTCCTCTAGTAATTTTAGCACTTCTGTTATTAGACTTTTTCATTTCCCAGAATCTATGGAAAAAATAATTTCTATCTCCTTGTTGATTTTCTCATTTTGTCCATATATTATTTTTCTGTTATCCTTATTTCTCTGTTCATATTATGTTCAGTTTTTTAAGCATATTTAAGAGAATTATTTTAAAACCTTTGTCTAGTAAGTTCAAAGCCTATACTTCAGGTAGAGTTTCTGGATATTTATTTTCTTTATTTCAATGGAAGGTGCTTTCCTATTCTTTATATGCTTTGTGATATTTTTTTCAGAAAATTGGGTATTTGAAAAAGACTCACCTTTCTTAGCCTTTGCAGACCATTTCTATTCAGGGGCACTCCTTTACAAATCAAGACTGTTTGAAGCCTTAAAGTTCTTATGTGCTACTTCTGGTCATGCATTCCCTGGGCCTATGTAACTACTTTTCCCCAACTCCTTGGTATGCACATTTGCTTTAAAATGTCTTCAACTCCTTGAGCTTCTCACCCTTGCTTTTTCTTGGGCCTTAACTAATCTGTTGTGTTTCTATGTTGATAATCTCGGGTCCCTGGGTGATTCACAATTCTCTAGTCCCTCATGGTTTCAAAGAGTTTTATCTCATACTTTTCTATGTGAATTTTCCTATTCTAACATTTGAGTTAGGTGACATAGAGACCAATCACTCAGGAAACCCCCAGACAGACAGGAAGAAAATTGTAAGTTTGGTCTGCTCTGCACTCTCCAGTTAATGGAAGCATAATGGGGATCAGGTCAGTATTTTCTCCAAACTATGACATTCCACACAAGGAATAAGACAAGTGCATGAAAAATGACACAAAATGTCTTACTATTTTGAATGTGTTTATTGCTATTGGTTGTTTGCTTGTTTTTGTAGATATTTTATTTTAAGAGCTTCTTTAAAGTTATTTTAGACTGTATCTAGTTGTTTTTTTAATAGAGTTGGACATCTGTATCCATGGATTTTACATCCATGGATTCAACCCAATTGTAAATCCAAAATATTCAGAAAAATGTTGCATCTGCCTGGAACATGTACAAACATATTTCCTTGTTATTGTTCCCCAAACAATGCAGTCTAGCAACTATTTATGTAGCATTTACAATGCTCAGGATTGTAAGTAATTTACAGATGACTTAAATCATGGCATTTGCAGGTAAATGGATAGCACTGGAGAAGATAATGCTTAGTGAAGTTAACCAATACCATAAAATCAAATGCCAAATGTTTTCTCTGATATAAGGAGGCTGACTCTTGTGGGGTAGGGAAATGGAGCATGGGAGGATTAGAGGAACTCTAGATAGGGAAGAGGGGTGGGAGAGGAAGGGAGTGGCATGGGGTAATTAATGATGGTTGAATGTGATGATCATTACTATCCAAATACATGTATGAGGACATGAATTGGTGTGAGTATACTATGTATACAACCAGAGACATGAAAAATTGAAATCTATATCTGTAATAGCAGAATATAATAGTCACTAGTATGGCAATATGTAAAAACGTGGATGTGTAACCGATGTGATTCTGCAATGTGTATATGGGGTAAAAATGGGAGTTCACAACCCACTTGAATCAAATTTATGAAATATGATATGTCAAGAGCTTTGTAATGTTTTGAACAACCAATAAAATTAAAAAAAAGAATTGTAATACATTCTGCTGTTATATATAAATAAAAAAATTAATGAATAGAGTACATTTAAATAAAAAAAGTACACGGGATAATATATGTAGGTTATATGCAAATATTATACCATTTTACATAAAATCCTTGAGCAGTCATAGATTTTACTGTACACAGGGGATCATAGAACCAGCCTCCCTTGGATACTGAGGGGTAACTGTATTTTTGTAAAGGAATGAGGGCTTTTGGCTTCCTTCCTTCATCTAGTTGTTGTTACTCCAAACTCTAGTCCAGGTAGTTTTTTTTTTCCTAAATGCATATTATGAACAGTGACTCTAGGGTGTGACCTGGAAATATGCATTGCAAAACCTCTTGGAAGTTTATGCTGCATAAACACATTAAAAACTTCTGTCTTGGAGAGCAGACATTTATTAGAACATTATTTATTAGAAGTACACTTATTACAACATTAGTACAATATTAAATGGCAACTCTAGGCTTAACTGGAATTGTTGTCCATAGGCCTCAACGTAGGAACATTATGAAGAGAACACTTAAGCAGGCCTTTCAGAAATCTCTCCCTCAACTTCTATGAGGCTTAGAGGTCCATGTACTCAATATAAGAAACTGAATTTATACATTATTCAGAGGTCTATTTTGTGATGAGTGTGCACCAACTGAGGAGCAAAAGTCAGTTCCAAAAGGCAAAGCCTCTGTCTGGCCTGGTCGTTTAAGACTAAACTAAAACACCCTCATAAAGACCAAATTCTAGCTGGAGGGACTCTGGCTCAAGAGGACCTAGAACCAGAATTTTATTTTATTTTATTTATTTTTTTGTTGTTGTTGGTTGTTCAAAACATTACATAGTTCTTGATATATCATATTTCACACTTTGATTCAAGTGGGTTATGAGCTCCCATTTTTACCCCATATACAGATTGCAGAATCACATCAGTTACACATCCATTGATTTACATATTGCCATACTAGTGTCTGTTGTGTTCTGCTGCCTTTCCTATCCTCTACTATCCCCCCTCCCCTCCCCTCCCCTCTTCTCTCTCTACCCCCTCTACTGTCATTCATTTCTTCCCCTTGTATTATTTTCCCCTTTCCCCTCACTTCCTCTTGTATGAAATTTTGTATAACCCTGAGGGTCTCCTTCCATTTCCATGCAATTTCCCTTCTCTCTCCCTTTTCC
The DNA here is from genome assembly GCF_047511675.1 of Marmota flaviventris. Classification (NCBI taxonomy): domain Eukaryota; kingdom Metazoa; phylum Chordata; class Mammalia; order Rodentia; family Sciuridae; genus Marmota; species Marmota flaviventris. Next base: position 70,387,119 of record NC_092518.1, read on the forward strand.
TCCCACCTCTCATCCCTGTTTAATGTTAATCTTCTTCTCCTGCTCTTCGTCCCTACTCTGTTCTTAGTTACTCTCCTTATATCAAAGAAGACATTTGGCATTTGTTTTTTAGGGATTGGCTAGCTTGACTTAGCATAATCTGCTCTAATGCCATCCATTTCCCTGAAAATTCTATGATTTTGTCATTTTTTAATGCAGAGTAATACTCCATTGTGTATAAATGCCACATTTTTTTATCCATTCATCTATTGAAGGGCATCTAAGTTGGTTCCACAATCTTGCTATTGTGAATTGTGCTGCTATGAACATCGATGTAGCAGTGTCCCTGTAGCATGCTCTTTTTAGGTCTTTAGGGAATAGACCAAGAAGGGGAATAGCTGGGTCAAATGGTGGCTCCACTCCCAGCTTTCCAAGAAATCTCCATACTGCTTTCCAAATTGGCTGCACCAATTTGCAGTCCCACCAGCAATGTACAAGTGTACCCTTTTCCCCACATCCTCTCCAGCACTTGTTGTTGTTTGACTTCATAATGGCTGCCAATCTTACTGGAGTGAGATGGTATCTTAGGGTGGTTTTGATTTGCATTTCTCTGACAGCTAGAGATGGTGAGCATTTTTTCATGTATTTGTTGATTGATTGTATGTCCTCCTCTGAGAAGTGTCTGTTCAGGTCCTTGGCCCATTTGTTGATTGGGTTGTTTGTTATCTTATTGTCTAATTTTTGGAGTTCTTTGTATACTCTGGATATTAGGGCTCTATCTGAAGTGTGAGGAGTAAAGATTTGTTCCCAGGATGTAGGCTCCCTATTTACCTCTCTTATTGTTTCTTTTGCTGAGAAAAAACTTTTTAGTTTGAGTAAGTCCCATTTGTTTATTCTAGTTATTAACTTTTGTGCTATGGGTGTCCTATTGAGGAATTTGGAGCCCGACCCCACAGTATGTAGATCGTAGCCAACTTTTTCTTCTATCAGACGGCATGTCTCTGATTTGATATCAAGCTCCTTGATCCATTTTGAATTCACTTTTGTGCATGGTGAGAGAAAGGGATTCAGTTTCATTTTGTTGCATATGGATTTCCAGTTTTCCCAGCACCATTTGTTGAAGATGCTATCCTTCCTCCATTGCATGCTTTTAGCCCCTTTATCAAATATAAGATAGTTGTAGTTTTGTGGATTGGTTTCTGTGTCCTCTATTCTGTACCATTGGTCCACCCGCCTGTTTTTGTACCAGTTCCATGCTGTTTTTGTTACTATTGCTCTGTAGTATAGTTTGAAGTCTGGTATCGCTATACCGCCTGATTCACACTTCCTGCTTAGCATTGTTTTTGCTATTCTGGGTCTTTTATTTTTCCATATGAATTTCATGATTGCTTTCTCTATTTCTACAAGAAGTGCCGTTGGGATTTTGATTGGCATTGCATTAAACCTATAGAGAACTTTTGGTAATATCACCATTTTGATGATGTTAGTTCTGCCTATTCATGAACAGGGTATATTTTTCCATCTTCTAAGATCTTCTTCTATTTCTCTCTTTAGGGTTCTGTAGTTTTTATTGTATAAGTCTTTCACCTCTTTTGTTAGGTTGATTCCCAAGTATTTTATTTTTTTTGAGGATATTGTGAATGGAGTGGTTGTCCTCATTTCCATTTCAGAGGATTTGTCACTGATATACAGGAATGCCTTTGATTTATGCGTGTTGATTTTATATCCTGCCACTTTGCTGAATTCATTTATTAGCTCTAATAGTTTCTTTGTAGACCCTTTTGGGTCTGCTAGGTATAGAATCATGTCAGCTGCAAATAGTGATAATTTAAGCTCTTCTTTTCCTATTTTTATGCCTTTAATTTCTTTTATCTGTCTAATTGCTCTGGCCAGTGTTTCGAGAACTATGTTGAACAGAAGTGGTGAGAGAGGGCATCCCTGTCTTTAGAACCAGAATTTTAAAAGAGCAGTTGTGGTAGTGTTAAGGCTCTTAAACCTCATTGATCAGAAAAAAACAAGTTCGACCACTCCTTGGTATATACCCAAAGGACTTAAAACAAGCATACTACATTCATGCAGCCACATCAATATTTATAGCAGTCAATTCAAAATATCTAAGCCAAGGAACCAAACTAGGTACCCTTCAACCAATGAATGGATAAAGAAAATGTGGTATATGTACACAATGGAATACTACTCAGCCATAAAGAAGAATGAAATTATGGCATTTGCCAGTAAATGGATGCAGCTGGAGACTATCATAGCAAGTGAAATAAGACAGTCTCCAAAAAACAAAGGCCAAATATTCTCTCTGATATGTGAATGCTAACATACACAGTTAGGAGGGAAGGGAAGAATAGAAGTTTATTGTATTAGACAAAGGGGAATGTAGGGAAGGGAGAGGGGATAGGAATAAGAAACACAACGGAATGAATCGGACATAACTTCAATATTTATATATGAATACATGTCCCGTGAAATTCCACATTATGTACAACCAAAAGAATGGGATTCTAATTAGAATAAGTTATACTCCATGTTTGCATAATATGTCAAAATATACTCTGCTGTTATGTATGTCTAAAAAGAACAAATAAAAAATACACAAAACAAAAAAGAAAAAAGTCAATGAATATAATGGCAGCTTCCCCAGAACCCTAGAGAGGTAAGCAATGGCAATTCCAATGTCATACAATGAACCAAATACAATTTTATTCTATGTGAAATTTTAACAGTGACCTTGGCTAAGGCAGCTCTTGAGGAAACCCTTTTCTTCACGGGTGTTAAGATAGATTTAAAGCTTTGCAGATGCATTAGCAGGAGTGTCTTTGAAACATCTTTTTACATGAAACTGTGTTATTGGGGACTGTGCCTTTCCAGCAAGAAGTGGGTTTTGTTATAACAACAAAAAGGAACTCAGCCCCATTATAAAAGAACAAGAAAATTTCCCTGAGACAAAGGCTACAGTGTTAAACACTATAAATGCAAACAACTCCCACATAATCTTCATAATTAGTTTCTGTATTATTAACTGATTACTTTGGTGCATGCATGTGTGTGTGTGCATTGTTCCATGCTTTAGACTCTATTTTATGCTTAATACATATATAATCTCTTCTCTGGTTAGCAGCTGCACATACCATGTGCAAGGCCTCTTGTCGGTGGCATTGTTTGCCCTGCTCACTGCACAAGTGATGGAAATGGAAATTATTTACTATGGTAACCTGTCTCTAAGAGGGTTAAGTAATTTGCATAAGAAATAAAAACTGGAACATATCACCAAGTGTTTGCAACATCTCTGTTTAGGGATATTTTAAATAAAGAAGAAATAATTGGTTTAGCTTTGTGAGATAATTTTGCTGTAATTCTAGCAAGAGATAGATAGGTGGACTAGATGCCCTCTCAAAACCCATCCTAACCTTTGAAGCCTTTCATTTAATAAGCTTTGTACAACCACTCAAACAGTTATTTGCATGGATCTGCATAAATTATAACTCTATCTTTATACTCTTCTGCCAGAACTGACTATCCTGCTCACACCAGACTACATTCAGACCCAGATAGGGGTCTAGATTAAATCCATAGAAATTACCATGTCACATATAGTTGTATTTTTAGCCCCATTTATTATGTACTTGAATCTGTGAGCAGGGTTTATTTTATATTTCTAACATTTTTACAGATGTTTATGTTCACCTGAGGTAGGCTTCTCTTTCATTGGAAAGTCAAACATCACTTTTTAAACTATAAGAACTGAAATTTTTCTGGCACCATCTTCCACATCCTCCTCCCCCACCAAAGTGCAGTGTACTTTTGATTGTTTATAAGGTATTTGTGTTGTATTAGCTAGTGGTTATAAGCAAGGGATAGTGTAGGGGGAGGAAAGAGGAGAAATGCAGGCTTTGAACAAATGGTTGTTTAATAAAACAGAAACTGGGCTGGGATTGTGTCTCAGTGGGAGAGCACTTGCCTAGCATGTATAAAACACTGGGTTCAATTCTCAACACCACATATAAATAAATGAATAAAGTAAAGGTCTATCAACATGTAAAAAATAAAATAAAAATAAAACTGAAACTGATAAGATAAACCCATCTTAAATCACCATAGAGCAGCTAAGGGACCCAAAGAAGTATTAGGTGTTGGGCGTGGCAGTGGGGAGGTGGGATAGGACAGAATTATGGTATCTCTGATATATATAATTCAGGATAGTTTCTTATTCAAACCAGATGAACAAATGAATAAATGAGAAGTTCCGATATTCCTTGACACATAAACTTACAAAAGATATCCTTTAATCAATACATAGTGCTACTGAATACAGTAGTTTATGGCTTCACTTGTCAGCCTCATACACGGTAATGGAAGCAACCAAGAAGTGTTACCTTAAAGATGTCTTGGATGACATACTATGATTATGGATATAATTCAAGGGGGCTCAACTGAGTCAGCCATTTCTCTTTCGTAAAGTGTATAGCAAAAATCCTAAGTATATTTCTTAATTTTGTAATGAGATCACAGTGTTACTTAACTCTTGGAATTAACTATTGTCCCTATTAGCTTTATTTAAAATATTTTTCTTTACAAATTTTTACATTATATACTTGCTTACTTCTCAGGATGCAGAGTGGGGAGAAAGAAAGGGACCCAAGAGCCCTTTGAACTTTCAGGAGAAGTGCTTGATAAGAATAAATCATTATTATATTTGTAATACCTTATATGTATCTATTAGAACAAGCTACTGAACTTATACCATTAAGAACTTATTCTTCTATTTAACTGTATTTTAATATCTACCCCTGTCCCATTCCTAACCTGTAGTGTACTCTCTATTTCTATTAAATCAGTGTTTTTAGTTCTTTTATTAGTGAGTACATGTGGTATTTGTTTATCTGTGCCCGGCTTATTTCACTTAATTTAATTCTTCTAGTTCCATTCATGTTGCTGCAAATGCCAAAAAATGTATTGTTTTGTGGATTAATAATATTCCCTTCTCCCCTGTGCCACATCACTATGGAATGTTAAGGGAAGGAAAGACTGAAGCTGTTATAATAAGAGATGAGTTATATTTTTTAGCCAAACTTTTTAATAAAATATAGGATAAAGATATGTCAGCAGCCAAAATATGCAACTTTATTAGATCATTAAAAAGTGTGTTTTATGTTTATATATTCTTAACTAACTTTCTGTTCAATACTGAGGAAATAATAATGAAGAATGGTATTGAGAAATTTTATCACCCATTATAATTTTTATTGTACTGTATATCTAATACCAATAGAATTCATTGTTATTCAGTAATGCTAATATCCAAGTTTGCTATAAGTTTTGGAGTCATTAAAATATTTTCAATAATTTTATATTAAAATTGTTTCTAAAAGATGTAAAAAAATAATATTCCCTTGTGTATGATTCCACACGTTCTTTTATCCATTCATCTGTCTGTGAATACCTTGATTGATTCTATATCTTTACAATTTTGAATAGTGCTACAATAACCAAGGGTGTGCAGATTTGTCTTTAAAAACATCTTGATTTCATTTCCTTTCTATATATACCCAGTGGCTAGCATTGCTGGATAATACTGTAGTTCCATTTTTAGATTTTTTGTTTGTTTGTTTTTGAGGAACCTCCATACTATTTTCCCTATTGGCTGTACTAATATGTATGTTCCTACTAGCAGTGTAATTAGAGGTCCCTTTCTCTACATCCTCATCAGAATTTGTTACTTTTGTCTGTTTGATGATAGCCATTCTAAATGGGGTAAGAATGTATCTAACTATGGTTTTGATTTGCATTTCCTTGATAATTAGACATGTAAAGAATTTTTACATATACTTGTAGGCTGTTAATTTTGATAATGTCTATTCAGGTTATTTTGACCATTTTTAAGTTGTATAGTTTGGGGTTTTGTTGTTAAGTTTTTTGAGTTCTTTGCACATTCTAGATATTCTTTGCTGAGTAAATGGTGTGCAAACATTTTTTCCTATTCTGTAAATTGTCTCTTCATTCCATTGGTTGTTTTCTCTGTTGTGCAGGAGTTTCTTAGTTTGATATGATCCGATTTGTCTCTCTCTTTTTTTTTTTTTTTTTTGCTTTTGTTGCTTGTGTTTGTGGAGTCTTATCCAAAATTGTCATTTAGGCTCTCCAAGCCATAGTCTCTAACCTGGGACTAATCTCAAAAGCATCATTCTGAAGATTAAACATAGAGATTAATTCTATATCAGAATCCTTTTATTTTCCAGTTTATATTTTGATTTGTTCAGAAACCTTGCTATATACTTCAGAAACTGGAATGTTTCTATAATACAATTTCTCAGATACATTCAAATCAATGCTTTCCTTTTTTGTGTCTGTAATTATATAGTGATGTCCTTTGCATAAGTTTTATCATATAGAAAATGGAGATTATTTAATTAAATTTCCATACAAAGCTACACACACACACACACACACACACAAATTTGTCTCTAGAGTTGTTGGATGTGAAGTCCTGCATTTCTTGTTCCTCCCCGTGATGCTTACTTAGCATGATATGAGAGGCTTAGACTATTTGCTCAATGCTTATTAGGTATCAGCATTATTAAAAAATAATATCTATCATGTAACATACTGCTTACTATTGTCAGTGTATTTCTCAGCACTTTACATACATTAACTTAGTAGTTAGTTTCCATCATTATCTTCATTTCATAGAAGAGGGCTGAGGCCTCAAAATATTTACCAACTTGCTCAGGATCACATAGCAAGTAAATACAGAACAAAGATTTTAATCCATCCAATCAAAGTCCTATCTGTTCTCTTAAATCAGTGTATTATATTACTCAAAAACCTAATATTTCTTACTTTGGAATGAAAACTTGATTTCTGGCTCTATCACTTACCTATTGATGTAACCTTAGACAGGTTATGTGATATACATTTTTTGGGGGGAGTAGCAGGGATTGAAGTCAGGGGGCACTCGACAACTGAGCCACATCCTCAGCCCTATTTTGTATCTTATTTAGAGACAGGGTCTCACTCAGTTGCCTAGCCCCTCGCTTTTGCTGAGGCTGGTTTATGAACTCCTGACCCTCAGGCCTCAGCCTCCCAAGCTGCTGGGATTACAGGAGTGCACCACCACGCCCAGCAGTGTATGAGCTTGATAGAAATAACTTACTCATAAGATTATTTATTTATTTAATGTTTGGACAAAAAATTTATTAGTGCCTATTAATTATACATAATAGTGGGTGTAATTGTGTCATATTTATATATTTATATAGCATATTTTGATCATTTCTATTGCCCAAACTTATCTTTCCCTCCACTTCCCTCAATCCTCTTCCTCTTCACTAATACTTTACCTTCTATACTTGTATTGTCCTTTTTTATAGATCATACATTTTATAGGATTATTGCATGGATAAAATGAGATGGTGTATTTTAAATGAATATAAAGTATTGTTTATTTTTTCTATCATTCATTGTCAGTGTACATAACAGAGCTCTAGTTATATTTGGTCAAAGATGGAAATGTAACATTAATGAACAATCTTTGGAGTACGATAGACCTGAGTTGGAGTCACAGAGGTTATTTGGTTTTCTAATTGTGTGACCTTGAACAAGATTTTAAATCTCTCTTAACCACAGTTCCTAACCTGGAAAGTAGGAAAAATTATACTTATTCAAAGCTTTAGTTTGATAATTACATGAAATAAAGCATATAAAGTCCTGGTTCATTGAAGATGCTCCATCGGTATTACTTATCATTTTCAAAGAGACTGTTCCATCCTAAAAAGTCCTGTTCTCCCTGAGAACAATGATTCTTCATTACTTCAAAATTCAGGTCAGAAAACTCATTTTGGAGACTGGGAAAGTAGCTCCCAAAGTAATTGGCACATACTCCTGTTCTACTGATAAAAGGAAGTTTAAAAAAAAAACTGTTTACCATAATTAGAGTAGGAAGAACTACTTCAATTCTTGGAACAATGTAGTCCTCGGTGATTATTTTTGAACTGGTCACCCAAATTTATTTTTTAAAGTAATGAAAGAAGCCAAGAGTTTGGAGAATATGTTCTTCTATAAAAATCAATATATGAATCCTATAGAAAACTGTCACAAATGTTACAGTAAAACCCTGATCATGAAGTAAAAAATAGATTTGAAAACTGAATTTCTTTCTTTAAAGATAATATTACTATTCTATTATTACACGTATAATCTACATTTATTATTGAAAATAGAGAAAAAAGGAAAAAGGAACATACAAATAAACAAAAAAGACTCTTTAACCACGATCTTACCCCTGTCAACAATTTGGTATATGTACTTCTAGAATTTATATGTGTGTATGTATGTGTGTATGCAGATACTTACATTTTTTCATAGTTCTTTTATTTCCCATTATATTTTGACTATATTTCCATGATAAAATTCAAAACATCTTTAAAGCCTACTTTTATAAAGTTAGTTTCTGATATAACTTTTTTCCAACAATGTTTCAGTTTGGAGCAATCTCTTTATAATGCCTACTGGAAACTTGTGTCAGCTGCAATATCCACCATCAGCCAATTATGCTATTTAACTAGAGGGCCACTAGAGAGCTGATTTTGTTCAAATGAAAAATCTAAGTATTGAAGAGGTATGAGCTCTCCAAGAGCAATTGGTCTTATTTCTGCTGCCCTCAGCAGTCCTGAAATAATTTTCAAAAGTAAGCATAAAGAAATAGAATTTGTGTCACCCCTTCAGGGGGGAATGACTCAGTTAAGAAACATCTCTCTCATCAATAGTTTCGTTGGAGATGCTCATCATAATTTACTACTCTGTAATAAAACTTCATTTTGGAGTAGCTGGAAGGATTTCTACTTCTGTAGGAATGGGGGCTGGGAGAAGACAGAACCTTCGAAATGGTGGAAGTGCTGAATGACATTCATGCAAGTGCTCTAAGAGAACCTAGATTCGGTAGAGGAGGAATTAATAAACTGTACTGACAATTCTTCATGTTCTGGGAATGGTGGCTGTGATTCCCCAAGGCTTTACTGGAGAAATATTTCTTCAAATCCTGGAATATAATTCTTCATGTGAGATACTAGAATGCTAGAGTACACTTGATGCTTCTGAAATCTGTTATAAACTTTCAGTCAGTAAATATGTGGTACTTTCATGGCTGCTAAACTTCAAAGAATTTAATGCAGATGATTAATTCGTATCATATTTGAAGTAGTTACAAAGTTTTGCCAAATTAGGAAAAGACAAATTTCTATTCCTTTCCCTTTGGTATGGAGCTGTGCTATTGAAAACAAAGAATGCTCCAGTGGTCAGCCTTCATTCCATGGTTTTGGGGTGATTTCTAAATTTGGAGTTCCCAATTAGCATTCCAGAAAGTAGTATATTAGCTTTCTTCTGTTAGTTTTCTGAAAATCTATGAAAAATTGTCCATTCAGCATACATATTGCATTTTGGAGGCCTCAGTGCCTCACTGTTTTTACATATATAATTCCTTTTTCTTTCTATGCAGTAGAGTATATGAGATTATATGATAATCTGAGTATGGATTAATAAACTGAATATTAATTCATCCAGGCCTTACTAAAAATTTATTTTATTTCAGCTATTAGACACATCCACCTAGTCTTGCAAATAGTAAGAGGAGAAAAGTGTGGGAGTGTCAGCATTTTCTGTGTGGGTATTAAAAATCAGGTACCGTACTGGGTGATTTGTATGTCATCCAGGTGTCAGTTGATATTACCTATGTTTTGAGATTTACATAATTCTGGCACAAATTCTCTAGCACACATTGTTGAGGATTTCAATGCACTCCCTGTGATTTGTGAATCTTCAGGAAAATGTAGTCTCATAATAACATCAGGTTTTAAACTCTTCCTTGCACTGATCTCTCTACCTCTCAGCTTTTCTCTTTTCTTTCTCTAACTTAGTCAAGGAACTCTGCTCCTTTACATTGATTATGTCCCAAATGGCTTGTTTAACCCATGTGAATATTTTACTTTCAATTCAGAACTAAAGAGAGAATTTTTAAACTGACAAAAATGGAAAATTTACAACTGAATTTGCGAAATGCCCTTTTCAAAACTCTTTGACCTAAGTGTTATGAGAAATTTCTTACTGGTCATCTTTTCCACAGACCCAGCATGCTTCCTGAGTGCTCTGGCCTATTCTCTTGAAGCTCTCCTTTTATCTCCTTGCTCCTCTGTTTAACAGGTTCCTCCAGAATCATTCTTCATATATATATGACACATTTCCATTATATTCTTCATATACATGAGACACATTTCACATTTCTATTATATTCTGATATATATATATATATATATATATATATATATATATATATATTCCATTTTATTACACAAAACAATTCAGTTGTCTATCTTTTTACTCACTGTATTTGTCTGCTCAGGCTTCCATAACAACTTACGGCAGACTGGGTAACTTAATCAACATAATTTATTTCTCACAGTTCTGGAGACTGGAAGTACAAGATCAAGATGCTGGCAAGGTTGGTTTTTTGAAGAACTCTCCTCAGCTTGCTGACAGCCTTCATCACACTGTATCTTTACATAGCCCTCTATCTGGTCACACATTTCTGGTGTCTTTTCCTCTTATAAGGATAACTGTCCTATTCAATATACAATGCTATATGACTTCATTTAACCTTCATTAGCTCCACAAGGGCCCTATCTACAAAACTGGTGGTTAGTTTTTATTTTTTGTTTTGTTTTGTTTGTTTGTTTTGTGGTGCTGGGGCTTGAACCCAGGGCCTTGTGCATGTGAGACAAGCACTTTACCAATTGAACTACATCCCCAGCCCTTAATTTTTAAAATACATGAATTTGGGGGAAAGCACAGATCATTCTGTTACACTCATATTAAGGCCTACCATTTGCATGAAAAAGATGCATTAATGTATTCTGCAAAACAGATCCATCTATGCTGAGGGCTCACCTACAAATTAGTAGATGCTTTGATACTTCAATACCCTCTTTCTCTTTATCTCCATTCTTCTTTCCCATTCTCTCCCCTTCAATAGTCTTGAAAGGGACGCTGTAATAGATTGAATGGTTACCACCCAAAGATACCAATTCCTAGTTCCTAAAATTTGTAAATGCTATTTTACTTAGAATAAAATATTTTGATGTCATATGTATGTACACATATGTCACAGTGAAACGCATCATTCTATATTAAAAATGCACTAATAAGTGTGTCCTTATATAAGAGTCAGGCATGGGAGGTTTGACATACATAGAGCAAAAGGTGATATGAAGACAGAGATAGATATTTGAAAACTGTTGTGATATGGCCATAGCAAAAGAATATCAGAAGCCACCAAAAATTCAAAGAAGCAAGGAGTAGATTACCTTCTAGAACCTCTGGAGGGAAAAAGGCCATGACAAACCCTTGGTAATTTTGGACTTCAGATCTCAGTAGTATCAAAGAATAAATGTATGGCATTTTAATTTCCAAGTTTCTGGTTCTTTGTCACAGCAGCCACAGGAACCAATATACAGAGGAAGAGAATATACAAATTTTCTTATTGGTAGAAATTTACATCTTGACCCCATCCCCCACATAAACCTTAGAAAGCGGCTTGGGTGTGTAGCTCAATGGTAGAGTGTTTATCTAACATATGCAAGACCCTGGGTTCAATCACCAGTGCTGATGGAAGGAAGGAAGGAAGGATAGAAAGAAGGAAGGAAACAAGGAGGGAAAGAGGGAGGGAAAAAAGGAATAAAGAGTGAACTTTTGGATACAAGAGGTGAATCTAAAATGGGGTTTAAATCATTTGTTTATATAATTTGTTTGCCCTGCTTTACATACATTATATCATTTAATTTTTATAATAATCTTTTTTCTTTTTTATAAACATACTTAGTTCTTTTTAGTTGGACATAACATTAGAATTCATTTTGATTGAAATATAAAAATATGGAATATGATTTGTTCTAATTCAGTCCCCAGTTTTTACCCTTTCCCTCCCTACTTCCCTCATCCCCTTCCCTTCCCCCTACTCTACTGATATTTCTATTTACTTAAAGTATAGAAGTCTTCTGAAGTAAGAATTAGGATACAATTTTTACTAAAGAAACTTAAACAGGGAATGCTTGAATAACTTGTCAGAGGATAGTATTAGTAAGTGGTAGGACCAGGACTTTTTAGTAGAGAAGGAAAGTTCAAGGTGTCTTATTAATTTCTAATCATATACGAAGGTAGTATTATTAAGCAGAAACTGAAATGGAAAATTTCCGGAAACTTTAAAAATATTGGCCCTTTATACTGGAGCTTTTTAAGATAATTATAAAAATTGTTGCCAAAGCAGTAAGAATAACAGTAGTCAATCTTCCAAACTGAAAGATTGCATCAGATTGTTTTTAAATGTAAGCTTTAACAAGCACTTAGAATTTAGGTTCTCAGTGAAACATGTTTAGGAATGAAAGAAATAAATTACATAATAGTGATTATGGAACTCAAGCAGGGTAAATTCTATAACAATGCAATTTATAAGTTATACATTACAACACATGATAGATTTCTATTATTCCTTTTTATCTCTCAGAATATGTCTCTAGATATAAATTCTTTGGGTATGAGTAGGAATGAGGTTAGGGTTATGAGTATGTTCTCTTCTAATATATTTACTGTAGAACATATCATTTAAAAATGAATGTTCTTTCCCAGTGTCCCATCTGGTTTGGATGACAAATTTGAATATGAAATATTAATCCTGACTCTATTATAGTAAGAGTTCTTTGTCTTACTCACTGCTCTGTAATTGACTGTGAAGGATGCCAGGATCAAATTGCTTTCCCTACATCTTTCACTTTATTTCCCAGATTATAGAAAGATGGCAAGGAAAAAACTATTTCACCTTATCATCATATGTGAAACGAGAGGTGGAATTATCAGAGAGGTTCTAGGATGAAATTCAATTTGAACAGGGTCTTGAATACTAACCTTAATAAGTAGAGAGGGAAAGGTAATTTAAGACAGTAGTGAAAGTATTTTAAAAAGCATGTTTGTGAACCATTGTTGGAAAAATCTGATATTTCCTATGTTTAGAAAAAGAAGAGAGAGAGATTACATTGAAGAATGAATGTGGAAGAACAATGTAGACTTCAGCAAGTGTGACACATTTAGAAGTCAATTTAACTTCATCTTCTTTATGAAAGGGTCACTGGACACATGATAAGAATGTTATAGATTTTAAAAATACCTGGATTTCAACTAGGTATTTGATAAGAATTTGGGATAATCTGATTTTAATAACAATATTGCCCAGGAAGTTAATAAGTGAAAATCTCATATAAGAAAGTGGTAAATAACTTGCTTTCATTTATGTCTTTATAATTTGCATGCCCCCCAAAAATAGGTCAGACTTGGTTCTCTTATCAAATGGAAACTGAAAAAATGTTATAATTAATAGGTTAATTAAATCTAGAGGGAAGACTACTAGAAGTCCTGCAGATCAGACACATATATGAGATGCTAAAGAAAGCTAAAATGCAGAATGAAAGAATTAGGATGCAAAACCCTCCACATAAAATGGAACAGATTATGTTTAATGGGATTTAATAAAGCATGCTACATTTTCCTTGAGGGTTTCATGCTTTCCAAAACTTATTGAGCACCTACTATATGTTAGGCATTGTGCAAGATGGTGAAGATACAAAGATAAGGAAGTCATAGTCCTCAAGGAGCTCACAGAGTAAATCATATAAATGAATTTTATTACTACAATGTAATAAATATAGTACTAGAGGTAAGCATAAAGTGCTATGGAAAGATAGAGATAGGGCAATTAAATGAGATAGGTATTCATGAAAATGTGATGTTTGAGTTTAATTTTATAGGTGATAAACATGATCTGAACAAAAACAAGGATGATATTTTAGGTAAAGAAAAGCTAAGGTGTTTGAAGCAATAACCCTAAGTATTAAGTCTGACTATAAGGAATGGTAGGTATTGAAAAGTGATACAAAAATGAAAGTGGACTGTGAGATCCCTGAAAATGAGATCAAGAGGTTCTCATTTTCATGCCCTCAACAAACACAGAGCTTGGAACAAACTAGATCCTTAGAAATATTTTTAATGAATAAATTAATGAATAGCATGGATCAAAATATAAAGTGCCTTAAAATCTAAACTTAAGATGTTGAAATTTATCCAAGTGGTTATGGGAGGCCAATGAAGTCCTTTAACCTTAGAGTGATATGATTACATTAATATTTCAGAAAGCCCACTCTGGCAGCAGTGAGATATAGAGGAGAAAGGCTGAAACAGATAGGCTAGTGCTATAATCCAGATGACAAGGTAGAGTGAACTAAACCATTAAGGAGGTGATATCAGGCTGTAGTGGTTAAGTCAATAATATATTGATTTACTGAGGATTTTGATTTATATGAGGATTAGGAGAGAATAGAGAATCCAGATTGGGGAAATTTTTGAGGGAAAAATTAAAATTTTATAATAAGAACAAAAGCTGTTTGGGATGTATAGAAAGGATGCCTTAAAGCATTTAGGGACCAGCTGAAATTGAAAGCCATGGATATCTGGTGGTGTCAGTCAGTATGACTGTGTAGCTTTCTTCAATGGGTTCTATCAGCTCAGATATAGAAATAAGAGAATTTGAATATTTGGATTATTTCAAAGTTTAAGTTTGTGGGTAGGTATCAAAATATAAAGGTATTAGTCCCATTTCTATTTCCCTTTATAACAAAAATCCTTCAATGAATTTTCTACACTCATTCTCTTCATTTCCATTCTCCCAATACTCTTTTAAATCCTTCTCCAATAAAACTTTTGTCCCTACTCATCCATAGAAACTGCTCATGCCAAGGCCACCATATTTTTAGACCCAATGATGAATTTTCAACCCTCAATTTATCTGACGACTTAGCAGCATCTGATACATTAACTTACATTTTTCTCCTGGAAAATGCCTTCACATGACTTCCAGGGTGATATATTCTCCTGATGTTCTTTCAAATTCTCTAGCTACTCTTATACATAACATTTCTAAATTTCTGATTTCTAAATTTTACAAAGTACTAGGGATTAGTCCTTGGACATAGTCATGGTTTGGATCTGGAATGTCCCCAAAAGTCTTACGTGTTCAGTGGGGCTTTTGGGAAGTGATTGGATCCTGAGGACCCTGACCTAATCAGTGAATAAATCCCTTTGATAACTGAATTTACTACTCGGAGGTGGAACCTAGTTGGAGGAAGTCAGTCTCACTGGGGACATGCCCCAGAAAGGTTTACATTCAGTGTGGCTTTTTCTTGCTTTCTTTCTGCTTACCAGCTTTCATGAGCTGAGCAGATTTTCTCCCCTACTATTTCCATCATAATGCTCTGTCTCACCTCATGCCCAAAGCAATGGAGCCAGCTGACCATACACTGAAACCTCTGAAACTGTGAGTCAAAATAAACCTTTCCTCTTCCACATTGTTTGTGCCCAGTACCTTGGTCACAGTGACAAAAAGCTGACTAAAACAGTTCTTTTATCTTTATATCTTCATCTGTTAGAGAACTCAGTTGCATGGATTTAAAGTTCATTTATGCTCTCCCAATTCTCTCTCTCTCTTTTTTTTTTTTTTTTTGGTACCAGGAATTGAACTCAGGGACACTCAACCACTCAGCCCCAGCCCTAGCCTATTTTGTATTTTATTTAGAGACAGGGTCTCACTGAGTTGCTTAGTGCTTTGCTTTTGCTAAGGCTGGCTTTGAACTCATTATCCTCCTGCCTCAGCCTCCCAAGCTGCTGGAATTACAGGCATGCACCACCATGCCCGGCCCAATTCTCAAATGTATACCCTTAGTCTAGAACTCTTCTCTGATTTCTAGACTTAAATATTCATCTCACTATTAAATATATTCACTTAGATATATTATATATAAGAATATACACATGTATATATGTATATATACATATGTATGTATATATAATCTTAAAAATAGCATGTCCTTAAACAGCTCCAGAACTCACCAACCCTTTTATGTTCCTTGAAATACCTTCTTCTTCAATGATCTTTCCCATCTTGGTTAATAACAAATCTAGTCTTCCTTTTACAGACCCCAAACATCAGTATCATTCCTGACTTTTTCTTACTGCTTGTATCCTACCTCTCTCCGGCTCTCTTTCTCTCTCCTTCCCTCACTCTTACTCCCCCAACAGTTCTCTATATCATCAAGCCATCAAGCCCCTCACCCCTAGCAGCTTGTTACCTGACACATATATCATATCTCATATACTATCTCCTACAACTCTCCCACTTATACTACTTTCCAGGTAAAGTATCTTCCTTTATATTCTTTAAACATGCTAGCCTTGCTTCCATTTCAGGATCTTTGAACTTTCTGTTCCTACTGTCAGGAACACTCTTCCACAAGACATCTGTTATGGTTTAGATATTAGTTGTCCTCCAAAGTTCATGTTGAGACAATACAAGAAAGCTTAGAGGTGAAGTAATTGGGTTATGGGAGATTTAACCTAATCACTGTATTAATCAGCCAATAAGTATTACTTAAATGGTGACTGTAGGTCAGTAAGGTGTGGTTGGAGGAGGTGGATCATTGGACGAATGCCTTTGAGGTATGCATTTTGTCCATGATGAGGGAAGTCTTTCTCTCTGCTTCCTAGATGCCATGTTCCCAGCTGCTTTCCTCGGTCACACTCTTCCATCATAATGTTCTTTCTCACCACCAGTCCAGAGCAATGGAGTTGGTCATCTATGAACTGAGACCTGTGAAACCATGAGCCCCCAAATTAAACTTATCCTCTTTTAATTCTTCTTGTCAGGTGTTTTGGTCACAGCTGCAAAAAAAAAAAAAAAAAAAAATCTGGCTAAACCAACATCCTTGTGAATTGCTCCCTCATAGCATTTCCA
Source organism: Marmota flaviventris (assembly GCF_047511675.1). Lineage (NCBI taxonomy): Eukaryota > Metazoa > Chordata > Mammalia > Rodentia > Sciuridae > Marmota > Marmota flaviventris. Next base: position 70,403,983 of record NC_092518.1, read on the forward strand.
TGAAAATTTTCCTTCTCTGCATGTCTCAGAAAATGTTATGTTTTGAAAAATTCTTAATCCTCAGAAACTAGAAAGAATGAGAAAATAAATATACCTTATAAACAATAATTAAAGGTTGATAATCAATATAGAAGCACCAAAGCCGGTTGTATAATTATATTAAAATGGATTCTACTGTCATGTATATCTAAAAAGAACCAACCTTCCAATCAGTGGAAGAAATCCACTGATATCACATCAAAATCAAATACAGAAAATGCTCATACGAGGAGCTGAAATTTAGTGGTGACATTTTTCCAGAATAGGACACGAGCACGTAGCAAAAGACAGTCATAATTCTGTCAGTCTGGCTTGAGCAGTTTGTCTGTCATGCTATTATTGTATATTTTTGGACCTTTCTGCTGTTAATGGGTAGTTAATCTTGCAGGTAAAATAATTAATAAGTTTATATATATACAAACTACCAGTGTTAATTACTAGTCTTTAAAGAAAAATAAGTTCATAATTGGTAAATTTCCACCTGTAGTTCTCTGTAGTACTGTTTGTCTTGCTAGGAAGATCTGGAAACTATGTCATTGAGTCCAACATTATTCACTGGCATTTTCTATAGTAATGGGGTATTTTTTAGAGAATATGGTTCTTTGTAAATACTTTAAGAGAATGAATAAAAAGTGTATAAACTCACCTAAAATCATAATTAGCAAAAGTAACATTGATTTCAATGTCAAAACAAGAATCAAGGTAAGCAGACAAAATTCACTGGTCATTGAAAAAGAAATGAGTTTATCAACATGCACACAATTGCCTAACTTAAAGATGGTTTTACATGAACTCTCAAGAAGTTGAGTGATATAATTTGGTGGCATTTTCCTGTTTCTGGAATACTTGTCACAAAACAAAAATAGAGATAGAGCAATTGATGCAATATATATATTTTAAAAGTTATTTCCAAAATCCATCACTGAAATAGTAAATATTTGTGGCATTATCTTTCAAGATTTAAACTTATTTTTATTAGGTTTTTTGTGTTAAGGGTGCTGCCTTTAAGTATTTTTCTCTTGCCAGTTTTCTATATCAAGTGGAGATCATTTTTCCATGTAATTGAAATATACAACCTTTCATAATACATTGGTCCAAAAAATAAACCATGCATGTGTTATTATGTTGGGTTTTGTTTTATCAAAAGCCTCTGAAAGCTTTAGTGTCAGAGAAAAGTGATTCATTATTTACTATTATGGTAACTCATTATTAATTAGAAACATGCAATTTAACTAGTATGAAAAATATGGAGTATCTTAAAATTTCAGGAATTTCTGAGAAATCCCAGGAATTCCAATTTATAGATCGAGACTCCAAAGACCAATTAATATCTTTGGAATTTGGAATTTTGAAACACTATTCCCTTATTCCTTTAAGTAATCCTCAAATGTCACCTTATCATGAGGTTCTTCCTGATCACATTCCTCCAGTACCAGAAATATATATATCCACTTTTCTGCTTGATTTTCTCCATAGCACTTACCATTTCCAGATGTATTGTAATTTGTTTGGTTTTTAATTGCTTGTTACTTCTAGTTAGAATGCAATCTCATTGAATGCGTAAATTTTTACTTCCACTGCTGCATAATGCTTTTAGAACAGTGCTTACCATATAATATGCATATTTTAACAGGTTATGGGATTTAGACAGAAGAAAGAAAGAACTGAATTTGAAAGAGAGGACTCAGGTCCAGGGGCAGGAGGGCTGTGGTAGAAATTTAGATGAGAGAGTGCTTTAAGAATTAAGGTAAATTCATGGAAATGGATGAATTATGAGGAGTGGTGATGAAGGTCTTCAATGCTGATATAATTAAGGTTAGTGGAAAGCTAGAAGAGTGATTTGAAAAGCCTATATAAATATTGAGGTTGCCCTGGACAATGCCAGAAACAGATATGGAGAGAAAGAAATGATCCTAGGTACTGAAGTTCTCAATGGATGTTATTGTTGGCCTGGAATTCTAAGGATGACAATAAAAAAGAGAGCTTAGATGTGATATAATAAGATAATATGATTGTTGGAAGGAATATTTTTATAAGAAGTTACAGAAACAATAATAGCTTAAATATTAGCATTTGTTGAATTTCTAAAATTTCTGAAAGGTAAGATTCTTGGTGTTTCATCTCTGTTATCTCATGGAATCCTTACAATGATGCTCTAATTGTATCCAAGAGTGTCTTCTAAGTTACCAAACAGTCCATTGCTTCCCTAAGTACTGACTAGCTGTTGAGGTGAAAATGCTGTCAGGGAAAAGGAGAACGTAGTGGGAGTAAAGGTCATATGCATTGCAGTCGGAGGTGCTTTGTATGGAGAAATTCAGACAATTCTTAACTACGCATTTTTCTTTGGTTAGATGAAGATAACAGCAGTGCTTTCACTAGGAGATGGCACATAGGGAGTATGTATCAAGTATGAACATGTTACCCTCTTTGAACATAGGTATGTAGGTGATCAGTGGACTTTATGTGGTCTTAGACTCTGGAAATTGGAATGGTGCATCCCGCAATTACACCTCAAATTGGAGGTGATGGTCAAATATTAGTTGGTGGCAATGATATTGACAAATATGATAGTGGTGGCTAATGTAGATCAAAATTCAGTATCAGAGATGAAGTCTTTTGTGCAAGGATATATACGACCCTCAGTTGAGGGTTTTGTATGCCAGTGCTCATATGTGTACGTATTTGTGGAGTTAACAATGGCCACTTTGGAAAATAAATGTGAAATTTAGACCTGGACTATGTCCCAAGATCTCTGAAGAATGTAGAAGCCAATATTGTGCTGCAAATTACCTCCTAATGAATGGTATCTTATTTATTGTCCAGCCATCTGAATTGAATAATGTCCTCCCCCGAAAGAAAGATATTTTGAATCCTAACCCCTAGTATATACAAGAGTGGCCTTATTTGAAACTAAGGTCATTGCATATGTAGTAAGTTAACATTGGTCATATGTAATATGGTGAATTCTTAATACAATATGACTGGTGTTTTTATAAGAAAAGACACAAAGAAAGACACACAGGTAGGGATACAAAGTTGCAAGCCAAGGAATGCAGAAGATCAACACAACCAGGAAGAAGTAAGAAAAATTTACCCCAAATCTCAGAGGGAGCACTGTTCTATTGACACCTACCTATTTTGGATTTCTTGCCCCAGACTGTGAGAGAATTTATAGACTGTTTTAAGCTACCAAGTCTGGGATACTTTGTTATGACAGCAGTAAGAAACTAATACAGAGGGCCTTAAAACATACCCATGAATTGAGTTTAATTCTTTGGACAAAGTTTAGTGTCCAATTGCTGTGATTGTGCTTCTTAGAACATAGACTCAGCTGTAGATATGGCTATCTTGCATATAGAGTAGCCCTTTAACATCCAGTATATGTCTTCTCAGTGCTGCCCTCTGGTGGTTTTGAATCTCAGATAATTGACAACATGAATTTACTGTTCTCACATTACATTGTGGGGCTGTATGACTGTAAAGGTCTTATGGCCAATGACTTTCAAAAATAAGACCCCTTTTATTGTTTCTGATACTCTGAATTCTCCTTCTTTCACATCATACTCAATTTCATGAAATAATAATTATCCTGACTCCTCTAACCTCTGCATTAGCTGATTATGGTCATCTTTCCCCTCCATGTTCAGAATACCTTGGACCTCTCTCATCCTCATACTGGCCCTTGAAACTCATAGTCCAATGTCCCAATTCCTTTCAAACCTGTTCCATTATTGAAATGATAAATAATCTGTGTTCAAGGCTTTAGTTACTGATAAAACTTTGTGTTCATAATTAGCAAGCATGTTTTAGCAGAATCTAACAATAACTCAATACACATGCTTTTTAGATTTGGAGTTCCCAAAAATTACCCTGCAGTTAGATGCTAATTTATAAATCTGACCTGTGTCCACATAATATTGTAGGTCTTGATATCTAGATGCAATAAAAAGGTTTGTAATAACCAAAGAGAATTAGAAAATTTGTATCTGACATAAGATATAGCCACAGTCAAATTTCAGATACACACAAAAAGTCAGCTTTTTTTGCTGAGACAAACATCTGAGAAGAACAACTTAGAAGAGGTTTGAATCTATGGTCAGTTGGCTAAGGTAGGCCTGAGGTGAGGCAGAACATTATGGTGGAAAGAATGGATGGTGGAAGAATACTGCTCACCTGTGCCAGCCAAGAAGCAAAGACAGGTGGAGAGGCAGGGACAAGATATGGTCCCCAAGGGCACACCCCAGTAAGTCCCAACTGCCTATAGTTTCTACCACCTCCCAATAGTCCATTTAGCTATTAATGGTTTAATCCACTGATGAGGTCCTAGCCTTCCTGATCAATCACTGCTCAAACTCCAAACCTCAGAACATTGCTGCTCTGGGGGCCATGCCTTCAATACATGAAGCTTTAGGAGACATTTAAAATCCAAACCATAATAGTAATCATGGGCAAACCTATATGTTTCACTTCTTCAACTTCAAGAAGATTCAGCAATGCCACTTCAATAAATCAGTCTACTTGCACTGGATAAGATTAATCACAGTGTCATCTTGACCTTTCATAAAACCACAGACTGTGAGAGTCTGTAGTGAACATATATATTGCCTATTTCTACTCTGTTATTTCATATATGTGGAAATGGTGGCCTAGAGAGAGAAAGGACTTCCATAGGGATACACATTTCTCAAGAATGTGGATCCATAGGGATACACATTTCTCTAAAATCCTGACTTCCAGTCTTGATATTCTATTTTGCTACACTGCTAGGGTCCATCCTCTGAAACCAGTCCAATGTGATTAATGTTTAGATTTCCAGTTTCATTAAGAGTTTTTCCCTTATGATCCTCCAAGGAAATTATCCAGAATGTTTTAACTTCATTACATGTAAAATTATGTTTATTTCGCTCAGACTTATAGCCAGCTGAAATTGCTATAGGAAAAAGGAAAACTAAGTATTGGCCATTTTCTTTGGTAATGTTTCTGTTTTTCCCAGGTGCCCAGGGATGAATTAATGAGGCAATCTAAAATATGCAAGCATATTGTCAATGATAACTCAGAGTGAATCTAAAAGAAGGGACACTGGGGAGAGCAAAACTCACACTCATTTCTCAGTAGGAAGCCACAGAACTAGCAAAGTATCACTAAGACATTGTTCAACACCAGACATTTCCAGGAGATGGCAGTATAAGGCAGGTCTGGATTCAAAGGGAATTAAAAATTGGAAAAAGCTAAAAAATGTAACTTTTCCTTGCATAGGCGTAATTTTAAGGCAGGAGCATACAGTTAACTAAAACATGATAAAAAACAAAAGGCACCTTATATGACAAGATGACATGGGTCACCAGTGTGAGGTTTGCCAGGTAATGGCCACACAGCATTTTAAAGAAATATTGAGATTAAATACACCAGAAGAGTTTATTCTAAATATTTCTAAGAAGTCAACACTGCATGTGTTGACTTTAACCATGAGATTATTTACATTTTCAAAGGAAAGTTATAAGGGTATTATGTATGGTAAACAGACTTGCACAGAGTTTATAGTGATAAACAGTGTTTATTATTTAATATGTATTAGGCACTATGTTCTGGATACTTTAATACATAAATAATTTGATCTACTCTCCAGCCTCTGAAATAACTATCATTATCCAAATTTGTACATAAACTAAGCTTTATGGAGTGTTTATGCCTACAATCCAAAATCCCATGTAATATTTCTTTAGTTTCTTCATAATTTTAGCCCATTGCCCTTGATGCTTCTGTCTTTGATTCTTGATTACCTGAAATTGTATTTACTTAAAATGTAATGGAGATGGCAAAGGGTTTTGTAACACAGCTAAGAGAAAGCTATCCTTTTCATTCTCTGATGAAAAGAAAAACAACTTTCACTTACTCACCCCACCAACAATGGAATTGTTTCTGAGTTTCAATTCCTTGTGGTTTACCTTTCTCTGACCTTGGCTCCTGGCTTTCCAATCTGATTGAAGGGCTGATTGAGACATGTAAAAAAACAAATGCAAACTGCAAATACTAGGTTTGTTCTTTGTCAAAACACATGCTTGGCTCTAAATGCAGTATTTCCAGTATCAGCCTGTATGAAACAATTAGTTCTCTTTATTGAAACAAAGCCTCAGTTTCTTCTCATGTTGTAAAGATCCTGGTGAGTAAAATCACTGCATTCAATGGGTTACAAATATAGAAAGATGCATCCATATCTATTTCATTGATGTTGCCTTTTAAAAAATTGTCCTACTTCTTTAGTTCTAGGTTAAAATATATATATATAGGGTCTTGTCAGAACAAGACTTTTCACTGCCTAGCAACCTCTTCAGGTAGCATTTAAAAATATTTAGTTTTTAGTTGTAGTTGGACACAATACCATTATTTTACTTATTTTTATGTAGTGATGAGGATCAAACCCAGGGCCTTGAACGTGCTAGGTGAGCGTTCTACCACTGAGCCACATCCCCAGCCCCTCAGGTAGCATTTATATACTGATAGCTATCAAAATCTAGGATCTGGAAGTTAGTCTTTCAAAGCTAAATGTCCAATTTTTTTCTGTATTATAAAGCTGGTTAGTCTCCAAATAGCTGACTTAACTCTCATCAACTTCACCAAATACTGGTATCTACACTTGAACATTGGCTTATTATTATATCATGATAGCTAAAATTTTCAAAGAGACTGTAATCAACGATGCTCTGACCAATTCATTCTCTCCCAGCATGAAACCAAACATCATCAGACATTTGCTTGGTGAGCACATACATAGAACAAAGGAAGTAAATTGCATGATCTGACTGGTTAATAATACCAATCTCCTGGCTCATCTGCTTACTAGCTATGGAACTTTAGGTGAGCTACTGAACCTCTTTTGCATTTCAGTTCTCTGCTCTGAAAAATGGAGATAACAATAATTTTTACCACTTCATGATATTGTTGCTAGGGTTAATCAAATTAATAAATGCAATGTACTCAGAACATATCTGGCACTGTAAAATGCTACAAAATGTTATATATTATTATTATTATCTAATATACCCAGATGTGCAACTGAAATACCATGAATTTCTTCCCTTATATCTCTAACCAGTCATTTATAGAGTCTTTTTTGTACACAGCTCTATCTTATCAATTTCCCAGATTTTAATGACCATCTGTGAATTGCTAATGCCCAAATATATATCTCTATGCCTGATATTTCTTCTGAATTTCACAGCATCTAACTGAGCACCAAAACTTAGGCTGGTGATCTCAACATTTTTTATGGTATAACACACACAGAAAATAGAAATAAATGTACAATACACTAGGGTTTGTGGATGAGGCTGTGTATGGCTTGAGGTGTGCAACCTGACCAGCTACAAGTTCTAAATGCACCCAGAAAAGGCTCAGCCATCATAAGAACTGAGAGGGTTAATGTCTCCCTATCTTGTAACCCATTTGGGTTAAATAGAGCTGATTTAAATACTGCACCAGGCATCTCACACTCCACATATCTGATGTGAAGTGATTATTTCTTTCTTAAGGTCAAATCTTCTACCTGTATATCATATCTACCAAGGTATTCAAGGCAGAAACTGGAGCATTTTATAGATTTTCCACTAAATGTAGCCAGTTTTACCAAATATAATCCTTCTGATCTCTGCACCCCCCTTTCTATCCACCATACCCCTAGGGTGGGTTGGTTTGTTTGGTTTGGTATGGTTTTGATTTAGTACTGGGGATTGAATCTGGGATCTAGTGCATGCTGGGTAAGTATTTCACACCTGAGCTATATGCTTAGCCCCCCATACCCCTAGATTAACATCTGATCACCTCTGTTGTAAAAGTTTTCTAACCTATTGCTCTGATCCACTGTTTTCCCCCCAAATCCATTCTTCATACAGCTGCCATGGCAATCTAAAATACAAATCTAATCTTGTCATTCCTCTGCTTAAAATCTTTGCATGGCTGCCTATAGTTTAGAGCTATGGTTCTAATTTTTTTCTGAAGTTCCATGTAAGAAAGGAGCATCAACGCCAAAAAACATCCTGAAAGAGATTGGGTATGGGGGGTGGTAATAATTAGTACAATTGTGAAAATTCTTTGATTTCTTGTGTTTAATCTTGAACTTGTTCACTGACAATTTCAAATTATGTCAATATGTTTGCTTGAATATATAAATAGTGTTACAAAAACGATAATTGTTTTATTATGGACATAGTGTTTCAAATTATATTTCATCAAGTTAATGATGCCCTAGAAAAATGCAACAGGTTTCTCTTATTCATTGGCAAACTTCATACATCTTGGAAAACTCCAATGTGAGTATTCTAAACTCCATAGTCTGGCTTCCAGGGCCTTTCTTATCTGACTTTTGCATATTTATTCATCCTCCCACGTTTTGCTCTAGTAGCACTGACCCAAGTGTAGTCCCATGCTCACAACATGTTATATCTCAAGTTCCAGCCAAGACACCCCCATCTGTTCCTTCTCCTACCCCTTACATTCAATGACCTGGATGATTCTAAGTATGCATTCTACCAATGCACATCTCTTTATCTCTCATCTATAACATTCTTCAGAGGTCCTCCCTTGCCATGTCCCAGACAAGTTAGATATTCTTCCTCTGTTTCTCCTAAATACTATGGGCTTAGATTAAACTTAATAGTTAATCCACTGCATTAACATTCTCATTTTTACTTTTGGGCATCCCTTACTAAAATATAAGCTCCTTGATAAGAGATTATGTGTATAAAATACCTATTAGTCTATCAGTAACTTTTCTAATATTTTTAAGCTTCCATTTCAGACTAATCCCCACCTTGACAAATTCTTTTCTTAGATATAGAGATATCATTAATAGCTTTTTAATCAGACTAAGCATAGTTTTATCTCTTTGGTGCATTGTGTGTATACTTCATACTGTACCTCTTTGAGCAAAACTCCTGGATTATTCAGAGACCCTTCCTGTAGCCCACAAACATTATCCTCTTATTGTTACATACTAATTATTTTTTCAAAAATATTTATTGAATAACTTAAGTATAAATAGAAAAACAGAAATATTACAGATAACTAAGAGAAATACTAAGTAAAGACATATCAGATGATGACAGAAGAGAAAAATAAAGATAGAACTTGAATAATATTTGATCAAAACAGTTAATAAGTAAATGGGCTGATTTCTTAGACACTAGACATCTTCTCGTAATCTATCTGGTTTGAATATCACTTCTAAAAGAGGTAATTCTGTATACATGTCAAACTGAGAGAGATTTTTATACAAACAATGGATTATTGCAATGTATATGGCCACCTGTCATACTGTTAAGACTGGATTCATCTAAACTTCATATATAAATAAAGAATGATGATAACAATGATGATGATGTTTACATACCAGGAAGTCTAGAACTGTTTCTTTGCAACTTTAAGTTTCTCCCTGGTCCTTCTGTTTTATCTCATCATTTAGCTGTTTGGCATGTCTGTGCTGCAGAATGGATTAAAACCATAGGTCTGGTCTTTTATATAGTTGAACACTAATATCCCAAAAATGTAATTTATATGAAAGATATTTTGACAATAAATTTGTATTGTGACCTATAATAGAATACTAATTTAGACTACTTCTATAATAGAATAGTTAATTTAGACTACTTCAAACTAGAACTTTATCCAAAGAAGCAGGATCTTTTTTCATTAATAGTGGTATGTGGTATGTTGCAGAATGCTATTAAATTCTTTCTCCTGGCCCTGTAGGCAAGAGTTGGGAGAAATAGTCCAAGCTCAGCAGGGATCCTCAGTTTCCAAGGTATATTGCAAGCTCCATTTTAAAAACTGGCTCAGTAATAAGATTGCTAGCACATTTGTTGGATTATAAATGCAAATCTGTGCACCATGTAATTAACATATTCCTGAAACAATAAATTGGTTTTGAGAGTTGAAAATGGAAACATTGGGTAAAGTATAGGTATTTTTTGTGTTAAAACATTTGGAGGGTATTATTGAGGGTCAAATTTAAGAAGAAATACCACATAAAGCGCAAATACTTTTATGGTTTGCAAACATAGTACAAACTTAACTCATATCATTATATAGAACTGGTGATGTTTTCTTTTTTCTTATTATTTCTTAAAGTTTTTATTGGTGCATTATACATAATATCAGGATGCAATGTAACATACTCGTACCAGCGCAAAACATAATTTGGTCAATTTCTTTTCTCAGTACCTCTCATTTCTTTCCTCTTCCCTGCCTCCATGTTGGTCTCCTTCCTGTACTCTATTGTTCTCCTTCTAATTTTGTGAGATACCTTTTTTAAAAATTTCTTTTGTATCAATAGCAACTCCTTACAGTTAAAATGGCAATCATCAAGAAAACAATGTTGGTGAGGGGAAAAGAATCATTTATATGTTATTGATGGGTCTGCAATTAGTACAACCACTATGAAAGTCAGCATAAAGATTCCTCAAAAGACTAGAAATGGGACCACCAAATGATCCAACTATTCTATTTCTTGGTATTTATGTGAAAGAACTAAAATCTGTGTACTATAGCAATGCATACATACCAATGTTCATAGCAGCAATTTATGATAGGCAAATTGTGGAAACAGCCTAGGTGTCCTAAAAGACAAATATTCAAAGCAAATGTAGTATATATAGACAAAGAAGTTTCACTAATCCATAAAGAATGAAACTATTTCATTTGCTGATACATGGATGGACCTGGAAAACAATGTGCTACGTGAAATAAACCAGATACAGAAAGTCAAGGGCTGAATGCTTTCTCTCATATGCAGAAACTAGAAAGAAAAACAAAAGGAATAAAAAAGAAAACTGGTAGTGAATTCAAATGACACATACTAATACAAAAATGCCTTTCCAGATTTCCTTAGGCAATCTATAGTAAGTACTCATGGCCATTCTGTAGAAATTACAAACCATCATTCCTGCCACATATACTCTTGAGTATTCCATGGAGGATGAGAGGGGGCAGAGCGGGGGTCTGTAACATATATTCCACAAATTAAGATCTATGGCCATTCAGTGGTAGCTGCCATTTACCTCTGTATTAATAATATGATCATATGTTAAGTTACAGGAAGAAAATTAATCAAGGCTTACATAAATAATGGTTTATTTTTTGCACATAGTTTTATATAGACTTGTTTTAAGTCTAGATGTAGGTAGTTGTTTATTTAGATTTAATTGCTCAACAATACCATGTGGAACCAACATAGTTCTATTTTTTTCTGACTGACTATTCTTACTATGTTGACTTTCATTTTCATGCTTCTTGCATTTTTAAGATAGCTGATGAAACTCCAGACATCATGTTTACATTGAAGGCAGAGAGAAGGCAGGAGTAGAAAAGTGTTAGTGTCATTAATCAGACTTCTGATTAATGTCTCACTGCCAGAAATGAATCACATTGTCACTCCTAACTGAGAGTATAAGGAATTGAGCTTTTTGGCTTTCCAGATTCTATAATGAGAAAGTGGCAAGGGAAGAGGAAGTTTGAAATTAATTGAGATAGCTAATTAACACAGCTTCACCTTCTTAGGCCTGCTGAAATAATGTCTCTGTCATCAAAAATGACACTGATATCAGTGTCATTAAATAGATTAGTGGTTCAATGATTTCTGCACTGAGAGTAGTTCCTTCAACCTGGAATTCAGGAATAAGTGCAGGGCTACTGGGCTTCTAGGTTCTCTGGACATTTGGAGTGATAGTCATCATGGTATGACAGGCTATCACTTCCTTCTGCTCTTTCTTCACTGCATGGATCAACTTAACTGTTTTGACTATTGGGCCAATTATCATGTAAATACCATATTTCATCTCTTCTAAGATACCCAGTTTACTACATTTTTTAAAGAGAGAGAGAGAGAATTTTAACATTTATTTTTTAGTTTTCGGCGGACACAACATCTTTGTTTGTATGTGGTGCTGAGGATCGAACCCAGGCCACACGCATGCCAGGCGAGCACGCTACTGCTTGAACCACATCGCCAGCCCAGTTTATTACATCTTTCTATCTCTGAAATTAAGGTTTAAGCCTTCAACTAATGTGCCTAACAGCCAATGTTGTCATTGCATGCACATGTGGGAAGGTAGTCATGGGCCTCAGAGGTAAAGGTATAGATTGATCCCTAAATCATAGCCAGCTAGACAAATCATTTCTCTGTTATCAAATGAATCTCTGATTGTCCCTGTCAGGAGTCTTGAAGTTAACAGATCCAAAATAATATCTCAATGGCCCTACTTGAATGCAGGTCCCAATGCAACGGCCCTGAAGACCTGAAGGCATTTTTCTTTATCTATGCTTTTTCCTTGTTCATCTCCCAAGATTCATCCTCCCACTGACGAATCTCTTAAAATATAAGCAAAACACATAATTTTGGATTTAATAAATTTAATCACATTTACAATCCAGATTTTTTCAGTCATATTTTGACTCAGAGTTATTGACATCTTTTTTTCACACATCTTAGTCTATATTATTACGAACATTAGTACTGCATCATTTAAAACTTGTCCAATGCTATTCCACCCTGCTTCTTTTTTGCTTAGAAATCCTCTTTTATTAAGATCAGATTACCCTATCTTCTCTTTCACTTCTAAAAAACCCCCTCTCTGTCTACTGATCTTGATGAAAAACTTGGCTATTCCCAGAGAACATCACTTTCACATCAACTCTTTTGCTTATTCCCTCATACATATTATGTGGCTGTTGCACCCTTCCCCACTTATTTTTTTTCCTTCCAATTCCCTGATTTCTCTCTCAAATTTACTGCATTCTTTGTTACTTTGTGATGAGTCTTTCTCTTGATACCCATTATTGTCATAATCATGGACACCTAAAAGGAAACTTCTTCAATGTTTTAACTTAGCAATTGGAACTTCATAATTTCAATAGTCCGCATTTTTAATTAATTCTAATAGCCATTATCATGGTCACACCCAGAAATTTATTGCTTAGAACTCTGTTGACTTTCAATGTTAAATTCATATATCCCACTCTTTGGCAATATAGATCTTTTTTTTAATATTTATTTTTAAGTGTAGATGGACACAACACAATACCTTTAGTTTTATGTGGTGCTGAGAATCAAACCCAGGTCCTGCCCGTGCTAGGCGAGTGTTCTACCGCTGAGCCACAATCCCAGCCCCAATATAGATCGTTTTTAGTTCCTTTTTCGAGACATGGAAAGCTATAGGACCACTAGACCACCTCTTGATGTCAAAATATCCGTGGTATAACTTTGTGACAGATTTCATTAATTCATCCAATAAATATTTATTAATCATCTGCTATGTTCTGGGCATTGTCCTTAATATTTTACATAAATGAAATGCACATTATATTTTGTTATATTATATATAAAATATATTATATTTTTTGAAATATGTATAGAATTACAATCTACTGGGAAGGAAAGATTATTTAATCAAATAATCATAAAAATATAAAATCATAACTGAAATAAATGTCTGGAAGTCAAAGATACAAGTAATATGATGCCAAATAATAAGACAGATCTGATCTCTTCCAGGAGGGAGGTTCAGTGAAGATTCTTGAGGGAAATAACCTTAGAGCTGAGATCTAAAGGATAATAAGGAGCAACTAGAGAAGGTAAAGAAAGCACCCAAAGCAGAGAGAACAGCATGGACAAAGGCTGGGAAAACTTAAAGAAGATCAAAGTTTCCTGATTGTAGCAATTAAGTTAGAGAGAGGGGCAAAAGAGTCTGAAGAGGTGGCAAGGGGAAGACAAGGCAGGGTCTTTCCCTCTGGTGTGCAAAAAGTGCTCAGAGGTTTATGCAGATGGTGGGACATGGTATCTGTTTTAGAAAATGCTTTGACAAGAGCTTTATAAACATGTTCATAAATAAATAAATGTTTATTTTCATGCTAAAAAGAAAGAAAATGCTTTGGCAGTAGTTTGAAGGAAGAAAGAGCAGATGTTCGGCAGTGATTGCTAGTTGCCTGCTGCATGATTCCTTCTCCCCTTCTTCCTTAGTAATAAAACTTTAATATTTAGATAGGTATTGTGCCTTTCTGAATAAAAGATAACTTTACAACAGTTATGTGTCTAAATTCTGGCCAATGATACTAAAGGGCAAAAGTGTGGGTTTTCCAGAAATCCTTCTTTAAATGGAGGAGGTTCACATCCTAGGTGAATCTCAACCGATGGATGGATAAAGAAAATGTGGGCTATTAGCCATAGGAATGAAATAATGTCATTTGCAAGAAAATGGATGGAACTTGAGACCATTAAGTTAAATGAAATAAACTCAGATTAAGGGTTTTATGTTTTCTTTCATATGTGAAAACTAGAGAGGAAAAGAAAAAGAAAGAAAGGTGGAATGAGCTCATGAAAATAAAAGGGAGATCAACATAGAAAAAGGACATAGGAGTGGGAGGTATGGAGGGAGGAGGAAGTGCTGGGGACTGATATTGACCAAATTATAGTTATATCATGTGCATGTATGAATATGTAACAAATCCCACCACTATATGTAACTATAGTACACCGTTAAAAATGTGGAAACAGAAAAAGCAGTTAGACAGTTAACACCTCTCTTCCCTTTTTGCCTTT